>NC_091282.1:264772811-265448811 GCF_032444005.1 Ranitomeya imitator
GGTTTTCAACCAAGTACTAAAAATGAACATTTTATTTAAAATTATTGAATCTGTCCAATTACTTTTGGTCCCTTTAAAAACAGGGTGGCACATGTTAAGGAGCTGAAACTCCTAAACCCTTCTTCCAATTTTAAAGTGGATACCCTCAAATGAAAGCTGAAAGCCTGAACTTCAACGGCATCTGAATTGTTTTGTTTAAAATTCATTGTGGTAATGTCTGTAACCAAAATTAGAAAAATGTTGTCTCTGTCCAAATATATATGGACCTAACTGTATATGGAAGACTATGGGGGCATTATACTATATGGAAGACGATAGATGGTGCATTATAATATATGGAGGACTATATGAAGCCAATTATACTATATGGAAGTAATTATAATATTTGGAGGGCTCTGTGGGGAGCATGATAATACTTGATGGGCTATGAGGAAGCCTTGATACTTTATGGAGGGCTGTTTTGGGGGCCATTATACTGTATGTAGTTCTTTTATACATTATGGAGGGCTGTATGGGGCTCACAGCTGGGGATCATACTGTGGTGGGATAGTTGAGGGGTTACAATAAGACCTTATCATACTGTGCGTGTGGAGGAATCATTGTGGGGGATCATAGTGTTTGCGGGGCACCTTTGTTGGCATTATACTTTATGGGGCAATGAAAGAGAAATCTGGGGGCTTCAATAGGAGGAAAATTACTTTGTAAAGGCAGCAAAGTTGTGAGATATGTACCTATGTGATCCAGACAAATTATTTTTTTTTGGGGGGGATGGGGGAGCAATAAGAGCTTGTGGTTTGGGGCCCCATGATCTCTTTGTACACACTGGTGCAGGATGCATTGTCCTTTTCACAAACATCTCTGCTGGAGGACTGATGGCCCATAATTTACACACCACGTCCAATGCTGCCCCTCAGTACATACAGGCATTCCGCCATATTTTTCTTGAGCGTCGGTTGTGCTCGCTACCCTTCCCACCCTCACATCCCTTACTCAACCCTCAACTCAATAGGAAGGCCTCTGCTATTAGCTCCGGACAGCCCTGTGTGTGGCGCTTGTGATTGGGGAGGGAGTTCTACTGATTATGAGTCTCATGAGCCTACAAAAAAATCCTTACCTCAACCAAATAAAATTAATTTAGGTCAAGAGAAATTTGATGCAGGTCCTGAGGACCATATACCTAACGTTTCTTTAATAGATAACATACCAGCTACTGACGACTTCACATCCGAAAGCTTTATGATCAATATCTGCAGAGCCCTTTTAACATCGGCAAGCATCTTGGAAAAGGGCAATATTCTACTTGGATATAAACCTGGAATTCCCGTTCCTAAGCAGTCAGATACAGTGAAAGCCTCTGAATCCTTTATCAAGAAACTGTTCAAAGAAACATTACATTTCATAATCAAGGAACCTAACTTAAATTCTACTAAGGTCCCTGATGCACCTCTTCAAGACTCAAAAATAACAGACTCTAGACAAAAAATTCTGGATGTCGCCTTCTATCCATGCTCATGATCCACATGTACTCTCAGACTCCCTGGAGAGGATCCAAAAAGACATCATCTTTTTTAGAGACTACTTGGCTAACTATGAAGACTTCAAAACGAAAGATAATATAAAAATCAGAGGAATACCAGAGTCGGTCCAACCTTCACAGTTAAAAAATTATATTTCTTCAATGATCTCTCAATTATTACCCCAAAACAAAGGAAAAAATCTGATCGAGAAGGTTTTCAGAATCCAAAGGCCACTCTCTCTACCTACAAACATTGCTCGAGACGTCATTGTGTCCCTCTACCCTACAGGGGTAAAGAACGATCTCCTTATGCTGACAAGAGACTCAAAACACCTTCCATATCCGTACAACAACCTTTCTTTTTTCAAGGACTTGTCTAAAGAATTCCCTTCTAAAACGAAAATCATTCTTTCAAACCACTCGGAACCTCTTACAAACCAGAATACCCTTCCAATGGACAAAGACTTCTAATCTACAAGTGAAATATGCTTCAAAACTGTTCACTCTCTCGTCTCCAGAGGAAGGAATTAACTTTCTGAAAAAAACAGGATTGACATCTTCTGCAATTTCATCTGAATCCTCCTCTCTGTCTACATCCTATATGCATCCTACTCCTACTTGAAGAGACTTTCATTCCACTTGTTATCTTACTAAAAAGAACCTGACTTTGCCCTCCAACCAGTCTAAGGGTCACCTTAAGGTGATCCCGGACTTGGCAGGTCCTCATACTTTACATAATATATTCAGATTTTTATTTTCAGATGCTGATATTGAGCAACATTTATCTTGCCGTTATTTGCAAATGTATACATGTACTGTTTAAGTTTACTGACTTTTCTTTTCAGGAGCAATATTTAATTTGGTGTCACAAGCAATTGTATACATTGTATACTATTTAATTTTCTATTCCAGGAAGCAACAGTAGTATTGTAAATCTACGGAAATGTCTGTATATACCTGTCTTCCTCTTTCCCTTTTCCCCATATTATATGGGGGTTTTTCCTTTTTTTCCCTTCTACCCTGTTTTCCCTTACCCTTTACCTTCAAAAAGTTATAAAACCAATAAAGATTATTGGAAAAACATTTCATATCCTAATATTAAATTTATGAGGGTGTCAAAGCTGTAACATTATTAGTTATCTCAATTCTGCAGTTCCATGTTCCCTTCTAAAATATAAAGTAAAAAATTAATTTAACAGCAGTTTTAACATGTTATCATGAATTTCCAATTTGAACAATTGCCACCTATAAAAAAAATCACAATAATTTCTCAATAGTGACAAAACATATTTAAATGCAGTTTTTAATGCAACCTGAATAAACAATTTCAATGGCAATTTATGGCATAGCCACTGGATGGCATTAGTTAGTTGTGAAGATGACTGAGTGAATAGCTTGTGTTTTAGTAGTTCCTATGCATACTTTTTAATATAAGCAATATTTAGCTTGAAATTTTACTTCCCTGTTTTTTTCTCTCAGCCAATACACATTAGATGGACATCTGGCTCAGCAGCAAATTGGTGTAAGTAGTTTTATGGATGATCAAATGTTTTGAAATTGAATTCACCAGTTTCAACAAATTTTTCCCCAACATTGGATTTTCAGATATTTGATTCAATGCAAATAGCAAATACGGCTAAGCCTTTATTTGACCAGAAAAGATGTATCTGAAGGCTCCTTGGACTGTATTGACCTGCTTTTGAGCTTTGCCTTAAAAATGTCAATCTGACCTCAACATATCTGGCCAGGGAAAAACAGATGGTAAATGATGGTAATCAACAACCTGTTAGCAAAATACAAATATTCCAAAAATTATTCCTTTTTGGGGCATATGCCTGACTTGCTTGTATTTATACACAGGCAACGCACAAGGCTTATTCTCACAACAATTTATGGAAAAATTATTCTTGTCTGCAAGAGGTTTGTTTGTTATTATGAAAGGGCAGTAACAATGGCCTCTTAACAAGCTGTGTAAAAATGATCACTTTTGTGATAAAAGTTTCATGTTTATTTACTCTGAACCAGGTAGAGTTTACTGCAGCCTAGATATATAAAATAATGGGTGATCAAAAGATATGTGAGTGCATTGGAAGTGGCAGCAACAACTACAGCATATTATAAATTACGATATTGGAGACAATGAGATGGGTGTTAGTGTAGGCCAGAGCTGGCAGCACCAACAGCAGCAGTACAGTATAAATATACAACAGAGTGGATAGCCAAGAGAAGTGTGGTTGGCATGGCAGTCCAGCAGCACTGACAGTGGCCGAAGCCATAGAGAAGAAATATAAGACAGGGCAGGTAAGGAGATGTCTTGCAGTGTAGGACTAGCGGACAAAAATTGAAATAGCGGGCACCATCATATATCAGAGATCAACCTGAAGCATGTGACCAAAATACATGTAAACAGACAGAAGCAAAGAACATGCTCTGTACACAGGGATCGCCATAATAACAATAAATATAATAATACATAAATAATAAAGATCAATCTTTTATTAACAGAAACTGACATACAAGTAAAAACACTTAAAAAGTCACAAAATATGCACAATAGCCCACAATAGGGATAGAAAATCTTGCCGCTTTAAAGACCGCATAAAGAGAACAATGTTGTCAAGCACCATGAGAAATATATATGCAGATAATATTAATGTCTCCAAAACTCATTGGCTATATACTTATAAAAACAAAAAGAGAAAAGCCGAACATGTGATCCAAGATAATACGGACAAGAAAGTATATAGTTAAAATACCTTTATTGACACAAGTGGCAAAGAGTAGCACCACATACAAAAGGTGCCCGCACCGTAAAAGTAAACAGTGTTTATAATAAAATTCAATTAAAAAGAAGCAACCTACCAGTTAACAATACATATAAGCTACTAAAATCATCAATGTACGAGTGTTAGGAGTTGAGTTTCCTCTGCTGCACAAGGGGAATATCGATCCGTCTCTGCTGCGGTCTCCCACTCTGCATCGGCCGCAGTGGAGCCTGCTCAGTGGAGACGTCACTCCCAGCGTCTCACTGAGACTGATACTGTGAAAAAGGTTACTGCTGCCTCTCCAGGCTCTGCTATTGTACCCTGCACTGATCTGCGGCGAGCAGGCTTTTCTGGGACTAAGTACTGCTTTGCACACACTGAGCATGCCCAGGGAAAGATCTCTCAGTGGAGATCTAGGGTCACATGCTCAGGTACTGCAGCAACTTCCATTGGTCCTTCTTGGAAGGTCCTGTAGGTGCTAGGACTAAGTCCTGCTTTGCACACACTGAGCATGCACAGGGCAAGATCTCTCAGTGGAGATCTAGGGTCACATGCTCAGGTACTGCAGCAACTCCATTGGTCCTTCTTTCAAAGGTCCTGTACAAGCTGCAACTATTTAAGGCTCACATGGCTGCACGGCCATGCGCTAGTATCTTCTTATGTTATGTGCTTTGCGCCAGTGTGGTCGTGTGTTTGCATGTGTTCAGGGACCCATCTGAAATAGGCCTCTAGAATGCTGGCACCTCTGGCAAGGAGTTTGTGTTTGTGTGTGTTCAGGGACCTGGCTGAAATAAGCCCCTAGAATGCTGGCACCTCCGGCGAGGAGTTTTGTGTGCATGCATGACCACTGACTCCTCTCATTTGGGTGGTTAGCCTGTGACTCTGTGAAAGTCTAACAGGGCACAGAGCTGTTGTGAATTCTGTGGCTGAATTCACTCCTGTGGTCACAAGTGGTACTGCAGCTTCTGAGCTTCCTCCCTCAGGTGTTCTGGTGAGCTCGTTAACTGCTTCATTACTTAACTCCGCCTGATGCTGCTATCCTTGCTCCTTGTCAATGTTTCAGTGTTGGATCTGAGCTTCTCCTGATTGTTCCTGTGACCTGCTGCTCTGTATAGCTAAGTGCTTTTTGCTTTTTTTGTTGCTTTTTTTCTGTCCAGCTTGTCTTTGGTTTTGCTGGAAGCTCTGAGACGCAAAGGGTGTACCGCCGTGCCGTTAGTTCGGCACGGTGGGTTTTTTTTGCCCCCTTTGCGTGGTTTTGCTTTAGGGTTTTTTGTAGACTGCAAAGTTCGCTTTACTGTCCTCGCTCTGTCCTAGAATATCGGGCCCCACTTTGCTGAATCTATTTCATCCCTACGTTTTGTCTTTTCATCTTACTCACAGTCATTATATGTGGGGGGCTGCCTTTTCCTTTGGGGAATTTCTCTGGGGCAAGTCAGGCCTATTTTTCTATCTTCAGGCTAGCTAGTTTCTTAGGCTGTGCCGAGTTGCCTAGGTAGTTGTTAGGCGCAATCCACAGCCGCTTTTAGTTGTGTTTAGGATAGGATCAGGTGTGCAGTCTACAGAGTTTCCACATCTCAGAGCTCGTTCTTGTATTTTTGGGTATTTGTCAGATCACTGTGTGCGCTCTGATCGCTAAGCACACTGTGTTTCTGGATTGCCTTCATAACACCTGTCATTAGCAAACATAACAGTACAAGGAGCCAAACTAATGATTCTCAATAGAGGGAAAGAAAAAGTTCTGACATCATTTTTTTTTTTTTTCTGCTCTGTGTTCATTTTTTTTTTCCCCTAGACATTTGGGTGATTCTGGACACAGGTGTGGACATGGATATTCAGGGTCTGTGCTCTTCAATGGATAATCTCGTTATAAATGTACAAAAAATTCAAGATACTATTGATCAGAAATCTATGTTAGAACCAAGAATTCCTATTCCTGATTTGTTTTTTGGAGATAGAACTAAGTTTCTAAGTTTCAAAAATAATTGTAAGCTATTTCTGGCCTTGAAACCTCATTCTTCTGGTAATCCTATTCAACAGGTTTTGATTATTATTTCTTTTTTGCGCGGCGACCCTCAAGACTGGGCATTTTCTCTTGCGCCAGGAGACCCTGCATTGAGTAGTGTCGATGCGTTTTTCCTGGCGCTCAGATTGCTGTACGATGAGCCTAATTCAGTGGATCAGGCTGAGAAAAATTTGCTGGCTTTGTGCCAGGGTCAGGATGATATAGAAGTATATTGTCAGAAATTTAGGAAATGGTCAGTACTCACTCAGTGGAATGAATCTGCGCTGGCAGCTTTGTTCAGAAAGGGTCTCTCTGAGGCTCTTAAGGATGTCATGGTGGGATTTCCTATGCCTGCTGGTTTGAATGAGTCTTTGTCTTTGGCCATTCAGATCGGTCGACGCTTGCGCGAGCGTAAATCTGTGCACCATTTGGCGGTACTGCCTGAGGTTAAACCTGAGCCTATGCAGTGCGATAGGACTATGACTAGAGTTGAACGGCAGGAATACAGACGTCTGAATGGTCTGTGTTTCTACTGTGGTGATTCCACTCATGCTATTTCTGATTGTCCTAAGCGCACTAAGCGGTCCGCTAGGTCTGCCGTCATTGGTACTGTACAGTCCAAATTCCTTCTGTCCATTACCTTGATATGCTCTTTGTCGTCGTTTTCTGTCATGGCGTTTGTGGATTCGGGCGCTGCCCTGAATCTGATGGATTTGGATTATGCTAAACGTTGTGGGTTTTTCTTGGAGCCTTTGCGGTGTCCTATTCCATTGAGAGGAATTGATGCTACACCTTTGGCCAAGAATAAACCTCAATACTGGGCCCAGCTGACCATGTGCATGGCTCCTGCACATCAGGAAGTTATTCGCTTTCTGGTGTTGCATAATCTGCATGATGTGGTCGTGTTGGGGTTGCCATGGCTACAAACCCATAATCCAGTATTGGATTGGAATTCCATGTCGGTATCCAGCTGGGGTTGTCAGGGGGTACATGGTGATGTTCCATTTTTGTCGATTTCGTCATCCACCCCTTCTGAGGTCCCAGAGTTCTTGTCTGATTATCAGGATGTATTTGAAGAGCCCAAGTCCGATGCTCTACCTCCGCATAGGGATTGTGATTGTGCTATCAATTTGATTCCTGGTAGTAAATTCCCTAAAGGTCGATTATTTAATTTATCCGTGCCCGAACACGCCGCTATGCGCAGTTATGTGAAGGAATCCCTGGAGAAGGGACATATTCGCCCATCGTCATCACCACTGGGAGCAGGGTTCTTCTTTGTAGCCAAGAAGGATGGTTCGCTGAGACCGTGTATTGATTACCGCCTTCTTAATAAGATCACTGTTAAATTTCAGTATCCCTTGCCATTGTTATCTGACTTGTTTGCTCGGATTAAGGGGGCTAGTTGGTTCACTAAGATAGATCTTCGTGGTGCGTATAATCTGGTGAGAATCAGGCAAGGAGATGAATGGAAAACTGCATTCAATACGCCCGAGGGTCATTTTGAGTATCTAGTGATGCCGTTCGGACTTGCCAATGCTCCATCTGTGTTTCAGTCTTTTATGCATGACATCTTCCGTGAGTATCTGGATAAATTCCTGATTGTTTACTTGGATGACATTTTGATCTTCTCAGATGATTGGGAGTCTCATGTGAAGCAGGTCAGAATGGTTTTTCAGGTCCTGCGTGCTAATTCTTTGTTTGTGAAGGGATCAAAGTGTCTCTTCGGTGTGCAGAAAGTTTCATTTTTGGGGTTCATCTTTACCCCTTCTACTATCGAGATGGATCCAGTTAAGGTCCAAGCCATCCAGGATTGGATTCAGCCGACATCTCTGAAAAGTCTGCAAAAGTTCCTGGGCTTTGCTAATTTTTATCGTCGCTTCATCTGTAATTTTTCTAGCATTGCCAAACCATTGACCGATTTGACCAAGAAGGGTGCTGATTTGGTTAATTGGTCTTCTGCTGCTGTGGAAGCTTTTCAGGAGTTGAAGCGTCGTTTTTGTTCTGCCCCTGTGTTGTGTCAGCCAGATGTTTCTCTTCCGTTCCAGGTCGAGGTTGATGCTTCTGAGATTAGAGCAGGGGCGGTTTTGTCACAGAGAGGTTCTGATTGCTCAGTGATGAAACCATGTGCTTTCTTTTCCAGGAAGTTTTCGCCCGCTGAGCGTAATTATGATGTGGGCAATCGAGAGTTGCTGGCCATGAAGTGGGCATTTGAGGAGTGGCGTCATTGGCTTGAAGGAGCTAAGCATCGCGTGGTGGTATTGACTGATCATAAGAACTTGACTTATCTCGAGTCTGCCAAGCGCTTGAATCCTAGACAGGCCCGTTGGTCGTTATTTTTTGCCCGCTTCGACTTTGTGATTTCGTACCTTCCGGGCTCTAAAAATGTGAAGGCGGATGCTCTGTCTAGGAGCTTTGTGCCCGACTCTCCGGGTTTATCTGAGCCAGCGGGTATCCTCAAGGAAGGAGTCATTGTGTCTGCCATCTCCCCTGATTTGCGGCGGGTGCTGCAAAAATTTCAGGCGAATAAACCTGATCGTTGTCCAGCAGAGAAACTGTTCGTCCCTGATAGGTGGACTAATAAACTTATCTCTGAACTTCATTGTTCGGTGTTGGCTGGTCATCCTGGAATCTTTGGTACCAGAGAGTTAGTGGCTAGATCCTTCTGGTGGCCATCTCTGTCACGGGATGTACGTACTTTTGTGCAGTCCTGTGGGATTTGTGCTAGGGCTAAGCCCTGCTGTTCTCGTGCCAGTGGGTTGCTTTTGCCCTTGCCGGTCCCAAAGAGGCCTTGGACACATATTTCGATGGATTTCATTTCTGACCTTCCCGTTTCTCAAAAGATGTCAGTCATTTGGGTGGTCTGTGATCGCTTTTCTAAAATGGTCCATCTGGTGCCCTTGGCTAAATTGCCTTCCTCCTCTGATTTGGTACCTTTGTTCTTTCAGCATGTGGTTCGGTTGCATGGCATTCCTGAGAATATTGTTTCTGACAGAGGTTCCCAGTTTGTTTCAAGGTTTTGGCGAGCCTTTTGTGGTAGGATGGGCATTGACCTATCCTTTTCCTCGGCTTTCCATCCTCAGACTAATGGCCAGACCGAACGAACCAATCAGACCTTGGAAACATATCTGAGATGTTTTGTTTCTGCAGACCAGGATGATTGGGTGTCCTTTTTGCCGTTGGCTGAGTTCGCCCTTAATAATCGGGCCAGCTCGGCTACCTTGGTTTCTCCATTTTTTTGCAATTCTGGGTTCCATCCTCGTTTCTCTTCAGGACAGGTTGAGTCTTCGGACTGTCCTGGTGTGGATTCTGTGGTGGATAGGTTGCAGCAGATCTGGACTCAGGTAGTGGACAATTTGATCTTGTCCCAGGAGAAAGCTCAACTTTTCGCTAATCGCAGACGCCGTGTGGGTCCCCGACTTCGTGTTGGGGATCTGGTTTGGTTATCTTCTCGTCATATTCCTATGAAGGTTTCCTCTCCTAAATTTAAACCTCGTTTTATTGGTCCGTATAGGATTTCTGAGGTTCTCAATCCTGTGTCTTTTCGTTTGACCCTCCCAGACTCCTTTTCCATACATAATGTATTCCATAGGTCGTTGTTGTGGAGATACGTGGCACCTATGGTTCCATCTGTTGAGCCTCCTGCCCCGGTTTTGGTGGAGGGGGAATTGGAGTATATTGTGGAGAAGATTTTGGATTCTCGTGTTTCTAGACGGAAACTCCAGTATCTGGTTAAATGGAAGGGTTATGCTCAGGAAGATAATTCCTGGGTTTTTGCCTCTGATGTTCATGCTTCCGATCTTGTTCGTGCCTTTCATGTGGCTCATCCTGGTCGGCCTGGGGGCTCTGGTGAGGGTTCGGTGACCCCTCCTCAAGGGGGGGTACTGTTGTGAATTCTGTGGCTGAATTCACTCCTGTGGTCACAAGTGGTACTGCAGCTTCTGAGCTTCCTCCCTCAGGTGTTCTGGTGAGCTCGTTAACTGCTTCATTACTTAACTCCGCCTGATGCTGCTATCCTTGCTCCTTGTCAATGTTTCAGTGTTGGATCTGAGCTTCTCCTGATTGTTCCTGTGACCTGCTGCTCTGTATAGCTAAGTGCTTTTTGCTTTTTTTGTTGCTTTTTTTCTGTCCAGCTTGTCTTTGGTTTTGCTGGAAGCTCTGAGACGCAAAGGGTGTACCGCCGTGCCGTTAGTTCGGCACGGTGGGGTTTTTTTTGCCCCCTTTGCGTGGTTTTGCTTTAGGGTTTTTTGTAGACTGCAAAGTTCGCTTTACTGTCCTCGCTCTGTCCTAGAATATCGGGCCCCACTTTGCTGAATCTATTTCATCCCTACGTTTTGTCTTTTCATCTTACTCACAGTCATTATATGTGGGGGGCTGCCTTTTCCTTTGGGGAATTTCTCTGGGGCAAGTCAGGCCTATTTTTCTATCTTCAGGCTAGCTAGTTTCTTAGGCTGTGCCGAGTTGCCTAGGTAGTTGTTAGGCGCAATCCACAGCCGCTTTTAGTTGTGTTTAGGATAGGATCAGGTGTGCAGTCTACAGAGTTTCCACGTCTCAGAGCTCGTTCTTGTATTTTTGGGTATTTGTCAGATCACTGTGTGCGCTCTGATCGCTAAGCACACTGTGTTTCTGGATTGCCTTCATAACACCTGTCATTAGCAAACATAACACAGAGCCTTGCCTTCTCGGCTGCTCTGTGAAGCTAACAGAGCTGGTTCATACCACCATATAGTGCCGCCATTCACTTAGCAGCAGGTTCTTACCTTCACGGTGGATCCCGGGTTGCGAACGCACCAATCTCACTTAATAAATATATTCGGTGCGTTCCGCCAACCCTAACAGTGTACTAGTGCCAGGATCTGGCTAAGTAATGGCAGATGAACAGCGATTGCAGGGGTACATCCAGCTGCTGGAGGGCCGGTTGGCATCTCTTGAGCGTGCAACCTCGGCGGTGGATGTTACCGCAATAGCTGTTCAGGCTGCTAGCGTGTCTGCAGCAGCTTTACCCACTGCCACCTCTGTTCTGACCCTATCTCAACTCCCTTTGCCTGAGAAATACTCTGGGGACAGTAAGTTCTGTAGGGGTTTCGTGAGCCAGTGTGGTATACACCTCGAGCTCCTGGCTGCACGTTTGCCCACAGAGCGGGCAAAGGTGGGATTAATAATATCTCTCTTGTCGGACAGGGCATTGGAGTGGGCTACCCCAACGATCATGTGGTGCGGAGTGTTCCTCGGTTTCTGGACACTCTGAAACAGGTCTTTGTAGGACCTCAAGTCACCCATAATACAGCGCTCCAACTGCTGGCTTTGACTCAGGGTTAAACCATGGTCAGCCATTTTGCTGTTCACTTCCGGACATTAGCGTCTGAGTTGGAATGGCCAGATAAATCCCTCATTCCCGTTTTTGGAGGGGGCTGGCTGACCATGTGAAGGACGCTTTGGCTACTAGGGAGATTCCCGCCACACTGGAGGAGCTCATAGCTGTATCAACTCGCATAGACCTTCGTTTTCATGAGCGAAGGTTGGAGCGAGCCCAGTGTAGGCAGAGGTTTCGGCTGGCTCCCACCTTTGCCAGACCTCTGGAATCTCCAGTCCAGGCGTCCGAGTCACATGAGGCCATAGAGGTGACACGAGCGGGATCCAAGTCCCAGTCTGGCAGTCAGGACATCTTGCCTCCAAGTGTCCTCAGCGGTCGGGGAAACGTCAGCGTCTAGTGGCAGTTGGAGGAGGTACACTAGACACGGCGACGTTTGCCTCAAAGTTGTCCTTCAAGGGGACAATTACCTTAGGCCCATCCACTCTTATGGTAGAGCTATGCGTGAACTCTGGGGCGGAGGGAAATTTTATGTCATCCGCTTTCACCCAGTGTCACGCAATACCCCTGCTTATGCTCGCCAAGCCGGTAACCATTTGAATAGTAAATGGGTCAACACTATCCTCACAGATTACCCACCAAACCATTCCTATCACGCTTTCTGTGTCTCCATCACATCAGGAGATTATATCCCTATTAGACATTCCTGAGGGAATTGAGGTCCTGTTGGGGATACCATGGCTACGCTATCATTCTCCTCATATAGAGTGGTCCTCAGGGAGAATTTTGGGATGGAATAAATCCTGCGAGGGTAGATGTCAGAGGGAGTGTGTTCAGGTTGCTACAACACAGGTACCCCCATATCTATCCTCTCTTCCCAAACACTATTGGCCCTATGCAGATGTGTTCTCCAAAAGGGCTGCGGAGACCCTTCCGCCTCACCGCCCCTATGACTGTCCTATTGACCTCTTGCCTGGTGCTGAGCCTCCTCGGGGTCGAGTCTATCCGTTATCTCTCCCGGAGATGGAGGCAATGTCTCAGTACATCAAAGGGAATCTGGCAAGAGGATTCATTAGGAAGTCAGTGTCACCTGCAGGGGCTGGGTTCTTCTTCGTACAGAAGAAGACTGGAGGCTTACGTCCATGCATAGACTACAGGGGTCTTAACACCATCACCGTTAAGAACAAGTACCCCTGATATCTGAGCTTTTTGATAGGCTACGGGGAGCAAGGGTATTTACAAAATTAGATCTGCGGGGTGCCTACAACCTGATTCGCATCCGAGAGGGGAACGAATAGAAGACGGCTTTTAACACCAGGGATGGGCATTATGAATATCTGGTGATGCCCTTCGGGCTCTGTAATGTCCCAGCCGTTTTCCAAGACTTTGTGAACGACATTTTCCGGGATATGCTTACCACCTCGGTCGTCATCTATCTGGATGATATTCTCATCTACTCTCCAGATATTGACTCCCATTAGAGAAATGTTCGCAAAGTCTTCGACCTCTTACGGGCAAACTCCCTCTATGCCAAGTTGGAGAAGTGTGTGTTTGAGCAGGAGTCCTTGCCTTTCCTTGGTTATATCATCTCTGCCCAGGGTTTGGCTATGGATCCTGCCAAGCTACAGGCTGTGATAGACTGGCAGGAACCCCATTCTCTTAAAGCGGTGCAGCGCTTTATGGGGTTCATTAATTACTATCGTCAGTTCATTCCACACTTCTCAACTTTGGTAGCTCCCTTGGTTGCCATCACCAAGAAGGGAGCAAATCCCAAGTTGTGGTCAGAGGAGGTCTCCAAGGCCTTTCTCTCGATTAAGTCACACTTCGCTAGCGCTCCCATCCTACATTGCCCCGATGTAGATAAGCCATTTATCATGGAGGTGGATGCCTCATCCGTTGGTGCTGGAGCAGTCCTTTTCCAAAAGGATGCTCAAGGTCGGAAACATCCTTGCTTCTTCTTCTCCAAGACCTTCACACCAGCGGAGAGGAATTATTCCATCGGGGACAGGGAGTTGCTAGACATGAAGTTGGCTTTTTCAGAGTGGAGACACCTCTTGGAGGGAGCTTGCTTTCCCTTCCAAGTGTTCACTGACCACAAGAACTTGGTATATATACAGACGGCCCAGCGGCTGAATTCTCGCCAGGCTAGATGGTCCCTGTTCTGCTCCCGGTTCCATTTTACTCTCCATTTTCTCTCTGGGGAGAACAACATTCATGCCGACGCTCTCTCCTGCTCCGTAGTGTCATCTGAGGAGGAGGAGGAGGAGCCTCGGCTTATTGCCCCTTCTAAGAGCCTGAGAACTGTGGCTCCGGTTTCGCTAGAGTTCGTGCCCCGGAGCAAGACTTTCGTACCAGCGAATTTGCGACTTGGGCTCACTCGTCCAGAGTGGGTGGACATTTTGGGACCAAGAGGACATCTGAGCTTTTGGCGAGGACGTACTGGTGGCCGCATATGGCCCGTGACATCGGGGACTATATTCGGGAGTGTGTCTCCTGCGCCCAGGATCGGTCTCCTCGGCAACGGCCTGCTGGGTTACTTTACCCCATACCGGTGGCAGACAGGCCCTGGGAGATGGTCGGGATGGACTTTGTAGTGGGCTTACCAAGTCTCGTAGCTGCACCATTATCTGGGTAGTCACCGATCAATTTTCTAAGATGGTGCATTTGGTGCTGCTTCCATGGTTACCTACTGCACGGGCTTTGGCGGCGTTGTTCATAAAACATATTTTCCACTTACATGTAATGCCTGATAAAATTGTCAGCAACCGGGGTCCCCAGTTTGCGTCTCGGTTTTGGAGAGAGCTCTGCCGTTTACTCAGCATAGAGCTGAATCTCTCCTCTGCATATCATCCTGAGACGAATGGGTTGGTAGAGAGAACCAACCAGACTCTGGTGACATACTTGCAACATTTTGTCTCTGCTAGGCAGGATGACTTGGCATCTTTGCTACCTTGGGCGGAATTTGCATTGAACAACGCCGTAGCCGATTCCACTGGTCAGACTCCTTTTCTCCTTAATTACGGCCAGCATCCGCGTGTCCCTGTGCCCATGCCCGTGTCATCCACCGATTCTAGTGTGGCAGACTGGGCGGTGGAGGCATGTGACATCTGGGACCGCACACAGGATGCCATCCGGGCCTCCAAGGAGAGAATGAGGGTTTCGGCTGATACACACTGGTGCCCCACTCCGACCTTTGCTCCTGGTGACTTAGTGTGGCTCTCTGCCCATAACATCAGGCTGCGAGTTGAGTCCACTAAGTTTGCGCCTTGCTACATTGGCCCGTTCAAGGTTCTGGAACAGGTCAACTGTTGTGAGTTCCGTTCTGGAGCTCCCTCCTGTGGTTGCTAATGGTATGTTTGCGAGTTCTGCCCTTGGGCTCCCTCTGGTGGTTTCGAGTGGTACTGCTGCTCCGTTAGGTAGCTGTAGCAGCTGCCTTCACTAATCGCCTTGCCTGGGTTTGTTATTTAAACCTGCTCTGGGCTTTAGTCCATGCCTGCTGTCAATGTTCCTGGTTGGATTTGATTCTTCCCTTGGATTTCTCATATGGCCAGTCCTTGTCTGCAAAAGATAAGTTTTGCTAGTTTGTTTGTCCATTTGTTTGGACTCTATTGCTTTGCATTTTGTCTCTTTTGTCCAGCTTGTCACTATGTCTTATTTAGGCTAGCTGGAAGCTCTGGGAAAGCAGATTTGCCCCTCCACACCGTGAGTCGGTGTGGAGTTCATTTTTGTAAACTCTGCATGGATTTTGTAGTTTTTAATACTGACCGCACAGTATCCTTTGCTCTCTGTCTATCTAGTTTAGTATTGGCCTCCCCTTTGCTGAATTCTAATTTCATTTCTGTGTTCGTCATTTCCATCTCTTTTCACAGTTAATATTTGTGAGGGGCTATCTTTCCTTTTTGGGGTTTCTCTGAGGCAAGATAGCTTTCTATTTCCTTCTTTAGGGGTAGTTATATCTTAGGCTGTGACGAGGTGTCTAGGGAGTGTCAGGAACATCCCACGGCTATTTCTAGTTGTGTTGTTAGGATTAGGGACTGCGGTCAGTAGAGATACCACCTTCTCAGAGCTTGTTCCATGTTGCGTTTTAGCCACAAGGTCATTTCAGTGTGGCCTCTTAACCACCAGGTCATAACAGTACAGCAGGCCCAGAATGAATTGAATGCGTCTCAAAAGAAGGAAAAAAAAAGAGTTCTGAACCATTTTTTTTTTCTGTGTTCTGTTCTGTCTTTTTTTTCCTCTTGATATCTGGGTGGTGCTGGATATATGCTCTGGTATGGAGGTTCAGGGTTTGTTTTCTCGTGTGGATCAACTTGCTGCAAGAGTCCAGAGTATCCAAGATTACATTGTTCAGACTCCGGCTCTAGAACCAATAATTCCTACTCCTGATTTGTTTTTTGGGGACAGATCCAAGTTTTTGAACTTTAAAAATAGCTGCAAATAGTTTTTTGCTTTGAAACCCCGTTCTTCTGGTGATCCCATTCAGCAAGTGAAAATCATCATATCCTTACTGCGTGGTGATCCTCAAGACTGGACATTTGCTCTTGAAACAGGGAATCCGGCATTATTGAATGTAGATGCATTTTTTCAGGCGCTTGGATTGTTGTATGATGAACCTAACTCTGTAGAGCATGCTGAGAAAACACTGTTGGCCCTGTGTCAGGGTCAGGAAGCGGCAGAGTTATATTGCCAGAAATTTAGAAAATGGTCTGTGCTCACTAAATGGAATGAAGAGGCGCTGGCTGCTATTTTCAGAAAAGGTCTTTCTGAAACCCTTAACCCCTTCACCCCAAAGCCTGTTTTCACCTAAGTGACAGGGCCAATTTTTACAATTCTGACCACTGTCACTTTACGAGGTCATAACTCTGAAACGCTTCAACGGATCCTGGTGATTCTGACACTGTTTTCTCGTGACATATTGTACTTCATGATAGTGGTAAAACTTCTTCGATATGACTTGCATTTATTTGTGAAAAAAACAAAAATTTGTCGGAAATTATGAAAATTTAGCAATTTTCAAACTCTTAGTTTTTATGCCCTTAAATTAGAGAGTTATATCACATAATATAGTTAATAAACAACATTTCCCACATGTCTGCTTTACATCAGCACAATTTTGGAAACATAATTTTTTTTTGTTAGGACGTTATAAGGGTTAAAAGTTGACCAGCGATTTCTCATTTTTGCAACAAAATTTGCAAAACCATTTTTTTACGGACCACCTCACACTTGAAGTGACTTTGAGGGGTCTATATGACATAAAATGCCCAAAAGTGACACCATTCTAAAAACTGCACCCCTCAAGGTACTCAAAACCACATTCAAAAAGTTTATTAACCCTTCAGGTGCTTCACAGGAATTTTTTGAATGTTTAAAAAAATTGAACATTTAACTTTTTTTCACAAAATTTTTACTTCAGGTCCAATTTGTTTCATTTTACCAAGGGTAACAGGAGAAATTGGACCACAAAAGTCGTTGTACAATTTGTCCTGAGTATGCCGATACCCCATATGTGGGGGTAAACCACTGTTTGGGCACATGGCAGAGCTCGGAAGGGAAGGAGCGCTATTTGACTTTTCAATGCAAGATTTGCTGGAATTGAGATCGGAGCCCATGTCACGATTGGAGAGTCCCTGATGTGCCTAAACAGTGGAAACCCCCCACAGGTGACACCATTTTGGAAAGTAGACCCCCTAAGGAACTAATCTAGATGTGTGGTGAGCACTTTGAACCTCCAAGTGCTTCACAGAAGTTTATAATGTAGAGCCGTAAAAAAAATTTTTTTATTAATTTTCACAAAAAATGATCTTTTTGCCCCAAATTTTTTATTTTCCCAAGGGTAAAAGGATAAATTGTACCCCAAAAGTTGTTGTGCAATTTGTCCTGAGTACGTCGATACTTCATATATGGGGATAAACCACTGTTTGAGCGCATGTCAGAGCTCGGAAGGGAAGGAGTGCCATTTGACTTTTCAATGCAAAATTGGCTGGAATTGAGATCGGACGCCATGTCGCATTTGGAGAGCCCCTGACGTGCCTTAACAGTGGAAACCCCCCACAAGTGACCCCATTTTGGAAAGAAGACCCCCTAAGGAACTTATCTAGATGTGTGATGAGCACTTTTAGCCCCCAATTGTTTCACTAAAGTTTAGAATGTAGCATTGTGAAAATTAAAAAATCATTTTTTCTTTCCACAAAATGATGTTTTAGCCAGCAATTTTTTTTCCCAAGGGTAACAGGAGAAATTGGACCACAAATGTTATTGTCCAATTTGTCCTGAGTATGCTGATAGCCCACATGTGGGGGGGAACCACCGTTTGAGTGCCTGGCAGAGCTCGGAAGGGAAGGAGCACCGTTTGAAATGCAGACTTAGATGGAATGGACTGCAGGTGTCATGTTGCATTTGCAGAGCCCCTGATGTACCTAAACAGTAGAAACCCACCACAAGTGACCCCATATTGGAAACTAGACCCCCCAAGGAACTTATCTAGATGTGTTGTGAGAGCTTTGAACCAACAAGTGTTTCACTACAGTTTATAACGCAGAGCCGTGAAAATAAAAAATATTTTTTTTTCCACGAAAATGATATTTTATCCCCTACGTTTTTATTTTCCCAAGGGTAACAGGACAAATTGGACCCCAAAAGTTGTTGTCCAACTTGTCCTGAGAACGCTGATACCCCATATGTTGGGGGGAACCACTGTTTGGGTGCACGGCAGAGCTCGAAAGGGAAGGAGCGCCATTTGAAATGCAGATTTAGATGGATTGGTCTGCAGGCGTCATGTTGCATTTGCAGAGCCCCTGATGTACCTAAACAGTAGAAACCCCCCACAAGTGACCCCATATTGGAAACTAGACCCCCAAAGGAACTTATCTAGATGTGTTGTGAGAGCTTTGAACCAACAAGTGTTTCACTACAGTTTATAACGCAGAGCCGTGAAAATAAAAAATATTTTTTTTTCCACGAAAATGATATTTTATCCCCTATGTTTTTATTTTCCCAAGGGTAACAGGACAAATTGGACTCCAAAAGTTGTTGTCCAACTTGTCCTGAGAACGCTGATACCCCATATGTTGGGGGGAACCACTATTTGGACACACAGGAGAACTCGGAAGGGAAGGAGCCCTGTTTTACTTTTTCAAAGCAGAATTGGCTGGAATTGAGATCGGACGCCATGTCGCGTTTGGAGAGCCCCTGATGTGCCTAAACAGTGGAAACCCCCAATTATAACTGAAACCCTAACCCCAACCCTAACCCTAACCCTAACCCTAGCCCTAACCCTAGCCCTAACCCTAGCCCTAGCCCTAACCCTAGCCATAACCCTAGCACTAATGGGAAAATGGAAATAAATACATTTTTTTACATTTTATTATTTTTCCCTAACTAAGGGGGTGATGAAGGGGGGTTTGATTTACTTTTGTAGCGTTTTTTTGGCGGATTGTTATGATTGGCAGCCGTCACACACTAAAAGACGCTTTTTATTGCAAAAAATAGTTTTTGCATCACCACATTTTGAGAGCTATAATATATCCATATTTTGGCCCACAGAGTCATGTGAGATCTTGTTTTTTGCGGGACGAGTTGACGTTTTTATTGGTAACATTTTCGGGCAGATGACATTTTTTGATCGCTTTTTATTCCTATTTTTGGGAGGCGGAATGAACAAAAACCAGCAATTCCTGAATTTCTTTTAGGGGGGGGCGTTTATACCGTTCCACGTGTGGTAAAATGGATAAAGCAGTTTTATTCTTCGGGTCAGTACGATTACAGCGATACCTCATTTATGTAACTTTTTTTATGTTTTGGCGCTTTTACACAATAAAAACTATTTTATATAAAAAAATAATTGTTTTTGCATCGCATTATTCTGAGAGCTATAACTTTTTTATTTTTCTGCTGATGATGCTGTATGGTGGCTTTTTTTTTTGCGGGACAAGATGACGTTTTCAGTGGTACCATGGTTATTTATATCCGTCGTTTTGATCGCGTGTTATTCCACTTTTTGTTCGCCTGTATGATAATAAAGCGTTGTTTTTTGCCTTGTTTTTTTTTTTTTTTTTTTGCGGTGTTCACTGAAGGGGTTAACTAGTGCGATAGTTTTATAGAGCGGGTCGTTACAGACGCGGCGATACCAAATATGTGTACATTTATTGTTTTTTTTTTTTTTACATAAATAAATGGATTTATTGGGAAATGTTTTTTTTTTTTAATTTGGGGATTTTTTTTTATTTTTTTTTACACATTCTATTTTTTTTTTTTTTTACTTTCTAACATTGTCCCAGGGTGGGACATCACTGTATGAGATCAGATCGTTGATCTGACACTGTGCATAGCACACTGTCAGATCAACAATCTGACAGGCAGCTTAGCTGGCTCTCCAGCGCCTGCTCTCAGCAGGCGCCGGCTAGCCAGGTCACTTCATAACCCGGAAGGAGTCCGGCGGCCATCTTGGATCTGGGGACTCCTTCCGGGTCACCGGAGCAACGCGATCTCATTGCGTTGCTCCGGTGGGAGAGCGCAGGGAGCCCCCGTCCCTGCGCGATCCCCCTCTATGCCGCTGTCACTACTGACAGCGGCATCAGAGGGGTTAAATGCCCGCGATCGGCGATAGCGCCGATCGTGGGCATTGCTGCGGGGTGTCAGCTGTCATATACAGCTGACACCCGCACCCGATCACCGCGGCGCTCAGCGCGAGACCGCGGTGATCGGTGCGCCATACTAGTACTGCTGCTGGCACTAATGCAGTGCCGGCAGCGCAGTACTAGTACGGTGCGTGTCGCGAAGGGGTTAAAGATGTAATGGTGGGCTTTCCTGCGCCTGCCGGTTTGAGCGAGTCTATGTCTCTAGCCATTCAGATTGATCGGCGCTTGCGTGAGCGCAAGGCGGTGCACCATATAGCAGTGTCCTCTGAGCGAAGTCCTGAGCCTATGCAATGTGATAGCATTTTGACTAGAGCAGAAAGGCAGAAATTAAGATGTCAGAATGGCCTGTGTTTTTACTGTGGTGATTCAGCTCATGCTATTTCTGATTGCCCTAAGCGTACTAGGAGGGTCCCTAGGTCTTTTACCATTAGTACAGTGCAGCCTAAATTTCTCTTGTCTGTTACCCTGATTTGCTCATTGTCGTCCTTTTCTGTTATGGCATTTGTGGTCTGGCGCTGCCCTGAACTTAATGGACTTAGAATTTGCCAGGCGCTGTGGTTTTTCCTTGGAACCTTTGCAGAGTCCTATTCCCTTATGGGGGATTGATGCTACGCCATTGGCCAAGAATAAACCTCAGTACTGGACACAGTTAACCATGTGCATGGCTCCAGCACATCAGGAAAATATTCGTTTTTTGGTGTTGCATAATTTGCATGATGTAGTTGTGCTGGGTTTTTCATGGTTACAGGAACATAATCCAGTGCTGGATTGGAGATCTATGTCTGTAACTGGTTGGGGTTGTCAGGGGATACATAGTGATATTCCTTTGATGTCCATTTCCTCGTCCCCTTCTTCTGAAGTTCCTGAGTTTTTGTCGGATTTCCAGGATGTATTTGATGAGCCTAAGTCCAGTTCCCTGCCTCCTCATAGGGACTGCGATTGTGCCATTAATTTGATTCCTGGCTGTAAGTTCCCTAAGGGCCGACTTTTCAATCTGTCTGTACCAGAGCATGCCGCTATGCGGAGTTATGTAAAGGAGTCCTTGGAGAAAGGGCATATTCGCCCGTCTTCGTCACCGTTGGGAGCGGGATTTTTTTTTGTTGCCAAGAAGGATGGCTCCTTGAGACCCTGTATAGATTATCGCCTTCTCAATAAGATCACTGTCAAATTCCAGTATCCGTTGCCTTTGCTTTCTGATTTGTTTGCTCGGATTAAGGGTGCTAGTTGGTTTACTAAAATCGACCTCCGAGGGGCGTATAATCTTGTGCGTATTAAACAAGGTGATGAATGGAAAACAGCATTTAATACGCCTGAAGGCCATTTTGAATATCTTGTGATGCCATTCGGGCTCTCTAATGCTCCATCGATATTTCAGTTCTTTATGCATGATATCTTCCGGAATTATCTGGATAAATTTATGATTGTGTATTTGGATGATATTTTGGTTTTCTCCGATGATTGGGAGTCTCATGTGAAGCAGGTTAGGATGGTGTTTCAGGTCCTTCGTTCTAATGCGTTGTTTGTGAAGGGGTCTAAGTGCCTCTTTGGAGTTCAGAGGGTTTCTTTTTTGGGTTTCATTTTTTCTCCCTCGGCTATTGAAATGGACCCTGTTAAAGTCCAGGCCATTCATGATTGGACTCAACCTACATCTGGAAAGAGCCTTCAGAAATTTTTGGGCTTTGCCAATTTTTATTGTCGCTTTGCTAATTTTTCTAGTGTGGTGAAGCCTCTGACCGATTTGACGAGGAAGGGCGCTGATGTGGTGAATTGGTCCTCTGCGGCTGTTGAGGCCTTTCAGGAGCTTAAACGTCGTTTTACTTCTGTCCCTGTGTTGCGTCAGCCAGATGTTTCTCTCCCTTTTCAGGTTGAGGTTGATGCTTCTGAGATTGGGGCAGGGGCTGTTTTGTCTCAGAGAAATTCTGATGGCTCTTTGATGAAACCATGTGCCTTCTTCTCCAGAAAATTTTCGTCTTCTGAGCGTAATTATGATGTCGGCATTCGGGAGTTGTTGGCTATGAAGTGGGCATTTGAGGAGTGGCGACATTGGCTTGAGGGAGCCAAGCATCGCGTGGTGGTCTTGACTGATCACAAGAATCTGATTTACCTCGAGTCTGCTAAGCGGTTGAATCCTAGACAGGCTCGGTGGTCTTTGTTTTTCTCACGTTTTGATTTTGTGGTCTCGTATATTTCTGGATCTAAGAATGTGAAGGCTGATGCCCTTTCTAGGAGTTTTTTGCCTGATTCTCCGGGAGTTCTTGAGCCGGCTGAGATCCTCAAGGAGGGGGTGATTCTTTCTGCCATCTCCCCTGATTTACGGCGGGTACTTCAGGAGTTTCAGGCTGATAAACCTGACCGCTGTCCTGTGGGGAAATTGTTTGTTCCTGATAGATGGACTAGTAGGGTAATTTCTGAGGTTCATGGTTCGGTGTTGGCTGGTCACCCTGGGATTTTCGGTACCAGAGATTTGGTGGCTAGGTCTTTTTGGTGGCCTTCCTTGTCGCGGGATGTGCGTTCGTTTGTGCAGTCCTGTGGGACCTGTGCTCGGGCTAAGCCTTGCTGTTCCCGTGCCAGCGGGTTGCTTTTGCCTTTGCCTATTCCTGAGAGGCCATGGACGCATATTTCCATGGATTTTATTTCTGATCTTCCTGTTTCTCAGAAGATGTCTGTCATCTGAGTGGTTTGTGACCGGTTTTCTAAGATGGTCCATTTGGTGCCATTGCCTAAGTTGCCTTCCTCTTCTGATTTGGTTCCATTATATTTTCAGCATGTGGTTCGTTTGCATGGTATTCCGGAGAATATTGTGTCTGACAGAGGTTCCCAGTTCGTTTCTAGGTTTTGGCGGTCCTTTTGTGCTAGAATGGGCATTGATTTGTCTTTTTCTTCTGCATTCCATCCTCAGACAAATGGCTAAACGGAGCAAACCAATCAGACCTTGGAAACCTATTTGAGATGCTTCGTGTCTGCTGATCTGGATGATTGGGTGACCTTTTTGCCATTGGTCGAGTTTGCCCTTAATAATCGGGCTAGTTCGGCTACCTTGGTTTCGCCTTTTTTTGTAACTTTGGTTTTCATCCTCGTTTTTCTTCAGGGCAGCTTGAGCCTTCTGACTGTCCTGGTGTGGATTCCATGATGGACAGGTTGCAGCAAATTTGGACTCATGTGGTGGACAATTTGACGTTGTCTCAGGAGAAGGCTCAGCGTTTTGCTAACCATCGTCGGTGTGTTGGTCCCCGGCTTTGTGTTGGGGATTTGGTCTGGTTGTCTTCTCGTCATGTTCCTATGAAGGTTTCTTCCCCTAAGTTCAAGCCTTGCTTTATTGGGCCTTATAAGATTTCTGAAATTATCAATCCAGTGTCTTTTCGTTTGGCCCTTCCAGCTTCCTTTTCCATTCATAATGTGTTCCATAGATCCTTGTTGCGGAGATATGTGGTACATATGGTTCCCTCCGTTGATCCTCCTGCTCCGGTGTTGGTTGAGGGGGAATTAGAATATGTGGTAGAGAAGATTTTGGATTCTCGTTTTTCGAGGCGGAAGCTTCAGTATCTGGTCAAGTGGAAGGGTTATGACCAGGAGGATAATTCTTGGGTTGTTGCCTCCGATGTTCATGCTCCCGATTTGGTTCATGCTTTCCATTTGGCTCGTCCTGATCGGCCTGGGAGCTCTGGTGAGGGTTCGGTGACCCCTCTGTTGTGAATTCTGTGGCTGAATTCACTCCTGTGGTCACAAGTGGTACTGCAGCTTCTGGGCTTCCTCCCTCAGGTGTTCTGGTGAGCTCGTTGGCTGCTTTGTTATTTAACTCCACCTGATTCTGTCTTCCTTGCTCCTTGTCAATGTTCCAGTGTTGGATCTGAGCTTTGGATCTTTCCTGTGGCCTGCTGCTCTGCTTAGATAAGTGCTTCTTTCCTTTTGTTGCTATTTTGTCTGTCCAGATTGTCTATTCGTTTTGCTGGAAGCTCTGAGACGCAAAGGGTGTACCGCCGTGCCGTTAGTTCGGCACGGTGGGTCTTTTTGCCCCCTTTGCGTGGTTTTTTGCTTTAGGGTTTTTTGTAGACTGCAAAGTTCTCTTTGCTATCCTCGCTCTATCTAGAATATCGGGCCTCACTTTGCTGAATCTATTTCATCCCTACGTTTTGTCTTTTCCTCTTGCTAACAGTCATTATATGTGGGGGGCTGCCTTTTCCTTTGGGGTATTTCTCTGAGGCAAGCCAGGCTTGTATTTCTATCTTCAGGCTAGTCAGTTCCTCAGGCTGTGCCGAGTTGCATAGGTAGTGTCAGGCGCAATCCACAGCTGCCTTTAGTTGTGTTTAGGATAGGTTCAGGTATTGCGGTCTACAGAGATTCCATGTCTCAGAGCTCGTTCTATTGTTTTTGGGTTATTGTGAGATCACTGTATGTGCTCTGATTGCTGGCACACTGTGTCACTGGATTGCCATCATAACAGTACAAGGAGCCACCTAATGATTCTCAATAGAGGGAAAAAAGAAGTTCTGACATCATTTTTTTTTCTCAGCTCTGTGTTCAGTCTTTTTTTTTCCCCTAGACATTTGGGTGCTTCAGGACACAGCTGTGGACATGGATATTCAGGGTCTGTGCTCTTCAATGGATAATCTCGTTATAAATGTACAAAAGATTCAAGATACTATTGATCAGAAATCTATGCTAGAACCAAGAATTCCTATTCCTGATTTGTTTTTTGGTGATAGAACTAAGTTTCTGAGCTTCAAAAATAATTGTAAGCTATTTCTGGCCTTGAAACCTCATTCTTCTGATAATTCTGTTCAACAGGTTTTGATTATTATTTCTTTTTTGCGCGGCGACCCTCAGGACTGGGCATTTTCTCTTGCGCCAGGAGACCCTGCATTGAGTAGTGTCGATGCGTTTTTCCTGGCGCTCGGATTACTGTACGATGAGCCTAATTCAGTGGATCAGGCTGAGAAAAATTTGCTGGCTTTGTGCCAGGGTCAGGATGATATAGAAGTATATTGTCAGAAATTTAGGAAGTGGTCAGTACTCACTCTGTGGAATGAATCTGCGCTGGCAGCTTTGTTCAGAAAGGGTCTCTCTGAGGCTCTTAAGGATGTCATGGTGGGTTTTCCTATGCCTGCTGGTTTGAATGAGTCTATGTCTTTGGCCATTCAGATCGGTCGTCGCTTGCGCGAGCGTAAATCTGTGCACCATCTGGCGGTATTGTCTGAGATTAAACCTGAGCCTATGCAGTGCGATAGGACTATGACCAGAGTTGAACGGCAAGAACACAGACGTCTGAATGGGCTGTGTTTCTACTGTGGTGATTCCACTCATGCTATTTCTGATTGTCCTAAGCGCACTAAGCGGTTCGATAGGTCTGCCGTCATTGGTACTGTACAGTCCAAATTCCTTCTGTCCATTACCTTGATATGCTCTTTGTCATCGTATTCTGTCATGGCGTTTGTGGATTCAGGCGCTGCCCTGAATCTGATGGATTTGGATTATGCTAAACGTTGTGGGTTTTTCTTGGAGCCTTTGCGGTGTCCTATTCCGTTGAGAGGAATTGATGCTACACCTTTGGCCAAGAATAAACCTCAGTACTGGGCCCAGCTGACCATGTGCATGGCTCCTGCACATCAGGAAGTTATTCGCTTTCTGGTGCTACATAATCTGCATGATGTGGTCGTGTTGGGGTTGCCATGGCTACAAACCCATAATCCAGTATTGGATTGGAACTCTATGTCGGTATCCAGCTGGGGTTGTCAGGGGGTACATGGTGATGTTCCATTTTTGTCTATTTCATCATCCACTCCTTCTGAGGTCCCAGAGTTCTTGTCTGATTATCAGGATGTATTTGAAGAGTCCAAGTCCGATGCCCTACCTCCGCATAGGGATTGTGATTGTGCTATCAATTTGATTCCTGGTAGTAAATTCCCTAAAGGTCGTTTATTTAATTTATCCGTGCCTGAACACGCCGCTATGCGCAGTTATGTGAAGGAATCCCTGGAGAAGGGACATATTCGCCCATCGTCATCACCACTGGGAGCAGGGTTCTTTTTTGTAGCCAAGAAGGATGGTTCGCTGAGACCGTGTATTGATTACCGCCTTCTTAATAAGATCACTGTTAAATTTCAGTATCCCTTGCCATTGTTATCTGACTTGTTTGCTCGGATTAAGGGGGCTAGTTGGTTCACTAAGATAGATCTTCGTGGTGCGTATAATCTGGTGAGAATCAGGCAAGGAGATGAATGGAAAACTGCATTTAATACGCCCGAGGGTCATTTTGAGTATCTAGTGATGCCGTTCGGACTTGCCAATGCTCCATCTGTGTTTCAGTCTTTTATGCATGACATCTTCCGTGAGTATCTGGATAAATTCCTGATTGTTTACTTGGATGACATTTTGATCTTCCCAGATGATTGGGAGTCTCATGTGAAGCAGGTCAGAATGGTTTTCCAGGTCCTGCGTGCTAATTCTTTGTTCGTGAAGGGATCAAAGTGTCTCTTCGGTGTGCAGAAAGTTTCATTTTTGGGGTTCATCTTTTCCCCTTCTACTATCGAGATGGATCCGGTTAAGGTCCAAGCCATCCAGGATTGGACTCAGCCGACATCTCTGAAAAGTCTGCAAAAGTTCCTGGGCTTTGCTAATTTTTATCGTCGCTTCATCTGTAATTTTTCTAGCATTGCCAAACCATTGACTGATTTGACCAAGAAGGGTGCTGATTTGGTTAATTGGTCTTCTGCTGCCGTGGAAGCTTTTCAGGAGTTGAAGCGTCGTTTTTGTTCTGCCCCTGTGTTGTGTCAACCAGATGTATCTCTTCCGTTCCAGGTCGAGGTTGATGCTTCTGAGATTGGAGCAGGGGCGGTTTTGTCACAGAGAGGTTCTGGTTGCTCAGTGTTGAAACCATGTGCTTTCTTTTCCAGGAAGTTTTCTGCTGCTGAGCGTAATTATGATGTGGGCAACCGAGAGTTGCTGGCCATGAAGTGGGCATTCGAGGAATGGCGTCATTGGCTTGAAGGAGCTAAGCATCGCGTGGTGGTATTGACTGATCATAAGAACCTTACTTATCTCGAGTCTGCCAAGCGCTTGAATCCTAGACAGGCCCGTTGGTCGTTATTTTTTGCTCGCTTCGATTTTGTGATTTCGTACCTTCCGGGCTCTAAAAATGTGAAGGCGGATGCTCTGTCTAGGAGTTTTGTGCCCGACTCTCCGGGTTTATCTGAGCCGGCGAGTATCCTCAAGGAAGGAGTCATTGTGTCTGCCATCTCCCCTGATTTGCGGCGAGTGTTGCAAAAATTTCAGGCGAATAAACCTGATCGTTGTCCGGCGGAGAAACTGTTCGTCCCTGATAGGTGGACTAGTAAAGTTATCTCTGAACTTCATTGTTCGGTGTTGGCTGGTCATCCTGGAATCTTTGGTACCAGAGAGTTAGTGGCTAGATCCTTCTGGTGGCCATCTCTGTCACGGGATGTACGTACTTTTGTGCAGTCCTGTGGGATTTGTGCTAGGGCTAAGCCCTGCTGTTCACGTGCCAGTGGGTTGCTTTTGCCCTTGCCGGTCCCGAACAGGCTTTGGACACATATTTCGATGGATTTCATTTCTGACCTTCCCGTTTCTCAAAAGATGTCAGTCATTTGGGTGGTCTGTGATCGCTTTTCTAAAATGGTCCATCTGGTGCCCTTGGTTAAATTGCCTTCCTCCTCTGATTTGGTGCCTTTGTTCTTCCAGCATGTGGTTCGTTTGCATGGCATTCCTGAGAATATTGTTTCTGACAGAGGTTCCCAGTTTGTTTCAAGGTTCTGGCGAGCCTTTTGTGGTAGGATGGGCATTGACCTATCTTTTTCCTCGGCTTTCCATCCTCAGACTAATGGCCCAACCGAACGAACCAATCAGACCTTGGAAACATATCTGAGATGTTTTGTTTCTGCAGACCAGGATGATTGGGTGTCCTTTTTGCCGTTGGCTGAGTTCGCCCTTAATAATCGGGCCAGCTCGGCTACCTTGGTCTCTCCATTTTTCTGCAATTCTGGGTTCCATCCTCGTTTCTCTTCAGGACAGGTTGAGTCTTCAGACTGTCCTGGTGTGGATTCTGTGGTGGACAGGTTGCAGCAGATCTGGACTCAGGTAGTGGACAATTTGACCTTGTCCCAGGAGAAGGCTCAACTTTTCGCTAATCGCAGACGCCGTGTGGGTCCCCGACTTCATGTTGGGGATCTGGTTTGGTTATCTTCTCGTCATATTCCTATGAAGGTTTCCTCTCCTAAATTTAAACCTCGTTTTATTGGTCCATATAGGATTTCTGAGATTCTCAATCCTGTGTCCTTTCGTCTGACCCTCCCGGACTCCTTTTCCATACATAATGTATTCCATAGGTCGTTGTTGCGGAGATACGTGGCACCTATGGTTCCATCTGTTGAGCCTCCTGCCCCGGTTTTGGTGGAGGGGGAATTGGAGTATATTGTGGAGAAAATTTTGGATTCTCGTGTCTCTAGACGGAAACTCCAGTATCTGGTTAAATGGAAGGGTTATGCTCAGGAAGATAATTCCTGGGTTTTTGCCTCTGATGTCCATGCTCCAGATCTTGTTCGTGCCTTTCATGTGGCTCATCCTGGTCGGCCTGGGGGCTCTGGTGAGGGTTCGGTGACCCCTCCTCAAGGGGGGGTACTGTTGTGAATTCTGTGGCTGAATTCACTCCTGTGGTCACAAGTGGTACTGCAGCTTCTGGGCTTCCTCCCTCAGGTGTTCTGGTGAGCTCGTTGGCTGCTTTGTTATTTAACTCCACCTGATTCTGTCTTCCTTGCTCCTTGTCAATGTTCCAGTGTTGGATCTGAGCTTTGGATCTTTCCTGTGGCCTGCTGCTCTGCTTAGATAAGTGCTTCTTTGCTTTTGTTGCTATTTTGTCTGTCCAGCTTGTCTATTCGTTTTGCTGGAAGCTCTGAGACGCAAAGGGTGTACCGCCGTGCCGTTAGTTCGGCACGGTGGGTCTTTTTGCCCCCTTTGCGTGGTTTTTTGCTTTAGGGTTTTTTGTAGACTGCAAAGTTCTCTTTGCTATCCTCGCTCTATCTAGAATATCGGGCCTCACTTTGCTGAATCTATTTCATCCCTACGTTTTGTCTTTTCCTCTTGCTAACAGTCATTATATGTGGGGGGCTGCCTTTTCCTTTGGGGTATTTCTCTGAGGCAAGCCAGGCTTGTATTTCTATCTTCAGGCTAGTCAGTTCCTCAGGCTGTGCCGAGTTGCATAGGTAGTGTCAGGCGCAATCCACAGCTGCCTTTAGTTGTGTTTAGGATAGGTTCAGGTATTGCGGTCTACAGAGATTCCATGTCTCAGAGCTCGTTCTATTGTTTTTTGGTTATTGTGAGATCACTGTATGTGCTCTGATTGCTGGCACACTGTGTCACTGGATTGCCATCATAACACCCCTCCTCAAGGGGGGGGGTACTGTTGTGAGTTCCGTTCTGGAGCTCCCTCCTGTGGTTGCTAATGGTATGTTTGCGAGTTCTGCCCTTGGGCTCCCTCTTTTGGTTTCGAGTGGAACTGCTGCTCCGTTAGGTAGCTGTAGCAGCTGCCTTCACTAATCGCCTTGCCTGTGTTTGTTATTTAAACCTGCTCTGGGCTTTAGTCCATGCCTGCTGTCAATGTTCTTGGTTGGATTTGATTCTTCCCTTGGATTTCTCATACGGCCAGTCCTTGTCTGCAAAAGATAAGTTTTGCTAGTTTGTTTGTCCATTTGTTTGGACTCTATTGCTTTGCATTTTGTCTCTTTTGTCCAGCTTGTCACTATGTCTTATTTAGGCTAGCTGGAAGCTCTGGGAAAGCAGATTTGCCCCTCCACACCATGAGTCGGTATGGAGTTGATTTTTGTAAACTCTGCGTGGATTTTGTAGTTTTTAATACTGACCGCACAGTATCCTTTGCTCTCTGTCTATCTAGTTTAGTATTGGCCTCCCCTTTGCTGAATTCTAATTTCATTTCTGTGTTCGTCATTTCCCTCTCCTTTCACAGTCAATATTTGTGGGGGGCTATCTTTCCTTTTGGGGGTTTCTCTGAGGCAAGATAGCTTTCTATTTCCTTCTTTAGGGGTAGTTATATCTTAGGCTGTGACGAGATGTCTAGGGAGTGTCAGGAACATCCCACGGCTATTTCTAGTTGTGTTGTTAGGATTAGGGACTGCGGTCAGTAGAGATACCACCTTCTCAGAGCTCGTTCCATGTTGCGTTTTAGTCACCAGGTCATTTCAGTGTGGCCTCTTTACCACCAGGTCATAACAGTCAACCCTGTGGTCTACCGTTTGGCTATTCCTGCACGCCTTGGTATCACTGATACTTTTCACGTTTCCCTCTTAAAGCCCGTTCATTTGTCCCGGTTTTCTGAGTCATCTGCCGGGACATCGGGTTCATCCACGGATGAGTTTGAGGTGAATGCTATCGTGGGGTGCAAGGTGGTACGTGGCAAGAAATTTTATCTGGTGGACTGGAAGTGTCACGGTCCAGAGGATAGAACCTGGGAGCCTGTGGAGCACATTCGGGCTCCGCTGCTCATTGCAGCTTTTGAGCGTAGCGAGGCTCAAGGAAGGGGGGGCCCTAGAAGGGGGGGTAATGTTAGGAGTCGCTGCACGGGGGGAATCTCGATCCGTGTCTGCTGCGGTCTCCCATTCTGCATTGGCCGCAGTGGAGCCTGCTCAGCGGAGACGTCGCTCCCAGCGTCTCACCGAGACTGATACTGTGAAAAGGGTTACTGCTGCCTCTCCAGGCTCTGCTATTGTACTCTGCACTGATCTGCGGCGAGCAGGCTTTTCTGAGACTAAGTCCTGCTTTGCACACACTGAGCATGCCAAGGGAAAGATCTCTCAGTGGAGATCTAGGGTCACATGCTCAGGTACGGCAGCAACTTCCATTGGTCCTTCTTGTTAGGTCCTGAATAGGGTTGAGCGACTTTTACTTTTTTAGGGTCGAGTCGGATTTCGTGAAACCCGACTATCTCTAAAGTTGAGTCGAGTGAAATCGGCCGATTATGGCGAAAAGTCGGGGATCGACCGAAACACGAAACCCAATGCAAAGTCAATGGGAATTTTTTTTTTTTTTTCTATTTTTGTTTTATTTTTTTTTCTCTCCCTCTCCCTCTCCCTCTCTCTCCCTCTCTCTCTGCCCCCTCCGTCCCTGAACAGAAAAGCTGGTGTTACACATTGCAAATCGCTACTGCGCACAATCGACAAGATGACGATAGGCGTCCACGCCCCTAAGACCTATGTCATCACTCTGCCCACGCTCCTTCATTGGCTGAAAAAATGGCGCCAAGCGCGTCATACGAAATGCGACTTTGGCGCGAAAATCGCGTACCGCATGGCCGACCCCACACAGGGATCGGTGTTGTGAATTTTGTGGCAGAGCTCCCTCCTGTGGTCACAAGTGGTACTTCGGCTGATTCTGTCTATGAGCTTCCGTTGGTGGATGTGAGTAGTACTGCGGCTTCTGAGTTTCCTTCCTCAGGTGATGTGGTGAAGTCGTTAGGTGCTGCTCTATTTAACTCCACCTAGTGCTTTGCTCCTGGCCTCCAGTCAATGTTCTAGTATTGGTCTTGCTTCCTCCTGGATCGTTCCTGTGGCCTGTCTTCCTGCATAAGCTAAGTTTTGCTTGTGTTATTTTTGTTTGCTATTTTTTCTGTCCAGCTTGCTATATTGGTTTTTCTTGCTTGCTGGAAGCTCTGGGACGCAGAGGGAGCACTTCCGTACCGTTAGTCGGTGCGGAGGGTCTTTTTGCCCGTATGCGTGGTTGTTTGTAGGGTTTTGTGTTGACCGCAAAGCAATCTTTCCTATCTTCGGTCTGTTCAGTACGTTGGGCCTCACTTTGCTAAATCTATTTAATCTCTGCGTTTGTAATTTCATCTCTACTCACAGTCATTATATGTGGGGGGCTGCCTTTCCCTTTGGGGTATTTCTCTGAGGCAAGGTAGGCTTATTTTTCTATCTTAGGCCTAGCTAGTTTCTCAGGCTGTGCCGAGTTGCATAGGGAGCGCTAGGCGCAATCCACGGCTGCCTCTAGTGTGGTTGGATAGGATTAGGGATTGCGGTCAGCAGAGTTTCCACGTCTCAGAGCTCGTCCTATGTTTTTTGGTTATTGTCAGGTCACTGTGTGTGCTCTGAACCTCAAGGTCCATTGTGGTTCTGAATTACCTATTCATAACAGTACTGGAGGCCAAAAGTACTAATGCCTCTCAATAGAGGGAAAAAAGAAGTTCTGAGACCATTTTTTTTTCTTTGCACTGTGTTTTGCCTTTTTTTTCCCCTAGACATTTGGGTGGTTCAGGACACAGGTGTAGTGATGGACATTAAAGGTCTGTCTTCATGTGTGGATCATCTCACTGCAAGAGTACAAAATATTCAAGACTTTGTGGTTCAGAATTCTATGTTAGAACCAAGAATTCCTATTCATGATTTGTTTTCTGGAGATAGAGCTAAATTTCTGAGTATCAAAAATAATTGTAAACTGTTTCTGGCTTTGAAACCTCGCTCCTCTGGTGACCCAGTTCAGCAAGTTAGGATCATTATTTCTTTATTACGTGGCGACCCTCAAGACTGGGCATTTTCCCTTGCGCCAGGAGATCCTGCATTATGTAATATTGATGCGTTTTTCCTGGCGCTCGGATTGCTGTACGATGAACCTAATTCGGTGGATCAGGCAGAGAAAAATTTGCTGGCTCTATGTCAGGGTCAGGATGAGATAGAGATTTATTGTCAGAAGTTTAGAAAGTGGTCCGTGCTCACTCAATGGAATGAAGGTGCGCTGGCAGCTATTTTCAGAAAGGGTCTCTCTGAAGCCCTTAAGGATGTCATGGTGGGATTTCCTATGCCTGCTGGTCTGAATGAGTCTATGTCTTTGGCCATTCAGATCGGTCGACGCTTGCGTGAGCGTAAATCTGTGCACCATTTGGCGGTATTATCCGAGCATAAACCTGAGCCTATGCAGTGCGATAGGACTTTGACCAGAGTTGAACAGCAAGAATACAGATGTCAGAATGGGCTGTGTTTCTACTGTGGGGATTACACTCATGCTATCTCCAATTGTCCTAAGTGCACTAAGCGGTTCGCTAGGTCTGCCACCATTGGTACGGTACAGTCAAAATTTCTTTTGTCCGTTACTTTGATCTGCTCTTTGTCATCTTATTCTGTCATGGCATTTGTGGATTCAGGCGCTGCTCTGAATTTGATGGACTTGGAGTATGCTAGGCGTTGTGGGTTTTTCTTGGAGCCCTTGCAGTGTCCTATTCCATTGAGAGGAATTGATGCTACGCCTTTGGCCAAGAATAAGCCTCAATACTGGACCCAGCTGACCATGTGCATGGCTCCTGCACATCAGGAGGTTATTCGCTTTCTGGTGTTGCATAATCTGCATGATGTGGTCGTGTTGGGGTTGCCATGGCTACAAGTCCATAACCCAGTATTAGATTGGAAATCCATGTCTGTGTCCAGCTGGGGTTGTCAGGGGGTACATGGTGATGTCCCATTTCTGTCTATTTCGTCATCCACCCCTTCTGAGATCCCAGAGTTCTTGTCTGATTACCGGGATGTATTTGATGAGCCCAAGTCCAATGCCCTACCTCCGCATAGGGATTGTGATTGTGCTATCGATTTGATTCCTGGTAGTAAGTTTCCTAAAGGTCGACTGTTTAATTTATCTATACCTGAGCACGCCGCTATGTGGAGTTACGTGAAGGAGTCCTTGGAGAAGGGTCATATTCGCCCGTCATCGTCGCCATTGGGAGCGGGGTTCTTTTTTGTGGCCAAGAAGGATGGTTCGCTGAGACCTTGTATAGATTACCGCCTTCTAAATAAGATCACGGTCAGATTTCAGTACCCCTTGCCGCTGCTATCTGATTTGTTTGCTCGGATCAAGGGGGCTAGTTGGTTCACAAAGATAGATCTTCGTGGTGCGTATAATCTTGTGCGTATTAAGCGGGGCGATGAATGTAAAACTGCATTTAATACGCCCGAGGGCCATTTTGAGTACCTAGTTATGGCTTTCGGACTTGCCAATGCTCCATCGGTGTTTCAGTCCTTTATGCATGACATCTTCCGAGAGTACCTGGATAAATTCCTGATTGTATACTTTTATGATATCTTGGTCTTCTCGGATGATTGGGAGTCTCATGTGAAGCAGGTCAGAATGGTGTTCCAGGTCCTGCGTGCTAATTCTTTGTTTGTGAAGGGATCAAAGTGTCTCTTTGGTGTTCAGAAGGTTTCATTTTTGGGGTTCATTTTTTCCCATTCTACTATCGAGATGGACCCTGTTAAGGTCCAGGCCATCTATGATTGGACTCAGCCGACATCTCTGAAGAGTCTGCAAAAGTTCCTGGGCTTTGCTAATTTTTATCGTCGCTTCATCTGTAATTTTTCTAGTATTGCTAAACCATTGACCGATTTGACCAAGAAGGGTGCTGATGTGGTCAATTGGTCTTCTGCTGGTGTGGAAGCTTTTCAAGAGTTAAAGCGTCGTTTTTCTTCTGCCCCTGTGTTGTGTCAACCAGATGTTTCGCTTCCGTTCCAGGTCGAGGTTGATGCTTCTGAAATTGGAGCGGGGGCTGTTTTGTTGCAGAGAAGTTCTGATTGCTCGGTGATGAAACCATGCGCCTTCTTTTCCAGGAAGTTTTCGCCTGCTGAGCGAAATTATGATGTTGGCAATCGAGAGTTGCTGGCCATGAAGTGGGCATTCGAGGAGTGGCGTCATTGGCTTGAAGGAGCTAAGCATCGCGTGGTGGTCTTGACTGATCACAAGAACTTGACTTATCGCGAGTCTGCCAAACGGTTGAATCCTAGACAGGCTCGTTGGTCGCTGTTTTTCTCCCGTTTTGACTTTGTGGTTTCATACCTTCTGGGCTCTAAAAATGTGAAGGCGGATGCCCTGTCTAGGAGTTTTGTGGCCGACTCTCCGGGTTTGTCTGAGCCAGCGGGTTTTCTCAAAGAGGGAGTAATTTTGTCTGCCATCTCCCCTGATTTGCGGCGGGTGCTGCAAAAATTTCAGGCTAATAAACCTGATCCTTGCCCAGCGGAGAAACTGTTTGTCCCTGATAGGTGGACGAATAAAGTTATCTCTGAGCTTCATTGTTCGGTGTTGGCTGGTCATCCTGGAATCTTTGGTACCAGAGATTTAGTGGCTAGATCCTTTTGGTGGCCGTCTCTGTCGTGGGATGTGCGTTCTTTTGTGCAGTCCTGTGGGATTTGTGCTCGGGCTAAGCCCTGCTGTTCTCGTGCCAGTGGCTTGCTTTTGCCCTTGCCGGTCCCGAAGAGGCCTTGGACACATATCTCTATGGATTTTATTTCGGATCTCCCCGTCTCTCAAAAAAATGTCGGTCATTTGGGTGGTTTGTGATCGCTTCTCTAAGATTATCCATTTGGTACCCTTGTCTAAATTACCTTCCTCCTCTGATTTGGTGCCATTGTTCTTCCAGCATGTGGTTCGTTTACATGGCATTCCAGAGAACATCGTTTCTGACAGAGGTTCCCAGTTTGTTTCGAGGTTTTGGCGAGCCTTTTGTGCTAGGATGGGCATTGACTTGTCGTTTTCCTCGGCTTTCCATCCTCAGACTAATGGCCAGACCGAACGAACCAATCAGACCTTGGAAACATATCTGAGATGCTTTGCTTCTGCTGATCAGGATGATTGGGTGTCCTTCTTGCCTTTGGCTGAGTTTGCCCTTAATAATCGGGCCAGCTCGGCAACCTTGGTTTCGCCGTTATTCTGCAACTCCGGGTTCCATCCTCGTTTCTCTTCAGGGCAGGTTGAGTCTTCGGACTGTCCTGGTGTGGATACTGTGGTGGACAGGTTGCAGCAGATTTGGACTCATGTAGTGGACAATTTGACCTTGTCCCAGGAGAAGGCTCAACGTTTCGCTAATCGCAGACGCTGTTTGTGTCCCCGACTTCGTGTTGGGGATTTGGTTTGGTTGTCATCTCGTCATATTCCTATGAAGGTTTCCTCGCCTAAGTTTAAGCCTCGTTTCATTGGTCCGTATAGGATTTCTGAGGTTCTTAATCCTGTGTCTTTTCATTTGACCCTTCCAGATTCTTTTTCAATCCATAACGTATTCCATAGGTCATTGTTGCGGAGATACGTGGCACCTATGGCTCCATCTGTTGATCCTCCTGCCCCGGTTTTGGTGGAGGGGGAGTTGGAGTATATTGTGGAGAATATTTTGGATTCTCGTATTTCGAGACGGAAACTCCAGTATCTGGTTAAGTGGAAGGGTTATGGTCAGGAAGATAATTCCTGGGTCTTTGCCTCTGATGTCCATGCTGCCGATCTTGTTTGTGCCTTTCATATGGCTGATCCTGGTCGGCCTGGGGGCTCTGGTGAGGGTTCGGTGACCCCTCCTCAAGGGGGGGGTACTGTTGTGAATTCTGTGGCACAGCTCCCTACTGTGGTCACAAGTTGTACTTCGGCTGATTCTGTCTTTGAGCTTCCGTTGGTGGATGTGAGTGGTACTGCGGCTTCTGAGTTTCCTTCCTCAGGTGATGTGGTGAAGTTGTTAGGTGCTGCTCTATTTAACTCCACCTAGTGCTTTGCTCCTGGCCTCCAGTCAATGTTCTAGTATTGGTCTTGCTTCCTCCTGGATCATTCCTGTGGCCTGTCTTCCTGCATAAGCTAAGTTTTGCTTGTGTTATTTTTGTTTGCTATTTTTTCTGTCCAGCTTGCTATATTGGTTTTTCTTGCTTGCTGGAAGCTCTGGGACGCAGAGGGAGCACCTCCGTACCGTTAGTCGGTGCGGAGGGTCTTTTTGCCCCTCTGCGTGGTTGTTTGTAGGGTTTTGTGTTGACCGCAAAGCAATCTTTCCTATCTTCGGTCTGTTCAGTAAGTTGGGCCTCACTTTGCTAAATCTATTTCATCTCTGCGTTTGTAATTTCATCTCTACTCACAGTCATTATATGTGGGGGGCTGCCTTTTCCTTTGGGGTATTTCTCTGAGGCAAGGTAGGCTTATTTTTCTATCTTAGGCTTAGCTAGTTTCTCAGGCTGTGCCGAGTTGCATAGGGAGCGTTAGGCGCAATCCACGGCTGCCTCTAGTGTGGTTGGATAGGATTAGGGATTGCGGTCAGCAGAGTTTCCACGTCTCAGAGCTCGTCCTATGTTTTTTGGTTATTGTCAGGTCACTGTGTGTGCTCTGAACCTCAAGGTCCATTGTGGTTCTGAATTACCTATTCATAACAGATCGGGTAGGGTTTCATGAAACCCAACTTTGCCAAAATTCGGCGACTTTTGAAAATGAACGATCCGTTTCGCTCAACCCTAGTCCTGAAGGTGCTAGGACTAAGTCCTGCTTTGCACACACTGAGCATGCCCAGGGCAAGATCTCTCAGTGGAGATCTAGGGTCACATGCTCAGGTACTGCAGCAACTCCATTGGTCCTTCTTTGAAAGGTCCTGTACATGCTGCAACTATTTAAGGCTCGCATGGCCGCACGGCCATGCGCTAGTATCTTCTTATGTTATGTGCTTTGCGCCAGTGTGGTCATGTGTTTGCATGTGTTCAGGGATCCGGCTGATATAAGCCCCTAGAATGCTGGCACCTCCGGCGAGGAGTTTTGTGTGCATGCATGTCCACTGACTGCTCTCATTTGGGTGGTTAGCCTGTGCCTCTGTGAAAGTCTAACAGGGCACAGAGCCTTGCCTTCTCGGCTGCTCTGTGAAGCTAACAGAGCTGGTTCATACCGCCATATAGTGTTGACATTCACTTAGCAGCAGGTTCTTTCCTGCACGGTGGATCCCGGGTTGCGAACGCACCAATCTCACTTAATAAATATATTTGGTGCGCTCCGCCAACCCTAACAACGAGTATATCTCATATAGTACTAAAAAGTTGAAATGTGTCCAAAAATATATCTCAAATAAAAAATACATGCAGTACATATATTTAAATAAATAATAAAAAGTAAATCCATTTTTGAAAGATATATACAGTGAATGCTTATATTCCTCTTCCATGTTTTCTTTTTTCTATTTAGCACTTTATTCATCATTTCTTGGTCTCACAGTATTGATACCATCATAATTCACCTCAGTCTTGGTTCCATTAGGTATTACCTAGCACTAGTGTTGAGCGATACCTTCCGATATTTGAAAGTATCGGTAACGGATGGTATCGGCCGATACTGGCAAAATATCGGATCTCGCCGATATCGATACCCGATACCAATACAAGTCAATGGGACACAAATATCGGAATGTATCCTCGATGGTTCCCAGGGTCTGAAGAAGAGGAAACTCTCCTTCAGGCCCTGGGATCCATATTAATGTAAAAAATAAAGAATAAAAATAAAAAACATGGCTATACTCACCCCTCCGAAGGACCCTGGCTGTCACCACTGCAAGCGTCCGCCTCCGTTCCTGAGAATTGCAGAGAGTGAAGGACCTTCGATGACGTCACGGTCAGGTGACCTGACCGCTCATGTGACTGCTCACCTGACCGCGACGTCATCAAAGGTCCTTCACTCACTACATTCTCAGGAACTGAGGCGGACACTTGCAGCGGTGACAGCCAGGGTTCTTCGGAGGGGTGAGTATAGCCATATTTTTTATTTTTATTCTTTATTTTTTACATTAATATGGATCCCAGGGCCTGAAGGAGAGTTTCCTCTCCTCCAGGCCCTTGGAACCATACGCACCGCACACTCCGATACCGATTTCCGATATCACAAAAATATCGGAACTCAGTATCGGAATTCCAATACAGCAAGTATCGGCCGATACCCAATACTTGCAGTATCGGAATGCTCAACACTACCTAGCACTAATTAATTGAAGTATTTTGAGTTTGGCACGGGTATATAAAAATTCACTTGCTGCACTTTTGTATTCTTTTTCCATTGTTTCATTTTTTATTCTGAACTTTCGAACATACTATGGGACATAGAATATATTGTCGTACATATCTGGATGCACAGTAATGTATACTCTATATAGTGCTGTATATATACTATATTTATATTTATATATACTGTATATATCTTTTCAAAAAATCTACTTTTTATTATTTATTTGAAAATATGTACTACATGATGTATTTTTGATTTGATATATATTTTTAGACACATTTCAACTTTTTAGTACTATATGAGAGATATACAGTGGGTACGGAAAGTATTCAGACCCCTTCAAATTTTTCACTCTTTGTTTCATTGCAGCCATTTGGCAAATTCCAAAAAGTTCAATTTTTTTTTCTTATTAATGTACACTCTGCACCCCATCTTGACTGGAAAAAAAACAGAAATGTGGAAATTTTTGCAACTTGTTAAAGAAAAATCCCTGAAACATCACATGGTCATAAGTATTCAGACCCTTTGCTCAGTATTGAGTAGAAGCACCCTTTTGAGCTAGTACAGCCATGAGTCTTCTTAGGAACAATGCAAGAAATTTTTCACATCTGGATTTGGGGATCCTCTGCCATTCTTCCTTGCAGATCTTCTCCAGTTCCGTCAGGTTGGATGGTGAACGTTGGTAGACAGCCATTTTCAGGTCTCTCCAGAGATGCTCAATTTGGTTTAAGTCAGGGCTCTGGCTGGGCCAGTCAAGAATGGTCACAGAGTTGTTCTGAAGCCATTCATTTGTTATTTTAGCTGTGTGCTTAGGGTCATTGTCTTGTTGGAAGGTGAACCTTCGGCCAAGTCTGAGGTCCAGAGCACTCTGGAAGAGGTTTTCATCCAGGATATCTGTACTTGGCCGCATCCATGCTTCCTTCATTGGCAACCAGTCGTCCTGTAGCTGAAAAACATCCCCATAGCATGATGCTGCCACCACCTTGTTTCACTGTTGGGATGATATTGGGCAGGTGATGAGCAGTGCCTGGTGTTCTCCACACATACCGCGTAGAATTATCACCAAAAGGTCTATCTTCATCTCATCAGACCAGAGAATCTTTTTTCTCATAGTCTTGGCGTCCTTCATGTGTCTTTTAGTAAACTCCATGCAGGCTTTTATATGTCTTGCACTGAGGAGAGGCTTCCATCGGGCCACATAAGGGCCCGACTGGTGGAGGGCTGCAGTGATAGTTGCTTTCATGGATCTTGGGGATCTTCTTTACCTCACTCACCAAGGCTCTTCTCCTATGATTGCTCAGTTTGGCTGGACAGCCAGGTCTAATAAGACTTCTGGTGGTCCCAATCCATTTAAGGATTATGGAGGTCACTGTGCTCTAAGGAAACTTGAGTACTGCAGAAATTCTTTTGTAACCTTGGCCAGATCTATGCCTTGCCACAATTCTGTCTCTGATCTCCTTGGCCAGTTCCTTTGACCTCATCATTCTAATTTGGTCAGGCATGCACAGTGAGGTTTTATATAGATTGGTGTGTACCTTTCCAAATCAAGTCCTATCAGTTTAAACAGATCTCAACTCCAATGAAGATGTAGAACCATCTCAAGGAGGATCACAAGGAAATGGACAGCATGTGACTTAAATATGAGTGTCTGAGTAGGGATGAGCGAGTAGTCAAATATTCGGACTCTATACTTGCAATGAGTAGGTCCTAATACTCAGGTATTTGTAATGAGTAGCGAATTTAATGCAAGTCCATGGTAAATGCGAGTAATTTTCTGCTGGATCCTACAAAGCAGTCTGAGGGCCGTAGGAAAAGGCTGAAATGGGTGCATGATTGTTTAAAAGCAGGTGGTAAAAAGCTGTGTGTTGGTTAACGCAGGAAGAAGCCACCCATCATCATCAAAATGGCTTGGACTACTGTCTTTGTTGTTTCACTGCCACTGCACATTGTGCAGGCATAGTGTCTCCAGAAAATTAGCCCTAGGAGCTGTATAACAGTTGACGCAGGAAGGAGGCCCTTAGGGCCAGACAATTGTGAAGTGAGACTACTAGCACAGTAGTTCCTGTGGCCAATGTGTAAGCATAGACATAGTGTCTCCAAAAATCAGCCAAAGGGACTGTATCATGGTTAATGCAGGAAGGAGGCCTCAAAGGCCAGACAATTATGAAGCTAGGGCTACTAGCATGGTAGTTCCAGTGCCCAATGTGCAGGCATAGACATAGTGTTTCCAAAAATTAGCCCAAGAGGCTGTGTCATGGTTGATGCAGGAAGGAAGCCACAAGGGCTAGACAATTATGAAGCTAGGACGACTAGCACAGTAGTTCCAGTGCCCAATGTGCAGAGATAGACATACCGTACAGACCAAAAGTTTTGACACACCTTCTCATTTAAAGATTTTTCTGTATTTCATGACTTTGAAAATTGTACATTCACACTGAAGGCATCAAAACTATGAATTAACACATGTGGAATTCTATACTTAACAAAAAAGTGTGAAACAACTGAAAATATGTCTTATATTCTAGGTTCTTCAAAGTAGCCACCTTTTGCTTTGATGACTGCTTTGCACACTCTTGGCATTCTCTTGATGAGCTTCAAGAGGTAGTCACCTGAAATGGTTTTCACTTCACAGGTCTGCCTTGTCAGGTTTAATAAGTGTAATTTCTTGCCTTTTAAATGGGGTTGGGACCATCAATTGTGTTGTACAGAAGTCTGGTGGATACACAGCTGATACTCCTACTGAATAGACTGTTAGAATTTGTTTTATGGCAAGAAAAAAGCAGCTAAGTAAAGAAAAATGAGTGGCCATCATTACTTTAAGAAATTAAAGTCAGTCAGTCCAAAAAATTGGGAAAATTTTGAAAATGTCCCCAAGTGCAGTGGCAAAAACCATCAAGCGCTACTAAGAAACTGGCTCACATGAGGACCGCCCCAGGAAAGGAAGACCATGAGTCACCTCTGCTTCTGAGGATAAGTTTATCCGAGTCACCAGCCTCAAAAATCGCAGGTTAACAGTAGCTCAGATTAGAGACCAGGTTAATGCCACACAGAGTTCTAGCAGCAGACACATCTCTACAACAACTGTTAAGGGGAGACTTTGTGCAGCAGGCCTTCATGGTAAAATAGCTGCTAGGAAACCACTGCTAAGGACAGACAACAAGCAGAAGAGACTTTTTGGGGCTAAAGAACACAAGGAATGGACAGTAGACTGTTATGGACCTGGTGGTTAGGAACCCGGAACGACCTGATGGTTAAACTCACACAGGACAAGCTCTGGGAAGTGGGAGCTCTGCTGACCGCAACCCCTAATCCTATCACACAAATAGAAATAGCCGTGGAGCGTACCTAACAAGACCTAGACGCCTCTTCACAGCCTAAGAGCTAACTAGCCCTAAAGATAGAAAATAAAGCCTACCTTGCCTCAGAGAAATTCCCCAAAGGAAAAGGCAGCCCCCCACATATATTGACTGTGAGTTAAGATGAAAGTCACAAACACAGAAATGAAACAGGTTTCAGCAAAGGGAGGCCAGACTTACTAAACAGACTGAGGATAGGAAAGGTATCTTTGCGGTCAGCACAAAAACTACAAAAAGACCACGCAGAAATGAAACAGGTTTCAGCAAAGGGAGGCCAGACTTACTAAACAGACTGAGGATAGGAATGGTATCTTTGCGGTCAGCACAAAAACTACAAAAAGACCACGCAGAGTGTGCAAAAAGAGCTCCACACCGACTCACGGTGCGAAGGTGCCACTCTGCATCCCAGAGCTTCCAGCTAGCAAGGCAAAATCATGATAACCAGCTGGACAAGGAAACAATGAACAAATAAATAACTAGCAGGGACTTAGCTTCTGCTGGAGTAGACAGGTCACCAGAAAGATCCAAGAGCGAACTGAACCAGTACAAGAACATTGACAGCTGGCATGGAGTAACGATCTGAGTGGAGTTAAATAGAGCAGCCAGCCAAAGAATAACCTATGTCACCTGTGGAAGGAACCACAGAAGCAGCAGCTCCACTCACAGCCACCAGAGGGAGTCCATGGACAGAACTCGCCGAAGTAGCATTCATGACCACAGGAGGGAGTTCGATAACAGAATTCACAACAGTACCCCCCCTTGAGGAGGGGTCACCGAACCCTCACCAAAGCCCCCAGGCCGATCAGGACGAGCCAAATGAAAGGCACGAACTAGATCGGCAGCATGAACATCAAAGGCAAAAACTCAGGAATTATCTTCCTGACCATAACCCTTCCACTTGACCAGGTACTGGAGTTTCCGTCTCGAAATACGAGAATCCAAAATCTTCTCCACCACATACTCCAACTCCCCCTCGACCAACACCGGGGCAGGAGGATCAACGGAGGGAACCATAGGCGCCACGTATCTCCGCAATAACGACCTATGGAACACATTATGGATGGCAAAAGAAGCTGGAAGGGCCAAACGAAATGACACAGGATTGAGAACTTCAGAAATCTTATACGGACCAATGAAACGAGGCTTAAACTTAGGAGAGGAAACCTTCATAGGAACATGACGAGATGACAACCAAACCAAATCCCCAACACGAAGTCGGGGACCAACACAGCGCCGGCGGTTAGCGAAACGTTGAGCCTTCTCCTGGGACAATGTCAAATTGTCCACCACATGAGTCCAAATCTGCTGCAACCTGTCCACCACAGTATCCACACCAGGACAGTCCGAAGGCTCAACCTGCCCTGAAGAGAAATGAGGATGGAAACCAGAATTACAGAAAAAAGGCGAAACCAAAGTAGCCGAGCTGGCCCGATTATTAAGGGCGAACTCAGCCAAAGGCAAGAAGGACACCCAATCATCCTGATCAGCAGAAACAAAGCATCTCAGATATGTTTCCAAAGTCTGATTAGTTTGTTCTGTTTGGCCATTTGTCTGAGGATGAAAAGCCAAAGAAAAAGACAAATCAATGCCCATCTTAGCACAAAAGGACCGCCAAAACCTCGAAACAAACTGGGAACCTCTGTCCGAGACAATGTTCTCTGGAATGCCATGCAAACGAACCACATGCTGGAAAAACAATGGAACCAAATCAGAGGAGGAAGGCAATTTAGACAAGGGTACCAAATGGACCATCTTAGAGAAGCGATCGCAAACCACCCAAATGACCGACATCCTTTGAGAGACAGGGAGATCTGAAATAAAATCCATGGAAATATGCATCCAGGGCCTCTTCAGGACCGGCAAGGGCAAAAGTAACCCACTGGCACGAGAACAGCAGGGCTTAGCCCGAACACAAGTCCCACAGGACTGCACAAAAGAACACACATCCCGTGACAAAGAAGGCCACCAAAAGGATCTAGCCACCAAATCTCTGGTACCAAAGATTCCAGGATGACCCGCCAACACCGAACAATGAACCTCAGAGATAACTCTACTAGTCCATCTATCAGGGACAAACAGTTTCTCCGCTGGACAACGGTCAGGTCTATCAGCCTGAAACTTCTGCAGCACGCGCCGCAAATCAGGGGAGATGTCAGACAAAATTACCCCTCTTTAAAAATACCCGCCGGCTCAGGAACACCCGGGGAGTCAGGCACAAAACTCCTTGACAGGGCATCAGCCTTCACATTCTTAGAGCCCGGAAGGTACGAAACCACAAAATCAAAACGGGAGAAAAACAGCGACCATCGAGCCTGTCTAGGATTCAACCGTTTGGCAGACTCGAGATAAGTCAAATTCTTGTCATCCGTCAAGACCACCACGCGATGCTTGGCTCCTTCAAGCCAATGTCGCCACTCCTCGAATGCCCACTTCATGGCCAACAACTCTCGATTGCCAACATCATAATTGCACTCAGCAGGCGAGAATATTCTAGAAAAGAAGGCACATGGTTTCATCACCGAGCCATCAGAACTTCTTTGCGACAAAACAGCCCCTGCTCCAATCTCAGAAGCATCAACCTCGACCTGAAACGGGAGCGAAACATCTGGCTGGCACAACACAGGGGCAGAAGAAAAACGACGCTTCAACTCCTGAAAAGCCTCTACAGCCGCAGAGGATCAATTGACCACATCAGCACCTTTCTTGGTCAAATCAGTCAACGGTTTAGCAACACTAGAAAAATTAGCGATGAAGCGACGGTAAAAATTAGCAAAGCCCAGGAAATTCTGCAGGTTCTTCACAGATGTCGGCTGAGTCCAATCATAAATGGCCTGAACTTTAACAGGGTCCATTTTGATAGTAGAAGGGGAAAAAATGAAACCCAAAAATGAAACCTTCTGAACCCCAAAGAGACATTTCGACCCCTTCACAAACAAGGAATTTGCACGAAGGACCTGGAACACCATTCTGACCTGCTTCACATGAGACTCCCAATCATCCGAAAAGACCAAAATATCATCCAAATATACAATCATGAATCTATCCAGGTACTCTCAGAAGATCGGGCAGCACGGTGGCGCAGTGGTTAGCACAGCAGCCTTGCAGCGCTGGAGTCCTGGGTTCAAACCACACAAAGGACAACATCTGCAAAGAGTTTGTATGTTCTCTCCGTGTTTGCGTGGGTTTCCTCCGGGTTCTCCGGTTTCCTCCCACATTCCAAAGACATACTGATAGGGAATGTAGATTGTGAGCCTCATCGGGGACAGCGATGATGATGTGTGCAAACTGTAAAGCGCTGCGGAATATGTTAGCGCTATATAAAAATAAACATTATTATTATTATTATTATTTTTATTATAAGATGTCATGCATAAAGGACTGAAACACAGATGGAGCATTAGAAAGCCCGAATGGCATAACCAGGTACTCAAAATGGCCCTCGGGCATATTAAATGCTGTTTTCCATTCATCGCCCTGTTTAATTCGCACAAGATTATACGCCCCTCGAAGATCTATCTTGGTGAACCAACTAGCCCCCTTAATCCGAGCAAACAAATCAGACAGCAGCGGCAAAGGGTACTGAAATTTGACTGTGATCTTATTAAGAAGGCGGTAATCAATACAAGGTCTTAAAGAGCCATCCTTCTTGGCCACAAAAAAGAACCCTGCTCCCAACGGTGATGACGACGGGCGAATATGACCTTTCTCCAAGGATTCCTTTACATAACTCCGCATAGCGGCGTTCTCTGGCACAGATAAATTAAACAGTCGGCCCTTAGGAAACTTACTACCAGGAATCAAATTAATAGCACAATCGCAATCCCTATGAGGAGGTAAGGCACCGGATTTGGGCTCTTCAAATACATCCCAGTAATCTGACAAAAACTCAGGGACTTCAGAAGGAGTGGAAGGGGAAATTGACTGCAATGGAACATCACCATGTACCCCCTGACAACCCCAGCCGGACACAGACATAGATTTCCAATCCAATACTGGATTATGGACCTGTAGCCATGGCAACCCCAAAACGACCACATCATGCAGATTATGCAACACCAAAAAGCGAATATCCTCCTGATGTGCAGGAGCCATGCACATGGTCAATTGAGTCCAGTACTGAGGCTTATTCTTGGCCAAAGGCGTAGCATCAATTCCTCTCAATGGAATAGGATACTGCAAGGGCTCCAAGAAAAAACCACAGCGCCTGGCAAACTCCAAGTCCATCAAATTCAGGGCAGCGCCTGAATCCACAAATGCCATAACAGAATAGGACGACAGAGAGCAAATCAGAGTAACGGACAAAATAAATTTAGACTGTACCGTACCAATGGTGGCAGACCTAGCGAACCGCTTAGTGCGCTTAGGACAATCGGAGATAGCATGAGTGGAATCACCACAGTAAAAACACAGCCCATTCCGATTTCTGTGTGCTTGCCGTTCAGCTCTGGTCAAAGTCCTATCACATTGCATAGGCACAGGCGTATGCTCAGAGAATACCGCCAAATGGTGCACAGCTTTGCGCTCACGCAAGCGCCGATCGATCTGAATGGCCAAGGACATAGACTCATTCAGACCAGCAGGCGTGGGAAATCCCACCATGACATCCTTAAAGGCTTCAGAAAGACCCTTTCTGAAAATTGCCGCCAGGGCACACTCATTCCACTGAGTAAGCACAGACCACTTTCTAAACTTCTGACAGTACACCTCCGCTTCATCCTGACCCTGACACAAAGCCAGCAAGATTTTCTCTGCCTGATCCACTGAATTTGGTTCATCATAAAGCAATCCAAGCGCCAGAAAAAATGCATCTACATTCCGCAATGCAGGATCTCATGGCGCAAGGGAAAATGCCCAGTCTTGAGGGTCACCACGCAACAAAGAAATAATGATTTTTACTTGTTAAACGGGGTCACCAGAGGAGCGGGGTTTCAAAGCTAGAAACAGTTTACAATTATTTTTGAAATTCAGGAACTTAGATCTATCTCCAGAAAACAAATCAGGAATTGGAATTCTAGGCTCTGACATCGGATTCTGAACCACAAAATCTTGAATGTTTTGTACCCTTGCAGTGAGATGATCCACACAAGAGGACAGACCTTGAATGTCCATATCTACACCTGTGTTCCGAACCACCCAGAGGTTAAGGGGAAAAGAAAGACAAAAAACACTGCAGAGAAAAAAAAATGGTCTCAAAACTTCTCTTATCCCTCTATTGAGATGCATTAATACTTTGGGCCAGCTGTACTGTTATGGACCTGGTGGTTAGGAGCACCCGGAACGACCTGATGGTTAAACTCAGACAGGACAAGCTCTGGGAAGTGGGAGCTCTGCTGACCGCAACCCCTAATCCTATCACACAACTAGAAATAGCCGTGGAGCGTACCTAACAAGACCTAGACGCCTCTTCACAGCCTAAGAGCTAACTAGCCCTAAAGATAGAAAATAAAGCCTACCTTGCCTCAGAGAAATTCCCCAAAGGAAAAGACAGCCCCCCACATATATTGACTGTGAGTTAAGATGAAAGTCACAAACACAGAAATGAAACAGGTTTCAGCAAAGGGAGGCCAGACTTACTAAACAGACTGAGGATAGGAAAGGTATATTTGCGGTCAGCACAAAAACTACAAAAAGACCACGCAGAGTGTGCAAAAAGACCTCCACACCGACTCACGGTGCGGAGGTGCCACTCTGCATCCCAGAGCTTCCAGCTAGCAAGGCAAAATCATGATATCCAGCTGGACAAGGAAACAATGAACAAATAAATAACTAGCAGGGACTTAGCTTCTGCAGGAGTAGACAGGTCACCAGAAAGATCCAAGAGCGAACTGAACCAGTACAAGAACATTGACAGCTGGCATGGAGTAACGATCTGAGTGGAGTTAAATAGAGCAGCCAGCCAAAGAATAACCTACGTCACCTGTGGAAGGAACCTCAGAAGCAGCAGCTCCACTCACAGCCACCAGAGGGAGTCCACGGACAGAACTCACAGAAGTACCATTCATGACCACAGGAGGGAGTTCGATAACAGAATTCACAACAGTAGAACAGTGGAAATCTGTGCTTTGGACTGATGAGTCCAAATTTGAAATCTTTGGTTCCAACCACCGTGTGTTTGTGTGATGCAGAAAAGGTGAATGGAGGGACTCTACATGCCTGGTTCCTACCGTGAAGCAAGCAGGGGGAGGTGTGATTAACCCCTTCCCGACCCATGACGCCACGTAGGCGTCATGAAAGTCGGTGCCAATCCGACCCATGACGCCTATGTGGCGTCATGGAAAGATCGCGTCCCTGCAGATCGGGTGAATGGGTTAACTCCCATTTCACCCGATCTACAGGGACAGGGGGAGTGGTAGTTTAGCCCAGGGGGGGGGTGGCTTCACCCCCCGTGGCTACGATCGCTCTGATTGGCTGTTGAAAGTGAAACTGCCAATCAGAGCGATTTGTAATATTTCACCTATTATAACGGGTGAAATATTACAATCCAGCCATGGTCGATGCTGCAATATCATTGGCCATGGCTGGAAATACTAATGTGCCCCCACCCCACCCCACCGATCGCCCCCCCAGCCCTCCGATCTGCCCGGTACACTGCCCCGCTCCCCTCCGTCCTGTGCTCCGCTCCCCCCGTGCTCTTGTCCGCTCACCCCCGTGCTCCAATCACCCCCCCGTGCTCCAATCACCCCCCCGTGCTCCGATCCACCCCCCGTGCTCCGTTCCACCTCCCCGTGCTCCGTTCCACCCCCCCGTGCTCCGTTCCACCCCTCCCGTGTTCCGATCCACCCCCCCATGCTCCCCCCCACCCCATCATATTTACCGATCCTGCCGGGGTCCGTCCGTCTTCTCCCTGGGCGCCGCCATCTTCCAAAATGGCGGGCGCATGCGCAGTGTGCCCGCCGAATCTGCCGGCCGGCAGATTCGTTCAAAGTGCATTTTGATCACTGAGATATAATCTATCCCAGTGATCAAAATAAAAAAATGATAAATGACCCCCCCCTTTGTCACCCCCATAGGTAGGGACAATAAAAAAATATAGAATTTTTTTTTTCCACTAATGTTAGAATAGGGTTAGGGTTAGAGCTAGGGTTGGGGCTAGGGTTAGGGCTAGGGCTAGGGGTAGGGGTAGGGGTAGGGTTAGGGCTAGGGTTAGGGCTAGGGTTAGGGTTAGGGTTAGGGCTAGGGTTAGGGTTAGAGCTAGGGTTAGGGCTAGGGTTAGGGCTAGGGTTAGGGTTAGGGCTAGGGTTAGGGTTAGGGCTAGGGTTAGGGTTTTGGTATGTGCACACGTATTCTGGTCCTCTGCGGATTTTTCCGCTGCGGATTTGATAAATCCGCAGTGCTAAACCGCTGCGGATTTATGGCGGATTTACCATGTTTTTTCTGCGCATTTCACTGCGGTTTTACAACTGCGGTTTTCTATTGGAGCAGTTGTAAAACCGCTGCGGAATCCGCAGAAAGAAGAGACATGCTGCGGAATGTAAACCGCTGTGTTTCTGTGCAGTTTTTCTGCAGCATGTGTACAGCGATTTTTGTTTCCCATAGGTTTACATTGAACTGTAAACTCATGGGAAACTGCTGCGGATCCGCAGCGTTTTCCGCAGCGTGTGCACATACCTTTAGAATTAGGCCATGTGCACACGGTGCGGATTTGGCTGCGGATCCGCAGATGAAATCCGCACAAAAAACACTGGAAATCCGCGGAAAATCAGCAGGTAAAACGCAGTGCCTTTAACCCGTGGATTTTTCAAAAATGATGCTGAAAAATCTCACACGAATCCACAACGTGGGCACATAGCCTTAGGGTTAGGGTTGGGGTTAGGGTTGTGATTAGGGTTATGGCTACAGTTGGGATTAGGGTTACGGGTGTGGGGGGGTTAGTGTTGGAGTTAGAATTGAGGGGTTTCCACTGTTTAGGCACATCAGGGGTCTCCAAACGCAACATGGCGCCACCATTGATTCCAGCCAATCTTGTATTCAAAAAGTCAAATGGTGCTCCCTCAATTCCGAGCCCCGACGTGTGCCCAAACAGTGGTTTACCCCCACATATGGGGTACCAGCATACTCAGGATAAACTGCGCAACAATTACTGGGGTCCAATTTCTCCTGTTACCCTTGTGAAAATAAAAAAATGCTTGCTAAAACATCATTTTTGAGGAAAGAAAAATTATTTTTTATTTTCACGGCTCTGCGTTGTAAACGTCTGTGAAGCACTTGGGGGTTCAAAGTGCTCACCACATATCTAGATAAGTTCCTTGGGGGGTCTAGTTTCTAAAATGGGGTCACTTGTGGGGGGTTTCTACTGTTTAGGCACACCAGGGGCTCTGCAAACGCAACGTGACGCCCGCAGACCATTCCATCAAAGTCTGCATTTCAAAAGTCACTACTTCCCTTCTGAGCCCCGACGTGTGCCCAAACAGTGGTTTACCCCCACACATGGGGTATCAGCGTACTCAGGAGAAACTCGACAACAATTTTTGGGGTCCAATTTCTCCTGTAACCCTTGGGAAAATAAAAAATTCTGGGCTAAATAATTATTTTTGAGGAAAGAAAACGTATTTATTATTTTCACAGCTCTGCGTTATAAACTTCTGTGAAGCACTTGGGGGTTCAAAGTGCTCACCACACATCTAGATAAGTTCCTTTCGGGGTCTAATTTCCAAAATGGGGTCACTTGTGGGGGGTTTCTACTGTTTAGCTACATCAGGGGCTCTGCAAACGCAACGTGACGCCCGCAGAGCATTCCATCAAAGTCTGCATTTCAAAACGTCACTACTTCACTTCCGAACCCCGGCGTGTGCCCAAACAGTGGTTTACCCCCACACATGGGGTATCATTGTACCCCCGGAGAAACTGGACAACAACTTTTGGGGTCAAATTTCTCCTGTTACCCTTGGGAAAATAAAAAATTGCAGGCTAAAAGATCATTTTTGAGAAAATATTTTTTTTTTTTTCATGGCTCTGCGTTATAAACTTCTGTGAAGCACTTGGGGGTTCAAAGTCCTCACCACACATCTTATTAGTTCCTTTGGGGGTCTAGATTCCAAAATGGGGTCATTTGTAGGGGATCTCCAATGTTTAGGCATACAGGGGCTCTCCAAACGTGACATGGTGTCTGCTAATGATTGGAGCTAATTTTCCATTTAAAAAGCCAAATGGCATGCCTTCCCTTCCGAGCCCTGCCGTGTGCCCAAACAGTGGTTTACCCCCACATATGGGGTATCAGCATACTCAGGACAAACTGGACAAGAACATTTGGGGTCCAATTTCTCCTATTACCCTTGGCAAAATAGGAAATTCCAGGCTAAAAAATCATTTTTGAGGAAAGAAAAATTATTTTTTATTTTCATGGCTCTGCGTTATAAACTTCTGTGAAGCACCTGGGGGTTTAAAGTGCTCAATATGCATCTAGATAAGTTTCTTGGGGGGGTCTAGTTTCCAAAATGGGGTCACTTGTGGGGGAGCTCCAATGTTTAGGCACACAGGGGCTCTCCAAACGCGACATGGTGTCCGCTAACAATTGGAGCTAATTATCCATTCAAAAAGTCAAATGGCGTGCCTTCCCTTCCGAGCCCTGCCATGTGCCCAAACAGTGGTTTACCCCCACATATGAGGTATCGGCGTACTCGGGAGAAATTGACCAACAAATTTTATGATCCATTTTATCCTATTGCCCATGCCAAATTGAAAAAATTGAGGCGAAAATAATTTTTTTGTGAAAAAAAAGTACTTTTTCATTATTACAGATCAATTTGTGAAGCACCTGGGGGGTTTAAAGTGCTCACTAGGCATCTAGATAAGTTCCTTGGGGGGTCTAGTTTCCAAAATGGGGTCACTTGTGGGGGAGCTCCAATGTTTAGGCACACAGGGGCTCTCCAAACGCGACATGGTGTCCGCTAACGATGGAGATAATTTTTCATTCAAAAAGTCAAATGGCGCTCCTTCCCTTCCGAGCCTTACCATGTGCCCAAACAGTGGTTTACCCCCACATGTGAGGTATTGTTGTACTCAGGAGAAATTGCCCAACAAATTTTAGGATCCATTTTATCCTGTTGCCCATGTGAAAATGAAAAAATTGAGGCTAAAAGAATTTTTTTGTGAAAAAAAAGTACATTTTCATTTTTACGGATCAATTTGTGAAGCACCTGGGGGTTCAAAGTGCTCACTATGCATCTAGATAAGTTTCTTGGGGCGTCTAGTTTCCAAAATGGGGTCACTTGTGGGGGAGCTCCAATTTTTAGGCACACGGGGGCTCTCCAAACGTGACATGGTGTCCGCTAAAGAGTGGAGCCAATTTTTCATTCAAAAAGTCAAATGGCGCTCCTTCCCTTCCAAGCCCTGCCGTGCGCCCAAACAGTGGGTTACCCCAACATATGAGGTATCAGTGTACTCAGGACAAATTGGACAACAACTTTCGTGGTTTAGTTTCTCCTTTTACCATTGGGAAAATAAAAAAATTGTTGCTAAAAGATAATTTTTGTGACTAAAAAGTTAAATGTTCATTTTTTCTTCCATGTTGCTTCTGCTGCTGTGAAGTACCTGAAGGGTTAATAAACTTCTTGAATGTGGTTTTGAGTACATTGAGGGGTGCATTTTTTAGAATGGTGTCACTTTTGGATATTTTCAGCCATATAGACCCCTCAAACTGACTTCAAATGTGAGGTGGTCCCTAAAGAAAATGGTTTTGTAAATTTCGTTGTAAAAATGAGAAATCGCTGGTCAAATTTTAACCCTTATAACTTCATAGCAAAAAAAAATTTTGCTTCCAAAATTGTGCTGATGTAAAGTATACATGTGGGAAATGTTATTTATTAACTATTTTGTGTCACATAACTCTCTGGTTTAACAGAATAAAAATTCAAAATGTGAAAATTGCAAAATTTTCAAAATTTTCGCCAAATTTCCATTTTTATCACAAATAAACGCAGAATTTATTGACCTAAATTTACCACTAACATGAAGCCCAATATGTCACGAAAAAACAGTCTCAGAACCGCTAGGATCCGTTGAAGCGTTCCTGAGTTATTACCTCATAAAGGGACACTGGTCAGAATTGCAAAGAATGGCAAGGTCTTTAAGGTCAAAATAGGCTGGGTCATGAAGGGGTTAATAAAGGAAAAAAAAGTGTAGTCATCTTACTGGTCTTAGCAGGAATCCCCAGACCTGCCAATGCCCAGCACGAATAGGGGTGAGCACCCACAGCAAATGAAGATTAGAGGAGAAATGATCCAGCTGAAGGCGGAGGTGGTTCACACTTTGTGAGACTTTATTAGACAACTGAAGTGATAAATCATTCTTTAAAAAAGTCTTTGCATAGCAAACACCTGGCACACCAGTAAGGAGGATCAATGCGTTTCAACTATGAAGTCTTACTCATGATCTACCTAATAGTGCAATGAAAACATATATATAGTGTGCACAAGACATTGATTGGACAGGCAATTAAAATTGCAAACAAGCATGTATAAATGTACAGAGAAGTAATCACCGGTTAAGAATAACATTGAAATAACTTAAATTGATATAGTAAATACCATTAAGGGACAATGCTTGAACATTACTTGCTTTGGACTGATGAGTCCAAATTTGAGATCTTTGGTTTCAACCACCGTGTCTTTGTGTGATGCAGAAAAGGTGAATGGAGGGACTCTACATGCCTGGTTTCCACCGTGAAGCATGGAGGAGGAGGTATGATGGCGTGGGGGTGCTTTGCTGTTTACACTGTTGGGGATTTATTCAAAATTGAAGGCATACTCAACCAGCATGGCTACGACAGCATCTTACAGTGGCATGCTATTCCATCCGGTTTGCGTTTAGTTGGACCATCATTTATTTTTCAACAGGACAATGACACCAATCACACCTCCAGTCTGTGTAAGGGCTATTTGACCAAGAAGGAGAGTGATGGGTGCTATGTCAGATGACCTGGCCTCCACAGTCACCAGACCTGAACCCAATTGAGATGGTTTGGGGTGAGCTGGACCGCAGAATGATGGCAAAAGGGCCAACAAGTGCTAAGCATCTCTGGGAACTCCTTCAAGGTTGTTGGAAGACCATTCCCTGTGACTACCTCTTGAAGCTCATCAAGAGAATGCCAAGAGTGTGCAAAGCAGTCATTAAAGCAAAAGGTGGCTACTTTGAAGAACCTAGAATATAAGACATAATTTCAGTTGTTTCACACTTTTTTGTTAAGTATATAATTCCTCATGTGTTAAGTCATAGTTTTGATGACTTCAGTGTGAATGTACAATTTTCATAGTCATAAAAATACAGAAAAATCTTTAAATGAGAAGGTGTGTCCAAACTGTTGGTCTGTACGTAGTGTTTCCAAAAATTAGCCCAAGGGGCTGTATCATGGTTGATGCAGGAAAAAGGTCTCATCACAAATGCCTCCGATGGGAAATATTAATGAATGGAACATTGCTTCTAGCTTGTTGACCATGAGGTACATGTGGCAGAAGCAGGAGTAGGATACACATGTAAGAAGAAGGAAAGGGGTTTATAAGGGAAGTGATGGACGTGATCACCAGTTCGTCTTTGGTGAATTTAGTTTGGGATGCTGTCATCTGGAGGGCTTAAAAACTGTGGCATAATCCAGTCCTTGTTAAATTTGATCAGAGTCTTTCTGTCTGCATTCTTTGTAGTCAGCTGTGTGCGTGTATATGTGATGGTTGCCCCAGCGGCACTGAAAACAAGCTCTGACTTCACACTAGCAGCAGGGCAGGCCAGCACCTCCAAGGCATACAAGGAGAGGTCTGGCCATCTGTGTAGCTTGGATACCCAGTAATTAAATGGAACAGAAGCATCAGGAAGGACACAGGTATGCTCACTTAGATACTTTTTGATCATGTTGTTCAACTTCTGCCTCCTTGACAATGTTACCGGTCCAGCTAGCCCTTGATGATAATCCGGTTTATTTAAGATGGCCCAGTTTGTGGACATTTTCCCCCCACCTCCTTTGGACCTGCTGGGCATGTCTCTCCCCATTATTGCATGCTTTTGCAAAGAGATGGTATCTCTCCTACTAGCGGTGTCTGAGTGTGATGTTGTCATCAAATGATTGGCAATGGCCCTCTTAAAGGATTCAATTGTGAAACCCCTTGGTGACTGCAACAGTAGTGAAGGAAATTTGTCCTTGTACTGTGCATTGAGAAAGGTGGCCAACCAGTATAGGTTGCTGTTGAAAATGTGGATGAAGCGAGGGTCTTGAGACAGACAGACATGAACTGTGCCATGTGTGCCAAGCTGCAAAGAGGCAAATGTTCTGTCCCAGAAGGAGGAACAATACCCAAACTCTCCTCACACTAACTCTCCTCCTCCATCACCTCTTCCTCTCTAGCCCACCCATGCTGGACAGACACGAAGCTGGTGTTGGTAGTCCTCTCTTTAGCATCAAGGGTCCCCTCGGTACCACAGAAAAATAAGTCCTCTCCCTCCTTGTCTTCTTCCTCATCTTCATTACCCAATCTTTCCTCATGATATTGGCTGGGCTGTGTAGAATCACCCAGTGTGAAATCTTGCTCCATATACAGCTGATGGGCACTCAAAGATTCCCTGTTTAGATCATATAGCGATTCTTTCAACGTACATAGCATGAGGATGGTAAAACTGATAATAACCTGATCACCGCTCACGAGATTGGTGCAGTACTCAAAGTTATCAAGCACCTCACAAATGTCAGCGATCCACATCCAATCAACAGTTGTTATGTGTCTTGACTGAGTCGCAGTCTGACAGGCATGTTTAAGCTGGTATTCAGCAACTGTCCTCTGCTGCTCACTAATCGTTACCAACATATGATATGTTGATTTCTTCCATGTGGGCAGGATGAGTCGGTGATTTGACGAATTACATTGCTTTTGAAGCGCTGAAAGATCGGCAACAGCAGTAGAGGAATGATGGAAATGGGCTCAAATATGGCGCACCGTCTCAAGTAATCACGGCAAGTCAGGATATGTTTTGATAAATTTCTGAACCACTAGGTTCAGCACGTGAGCCATGCATGGCACGACTACCAGCTTCCCGAGCTTTAAAGCAGCCACCAGGTTACGCCCATTATCACAACTAGACCTGGTTTGAGTTGCAGTTGGGAGAGCTTCTGATCGGTTTGTTGCTTTATTCCTTGCCACAGCTCTGCTGCAGTGTGTGGTGTTTGACCTAAACAGATCAGCTTTAGCAGGGCGTGTTGTCACCGGAAGTTGGAGGAGATCCTGAAAAGACTCAGGTACCTGAGGTGCAAGCACACTGTACTGTGCTGTCAGGGCAGCAAAATGAGTATGGTGACTCTCAGGGCAAGGAGAGGGAGAACCGAGGGGATGAAGAGGTTGTAGATTCAACGTGGTGTGACCCCATAGGCATATAGCTTTGTAGATCAGCAAAAGGGGTGGAAGAGGAGAGAGATGAGAAGGTTATGTTACAGCTTGCAAACATGGAGCAATGCAACCATTATAAGCACTGCGCCCTCAGCCCCAACTCTGGCTATGGCCAGCAGCGGTTGTGAGTCTGCAGCTTGCAGTGGAGGCAAGGGTTGCCTAGCCTGGGCTTTTTTTGAGACTGCAAAGGAAGACCCAACTCTCGTTATCTGACAACTTTTCAAAAAATGACATAGTAGAGGCAAACATTGCAATAATTTGACTACTACATGCATGAACCGGCACATGCTTAATTAACATGCGTTAGTCTGGGATTCTCATTGCGCAAAAATGTGGACTAGCAGCCCTAACCATACTGTTGCCATCCATTCAACCACAGCCGCTGCTTTCATGCTTCATCACCGTGACAAGTGTTCTTACACAGGTCTCCATCCGCATAACCTCTACTTCTTTACCCCCTACAGTCAGGGTGAGTGGAAGCACATCAGTTGTAATAGAAGAGTACATATATGCCTGCTGTATTTGTTTTGATCGAGCACATCACATCTCTCGCAATCCACCACAACATCACCACCTGAACCTCACTCACACTCCGGACGTTTGTCGTGTTCACTAGGGTTGAGCGAAACGGGTCGGCCATTTTCAGAAGTCGCCGACTTTTGGCAAGGTCGGGTTTCATGAAACCCGACCCGACCCCTGTGTGGGGTCGGCCATGAGGTCGGCAATCTTCTGAATCTGGTATCGGAATTCCGATACCGATTCCCGATATGTTTGCAATATCGGAAATCGGTATCGGAATCCATATTTAAGTGTAAAAGAAAGAATTAAAATAAAAAATATTGCTATACTCACCCTCTGACGCGCCCTGGTACTAACCGGCAGTCTTCCTTCCTTAGAATCAGCGCTTGAAAGACCTTCGGTGACGTCGTGGCTTGTGATTGGTCGCGCGACGGCCCATGTGACCGCTCACGCGACCAATCACAAGCCGCAACGTCACCGAAGGTCCTTCAAGCGCTGATTCTTAGGAAGGAAGGCTGCCGGAAAGAATCAGGGCGCGTCCGAGGGTGAGTATATTCTTTTTAGGTGAAACCCGACCCGATCCTATAAAAGTAAAGGTCGCTCAACCCTAATGTTCACCCTATTCCACACTCTCTCAGCACAGCAGTCAGCCCTTGGTCCAGCAGTTGTGGGCACATAACAGAATGTTTTCTCCTACACATGCGTTTGAACTTCACCATCTCCGATCTTTTGGTCACGGAATTGCTGCCTTTCCATCTGATGGACACAGACAATTTTAGGAAGTTAATAGCAGATGCCGTCCCCCAAAACAATTTGTCCAGTAGCCATTACTTTCCTAAGAAAGAGGTGCCTGCACTGCACAAGCCTTTCGCAGAGAACATCACCTATTCCTTGAAAAAATCTGCCTCCCAGGATGCATTTCATCACTGACACCTGGGCAAGTAAACATGACTCTGGTGGCTGTGGGGGCAGGCAGGCAAGGAGCTTTTCCACAAGTCTTGGAATACCCAAGGCTTGCGGGACAAACCTCCGTATCTAACAGTTCCTCCACTGCTTCTGCCTAATCCCATAGAGCCTTCACCTCCGTGCTCAACCTTCCTCTTCAGAGCAGAGAATACTTCCCACCTTCATACTGCGCAGCCAGGGCTCACTGCAATCAGGCAGTGTTTAAATTCATATGCCTAGGAGATCACAGTCCCACAGCTCAAGAGTTGTGGACAGCTATGAAGGCAATGGCTGTCTTCACTGAACCTGGAACAAGGAAATGTCATTTGTGATAATGGTGTAAACCTCGTGGTGGCCCTATACTGGGGCAACCTCATACACGTGCCTTGAATGGCTCACGTCCTCAACCTGGTAGTACACCAATTCCTCCACTACTTTCACGGCCTGGATGCACTGCTGCATAAAGCTCGGTCACTGTGTGCTCACTTCCAATAATCACACCCCGCAGGTCATCGACATCGACTTGCATCACTACAGAGGTCTTTCGGCCTACTGGTTAACTGTTTCATATCCAATGTGCCAACATGGTGGAATTCCACTTTGCTCATGTTGCAGCGACTGTTGCAGCACTGATGTGCCATGGTGCAGTATAGCATTTTGCATAGTTTGGGCCAACACAGTACAGTGTGGTGCAAATTACGCTTGCAAAATGGCCCTATGAAGGAATAGTCTACCAGAGGACGTAGGTTCCCAGAGGAAGAAGTGAAAGAGGAGGATATAGAAGGGATAACAATTACAGATGAGTGAACCTTTCAAGGTTCGGTAAGAATTCGTCGAATGTATCCAAACCTCATTGAATTGAATGACAGGCAAAATCAAATGCAGAGACAACACCTTCAGGGCAGAGAAAAAGCTGCTCAGATAGGTCAATTTTTGGCAGACAACATGAAAAGTGACATGAATTGACCCACAGTATACATTTTTTAGTGGCGCAGCAGTCAGGCATTGACCATGCGTGAGATAGGTTCTAACCCAGCATTTACAGCTTGGAATTGAATTTTTAATGAGGACCTGGTGGTTAAGGGAGCGGTGTCAGCCTTCTTAGCTGGGAACCAGATACCTCTGGCAACACCTCCAATTTTTTTTATTTTTATTCCAGTACACTCAGCACAAACATCAGTTTCATATAGTACTATTGGTAGAAAGATTTAAAGAAAGTAACACAGGTAGTTGACTGAAAGTGAGTGCAAGCTTTCCTGTCTGGGAGCCCTACTTACACAGTCAACCCACCAGATGGAGACCCAACTTTGACTCTTCACATTCAAAAAATAATTGTCACACACCACTTAAGTGGCATCAATTTTCACAGAGTAGAAACACTATAATAGAAATCTGACACACCTTCCACCACAGTCTACCTAACTGATGGAGACCCAACTTGGAGTCTCGACATTTCAAAAAAATGTTTGTAACATTAGCAGCAGTAGCAACAGCAGGCACAGAAGACACCATGCAGATGGCGCAGACTGCAATAACGTTATATCAATGAATGACACTAAAATATTGTATCATACAATTAGGTTCTGTAGAAGGACGTAGATCTGGGGATTTATTATGATGGAATATAGGCTGAACTGGATGGACAAATGTCTTTTTTCGGCCTTACTAACTATGTTACTATGTTACTATGTATGTAAAAACAACAGCATCGCTTAGTCTGCCAAGTCTGTATCTGGGGTGCAAAACTCATTGGCGGTTGATGACATGTTTATTTTGAAGAACGTTAGGTGGTCTACACTTTAATGGGAGAGCCGGATGTGCTTATCCATCCGGACACCACCAGCAGCGCTGAAGACACGTTCTAAGAGAACGCTGACTGCCTGGGATGACAAAACTTCCAAAAAGTGGCAGGCAAGCTCAGGTCACTCTTCCATTTTTGAAGACCAAAATGTAAAAGGGTCCAAACCTCCCCATTGGCATCGATATTGAGCCCCAGATGCTCATGCACCATCCTCTCCAGTCATTCATAACGTGTCAGACTTGTACTCTGTTCTGCTGGTATACAGGCTGGTCTAAAAAATGTGTAAAGTGACTCACAGAAATTGCTTATGCCACTTACACTGCTGCCGCTAATGTTTGTGAGATGACGCCTTGACGTTCCCAGGGTTGGACACTTAGAACTGGGATACACACTGTATGCCTCACTGCTTTCTTGGGGAAAACCACTGTTAAGATTGTCTACAAGCGTTTTTAAATACTCCAGCATGTGCGCATCCCTTTTCATTGGGAGAAGCATCAGGCAAAATTTTCTCTTGTACCATGGATCTAACAGAGTGGGAACCCAGCAGTCAGCACTATTTCTAACCCCAAGAATAGCATCATATTGCAGATAGTGCAGCGAGAAGGAGCTCAAGTGTTGGACGCTTCAATAACAACCAAGCCCATGCTGTGTTGGTGGTGGAGCAATACTCAAAGTTGCTTCCTCCATCCACTCCTGCCAACCACGGACAACAGAGAGCAGAACATTATGCTCTTCATCTCCTGACTGTTGCGCATCCATCACCTCATCCTTCTCCATTTGTTTCTCGGTTCCGTCATCTTCACTAACAGTTTGTCTGGTACCATGAGCCCCCGTTGATCACTATAAGCCACCCTCCCATGACATGCCCTGTGCGACCACAGTCCGGAAATTTGAGATTTGTTTTCCCTTCCGCATCCTCATCTGTTTCCAACTCTTCCTCTGGGACCATCACCTCCTCAGGCAGACTATTGAAAATATGCTCCAGTATGTAGATAACTGGAATAGTGATGCTGATGACAGTATTGTCAACTCAAACCATCTTATATAAAAACTGTCAAGAAGGGTGCCGAGATTCTTCACCTATACCCACTCCGCAAGTGTGATTTGCAACACATACGGACTGCGTTGTCCCAGTCTATGCAGAAGGACATACTGAACCAGGGCTCGTTGGTGCTGCCACAGCCACTGCAACATGTGCAAAGTGGAATTGCACTGTTTAGCAACATCGCTAATCAAACACCTGTATAGCAATGTAAGTTGCTGACCTGTGAGGTACGATCGTCGAAGTGATCACAAAGTGACCGAGCTTTCAACAGCAATCATTCCAGGCTGGGATAATGGTGGAGAAATTGCTGTACCACCAGGTTGAGGATGTGATCCATGCAAGGAACATGTGTGAGTTTGCAACAGTGTACAGCCACCACCAGGATTGCAAACGGCCTTCCCTGGCTCCAAGTTTAGTGGAGACAGTCATTGCTCTAACTCAGCCTGCATACCTGTCCACAACTCTTGAGTTGTTTGACTGTGATCTCCAAGACATATTAATTTAAACACTGCCTGATTGCAGTGAGCGATGGCTGTGCGGTGCTTATCTGCATTATTTTTTACACATGTCTGATTAAGGGAGATGTTGAGGGAACAAGTGGAGGCCCTTGCGGAGGTGGAAGAGGCAGAAGCAGTGGAGGAACTGTCAGATATAGAGGTTTGTCCCACAAGCCTTTGGGATTCCAAGACTTATGGAATAGCCCCTTGACCACCTACCCCAACAGTCACCATACGAGGGGCGATCCAAAAGTAATGATAATCAATACTAAACACAATGAATATAGTCAAAAAATAAATTTATTTTTCTACATAGTCTCCTAACAAGTCTATACATTTAGTCCATCTCTTTTCTAAACTTAGAATTCCCTTCGAAAAAAATTCTTGATCTTGACCCTCCAAAAAATCCCCAACAGCGGTTATCAGGTCGCTATTGTCATCAAATTTCTTGCCCCGGAGGTGTTCCTTGAGCCGAGGAAGGAGAAAGAAGTCACTGGGGGCTAGATCTAGTGAATAGGGGGGGTGTTCCACCAGTTCAAAGCCCACTTCTTGAATGGTAGCCATGGCAACAGCAGCTTTGTGAGCCGGCGCGTTATCTTGGTGAAACAACACTCCAGCCCGCAGTTTGCCGCGCCTTTTCTCCTTGATAGCCTCCCGCAATCTTCTTATTTGTTCTGCGTAGTAGGAGCCGGTAATAGTGGCTCCCTTCTCCAAATAGTCCACCATAATAATTCCTTCAGCGTCCCAAAAAACGGACGCCATAACCTTCCCTGCTGAGCTTGACACTTTGAATTTCTTTGGCGTCGGTTCGTCGGCTCGTTTCCATGTCATCGATTGTTGTTTAGTTTCGGGATCAAAGTGGTGGATCCAGGTCTCGTCCATGGTCAAAAAACGTGACAAAAAATTTTCCTTGTCTGCTTGGAACTTTTCGAGATTTGCTATTGAAATGTCAACTCGTTTCTTCTTTTGTTCGTCGGTTAACATTTTTGGCACCCAATGCACGGAGACCTTTCTCATATGCATTCTTTGAATACTGCCATATGAGATCCCTGTGACCTCAGCTACATACCTGATAGTCACTCTTCGATCTGCCAATACAACTTCTTCAACTTTTTTCACGTTTTCTTCATTGAGGGACGTGGATGGGCGTCCTTCATGATGTTCATTTTCCGTCGATGTTCTTCCCGGCTTAAATTCCTTGGCCCAGCATGCAACTGTGGAATATGGAGGGGAAGAGTCCCCCAATGTTTCCACCAAGTCGCTGTGTATGTCTTTGGTAGTTATTTTTTTCAAGCAGAGGTATTTGATGACAGCTCTGAGCTCGTTTTTTTCCATTTTGATGTTCACTCCTCGGCAGTTCATATTCAAATGAATGTAGCTCCCGGGAATCGTGGTCTATTTAAGTAATTTTTTTTTCCTGGACTAGTGGGTACCTAAGAGAGAAGAAAACATTTTATGTTAATTTCTGTGTGCAATAGAAATAACCGATTATCATTACTTTTGGATTGCCCCTCGTAGTTACCCACCGACCAGTCAGCGAGATGTAACGCTCCTGCCCATGCTTGATAATCCAGGTATCCGTGGTGAAATGCACCATGGCAGACATAGATATTTTCAGGGAATGGGTGATGTTGTTGGCAACATGCTGTTGTAGCGCAGGCACAATTTTCTTAGAGAAGTAATGTGACTTAGCTACTGGTACTGGGGGACTGTGACGACCATCAACTTTCAGAAATCATCTGTTACTACCAGACAGAAAGGCGGCATTTCCATGGCCAACAGATTGTAGATTGTGAAATTCAAGCTCCTAGCTTTCACAAGTGTAGGAAGAAACATTCTTTTTCATGAGCACAACTGCGGGACCGAGGGCTGACAGCTGTGCTGAGCGAGGGTGGAGTACGGAGAACAGGAAACTGCTGGACTGTGAGAGAGGTGCAGGAGGAGATGTTATAGTGGAGTGAGAAAGATGTGTTGTGCTAGTTGACACAAAATCAGCAGTTATGCCTATTTCGTAACAGCTGACCGGCTCTCACTCACCTCGACTATGGTGGGTAAGCAATAGTAGTTTCTGCTGCTGGAGACCTGTGTGAGAAGACTTGGAATTATTATGGAGGATGAAGAAGCAGCAAATGGGGTTGATGGGGTGGCTGGTGGTTGGTGAGGCCCGCTAGTCCACATTTTAGCGCAGTGAGATTCCCACACTAAGGCATGTTGATCGCACGTGTGTCGGTTCATGCACGTAGTTGTCAAATTACTACAATTTTTGCCTCTACTGAGTTTTTTTTTTAATTTTGACAAATTTGATTAGTTACCAGAATCAACACACATAAAGTTGGGAGTGAGGGGGGAAAGGTCATGCCTCACCTGGAACCTCTTCACACGCTCCTCTAACCTCTCCACAATCTCTCCCCTCATCAAACACGCCCCCCTGTTCCACCAAGCTCATCATACAGCACCACTATCCAAGCCAAAGTAATAACAAAAGCATTAGTGGAAACCCGATGATTTACCAAACTGTGACTGATTGCTGACTTTGAGTAAAAATGTTTGTAAAGTTAAACACGAATCAGAATGTGTTACACTCATACCGAATTTCAGATTGGTGAATGTTTTCCCAACACATTTGCTATTCTATAATAATAAATCTAAATTCCGAACTATAGTCGCAAAGATGGGTGTTATGCAAGCGTGGATTGATTAAGGGGGGCTCATGTTACCAGACAAACTGTTAGTGAAGGTGCAGAAGCTGAGGAACAAATGGAGGAGGATGAGGATGAAGAGGTGATGGGCGCACAACAGTCAGGGGCTGAAGATCTTTGTGGTTGGTGGGAGGAGATGGAGGAAATAAGCTTGAGTGTTATCCTGCCACCAACACACCAAGGAATGAAACCTCATGGAAGCACCCAATACATCAGGGCCTTCTTGTTGCACTTCAAAAACCTGACGTGCACATCCAAACATAGACTCAGTGTGAACAGGTGCTGAACCTAGAGTCGCCAACTTGTATATAGTTAAGTAAATAAGGCAGCACACTGCAGCGCTAAAACATGCAAACTTGAAAACACGAAATTTGAACTGCATTACTGCACTAGAAATATGAAAAATGAGAGCTTTTAGCGCATAAAAATGGCCAATTTTATGTGTACCTGGTAGCCTCTTTACGGCATCTCTCTTAGGCTAGGGTCACATTGCTTTAGTGCAATCCGTTTAGCGCTAGCGCTAGCGGATTGCGCTAACGCAATGTTTTATATGGGGCTGCGGTCGGGGTCGCGGTAACGTCCCCGCTCTCGCAGATCGCCGATCTGCGAGAGCGGGGATCGGACCGCGGGCGCGCCTCGGACGCTGCAAGCAGCGTCCGCGGCGCACCAGGAATCTCTGGCGCGTCGCTAGCGCGTGCCGATCATGGCACGCGCTAGTGTAGCGCGTTCCCATTAGCGTGAATGGGCGCATTAACGGACGCGTTGCATGGCGTTAATTTCGCCGTGCAACGCTGTCCGTTTAACGCGGTCCCATAACGCAATGGGAATCCAGCCTTATACCAGGTCCTACGCTTGCCTTACCTCGCTGAGAATAAACGTCTCCATCTGAATGGGTGCATGTGAAACCTCTTCTTAGACTAAAATTCTCTCTCTCTGTGGAGGGGTATTGGACCTGCTGTAATTAAAACACCTGAAGCTAGGAGGCGGAGTGCACGATCAGAAGGCTAGAGAATACATTTCAAAAACCTGACCTGCACATCCAAACATAGACTCAGTGTGAACAGGTGCTGAACCCAGAGTCGCCAACTTGTATATAGTTAAGTAAATAAGGCAGCACACTGCAGCGCTAAAACATGCAAACTTGAAAACACGAAATTTGAACTGCATTACTGCACTAGAAATATGAAAAATGAGAGCTTTTAGCGCATAAAAATGGCCAATTTTATGTGTACCTGGTAGCCTCTTTACGGCATCTCTCTTAGGCTAGGGTCACATTGCTTTAGTGCAATCCATTTAGCGCTAGCGGATTGCGCTAACGCAATGTATTATATGGGGCTGCGGTCGGGGTCGCGGTAACGTCCCCGCTCTCGCAGATCGCCGATCTGCGAGAGCGGGGAACGGACCGCGGGCGCGCCTCGGACGCTGCAAGCAGCGTCCGCGGCGCACCAGGAATCTCTGGCGCGTCGCTAGCGCGTGCCGATCATGGCACGCGCTAGTGTAGCGCGTTCCCATTAGCGTGAATGGGCGCGTTAACGGACGCGTTGCACGGCGTTAATTTCGCCGTGCAACGCTGTCCGTTTAACGCGGTCCCATAACGCAATGGGAACCCAGCCTTATACCAGGTCCTACGCTTGCCTTACCTCGCTGAGAATAAACGTCTCCATCTGAATGGGTGCATGTGAAACCTCTTCTTAGACTAAAATTCTCTCTCTCTGTGGAGGGGTATTGGACCTGCTGTAATTAAAACACCTGAAGCTAGGAGGCGGAGTGCACGATCAGAAGGCTAGAGAATACATTTCAAAAACCTGACCTGCACATCCAAACATAGACTCAGTGTGAACAGGTGCTGAACCTAGAGTCGCCAACTTGTATATAGTTAAGTAAATAAGGCAGCACACTGCAGCGCTAAAACATGCAAACTTGAAAACACGAAATTTGAACTGCATTACTGCACTAGAAATATGAAAAATGAGAGCTTTTAGCGCATAAAAATGGCCAATTTTATGTGTACCTGGTAGCCTCTTTACGGCATCTCTCTTATACCAGGTCATACGCTTGCCTTACCTCGCTGAGAATAAACGTCTCCATCTGAATGGGTGCATGTGAAACCTCTTCTTAGACTAAAATTCTCTCTCTCTGTGGAGGGGTATTGGACCTGCTGTAATTAAAACACCTGAAGCTAGGAGGCGGAGTGCACGATCAGAAGGCTAGAGAATACATTTCAAAAACCTGACCTGCACATCCAAACATAGACTTAGTGTGAACAGGTGCTGAACCTAGAGTCGCCAACTTGTATATAGTTAAGTAAATAAGGCAGCACACTGCAGCGCTAAAACATGCAAACTTGAAAACACGAAATTTGAACTGCATTACTGCACTAGAAATATGAAAAATGAGAGCTTTTAGCGCATAAAAATGGCCAATTTTATGTGTACCTGGTAGCCTCTTTACGGCATCTCTCTTATACCAGGTCCTACGCTTGCCTTACCTCGCTGAGAATAAACGTCTCCATCTGAATGGGTGCATGTGAAACCTCTTCTTAGACTAAAATTCTCTCTCTCTGTGGAGGGGTATTGGACCTACTGTAATTAAAACACCTGAAGCTAGGAGGCGCAGTGCACGATCAGAAGGCTAGAGAATACATTTCAAAAACCTGACCTGCACATCCAAACATAGACTCAGTGTGAACAGGTGCTGAACCTAGAGTCGCCAACTTGTATATAGTTAAGTAAATAAGGCAGCACACTGTGTTAGGACTGGCGGAACGCACCAAGACAGATGGTATAGATGCGTTCGCAGTCCGGGGTCCACCGTGCAGGTACACTAGAGTATACACGCGTGGGTTAACCTCACCCAGCGTGAAAGAAGCAATCCTGTTAAGGCACAGGACTGCGGTACCGCACCTAAAGCGCGAGCAAGTAGTCAGCGAACTCAACCCCAACTGGGATTGAAGTCCGATTAGACCCTTGCTGGCGCAACACCGCAACTGGGTGTGAAATGAAACAGAAGAGCATGCAGTGCCACACTGACGAACGCCACTAACCACCCAGGCTTGGGTAAGGAAAGCACAGAGGAAGTGCACGGCGCCGTACTGGCGGTCACAGCAACTGGACGCTATAATGTGTGACTAGTGCTGTAGGATAAGTCGGGCGCTAGGTAGCAGCCATACACCTTCCGCGAACAGTCATACTATAGGGTAGGGGTATCCAGGGACGACTTGCACTCACAACATACACACATTAGCAATTGTTTGACAATACTAGCGCATGGCCGTGCGGTCATGCGCAGTTTATATAGCAGCAGCACAGGAAGTGGCCACAGCACTTTTGCCCTTTTAGGACCTGCCAAGAGGACCAATGGAATGTGCTGCAGAGCCTGAGCACATGACCCTCGATCTCCAACGGGAGACCTTACGCTGGGCATGCTCAGTACGTGCAGACAAGGACTTAGTCCCAGAGAAGTCCGCTCGCTGCTGACCAGCACAGACTTTAATAGCAGAGACTGGAGAAGCAGCAGTAACACTTAGAACAGAGTGAGAATGAGCAAGACGCTGGGACCGACGTCCTTGCTGAGCAGACTCCACTGCGGCTGGACAAGAATGGGAGACCGCAGCGGAGGTGGCCCGAGATTCCCCCTGTGCAGAAGCGGGAACTCGACCCCTAACATTACCCCCCCTCCTAGGGCCCCCCTCTCCTTGGGCCTCGCTACGTTCGAAGGCAGCAATGAGCTGCGGAGCCCGAATGTGCTCAGCAGGCTCCCAGGACCTATCCTCAGGGCCGTAACCCTTCCAGTCCACCTAAAAAAAAATTTTTGCCACGTACCACCTTGCACCCCAAGATAGCGTTCACCTCGAAATCATCCGTAGACGAACCCGATGTCCCGGCAGATGACTCAGAAAACCGAGACATGTATACGGGCTTAAGGAGGGACACATGAAAGGTGTCGGTGATACCAAGGCGTGGAGGAATGGCCAGACGGTAGACCACAGGATTAACCTGTTCGAGGACCTTGAAGGGACCCAAGTAGCGAGGAGCAAATTTAGTGGACTCAACTCCCAGCCTGATGTTACGGGCGGAGAGCCACACCAAGTCGCCAGGAGCAAAGGACGGGGCGGGGCGCCGATGAGCATCGGCGGAGGACCTCATTCTCTCCTTAGAGGCCCGAATGGCATCCTGAGTGCGGTCCCAAATATCCCGTGCCTCCATAGCCCAGTCTGCCACCCTGGAGTCTGCGGAAGACACGGGCATAGGCACAGGTACCCGTGGATGCTGACCATAGTTGAGGAGGAATGGGGTTTGTCCAGTGGAGTCGTCTACGGCGTTGTTCAGCGCAAACTCTGCCCATGATAGCAAGGATGCCCAGTCATCCTGCCTGGCTGAAACAAAATGTCGCAGGTATGTGACCAAGGTCTGGTTGGCCCTCTCTACCAACCCATTCCTCTCGGGATGATAAGCGGAAGAGAGATTCAACTCAATACTGAGAAGACGACACAGCTCTCTCCAGAAACGAGACTCAAACTGGGGACCCCGGTCACTGACAATTTTGTCAGGCATACCATGTAGGCGGAAGATGTGCTTAATGAACAACGCAGCCAAGGCCCGTGCAGAAAGTAACCGTGGTAGCGGCACCAAATGCACCATTTTCGAGAAATGATCGGTGATGACCCAAATGATGGTACAGCCGCGAGACTTGGGCAAACCCACGACAAAGTCCATCCCGACCATCTCCCAGGGCCTATCTGCCACCGGCAAGGGATAGAGCAACCCAGCTGGCCTTTGACGCGGAGATTTATTTTTGGCGCAGGAGACACACGCCAGAATATAATCCCTGACATCCCGGACCATATGCGGCCACCAGTACGTCCTCGCCAGTAGCTCAGATGTCCTCTTTGTCCCAAAGTGTCCACCCACTCTGGACGAATGAGCCCAAGAGAGAACCTCCGGTCGCAAATTAATGGGCACAAAAGTCTTGCCCGGAGGCACAGACTCAATTGAAATTGGTGCTACGGTTCTCAGGCTCTCAGAGGCAACAATAAGCCGAGGCTCCTCTTCCTCCTCTTCAGTTGACATAAGGGAGCGAGAGAGAGCATCAGCACGAATATTCTTCTCCCCGGCGAGAAAATGAAGAGAAAAGTGGAACCGGGAAAAGAACAAGGACCATCTGGCTTGGCGAAAATTTAGCCGCTGGGCTGTCTGTAAGTAGACCAAATTTTTGTGGTCAGTGTAAACCTGGAAGGGAAACCGCGCACCTTCCAGAAGATGTCTCCACTCTGAAAAGGCCAACTTCATTGCTAGCAGCTCCCTATCCCCGATGGAGTAGTTTCTCTCCGCTGGCGAGAAAGTCTTAGAGAAGAAGAAGCATGGATGCTTCCGACCTTGAGCATCCTTCTGGTAGAGGACTGCTCCAGCACCAACGGACGAGGCATCCACCCCCATTAGGAATGGCTTATCCACATCGGGACGATGTAAGATGGGAGCGCTAGCAAAGTGGGACTTAATAGAAGTGAAGGCCTTGGAGACCTCTTGCGACCACAATTTAGGATTCGCTCCCTTCTTGGTGAGGGCTACCAAGGGAGCTACCAGAGTTGAGAAGTGGGGAATGAACTGGCGGTAATAGTTAATGAACCCCATAAAGTGCTGCACCGCTTTAAGAGAATGGGGCTCTTGCCAGTCCATCACAGCCTGTAGTTTGGCAGGATCCATAGCCAATCCCTGGGCGGAGATGATATAGCCCAGGAACGGCAAAGACTCCTGCTCAAACATACACTTCTCCAACTTAGCGTAAAGAGAGTTTGCCCGTAGGAGGTCGAAGACTCTGCCAACATCTCTCCGGTGGGAGTCAATATCTGGAGAAAAGATGAGAATATCATCCAGATAGACTACAACTGAGGTGGAAAGCATATCCCGGAAGATGTCGTTGACAAAGTCTCGAAAAACGGCTGGGGCATTACAGAGCCCGAAGGGCATCACCAGATACTCATAGTGCCCATCTCTGGTGTTAAACGCCGTTTTCCATTCGTCCCCCTCACGGATGCGAATCAGGTTGTAAGCACCCCGCAGATCTAATTTAGTAAATACCCTTGCTCCCCGAAGCCTATCGAAGAGCTCAGATATCAAGGGCAAAGGATACTTGTTCTTAACGGTGATAGCGTTAAGACCCCTGTAGTCTATGCATGGACGTAGCTCCCCATTCTTCTTCTGCACGAAGAAGAACCCTGCCCCAGCAGGTGACACTGACTTCCTGATAAACCCTCTTGCCAGATTCTCTTGAATGTACTGAGACATGGCCTCCGTCTCCGGGAGAGATAATGGATAAACTCGACCCCGGGGAGGCTCCGCACCAGGCAAGAGATCGATAGGAAAGTCATAGGGGCGATGGGGCAGAAGGGTCTCCGCCGCCTTCTTGGAGAACACGTCTGCGTAAGACCAATATTGCTTGGGGAGAGAGGATAGATCTGCGGGTACCTCAGAAGTAGCAACCTGAACGCACTCTCGGTGACACCTACCCCCACATGATTCACCCCATCCCAGAATTCTGCCTGAGGACCACTCGATGTGAGGAGAGTGGTACCGTAGCCAAGGTATCCCCAACAGGACCTCATCAATACCCTCAGGAATGACGAGCAGAGAAATAATCTCCTGATGGGATGGCGACAGGGACAGAGTAACAGGGATGGTCTGATGTGTTATCTGTGCGGGGAGTGTCGACCCATTCACCACTCGTACCGTTACTGGTTGAGATAGCATAACCAGGGGTATTGCGTGACGTTGGGCGAAGGCAGAAGACATAAAATTGCCCTCCGCCCCAGAATCCACGCAGAGGTCTACCGAGTGGGAGGATGAGCCAAAGGTAATTGTCCCCTTAAAGGACAATTTGGAGGCAAACGTCGCAGTCTCTAGTGCACCTCCACCTACTACCACTAGACGCTGACGTGTCCTCGACCGCTGATGACATCTGGTGGCAAGATGTCCTGACTGTTGGCAAACATGGCAACCCTGGAGTGCACGAGCGGTCTGGGACTTAGATCCCACTCGTGACACCACCTTAGGTTCCTGGAACTCAGGAGCCTGGACTGGAGATTCCAAAGGTTTGGCGAAGGTGGGAGCCAGCCGAAACCTCTGCCTACACTGGGCTCGCTCTAACCTCCGCTCGTGAAAACGGAGGTCAATGCGAGTAGATACTGCTATTAACTCCTCCAGTGTGGCGGGAATCTCCCTAGTGGCCAGAGCATCCTTAACGTGGTCAGCCAGCCCCCTCCAAAATATAGGGATAAGGGCTTTATCCGACCACTCCAGCTCAGATGCCAGAGTGCGGAAATGGACGGCAAAAAGGCTGACCAAGGACGAGCCCTGAGTCAGTGCCAACAGTTGGAGCGCCGTGTCATGGGTGACACGAGGTCCTAGAAAGACCTGTTTCAGAGTGCTCAGGAATAACGGAGCACTCTGCACCACATGATCGCCACGCTCCCACAGCGGCGTAGCCCACTGCAACGCCCTGTCCGACAATAAGGAAATTATAAAGCCCACCTTAGCCCGCTCTGTAGGGAAACGAGAGGCCAGAAAATTTCTCTGGTTGCGGGAGGCGAGATAGCGTCGGTACAGGAGCGGCAGTGGACAAGGTAGCTGCAGCCACACTTGCAGCCTGAACAGCGACAGCAGTAACATCCACAGCTGAGGTTGAACGCTCAAGAGCCGCCAACCTTCCCTCCAGCTGCTGGATGTACCGCTGTAAACACTGGTCGTCCGCCATTTACTAGCTAAACCCTTGCGCTAGTATTCTGTTAGGACTGGCGGAACGCACCAATACAGATGGTATAGATGCGTTCGCAGTCCGGGGTTCACCGTGCAGGTGAAAACATGCTGCTAGCAATTAGCAGACTATATGGCGGTACACTAGAGCAGAGGTCCCCAACTCCAGTCCTCAAGGCCCACCAACAGGTCATGTTTTCAGGATTTCCTTTGCATTGCACAGGTGATGCAATTATTACCTGGGCAAAACTAAGGAAATCCTGAAAACATGACATGTCGGTGGGCCTTGAGGACTGGAGTTGGGGACCTCTGCACTAGAGTATACACGCGTGGGTTAACCTCACCCAGCGTGAAAGAAGCAATCCTGTTAAGGCACAGGACCGCGGTACCGCACCTAAAGCGCGAGCAAGTAGTCAGCGAACTCAACCCCAACTGGGATTGAAGTCCGATTAGACCCTTGCTGGCGCAACACCGCAACTGGGTGTGAAATGAAACAGAAGAGCATGCAGTGCCGCACTGACGAACGCCACTAACCACCCAGGCTTGGGTAAGGAAAGCACAGAGGAAGTGCACGGCGCCGTACTGGCGGTCACAGCAACTGGACGCTATAATGTGTGACTAGTGCTGTAGGATAAGTCGGGCGCTAGGTAGCAGCCATACACCTTCCGCGAACAGTCATACTATAGGGTAGGGGTATCCAGGGACGACTTGCACTCACAACATACACACATTAGCAATTGTTTGACAATACTAGCGCATGGCCGTGCGGTCATGCGCAGTTTATATAGCAGCAGCACAGGAAGTGGCCACAGCACTTTTGCCCTTCTAGGACCTGCCAAGAGGACCAATGGAATATGCTGCAGAGGCTGAGCACATGACCCTCGATCTCCAACGGGAGACCTTACGCTGGGCATGCTCAGTACGTGCAGACAAGGACTTAGTCCCAGAGAAGTCCGCTCGCTGCTGACCAGCACAGACTTTAATAGCAGAGACTGGAGAAGCAGCAGTAACACTGAGAACAGAGTGAGAATGAGCAAGATGCTGGGACCGACGTTCTTGCTGAGCAGACTCCACTGCGGCTGGACAAGAATGGGAGACCGCAGCGGAGGTGGCCCGAGATTCTCCCTGTGCAGAAGCGGGAACTCGACCCCTAACACACTGCAGCGCTAAAACATGCAAACTTCAAAACACGAAATTTGAACTGCATTACTGCACTAGAAATATGAAAAATGAGAGCTTTTAGCGCATAAAAATGGCCAATTTTATGTGTACCTGGTAGCCTCTTTACGGCATCTCTCTTATACCAGGTCCTACGCTTGCCTTACCTCGCTGAGAATAAACGTCTCCATCTGAATGGGTGCATGTGACCTCTTCTTAGACTCAAATTCTCTCTCTCTGTGGAGGGGTATTGGACCTGCTGTAATTAAAACACCTGAAGCTAGGAGGCGGAGTGCAGGATCAGAAGGCTAGAGAATACATTTCAAAAACCTGACCTGCACATCGAAACATAGACTCAGTGTGAACAGGTGCTGAACCTAGAGTCGCCAACTTGTATATAGTTAAGTAAATAAGGCAGCACACTGCAGCGCTAAAGCATGCAAACTTGAAAACACGAAATTTGAACTGCATTACTGCACAAGAAATATGAAAAATGAAAGCTTTTAGCGCATAAAAATGGCTAACAGGTACACATAAAATTGGCCATTTTTATGCGCTAAAAGCTCTCATTTTTCATATTTCTAGTGCAGTAATGCAGTTCAAATTTCGTGTTTTCAAGTTTGCATGTTTTAGCGCTGCAGTGTGCTGCCTTGTTTACTTAACTATATACAAGTTGGCGACTCTAGGTTCAGCACCTTTTCACACTGAGTCTATGTTTGGATGTGCAGGTCAGGTTTTTGAAATGTATTCTCTAGCCTTCTGATCGTGCACTCCGCCTCCCAGATTCAGGTGTTTTAATTACAGCAGGTCCAATACCCCTCCACAGAGAGAGAGAATTTTAGTCTAAGAAGAGGTTTCACATGCACCCATTCAGATGGAGACGTTTATTCTCAGCGAGGTAAGGCAAGCGTAGGACCTGGTATAAGAGAGATGCCATAAAGAGGCTACCAGGTACACATAAAATTGGCCATTTTTATGCGCTAAAAGCTCTCATTTTTCATATTTCTAGTGCAGTAATGCAGTTCAAATTTCATGTTTTCAAGTTTGCATGTTTTAGCGCTGCAGTGTGCTGCCTTATTTACTTAACTATATACAAGTTGGCGACTCTGGGTTCAGCACCTGTTCACACTGAGTCTATGTTTGGATGTGCAGGTCAGGTTTTTGAAATGTATTCTCTAGCCTTCTGATCCTGCACTCCGCCTCCTAGCTTCAGGTGTTTTAATTACAGCAGGTCCAATACCCCTCCACAGAGAGAGAGAATTTTAGTCTAAGAAGAGGTTTCACATGCACCCATTCAGATGGAGACGTTTATTCTCAGCGAGGTAAGGCAAGCGTAGGACCTGGTATAAGAGAGATGCCGTAAAGAGGCTTCTTGTTGCACTATCTGCAACATGATGCCCATATTCTTCGGGTTGATATAGTTCTGACTTTTGCCACATGCTTCCTACCCTGGAAAGGAACGCACACATGCTAGATTATCAAAACACACTTGTAGACAATCTTAAGAGTGGTTTTCTGCAAGACAGCAGTGAGGCACACGTGTGCATCGCAGTTCTAGACTTCCAACCCCGAGAACGTTGAGCCATCAACGCATAAATATTAGCAGCAGCAGTGTAAGTGGCAGAATCAATTTCTTTGAGATGTTTCACACACTTTTTAGACCAGCCTGTGCCCCAGCAGAACAGAGTACAAGTCTTGTTGTGAATGACTGGAGATGGTAGTGCAGGAGTATCTCAAGCTCAATATCAATTGCATTTTGTGAGGTTTCAACCCTTTTGCATTTTGGTCTTCAAAAATGAAAGAGTGGCCTGAGCTCGCCTGTCATGCCTTGGAGATTTTGTCATGCCCAGCAGTCAGTGTTCTTTCGGAACGTGTCTTCAGCGCTGCTGGTGGTATCCTGACAGATAAGCACATCTGGCTGTCCCCTGAAAGTGTAGACTGCCTAACTTTCATTAAGATGAACAAGTCATGGATCGCCAATGACTTTTGCACCCCAGTCACAGACTGGGCAGATTAAGCGAGGTGTAGTTTTTAGTGTGCTGCATTGATCTCATGCTATTGCAGTCTGTGACACCTTTGTTGTGGCTTTTGAGCCTGCTTTTGCTACTGCTAATAATGTTACAAACAATTTTTTGAAATGTGGAGACTCCTAGTTGGGTCTCCATCTGCTAGTTTGCTTGTAGTGGTAGGGCTGTCAGAGCCCCATTATACTATTACTTCTATGGGAAAATTGATGCTGCTTTATAGATGTGTGGCAACAATTTTTTGAAATGTGGAGACTCCAAATTAGCTTTTCATCTTGTGCAGGGGTGGGCAATTAATTTTCCCGAGGGGCCACATGTGAGACCATGACTGTTGTGGAGGGCCGAACTAATAGCTTGACATTAATTCCACTCAATATTTATTAACATTAATTGTATCACTTAATGTTGAGCATAATTAAGTATGCTGACAACCTCCCGTATATATCATTGAACCTCCCCACAGCCCCTTATATACAGCATGAGCCTCACACATTCTACTACATATGTGGCATAAGCCCCACACAGCCTCCCTATATGCGGCATGAGCCCCACACAGCCTCCCTACATACGACATGAGGCCCACACAGAATCCCCATGTTCACCCCCATAGAATCTCCATGTTGACCACCAAAGAATCCCCATGTTCACCACCTTAGAATCCCCATGTTCATCCCCTTAGTATCCCCTTGTTCATCCCCATAGATTTCCAATGTTCACCCTATATAATCCCCATGTTCACCCTATAGAATCCCCATGTTCACCCCCAAAGAATCTCCATGTTGACCAACATAGAATCCCCATGTTGACCTGAGGTGAACTTGATAGAGTGGGAAAATATTCAGAAACTTTCCCACGCTAATGAGTTCATGTCCAGTCAGGCGGGGAGGCTGCGCAGGCAGCTTTTCATTCATTCCTCCGTGGTTTACAGCCCGTCCGGTAGCATTAGCACCGCTCCCGGTTATAACCTATTTAACCCCTTGAGATGGATTGCAACGTGGGACTTGACTGTACAGCAGACAGGTATGGGATATTGTTGCTTTTTTATTTCGATTTTTTTTTACAGAAAGAGGGCTTTGCTTGGATTGAGAGAGTAATGAAGATGGTAAACCTGTGTGCTTAATTATTTCATTAAAAAAAAACTTTATTCTTAATGTGTGTGTGTTGATTTAGCCCTTTACTTATTATAGGATTAGTAATGGATAGGTGTCTTAATGACACATCTCCATTATTAACCAAGCTTAATGTCACATTACAATAGCAAGGTGACAGTAACCCCTGATTACCACATATGCCACCGCTACAGGGCAATGGAAAGAGAGAGGCTATCTTACAAATGCGCCTTTTCTGGGGTTACTGGGGGCACACCTTCTCATGTAAAGATTTTTTTGTATTTTCATGACTATGAAAATTGTACATTCACACTGAAGGCATCAAAACTATGAATTAACACATGCGGAATTATATACTTAACAAAAAAGTGTGAAACAACTGAAAATATGTCTTATATTCTTTATAGTAGCCACCTTTTGCTTTGATGACTGCTTTGCACACTCTTGGCATTCTCTTGATAAGCTTCAAGAGGTAGTCACCGGGAATGGTTTTCACTTCACAGGTGTGGCCTATCAAGTTTAATAAGTGGGATTTCTTGCCTTATAAATGGGGTTGGGACCATCAGTAGTGTCGTGCAGAAGTCTCGTGGATACACAGCTGATAGTCCTACTGAATATACTGTTAGAATTTGTTTTATGGCAAGAAACAAGCAGCTAAGAAAAATGAGTGGCCATCATTACGTTAAGAAATGAAGTTCAGTCAGTCCGAAAAATTGGGAAAACTTTGAAAGTGTCTCCAAGTGCAGTGGCAAAAACCATCAAGCGCTACAAAGAAGCTGGCTCACTTGAGGACTGCCCTAGGAAAGGCCAAGAGTCACCTCTGCTTCTGAGGATAAGTTTATCCGAGTCACCAGCCTCAGAAATCGCAGGTTAACAGCAGCTCAGATTAGAGACCAGGTCAATGCCACACAGAGTTCTCTCAGCAGACACATCTCTACAACAACTTTTAAGAGGAGACTTTGTGCAGCAGGCCTTCATGGTAAAATAGCTGCTAGGAAACCACTGCTAAGGACAGGCAACAAGCAGATGAGATTTGTTTGGGCTAAAGAACACAAGGAATAGACATTAGACCAGTGGAAATCTGTGCTTTGGTCTGATGAATCCAAATTTGAGATCTTTGGTTCCAACCACCATGTGAAAAGGTGAATGGATGGACTCTACATGCCTGGTGCCCACTGTGAAGCATGGAGGAGGAGGTGTGATGGTGTGGGAGTGCTTTGCTGGTGACACTGTTCAGGATTTATTCAAAATTGAAGGCATACTGAACCAGCATGGCTACCACAGCATCTTGCAGCGGCATGCTATTCCATCCGGATTGCATTTAGTTGGACTATCATTTATTTTTCAACAGGACAATGACCCCAAACACACCTCCAGGCTGTGTAAGGGCTATTTGACCAAGAAGGAGAGTGATGGGGTGCTTCGCCAGATTACCTGGCCTCCAGTCACCAGACCTGAACCCAATCGAGATGGTTTGGGGTGAGCTGGACCGCAGAGTGAAGGCTAAAGGGCCAACATGTGCTAAACATCTCTGGGAACTCCTTCAAGATTTTTGGGAGACCATTCCTGGTGACTACCTCTTGAAGCTCATCAAGAGAATGCCAAGAGTGTGCAAAATAGTCATCAAAGCAAAAGGTGGCTACCTTGAAGAACCTAGAATATAGGACATACAGTATTTTAATTTGTTTCACACTTTTTTGTTAAGTATATAATTCCACATGTGTTAATTCATATTTTTGATGCCTTCAGTGTGAATGTACAATTTTCATAGTCATGAAAATACAGAAAAATCTTTAAATGAGAAGGTGTGTCCAAACATTTGGTCTGTACTGTACATACTATGTGTATACATTTTTTTATCTATTCTATTTTAACCTTTCAGTGTGATTTTACATTACACCACACTGAATTGCCGGCTGTTCTAAAGGACACCGGTGCGTATTTCTTGCAAGTCACACTGATGGTCCGTGTGGTGTGCGAGTTTTTCTCGTACCCTTAGACTTTTATTGGTGAGTCTCGGCCATAATATGGTGCAAACTGCAGCATGCTGCGATTTCTCTCGCATGTATAATACGGTCGAGAAAACAATGGATGATGGGAGCTGCCCCGTAGATTAGCATCGGTCCGAGTGCTATGAGATTTTTTATCGCATAGCACTCGTCCGTTGTACGCTCTAGTGTGACTCTGGCCTAAGATGATTCATGAGGTATCAGGGCTCCAAGCACAGCTGACCTACACGGGTGCCTTACCCACCTTGTCCTAATTTAAACTTAAATTTAAAGCTGTAAATGCTTGCACAGACCTTGATACCTCATGCATGTTTCAATGCTGACTGCTGCTGGGCCATTATCAAATTTCTACTGCGGGTCAGTTCATGCCATTTTTAGTGATGTCTGTGTCTAATTTTTGGAAATGTTTGTACTCCAAGTGGGGTCTGCTTCATGTGTGCTGCCTGAATTTGGCAGGGCTCTCAGAGCACCAGGTCTACACCTTTCACTAATCCACTTGATACTGATCAAGTAGCTAGAAATGCTGGTCCTAGCCCTCTCCCAGGCCCTGTCCAATGCATCCATGCTGCACAAATTGTACTCTGGGTCAATTGATTCCCCTTTTCCTGGTGACTGCCCCTAATTTGAGAAGTTTTGGCAGCTGTTTGGCCTCACTGAAGGTGTTGTATATTGCTTTGGCTTTTCCTTCTATTGAATTCAATGGGGTTCGGATATGTTCAGTGAATTGTTCAATGAGCTGTTCGGCGAACATCTGGACGTGTGCTGATCTGAACCATGAAAGGTTCACTCATTTCTAATCCCTATGCTGCGTGCTCTGAGCTCTTCTATACAGTACAAGCTTATAATGGACTTCCTTAGCCGACCCCTATATTTTATACTGGCTGTAATAGCTACCCTGATTGGATAGGTTAAACCATGTGATCTGATTGCTGCAGTACATTATAGGGAAGGCAACAATTTGGCAAATCCGTAGTCAATCTGAAAATTATCTGTACTGAAGATAGAGAAAACCTGAGTAGACCACAAAGTAGACAGACCTCTTCCTCTAATAAGAAACACACAGATGGGCCAAATACCAGGCTCAATATCCCTTTCAATAAATTGGAAAACATTTTCACTGGTCCATTCAAAACTAATACCTTAGCCTTTTATATAAAGCTTACCCCTCCTTTCAAGATACTTAATATGTTCTGTATGTCCTTGCTTAAAGGGAAGCTGTCACCTGAATTTGGCGGGACCGGTTTTTGGTCATATGGGCGGAGTTTTCTTGTGTTTGATTCACCCTTTCCTTACCCGCTGGCTGCATGCTGGCCGCAATATTGGATTGAAGTTCATTCTATGTCCTCCGTAGTATACGCCTGCGCAAGGCAATCTTCAATTTCAAAACACATTAGTTTTTGATTTCTAATAAAGATATTCTTGGATGACTTGTGAACAAGCTATCATTTTTAATTTTGCTAAGAAAATAGCTCTTGGTACTTCTTAAATAAGGCCAATTTTTACACCACCTCTCGTGAAAAAAACACGGTGCCATCTGTTTAAACTACTTGTGAATAAACATCATCAAGGCAGGTATCTTCCTCCAAAAAGGGATATTTTGTGGACTGTTTTTACATTTTAAGTATCCTAAAAAGTCTGATTTTGCAGTGTGTTGGTAAATAGGCTGTTGGTTTTCACCAGTTACCATCTGTTTCTGACCCTAAACCAGAGAAGTTAACTTCACTGGGACATTACTAAAGCTATGTTTGAAATAAAAACCTCAAATGGGGACCAATACAGTCCTAAAAATAGCAAAAAAGGCAGGAGATGCTTACCTGTCTAAGCCTCCAAACAAATGCAGTGGACCCATATGTTTTTTTGCTATTTTTCTGAATTTTTGGAGGATCTTTGAATCCTGTTTTTGTGCTAGCATTGGTTAGAGTAGGACTCGTAAGCGTGGGGACCCGTGACGTTGGGTAACGAGCTTACATATTTTGGCCAGAATTTAAACTAATATCTCACATATTTTTTTAGATATGTGTTTTTTGCATTTTTTCAGGGTGCATTTGGGCCTATTCTGTCTTGTAAACTGTGGTGTCTGTGGTGTCTGTTCACATGGGATGCATCTTAATAGCGCTGGGCAGCCCGCCTGAGTTAATAGAAGGGCATCACTAATGGGCTGTTAACCTGGATGCTGTGCATTCCCATTGTGTGAACAGCGCCACATACAAGTCTTTAATGTGCAGTCATATGCCAAGCAGCCACCCCCTCCATTAATTTGGTAGGTTGTGAGTGGCTGCCTCATCGGTATTTCTGCACCTGTGTTGCCATCTTAACCATATGGGTCCACTGCATCCTGATTTGTTTGGAGGCCTAGGCAGGTAAGCATCTCGTGCCTTTTTTGCTATTTTTCTGAATTTTTGGAGGATCTTTGAATCCTGTTTTTGTGCTAGCATCAATACAGTCCTAGTAGACATCAGAGTATTCTGAACATATTATCTTGGAAATTTGAACCTTTGCAGCATTATGAGTATTGGGAAGTGTATTTAACGCAAATCAATTTTTGGGAGAAAGTTTGGTGAAGCTGGCAAATTCGAGCTTCAAAAGCTCCACTTATCCCTGCAGACAATCAATGAATAAAACAAATTGAACCTCTCGAGATATATAGAAAGATATAATATAATTGTATCCATTAGATAGATATAATTTGTTTAGCATTGGGACTGTACACTCAGGCAGGCAGCTAGCGTCAATGGGGCAACTAGCCTTGACTTAGCATCTGGTTCCTTCATGTGTGCGGTTAGCACAGAAGAGTTCCAGAGCAAGCACAACCCTAGTGAGGGTATTAGTTTCTGTGTACAGCGTGACTCTGTGAGGCAACAGAGGTCGCTTACATTTCACACGGGGTGAAGTTTAACCCACGTGTGAGCTCAGTACTTCTGTGGCTGAATTCACTCCTGTGGTCACAAGTGGTACTGCAGCTTCTGAGCTTCCTCCCTCAGGTGTTCTGGTGAGCTCGTTAACTGCTTCATTACTTAACTCCGCCTGATGCTGCTATCCTTGCTCCTTGTCAATGTTTCAGTGTTGGATCTGAGCTTCTCCTGATTGTTCCTGTGACCTGCTGCTCTGTATAGCTAAGTGCCTTTTGCTTTTTTGTTGCTTTTTTTCTGCCCAGCTTGTCTTTTGTTTTGCTGGAAGCTCTGAGACGCAAAGGGTGTACCGCCGTGCCGTTAGTTCGGCACGGTGGGTTTTTTTTGCCCCCTTTGCGTGGTTTTGCTTTAGGGTTTTTTGTAGACTGCAAAGTTCACTTTACTGTCCTCGCTCTGTCCTAGAATATCGGGCCCCACTTTGCTGAATCTATTTCATCCCTACGTTTTGTCTTTTCATCTTACTCACAGTCATTATATGTGGGGGGCTGCCTTTTCCTTTGGGGAATTTCTCTGGGGCAAGTCAGGCCTATTTTTCTATCTTCAGGCTAGCTAGTTTCTTAGGCTGTGCCGAGTTGCCTAGGTAGTTGTTAGGCGCAATCCACAGCCGCTTTTAGTTGTGTTTAGGATAGGATCAGGTGTGCAGTCTACAGAGTTTCCACGTCTCAGAGCTCGTTCTTGTATTTTTGGGTACTTGTCAGATCACTGTGTGCGCTCTGATCGCTAAGCACACTGTGTTTCTGGATTGCCTTCATAACACCTGTCATTAGCAAACATAACAGTACAAGGAGCCAAACTAATGATTCTCAATAGAGGGAAAGAAAAAGTTCTGACATCATATTTTTTTTTTTTTTTTTCTGCTCTGTGTTCACTTTTTTTTTTTTCCCCTAGACATTTGGGTGATTCTGGACACAGGTGTGGACATGGATATTCAGGGTCTGTGCTCTTCAATGGATAATCTCGTTATAAATGTACAAAAAATTCAAGATACTATTGATCAGAAATCTATGTTAGAACCAAGAATTCCTATTCCTGATTTGTTTTTTGGAGATAGAACTAAGTTTCTAAGTTTCAAAAATAATTGTAAGCTATTTCTGGCCTTGAAACCTCATTCTTCTGGTAATCCTATTCAACAGGTTTTGATTATTATTTCTTTTTTGCGCGGCGACCCTCAAGACTGGGCATTTTCTCTTGCGCCAGGAGACCCTGCATTGAGTAGTGTCGATGCGTTTTTCCTGGCGCTCGGATTGCTGTACGATGAGCCTAATTCAGTGGATCAGGCTGAGAAAAATTTGCTGGCTTTGTGCCAGGGTCAGGATGATATAGAAGTATATTGTCAGAAATTTAGGAAATGGTCAGTACTCACTCAGTGGAATGAATCTGCGCTGGCAGCTTTGTTCAGAAAGGGTCTCTCTGAGGCTCTTAAGGATGTCATGGTGGGATTTCCTATGCCTGCTGGTTTGAATGAGTCTTTGTCTTTGGCCATTCAGATCGGTCGACGCTTGCGCGAGCGTAAATCTGTGCACCATTTGGCGGTACTGCCTGAGGTTAAACCTGAGCCTATGCAGTGCGATAGGACTATGACTAGAGTTGAACGGCAGGAATACAGACGTCTGAATGGTCTGTGTTTCTACTGTGGTGATTCCACTCATGCTATTTCTGATTGTCCTAAGCGCACTAAGCGGTCCGCTAGGTCTGCCGTCATTGGTACTGTACAGTCCAAATTCCTTCTGTCCATTACCTTGATATGCTCTTTGTCGTCGTTTTCTGTCATGGCGTTTGTGGATTTGGGCGCTGCCCTGAATCTGATGGATTTGGATTATGCTAAACGTTGTGGGTTTTTCTTGGAGCCTTTGCGGTGTCCTATTCCATTGAGAGGAATTGATGCTACACCTTTGGCCAAGAATAAACCTCAATACTGGGCCCAGCTGACCATGTGCATGGCTCCTGCACATCAGGAAGTTATTCGCTTTCTGGTGTTGCATAATCTGCATGATGTGGTCGTGTTGTGGTTGCCATGGCTACAAACCCATAATCCAGTATTGGATTGGAATTCCATGTCGGTATCCAGCTGGGGTTGTCAGGGGGTACATGGTGAGGTTCCATTTTTGTCGATTTCGTCATCCACCCCTTCTGAGGTCCCAGAGTTCTTGTCTGATTATCAGGATGTATTTGAAGAGCCCAAGTCCGATGCTCTACCTCCGCATAGGGATTGTGATTGTGCTATCAATTTGATTCCTGGTAGTAAATTCCCTAAAGGTCGATTATTTAATTTATCCGTGCCCGAACACGCCGCTATGCGCAGTTATGTGAAGGAATCCCTGGAGAAGGGACATATTCGCCCATCGTCATCACCACTGGGAGCAGGGTTCTTCTTTGTAGCCAAGAAGGATGGTTCGCTGAGACCGTGTATTGATTACCGCCTTCTTAATAAGATCACTGTTAAATTTCAATATCCCTTGCCATTGTTATCTGACTTGTTTGCTCGGATTAAGGGGGCTAGTTGGTTCACTAAGATAGATCTTCGTGGTGCGTATAATCTGGTGAGAATCAGGCAAGGAGATGAATGTAAAACTGCATTCAATACGCCCGAGGGTCATTTTGAGTATCTAGTGATGCCGTTCGGACTTGCCAATGCTCCATCTGTGTTTCAGTCTTTTATGCATGACATCTTCCGTGAGTATCTGGATAAATTCCTGATTGTTTACTTGGATGACATTTTGATCTTCTCAGATGATTGGGAGTCTCATGTGAAGCAGGTCAGAATGGTTTTTCAGGTCCTGCGTGCTAACTCTTTGTTTGTGAAGGGATCAAAGTGTCTCTTCGGTGTGCAGAAAGTTTCATTTTTAGGGTTCATCTTTACGCCTTCTACTATCGAGATGGATCCAGTTAAGGTCCAAGCCATCCAGGATTGGATTCAGCCGACATCTCTGAAAAGTCTGCAAAAGTTCCTGGGCTTTGCTAATTTTTATCGTCGCTTCATCTGTAATTTTTCTAGCATTGCCAAACCATTGACCGATTTGACCAAGAAGGGTGCTGATTTGGTTAATTGGTCTTCTGCTGCTGTGGAAGCTTTTCAGGAGTTGAAGCGTCGTTTTTGTTCTGCCCCTGTGTTGTGTCAGCCAGATGTTTCTCTTCCGTTCCAGGTCGAGGTTGATGCTTCTGAGATTGGAGCAGGGGCGGTTTTGTCACAGAGAGGTTCTGATTGCTCAGTGATGAAACCATGTGCTTTCTTTTCCAGGAAGTTTTCGCCCGCTGAGCGTAATTATGATGTGGGCAATCGAGAGTTGCTGGCCATGAAGTGGGCATTCGAGGAGTGGCGTCATTGGCTTGAAGGAGCTAAGCATCGCGTGGTGGTATTGACTGATCATAAGAACTTGACTTATCTCGAGTCTGCCAAGCGCTTGAATCCTAGACAGGCCCGTTGGTCGTTATTTTTTGCCCGCTTCGACTTTGTGATTTCGTACCTTCCGGGCTCTAAAAATGTGAAGGCGGATGCTCTGTCTAGGAGTTTTGTGCCCGACTCTCCGGGTTTATCTGAGCCAGCAGGTATCCTCAAGGAAGGAGTCATTGTGTCTGCCATCTCCCCTGATTTGCGGCGGGTGCTGCAAAAATTTCAGGCGAATAAACCTGATCGTTGTCCAGCAGAGAAACTGTTCGTCCCTGATAGGTGGACTAATAAACTTATCTCTGAACTTCATTGTTCGGTGTTGGCTGGTCATCCTGGAATCTTTGGTACCAGAGAGTTAGTGGCTAGATCCTTCTGGTGGCCATCTCTGTCACGGGATGTACGTACTTTTGTGCAGTCCTGTGGGATTTGTGCTAGGGCTAAGCCCTGCTGTTCTCGTGCCAGTGGGTTGCTTTTGCCCTTGCCGGTCCCAAAGAGGCCTTGGACACATATTTCGATGGATTTCATTTCTGACCTTCCCGTTTCTCAAAAGATGTCAGTCATTTGGGTGGTCTGTGATCGCTTTTCTAAAATGGTCCATCTGGTGCCCTTGGCTAAATTGCCTTCCTCCTCTGATTTGGTACCTTTGTTCTTTCAGCATGTGGTTCGGTTGCATGGCATTCCTGAGAATATTGTTTCTGACAGAGGTTCCCAGTTTGTTTCAAGGTTTTGGCGAGCCTTTTGTGGTAGGATGGGCATTGACCTATCCTTTTCCTCGGCTTTCCATCCTCAGACTAATGGCCAGACCGAACGAACCAATCAGACCTTGGAAACATATCTGAGATGTTTTGTTTCTGCAGACCAGGATGATTGGGTGTCCTTTTTGCCGTTGGCTGAGTTCGCCCTTAATAATCGGGCCAGCTCGGCTACCTTGGTTTCTCCATTTTTTTGCAATTCTGGGTTCCATCCTCGTTTCTCTTCAGGACAGGTTGAGTCTTCGGACTGTCCTGGTGTGGATACTGTGGTGGACAGGTTGCAGCAGATCTGGACTCAGGTAGTGGACAATTTGACCTTGTCCCAGGAGAAGGCTCAACGTTTCGCTAATCGCAGACGCCGTGTGGGTCCCCGACTTCGTGTTGGGGATCTGGTTTGGTTATCTTCTCGTCATATTCCTATGAAGGTTTCCTCTCCTAAATTTAAACCTCGTTTTATTGGTCCATATAGGATTTCTGAGGTTCTCAATCCTGTGTCTTTTCGCTTGACCCTCCCAGACTCCTTTTCCATACATAATGTATTCCATAGGTCGTTGTTGCGGAGATACGTGGCACCTATGGTTCCATCTGTTGAGCCTCCTGCCCCGGTTTTGGTGGAGGGGGAATTGGAGTATATTGTGGAGAAGATTTTGGATTCTCGTGTTTCTAGACGGAAACTCCAGTATCTGGTTAAATGGAAGGGTTATGCTCAGGAAGATAATTCCTGGGTTTTTGCCTCTGATGTTCATGCTTCTGATCTTGTTCGTGCCTTTCATGCGGCTCATCCTGGTCGGCCTGGGGGCTCTGGTGAGGGTTCGGTGACCCCTCCTCAAGGGGGGGTACTGTTGTGAATTCTGTGGCTGAATTCACTCCTGTGGTCACAAGTGGTACTGCAGCTTCTGAGCTTCCTCCCTCAGGTGTTCTGGTGAGCTCGTTAACTGCTTCATTACTTAACTCCGCCTGATGCTGCTATCCTTGCTCCTTGTCAATGTTTCAGTGTTGGATCTGAGCTTCTCCTGATTGTTCCTGTGATCTGCTGCTCTGTATAGCTAAGTGCCTTTTGCTTTTTTGTTGCTTTTTTTCTGTCCAGCTTGTCTTTTGTTTTGCTGGAAGCTCTGAGACGCAAAGGGTGTACCGCCGTGCCGTTAGTTCGGCACGGTGGGTTTTTTTTGCCCCCTTTGCGTGGTTTTGCTTTAGGGTTTTTTGTAGACTGCAAAGTTCACTTTACTGTCCTCGCTCTGTCCTAGAATATCGGGCCCCACTTTGCTGAATCTATTTCATCCCTACGTTTTGTCTTTTCATCTTACTCACAGTCATTATATGTGGGGGGCTGCCTTTTCCTTTGGGGAATTTCTCTGGGGCAAGTCAGGCCTATTTTTCTATCTTCAGGCTAGCTAGTTTCTTAGGCTGTGCCGAGTTGCCTAGGTAGTTGTTAGGCGCAATCCACAGCCGCTTTTAGTTGTGTTTAGGATAGGATCAGGTGTGCAGTCTACAGAGTTTCCACGTCTCAGAGCTCGTTCTTGTATTTTTGGGTACTTGTCAGATCACTGTGTGCGCTCTGATCGCTAAGCACACTGTGTTTCTGGATTGCCTTCATAACACCTGTCATTAGCAAACATAACAGTCCATCCGCCATTACTTTGCAGCAGGCATCTCTGCACAGTGGACCCCGGGCTGTAAACGCCCCACGTATCAATCTCTCTATTACTTGGTGCATTCCGCTAGCCCTAACATGCAGAGCCCAAAACATGTAGATTTGGTCAATATCTAAATATTTCCGGACCTAACTGTATCTCTCTATTTTGCTTTATCTGATAGCTAGACGAAAAGATATTAACTAGAACATAACCCTAATCTGAAAAATGATAATTCTAGGTAAAAAGAGATCATGTCATCCATAAGATTTGCTGTTCTACCTTCATTTAAGGTGCTATTCTAATCCACTTTTTATTTAATTAATAAAATGTTGATGCAGTTGTCATACTTGTCAATACCATCTTTTGCATGGTGTACATTTTTGCTATGTAAAAAAATAAGTTTAACAGTTTTAAAACAGTTTATTTCAACTAAGATGTCTACAACAATACAAAAATATTCACCAACAGTAGTTTAATGGTAAATATGTACATTACATTTGCTTAAACATTATGATATTCTACTTTTGTATTGAAAATGTATTATTAACAGACTATGTGTGTGGCATGTAGAATGACTGTAAACTGTGAAAAAGTACATTAATAATTAAACACATTGTTGCACTTGGATGACAATCATTCTGCAAAGCTGAGCAATCAAAGCAGTTTAATAAGAAGCTGAGACTGAAATATGTCAGAAACATAATCAAAATAGAAATTTTAATGAATATACCAAGGGATAAACAGACACTGAGTGAAAATAACATAGCCTAACCTAGCTAAAGCACAAAGCATACATTCATGAACACATATGTGCACAATTCAGAAGTTCAGCATAATCCAATTCACATCTTAAGGTTCATTTCCTTCATCTATTAACAGCAAAATGTCATTTTGTTTTTAAAGATCTCTGAAAACAACCAGCAGATGACTGTCGGATTCATAACATTTTTATGGATTATCACTGCCTTGTGGCAGGACTTGAAAAAAAATCTATATATTGTCAATGATTATAAATGCATGGTTTTATACATAATATATGCACATACTTATGTATTATTCCTATACTGAATGTATATAGCAGCAAGCTGCAAATAAATATGTATTAACAGCATAAAAAGATGTGTAGCATGAACATGTACAGCACGTAAAGTTGGGATTTTTCAAACATAATGTTCCTGACATATGAACATTCTCATATATATGACTAATTTCTCTACCCAGGAGCTTAAGCAGACAGAATGAAAAGTTTAATTTTAAGCATTTGTTTTCACCAGTAAATTACAAAAGAAACATATAATTTTCTTTTCTCTCGTGAATGAGCTTAGAAAACCTAAATGTTGAGCCATATTGGATAACGTTAATCTAATTTGTTCATCCTTTAAATTAGTTCACAAAACAATCCCAATTGACCAAAATCCACTAAATAAATAATGCCCCAAAAAAGCCAACAAATAATGTGTTGTAAATTATATATGCTGAGCTGACTAATATGTTAATAAAAGGCAGCATTGGAACACTTCTAGAGTGCAAGGCCATGTTCCGATATCACCGACATAAGACCATAATGCTGGTAAGTTTATCTTTTCTACTTTTTTGTAATCATTCATTTTGTTCATGTAAAAATAAATTATTATATCCATCTAATGGATACAATTATATCATATCTTTCTATACATCTATAGAAATGATGGAAAGGATTCTATGATCATCCACCGCTGTTGTCTTACGCGGACATTCTGTCTTGTTTGAGCTCCCTAGCTCACCTTGGCACTCTTTTTTGCAGAATGTAACACACTGTTGATTTGGATACCGCTAACATTCTGCTATCTTTCTGATGGATTTCTTCTTTTTTTCAACCTAATGATGATCTTTTTCTCTTCCATTGAGAGCTTTCTTTTGATCGAATGTTGTAGGTTCGCAGAAACAGTTTGCAAATGCAAATGCCAACTCTGGGATCATTTTCAGACATTTTACCTGCTTAACTAATGATGAATTAATGAGGGAGTAGCCCATGCAACCCATTAAAGAGCTTTTTATATTTGTCCAATATCTTTTCAAACCTTTAAAAGAAGCAGCTACATTTTAAAGAGCTGTAATTCCTTAACCCTTACTCCAATTAGGATTGGAATACCCTCAAATTAAATCTAAGAGTCTGCACTTAAAGCCCATATTGATTATATTATATAAGAGGGTTATAAAGCCAAAGAAGCAAGTATCTTTGATGTTGAATCAGATGACATCTTATTGGCTATGTACAGCAAATACAAAACTTTAGAAAAGACAATGGAAACTTATTCAAATAATTCACAACGCCATGTAGGCCTTCATCAGGTGTATAATACAATAATTTTGTTAGACTCTATTTAAACCCCATTTTCATTATTAATGGGTGTGGTTGTACTTAGGGTTGAGCGAAACGGGTCGTTCATTTTCAAAAGTCGCCGACTTTTGGCAAAGTCGGGTTTCATGAAACCCGATCCGACCCCTGTGCGGGGTCGGCCATGCGGTACGCGACTTTCGCGCCAAAGTCACGTTTCAATGACGCGAAAAGCGCCATTTCTCAGCCAATGAAGGTGGACGCAGAGTGTGGGCAGCGTGATGACATAGGTCCTGGTCCCCACCATCTTAGAGAAGGGCATTGCAGTGATTGGCTTGCTGTCTGCGGCGTCACAGGGGCTATAAAGGGGTGTTCCCGCCGACCGCCATGTTACTGCTGCTGATCTGAGCTTAGGGAGAGGTTGCTGCCGCTTCGTCAGAAGCAGGGATAGCGTTAGGCAGGGTCCATTAACCACAAAACTGCTTGTGCTGTAGCGATTTCCACTGCCCAACACCACCTTCGGTGTGCAGGGACAGTGGAAGCTACATTTTTTTTTTTTTTCCCTCAGCGCTGTAGCTCATTGGGCTGCCCTAGAAGGCTCCCTGATAGCTGCATTGCTGTGTGTACGCCGCTGTGCAAACCAACTGCTTTTTTCAAAGCACAAATCCTCTTGTTCCTTCCTTTCTGCACATCTTTTTTGTTTGTACACACTTTTTATTTAATTTGTGCATCAGTCCACTCCTTATTGCTGCCTGCCATACCTGGCTGAGATTACTGCAGGGAGATAGTAATTGAAGGACACTCCCTGTTTTTTTTTTTTTTTTTTGTGGGAGATTAAGATTGACATTTCTGCTAGAGTGCCATCCCTGTGTGTGCCATCTCTCACTCAGTGGGCCATAGAAAGCCTATTTATTTTTTTGCTTGATTTGGGTTATAAAATCTACCTGAAAAAATCACTACATCAATCAGTGGGAGAAAAATATTGGCCTCAGGGCTTGTGTGCCACTCCTGACTCCTGTGTGCATCATCACTCACTCAGTGGGCCATAGAAAGCCCATTTTTTTTTTTGCTTTATTTGGGTTCTAAATTCAACCTGAAAAAATCAATAAATCAATCAGTGGGAGATTAATATTGGCCTTTGGGCTTGTGTGCCAGTCCTAAGCGTGCCATCTCTCTCTCTCAGATAGTGGGCCATAGAAAGCCTATTTATTATTATTTTTATTGGGTTTATAAATTTTCCCTGGAACAAAAAAAAAAAAGTGGGAGATTAATATTGGCCTCTGGGCTTGTGTGCCAGTCCTGAGCGTGCCATCTCTCTCACAAATAGTGGGCCATAGAAAGCCTATTTATTTTTTTGCTTGATTTGGGTTCTAAAATCTACCTGAAAAAATCACTACATCAATCAGTGGGAGAAAAATATTGGTCTCAGGGCTTGTGTGCCACTCCTGACTCCTGTGTGCATCATCACTCACTCAGTGGGCCATAGAAAGCCCTTTTTTTTTTTTTTTGCTTTATTTGGGTTCTAAATTCTACCTGAAAAAATCAATAAATCAATCAGTGGGAGATTAATATTGGCCTTTGGGCTTGTGTGCCAGTCCTAAGCGTGCCATCTCTCTCTCTCAGATAGTGGGCCATAGAAAGCCTATTTATTATTTTTTTTATTGGGTTTATAAATTTTCCCTGGAACAAAAAAAAAAAAGTGGGAGATTAATATTGGCCTCTGGGCTTGTGTGCCAGTCCTGAGCGTGCCATCTCTCTCACAAATAGTGGGCCATAGAAAGCCTATTTATTTATTTTTTTTTGGTTTTATAAATTCTCCCTGAAAAAAAAAAAGGGAGATTAATATTGGCCTTTGGGCTTGTGTCCCAGTCCTAAGCGTGCCATCTCTCTCTCTCTCTCTCTCAGATAGTGGGCCATAGAAAGCCTATTTATTATTTTTTTTATTGGGTTTATAAATTTTCCCTGGAACAAAAAAAAAAAAGTGGGAGATAAATATTGGCCCCTGGGCTTGTGTGCCACTCCTGACTCCTGTGTGTGCCATCTCTCACTCAGTGGGCCATCGAAAGCCTTTTTTTGTTTTATGTGTTTTCTAAATTCTCCCTGAAAAAATCATTTTATTTTATTTGGTTTCTAAATTCTTCCTGAAAAAATCATTTTATTCTATTTTTTTTTTCCTAAAGTCTCCCTGAAAAAACAAAAAAAACAAATCAGTGGGATATTAATATTGCCCTTTCTGCTTGTGTGCCAGTCTTGACTCCTGGGTGTGCCATCTCTCTCTCTCTCTCCAATTGTGGGCCATAGAAAGCCTATTATTTTTTTAGCTTGATTTGGGTTCCAAAATCTACCTGAAAAATCACTACATCAATCAGTGGGAGATAAATATTGGCCTCTGGGCTTGTGTGCCACTCCTGACTCCTGTGTGCGTCATCTCTCACTCAGTGGGCCATAGAAAGCCGTTTTTTGTTTTATTTGTTTTCTAAATTCTCCCTGAAAAAATCATTTTATTTTATTTGGTTTCTAAATTCTTCCTGAAAAAATCATTTTATTCTATTATTTTTTTTTCCTAAAGTCTCCCTGAAAAAAAAAAAAAAAAAATCAGTGGGAGATTAATATTGCCCTTTCTGCTTGTGTGCCAGTCTTGACTCCTGGGTGTGCCATATCTCTCTCTCTCTCCAATTGTGGGCCATAGAAAGCCTATTATTTTTTTAGCTTGATTTGGGTTCCCAAATCTACCTGAAAAAATCACTACATCAATCAGTGGGAGATAAATATTGGCCTCTGGGCTTGTGTGCCACTCCTGACTCCTGTGTGCGTCATCTCTCACTCAGTGGGCCATAGAAAGCCTTTTTTTGTTTTATTTGTTTTCTAAATTCTCCCTGAAAAAATCATTTTATTTTATTTGGCTTCTAAATTCTTCCTGAAAAAATAATTTTATTCTATTTTTTTTTTTTCCTAAAGTCTCCCTGAAAAAAAACAAAAACAAATCAGTGGGAGATTAATATTGCCCTTTCTGCTTGTGTGCCAGTCTTGACTCCTGGGTGTGCCATCTCTCTCTCTCTCTCCAATTGTGGGCCATAGAAAGCCTATTATTTTTTTTGCTTGATTTGGGTTATAAAATCTACCTGAAAAAATCACTACATCAATCAGTGGGAGAAAAATATTGGCCTCAGGGCTTGTGTGCCACTCCTAACTCCTGTGTGCATCATCACTCACTCAGTGGGCCATAGAAAGCCCATTTTTTTTTTTTTGCTTTATTTGGGTTCTAAATTCTACCTGAAAAAATCAATAAATCAATCAGTGGGAGATTAATATTGGCCTTTGGGCTTGTGTGCCAGTCCTAAGCGTGCCATCTCTCTCTCTCAGATAGTGGGCCATAGAAAGCCTATTTATTATTTTTTTTATTGAGTTTATAAATTTTCCCTGGAACAAAAAAAAAAAAGTGGGAGATTAATATTGGCCTCTGGGCTTGTGTGCCAGTCCTGAGCGTGCCATCTCTCTCACAAATAGTGGGCCATAGAAAGCCTATTTATTTTTTTTTTTTGGTTTTATAAATTCTCCCTGAAAAAAAAAGGGAGATTAATATTGGCCTTTGGGCTTGTGTGCCAGTCCTAAGCGTGCCATCTCTCTCTCTCTCTCAGATAGTGGGCCATAGAAAGCCTATTTATTATTTTTTTTATTGGGTTTATAAATTTTCCCTGGAACAAAAAAAAAAAGTGGGAGATAAATATTGGCCCCTGGGCTTGTGTGCCACTCCTGACTCCTGTGTGCGTCATCTCTCACTCAGTGGGCCATAGAAAGCCTTTTTTTGTTTTATGTGTTTTCTAAATTCTCCCTGAAAAAATCATTTTATTTTATTTGGTTTCTAAATTCTTCCTGAAAAAATCATTTTATTCTATTATTTTTTTTTCCTAAAGTCTCCCTGAAAAAAAAAAAAAAATCAAATCAGTGGGATATTAATATTGCCCTTTCTGCTTGTGTGCCAGTCTTGACTCCTGGGTGTGCCATCTCTCTCTCTCTCTCTCCAATTGTGGGCCATAGAAAGCCTATTATTTTTTTAGCTTGATTTGGGTTCCAAAATCTACCTGAAATATCACTACATCAATCAGTGGGAGATAAATATTGGCCTCTGGGCTTGTGTGCCACTCCTGACTCCTGTGTGCGTCATCTCTCACTCAGTGGGCCATAAAAAAATTTAGAATTGAGAGTCCTCAGTGGGCCATAGAAAGCCTTTTTTTGTTTTATTTGTTTTCTAAATTCTCCCTGAAAAAATCATTTTATTTTATTTGGTTTCTAAATTCTTCCTGAAAAAATCATTTTATTCTATTATTTTTTTTTCCTAAAGTCTCCCTGAAAAAAAAAAAAAATCAAATCAGTGGGAGATTAATATTTACATTTGTGCTTCAGTGACAGTCCTGCGTGTGTGGCATCTCTCTCATTTGTTGCCACCAACAACAGAGTGTGTAACATTGTGCCTGATTTTCGTTGTGGTCTCACTCACCTGTAAAGGGGTAGCTAAATCATACTGAAGTTATAGCTCACCGTGTAATTTGTGTGACAGCAACAAATACCGTTAGTTTGTTTACGTTTTTAAAACAATGAGGAAGTCTGGTGGAAGAGGTCATGGCCGGGGGGCGTTCATTGTCAGCTGGTAATGAGGGTAGTGGTAGTGGTGGAGCATCAGCTGGTCGTGGGAAAAAAAATATTGCACCTAAGTCTGGAGCTGTGGAGCCAGGTTCGTCGTCTGGCTACACAAGGCCTCGAACGCTCCCTTTTCTGGGAGTAGGAAAACCGCTTTTAAAGCCGGAGCAGCAAGAGCAAGTTTTGGCTTATCTTGCTGACTCAGCCTCTAGCTCTTTTGCCTCCTCTCGTGAAACTGGTAAATGTCAAAGCAGCGCGTCGTTAGTGGATGTTCACGGTCAGAGACAAGTCGCTTCCTTGTCCTCTTCAGCAAAAACAACAACAGAGAAGAATGCAGCAGGCGACACAACGGGTTACTCCATGGAGCTCTTTACACATACCGTCCCTGGCTTAGAAAGTGAAGCAGTTAACAGTCCATGCCCATTACAAGTTGAATCTGACATGGAGTGCACTGATGCACAGCCACAGCCAGACTACTATGCTGGTCCTTTGACTCAGACCACAACATTGCCCTCGCAGGGTAATGATCAAGAATCAGAGCCTGATGAGACTATGTTGCCTGTTATGGCTGGCAATCAGGCAACACAGCGTGCAGTAATCAGCGCACATACAGAGATCTGGCAAAAACCCAAAACAATAGGACGAGCTCTGAGACGTGGAATCTCTGTAGACTGCAGTACCTGAACTGTCCTCACACAACTGGAAGCAGCAGTGGATTGCGCCTATCACTACCTATGCAACTCGGCACTGCCTGAGGAGCTGACTAGCCTGAAGATAGAAATACAAGCCTGACTTACCTCAGAGAAATACCCCAAAGGAATAGGCAGCCCCCACATATAATGACTGTTAGCAAGATGAAAAGACAAACGTAGGAATGAAATAGATTCAGCAAAGTGAGGCCCGATATTCTAGACAGAGCGAGGATAGCAAAGAGAACTATGCAGTCTACAAAAAACCCTAAAACGAAAACCACGCAAAGGGGCAAAAAAGACCCACCGTGCCGAACTAACAGCACGGCGGTGCACCCCTTTGCTTCTCAGAGCTTCCAGCAAAAGATAATAACAAGCTGGACAGAAAAAACAGAAAACAAACTAGAAGCACTTATCTAGCAGAGCAGCAGGCCCAAGGAAAGATGCAGTAGCTCAGATCCAACACTGGAACATTGACAAGGAGCAAGGAAGACAGACTCAGGTGGAGCTAAATAGCAAGGCAGCCAACGAGCTCACCAAAACACCTGAGGGAGGAAGCCCAGAGACTGCAATACCACTTGTGACCACAGAATTCACAACAGTACCCCCCCCTTGAGGAGGGGTCACCGAACCCTCACCAGAACCCCCAGGCCGACCAGGATGAGCCACATGAAAGGCACGAACAAGATCTGGGGCATGGACATCAGAGGCAAAAACCCAGGAATTATCTTCCTGAGCATAACCCTTCCATTTGACCAGATACTGGAGTTTCCGTCTAGAGACACGAGAATCCAAAATCTTCTCCACAACATACTCCAATTCCCCCTCCACCAAAACAGGGGCAGGAGGCTCCACAGATGGAACCATAGGTGCCACGTATCTCCTCAACAACGACCTATGGAATACATTATGTATGGAAAAGGAGTCTGGGAGGGTCAGACGAAAAGACACCGGATTGAGAATCTCAGAAATCCTATACGGACCAATAAAACGAGGTTTAAATTTAGGAGAGGAAACCTTCATAGGTATATGACGAGAAGATAACCAAACCAGATCCCCAACACGAAGTCGGGGTCCCACACGGCGTCTGCGATTAGCGAAAAGCTGAGCCTTCTCCTGGGACAAGGTCAAATTGTCCACTACCTGAGTCCAGATCTGCTGCAACCTGTCCACCACATAATCCACACCAGGACAGTCCGAAGACTCAACCTGTCCTGAAGAGAAACGAGGATGGAACCCAGAATTGCAGAAAAATGGAGAGACCAAGGTAGCCGAGCTGGCCCGATTATTAAGGGCGAACTCAGCCAACGGCAAAAATGACACCCAATCATCCTGGTCAGCGGAAACAAAACATCTCAGATATGTTTCCAAGGTCTGATTGGTTCGTTCGGTCTGGCCATTAGTCTGAGGATGGAAGGCCGAGGAAAAAGATAGGTCAATGCCCATCCTACCACAAAAGGCTCGCCAGAACCTTGAGACAAACTGGGAACCTCTGTCAGAAACAATATTCTCAGGAATGCCATGTAAACGAACCACATGCTGGAAGAACAAAGGCACCAAATCAGAGGAGGAAGGCAATTTAACCAAGGGCACCAGATGGACCATTTTAGAAAAGCGATCACAGACCACCCAAATGACAGACATCTTTTGAGAAACGGGAAGGTCAGAAATGAAATCCATCGAAATATGTGTCCAAGGCCTCTTCGGGACCGGCAAGGGCAAAAGCAACCCACTGGCACGTGAACAGCAGGGCTTAGCCCTAGCACAAATTCCACAGGACTGCACAAAAGCACGCACATCCCGCGACAGAGATGGCCACCAGAAGGATCTAGCAACCAACTCCCTGGTACCAAAGATTCCTGGATGACCGGCCAGCACCGAACAATGAAGTTCAGAGATAACTTTACTAGTCCACCTATCAGGGACGAACAGTTTCTCGGCCGGACAACGATCAGGTTTATTAGCCTGAAATTTCTGCAACACTCTCCGCAAATCAGGGGAGATGGCAGACACAATGACTCCTTCCTTGAGGATACTCGCCGGCTCAGATAACCCCGGAGAGTCGGCCACAAAACTCCTAAACAGAGCATCCGCCTTCACATTTTAGAGCCCGGAAGGTATGAAATCACAAAATCAAAACGAGCAAAAAATAACGACCAACGGGCCTGTCTAGGATTCAAGCGCTTGGCAGACTCAAGATAAGTAAGGTTCTTATGATCAGTCAAAACCACCACGCGATGCCTAGCACCCTCAAGCCAATGACGCCACTCCTCGAATGCCCACTTCATGGCCAGCAACTCTCGGTTGCCCACATCATAATTACGCTCAGCAGCAGAAAATTTCCTGGAAAAGAAAGCACATGGTTTGAACACTGAGCAACCAGAACCTCTCTGTGACAAAACCGCCCCTGCACCAATTTCAGAAGCATCAACCTCGACCTGGAACGGAAGAGAAACATCAGGTTGACACAACACAGGGGCACAGCAAAAACGACGCTTCAACTCCTGAAAAGCTTCCACGGCAGCAGAAGACCAATTAACCAAATCAGCACCCTTCTTGGTCAAATCGGTCAATGGTCTGGCAATGCTAGAAAAATTACAGATGAAGCGACGATAAAAATTAGCAAAGCCCAGGAATTTCTGCAAACTTTTTAGAGATGTCGGCTGAGTCCAATCCTGGATGGCCTGAACCTTAACCGGATCCATCTCGATAGTAGAAGGGGAAAAGATGAACCCCAAAAATGAAACTTTCTGCACACCGAAGAGACACTTTGATCCCTTCACGAACAAGGAATTAGCACGCAGTACCTGGAAAACCATTCTGACTTGCTTTACATGAGACTCCCAATCATCTGAGAAGATCAAAATGTCATCCAAGTAAACAATCAAGAATTTATCCAGATACTCACGAAAAATGTCATGCATAAAAGACTGAAAAACAGATGGAGCATTGGCAAGTCCGAACGGCATCACCAGATACTCAAAATGACCCTCGGGCGTATTAAATGCCGTTTTCCATTCATCTCCCTGCCTGATTCTCACCAGATTATACGCACCACGAAGATCAATCTTAGTAAACCAACTAGCCCCCTTAATCCGAGCAAACAAGTCAGAAATCAATGGCAAGGGATACTGAAACTTAACAGTGATCTTATTAAGAAGGCGGTAATCAATACACGGTCTTAGCGAACCATCCTTCTTGGCTACAAAAAAGAACCCTGCTCCCAATGGTGACGACGATGGGCGAATATGTCCCTTCTCCAGGGACTCCTTCACATAACTGCGCATAGCGGTGTGTTCAGGTACGGACAAATTAAATAAACGACCCTTAGGGAATTTACTACCAGGAATCAAATCGATAGCACAATCACAATTCCTATGCGGAGGAAGGGCATCAGACTTGGACTCTTCAAATACATCCTGAAAGTCCGACAAGAACTCTGGGATGTCAGAAGGAATGGATGACGAAATAGACAGAAATGGAACATCACCATGTACTCCCTGACAACCCCAGCTGGTTACCGACATAGAGTTCCAATCCAATACTGGATTATGGGTTTGTAGCCATGGCAACCCCAACACGACCACATCATGCAAATTATGCAGTACCAAAAAGCGAATAACTTCCTGATGTGCAGGAGCCATGCACATGGTCAGCTGGGCCCAGTACTGAGGCTTATTCTTGGCCAGAGGTGTAGCATCAATTCCTCTCAACGGAATAGGACACCGCAAAGGCTCCAAGAAAAATCCACAACGTTTAGCATAATCCAAATCCATCAGATTCAGGGCAGCGCCTGAATCCACAAACGCCATGACAGAATATGATGACAAAGAGCACATTAAGGTAATGGACAAAAGGAATTTGGACTGTACAGTACCAATAACGGCAGAGCTATCGAACCGCCTAGTGCGTTTAGGACAATTAGAAATAGCATGAGTAGAATCACCACAATAGAAACACAGTCTGTTCAGACGTCTGTGTTCGTGCCGTTCTACTTTAGTCATAGTCCTGTTGCACTGCATAGGCTCAGGCTTACTCTCAGACAATACCGCCAGATGGTGCACAGATTTACGCTCGCGCAAGCGACGACCGATCTGAATGGCCAAGGACATAGACTCATTCAAACCAGCAGGCATAGGAAATCCCACCATTACATCCTTAAGAGCTTCAGAGAGACCCTTTCTGAACAAAGCCGCTAGTGCAGATTCATTCCACAGAGTGAGTACTGACCATTTTCTAAATTTCTGACAATATAGTTCCACATCATCCTGACCCTGGCATAAAGCCAGCAGATTTTTCTCAGCTTGATCCACTGAATTAGGCTCATCGTAAAGCAATCCCAGCGCCTGGAAAAATGCATCAATATTACTCAATGCAGAATCTCCTGGTGCAAGAGAAAACGCCCAGTCCTGTGGGTCGCCGCGCAAAAAAGAAATAATAATCAAAACCTGTTGAATAGGATTACCAGAAGAATGAGGTTTCAAGGCCAAAAATAGCTTACAATTATTTCTGAAGCTCAGGAATTTAGTTCTGTCACCAAAAAACAAATCAGGAATCGGAATTCTTGGTTCTAGCATCGATTTCTGATCAATAGTATCTTGAATCTTTTGTACATTTACAACGAGATTATCCATTGAGGAGCACAGAGCCTGAATATCCATGTCCACAGCTGTGTCCTGAAGCACTCTAATGTCTAGGGGAAAAAAAAGACTGAAGACAGAGCTAAGAAAAAAAAATGATGTCAGGATTTCTTTTTTCCCTCTATTGGAAATCATTGAATGGCTCCTTGTACTGTTATGGCTGGCAATCAGGCAACACAGCGTGCAGTAATCAGCGCACATACAGAGATCTGGCAAAAACCCAAAACAATAGGACGAGCTCTGAGACGTGGAATCTCTGTAGACTGCAGTACCTGAACTGTCCTCACACAACTGGAAGCAGCAGTGGATTGCGCCTATCACTACCTATGCAACTCGGCACTGCCTGAGGAGCTGACTAGCCTGAAGATAGAAATACAAGCCTGACTTACCTCAGAGAAATACCCCAAAGGAATAGGCAGCCCCCACATATAATGACTGTTAGCAAGATGAAAAGACAAACGTAGGAATGAAATAGATTCAGCAAAGTGAGGCCCGATATTCTAGACAGAGCGAGGATAGCAAAGAGAACTATGCAGTCTACAAAAAACCCTAAAACGAAAACCACGCAAAGGGGCAAAAAAGACCCACCGTGCCGAACTAACAGCACGGCGGTGCACCCCTTTGCTTCTCAGAGCTTCCAGCAAAAGATAATAACAAGCTGGACAGAAAAAACAGAAAACAAACTAGAAGCACTTATCTAGCAGAGCAGCAGGCCCAAGGAAAGATGCAGTAGCTCAGATCCAACACTGGAACATTGACAAGGAGCAAGGAAGACAGACTCAGGTGGAGCTAAATAGCAAGGCAGCCAACGAGCTCACCAAAACACCTGAGGGAGGAAGCCCAGAGACTGCAATACCACTTGTGACCACAGAATTCACAACAGTTGCCCCATCACGAACGCTATACCACTGACCAACACGGTGACACAGACGAAGTTGCACACGAGCTACAAGAAGAGGTAATAGATGACCCAGTTCTTGACCCCGATTGGCAGCCATTGGGGGAACAGGGTGCAGGCGGCAGCAGTTCTGAAGCGGAGGAGGAGGGGCCGCAGCAGGCATCAACATCGCAACAGGTTCCATCTGCCGGGCCCGTATCTTGCCCAAAACGCGTGGCAAAGCCAAAACCTGTTGGAGGACAGCGTGGCCATCCGGTTAAAGCTCAGTCTGTAATGCCTGAAAAGGTATCCGATGCTAGAAAGAGTGCAGTCTGGCATTTTTTTAAACAACATCCAATTGATCAGCGCAAAGTCATCTGTCAAAAATGTTCAACTACCTTAAGCAGAGGACAGAATCTGAAAAGTCTCAATACAAGTTGCATGCATAGACATTTAACCACCATGCATTTGCAAGCTTGGACTAACTACCAAACGTCCCTTAAGGTTGTAGCACCCTCGGCCAATGAAGCTAGTCAGCAAAGCAACATCCCTTCCGGCAGTGTAGGGCCACCATTTTCCGCACCACCTGCAGTATCTGTGCAGGTTTCTTTGCCAGGCCAAAGCAGTCAGGGTCAGGGAATCACCAGTTTCGTAGTAGGAAACACTGCATCTAGGGCACCGGTGGCAACAATACCATCTCCCACCGTCTCTCAGTCTGCCATGTCCACCGGCACCCCCGCTAGTTCCACGATCTCCAGCTCTCCAGTCCAGCTCACCCTACATGAGACTATGGTTAGAAAAAGGAAGTACTTAGCCTCGCATCCGCGTACACAGGGTTTGAACACCCACATAGCTAGACTAATCTCGTTAGAGATGATGCCCTACCGGTTAGTTGAAAGCAAAGCTTTCAAAGCCCTGATGGACTACGCTGTACCACGCTACGAGCTACCCAGTCGACACTTTTTTTCCAGAAAAGCCATCCCAGCCCTCCACCAGCATGTTAAAGAGCGCATCGTCCATGCACTCAGGCAATCTGTGAGCACAAAGGTGCACCTGACAACAGATGCATGGACCAGTAGGCATGGCCAGGGACGTTACGTGTCCATCACGGCACACTGGGTAAATGTGGTGGATGCAGGGTCCACAGGGGACAGCAAGTTTGGGACAGTTCTGCCTAGCCCACGGTCTAGGAAACAGTTGGCTGTAGCCGTTCGCACCCCCTCCTCCTCCTCTTCGTCCTCCTGCAGAAGCGAGAGCTTGTCCACAGACCGCAGTCGCACAACCACTCCATCCGCAGCTGCCACTGTTGCACACCAGGTCTCCCATTATGGGGCAGCTACTGGCAAACGTCAGCAGGCTGTATTGGCTATGAAGTGTTTGGGCGACAACAGACACACCGCGGAAGTTCTGTCCGAGTTCTTGCAGAAAGAAACGCAGTCGTGGCTGGGCACTGTAGATCTTGAGGCAGGCAAGGTAGTGAGTGATAACGGAAGGAATTTCATGGCTGCCATCTCCCTTTCCCAACTGAAACACATTCCTTGCCTGGCTCACACCTTAAACCTGGTGGTGCAGTGCTTCCTGAAAAGTTATCCGGGGTTATCCGACCTGCTCCTCAAAGTGCGTGGACTTTGCTCACATATCCGCCGTTCGCCCGTACACTCCAGCCGTATGCAGACCTATCAGCGTTCTTTGAACCTTCCCCAGCATCGCCTAATCATAGACGTTGCAACAAGGTGGAACTCAACACTGCACATGCTTCAGAGACTGTGCGAACAGAGGCGGGCTGTTATGTTTTTGTGGGAGGATACACATACACGGACAGGCAGTAGGATGGCAGACATGGAGTTGTCAGGTGTGCAGTGGTCGAAGATTCAAGACATGTGTCAAGTCCTTCAGTGTTTTGAGGAATGCACACGGCTGGTTAGTGCAGACAACGCCATAATAAGCATGAGCATCCCCCTAATGCGTCTGCTGATGCAAAGTTTGACACACATAAAGGATCAGGTGTCTGCAGCTGAGGAAGAGGAAAGCCTTGATGACAGTCAGCCATTGTCTGGCCAGGGCAGTGTACAGGATGAGTTAGCGGGCGAAGAGGAGGAGGAGGACGAGGAGGATGATGGGGATGATTATATTTGTAATGAGGAAGCTTTTCCGGGGCCACTGGAAATTGGTGGCGCGGCAAGGCCGGGTTCTGGTTTTTGGAGGGACACAAGTGACGTGGATTTGCCTGAAACTGCCCCTCAACCAAGCACAACCGGAGATTTGAGAACTGGAACTTTGGCCCACATGGCGGATTATGCCTTACGTATCCTCAAAAGGGACACACACATAACTAAAATGATGAACGATGATGATTACTGGTTGGCCTGCCTCCTTGATCCTCGCTATAAAGGCAAATTGCAAAATATAATGCCACATGAGAACTTGGAACTAATATTAGCAACCAAACAATCAACTCTTGTTGACCGTTTGCTTCTGGCATTCCCTGCACACAGCGCCCGTGATCGTTCTCACACGAGCTGCAGGGTCCAGCAGACCAGAGGAGTTAGAGGGGCAGAAATCAGAAGTGGCGTTGGCCAGAGGGGTTTTCTGACCAGGTTGTGGAGTGATTTTGCTATGACCGCAGACAGGACAGGTACTGCAGCATCAATTCAAAGTGACAGGAGACAACATTTGTCCAGTATGGTTACAAACTATTTTTCATCCCTTATCGATGTTCTCCCTCAACCGTCATTCCCATTTGATTACTGGGCATCAAAATTAGACACCTGGCCAGAATTGGCAGAATATGCATTGCAGGAGCTTGCTTGCCCGGCAGCTAGTGTCCTATCAGAAATAGTATTCAGTGCTGCAGGTTCAATACTAACAGAAAAAAGGACTCGTCTGGCTACCCAAAATGTAGATGATCTAACTTTCATTAAAATGAACCACAACTGGATTTCGAAATCTTTTGCCCCACCTTGCCCGGCTGACACCTAGCTTTCCTATGTAAAGGTCTTGCCTGTGGACTATTCTGAACGACTTTTCCAATCTCGTAATTTGCAGCACCTGATTGTCCAGCATCCGACATGTTAACACCTCCCTAAATGGCCAAAGTCCCCACACGGGGCCGTGGTATCGCCACTTGGCGCCAGCACCCGTGAGAGTACTGTTTGTCTGAAGAGGTGGGTGTGCCCGCTTTTGGTCGACGGCACTGCCACTAGGTCCCTCATAGTACAATAAAGTGTCTGGCGGTGGTGGTGCGCACCCAACGTCAGACACACCGTTGTAATATGAGGGGCCCTGGGCCTGTACCGCCGGCCACAAGACAGTCCCCCCCCCCAGGTCAAACAGTGCTCTACGACTTGCAAAATTTTCTCTCACAGCTCCACCAATGTTTAGTCTATGCGCTGACATCCTTCAATGCCTGGCACTGTCAATACCATTGTATTGACATTTTTCTTATGTTAGGCCTTCGAAGCCTGTCTGCGGTCCCTCCTTCCACTAGGCCTCCACTGACCTGTCTACTGCTGCCCGTGTTCCCCTGGAACCAATTTTAAATTGCCTACAGCCAGCCCAATTGATTATGTTAGGGCTTCGAAGCCTGTCTGCGGTCCCTCCTTCCACTAGGCCTCCACTGACCTGTCTACTGCCGCCCGTGTTCCCCTGGAACCAATTTTAAATTGCCTACAGCCAGCCCAATTTATTATGTTAGGGCTTCGAAGCCTGTCTGCGGTCCCTCCTTCCACTAGGCCTCCACTGACCTGTCTACTGCCGCCCGTGTTCCCCTGGAACCAATTTTAAATTGCCTACAGCCAGCCCAATTTATTATGTTAGGGCTTCGAAGCCTGTCTGCGGTCCCTCCTTCCACTAGGCCTCCACTGACCTGTCTACTGCTGCCCGTGTTCCCCTGGAACCAATTTTAAATTGCCTACAGCCAGCCCAATTGATTATGTTAGGGCTTCGAAGCCTGTCTGCGGTCCCTCCTTCCACTAGGCCTCCACTGACCTGTCTACTGCCGCCCGTGTTCCCCTGGAACCAATTTTAAATTGCCTACAGCAAGCCCAATTTATTATGTTAGGGCTTCGAAGCCTGTCTGCGGTCCCTCCTTCCACTAGGCCTCCACTGACCTGTCTACTGCCGCCCGTGTTCCCCTGGAAACAATTTTAAATTGCCTACAGCCAGCCCAATTTATTATGTTAGGGCTTCGAAGCCTGTCTGCGGTCCCTCCTTCCACTAGGCCTCCACTGACCTGTCTACTGCTGCCCGTGTTCCCCTGGAACCAATTTTAAATTGCCTACAGCCAGCCCAATTGATTATGTTAGGGCTTCGAAGCCTGTCTGCGGTCCCTCCTTCCACTAGGCCTCCACTGACCGTCTACTGCTGCCCGTGTTCCCCTGGAAACAATTTGAAATTGCCTACAGCCAGCCCAATTTATTATGTTAGGGCTTAGAATCCTGTCTGCGGTCCCTCCTTCCACTAGGCCTCCACTGACCTGTCTACTGCTGCCCGTGTTCCCCTGGAACCAATTTTAAATTGCCTACAGCCAGCCCAATTTATTATGTTAGGGCTTCGAAGCCTGTCTGCGGTCCCTCCTTCCACTAGGCCTCCACTGACCTGTCTACTGCCGCCCGTGTTCCCCTGGAACCAATTTTAAATTGCCTACAGCCAGCCCAATTTATTATGTTAGGGCTTAGAATCCTGTCTGCGGTCCCTCCTTCCACTAGGCCTCCACTGACCTGTCTACTGCTGCCCGTGTTCCCCTGGAACCAATTTTAAATTGCCTACAGCCAGCCCAATTTATTATGTTAGGGCTTCGAAGCCTGTCTGTGGTCCCCCCTTCCACTAGGCCTCCACTGACCTGTCTACTGCTGCCCGTGTTCCCCTGGAACCAATTTTAAATTGCCTACAGCCAGCCCAATTTATTATGTTAGGGCTTCGAAGCCTGTCTGCGGTCCCTCCTTCCACTAGGCCTCCACTGACCTGTCTACTGCTGCCCGTGTTCCCCTGGAACCAATTTTAAATTGCCTACAGCCAGCCCAATTTATTATGTTAGGGCTTCGAAGCCTGTCTGCGGTCCTTCCTTCCACTAGGCCTCCACTGACCTGTCTACTGCTGCCCGTGTTCCCCTGGAACCAATTTTAAATTGCCTACAGCCAGCCCAATTTATTATGTTAGGGCTTCGAAGCCTGTCTGCGGTCCCTCCTTCCACTAGGCCTCCACTGACCTGTCTACTGCTGCCCGTGTACCCCTTGAACCAACATCAGAAAATATAAAAATAAGTATTTTGCTTATAAAAAAGAAAATACTGGAGAGATATCAAAGCAGACATTTTAACATTAAAAACAAACACATACAACAAAAATCTGGTACAGTACTAAAAATGGCCACCAGCTACAATAACTTTCTCCTGCAAGTAGTTAACTGAAAGTTTTTTTCAATTTAAAACACAGATATGGCATCCACCGAGTGTTGTCCTGTCGCGTCTTCTTTATATTATTGCCAAGAAGATGCAAAACAATGAAAATAATAAAATCATTATTTACCAAAAAAATAGAGTAAGTCAAAACCACATTGCAAATAAACATTCATTACAAATAAAGAAGCAGGGCGCGTCCGAGGGTGAGTATATACCTAATAAGAATATAATCACCCTCGGACGCGCCCTGCTTCTTTCCGACAGCCTTCCTTCCTAAGAATCAGCCCTTCCGTGGTGTAGAGAGAGGGTTTGTTACACTCCAAGGTGTTCCCCAGGTTGCCTTTCCTGAGCTTCGATCTTCATGCTCTCGTTTAGTAGTTGTCGGTAGGGTTGAGCGAAACGGGTCGTTCATTTTCAAAAGTCGCCGACTTTTGGCAAAGTCGGGTTTCATGAAACCCGATCCGACCCCTGTGCGGGGTCGGCCATGCGGTACGCGACTTTCGCGCCAAAGTCGCGTTTCAATGACGCGAAAAGCGCCATTTCTCAGCCAATGAAGGTAAACGCAGAGTGTGGGCAGCGTGATGACATAGGTCCTGGTCCCCACCATCTTAGAGAAGGGCATTGCAGTGATTGGCTTGCTGTCTGCGGCGTCACAGGGGCTATAAAGGGGCGTTCCCGCCGAACGCCATGTTACTGCTGCTGATCTGAGCTTAGGGAGAGGTCGCTGCCGCTTCGTCAGAAGCAGGGATAGCGTTAGGCAGGGTCCATTAACCACCAAACCGCTTGTGCTGTAGCGATTTCCACTGCCCAACACCACCTTCGGTGTGCAGGGACAGTGGAAGCTACTTTTTTTTTTTTTTTCCCTCAGCGCTGTAGCTCATTGGGCTGCCCTAGAAGGCTCCCTGATAGCTGCATTGCTGTGTGTACGCCTCTGTGCAAACCAACTGCTTTTTTCAAAGCACAAATCCTCTTGTTCCTTCCTTTCTGCACAGCTATCTTTTTGGTTTGTACACACTTTTTATTTAATTTGTGCATCAGTCCACTCCTTATTGCTGCCTGCCATACCTGGCTGAGATTACTGCAGGGAGATAGTAATTGAAGGACACTCCCTGTTTTTTTTTTTTTTTTGTGGGAGATTAAGATTGACATTTCTGCTAGAGTGCCATCCCTGTCTGTGTCATCTCTCACTCAGTGGGCCATAGAAAGCCTATTTATTTTTTTGCTTGATTTGGGTTATAAAATCTACCTGAAAAAATCACTACATCAATCAGTGGGAGAAAAATATTGGCCTCAGGGCTTGTGTGCCACTCTTGACTCCTGTGTGCATCATCACTCACTCAGTGGGCCATAGAAAGCCTATTTATTTTTTTGCTTGATTTTGGTTCTAAAATCTACCTGAAAAAATCACTACATCAATCAGTGGGAGAAAAATATTGGCCTCAGGGCTTGTGTGCCACTCCTGACTCCTGTGTGCATCATCACTCACTCAGTGGGCCATAGAAAGCCCATTTTTTTTTTTTTTTTGCTTTATTTGGGTTCTAAATTCTACCTGAAAAAATCAATAAATCAATCAGTGGGAGATTAATATTGGCCTTTGGGCTTGTGTGCCAGTCCTAAGCGTGCCATCTCTCTCTCTCAGATAGTGGGCCATAGAAAGCCTATTTATTTTTTATTTTTTTTAATGGGTTTATAAATTTTCCCTGGAAAAAAAAAAAAAAAGTGGGAGATTAATATTGGCCTCTGGGCTTGTGTGCCAGTCCTGAGCATGCCATCTCTCTCACAAATAGTGGGCCATAGAAAGCCTATTTATTTATTTTTTTTTGGTTTTATAAATTCTCCCTTAAAAAAAAAGGGAGATTAATATTGGCCTTTGGGCTTGTGTGCCAGTCCTAAGCGTGCCATCTCTCTCTGTCTCTCAGATAGTGGGCCATAGAAAGCCTATTTATTTTTTATTTTTTTTAATGGGTTTATAAATTTTCCCTGGAAAAAAAAAAAAAAAGTGGGAGATTAATATTGGCCTCTGGGCTTGTGTGCCAGTCCTGAGCATGCCATCTCTCTCACAAATAGTGGGCCATAGAAAGCCTATTTATTTATTTTTTTTTGGTTTTATAAATTCTCCCTTAAAAAAAAAGGGAGATTAATATTGGCCTTTGGGCTTGTGTGCCAGTCCTAAGCGTGCCATCTCTCTCTGTCTCTCAGATAGTGGGCCATAGAAAGCCTATTTATTATTTTTTTTATTGGGTTTATAAATTTTCCCTGGAACAAAAAAAAAAAGTGGGAGATAAATATTGGCCTCTGGGCTTGTGTGCCACTCCTGATTCCTGTGTGCGTCATCTCTCACTCAGTGGGCCATAGAAAGCCTTTTTTTGTTTTATTTCTTTTCTAAATTCTCCCTGAAAAAATCATTTTATTTTCTTTGGTTTCTAAATTCTTCCTGAAAAAATCATTTTATTCTATTTTTTTTTTCCTAAAGTCTCCCTGAAAAAAACAAAAAAAAAAAAACAAATCAGTGGGAGATTAATATTGCCCTTTCTGCTTGTGTGCCAGTCTTGACTCCTGGATATGCCATCTCTCTCTCTCTCTCCAATTGTGGGCCATAGAAAGCCTATTATTTTTTTAGCTTGATTTGGGTTCCAAAATCTACCTGAAAAAATCACTACATCAATCAGTGGGAGATAAATATTGGCCTCTGGGCTTGTGTGCCACTCCTGACTCCTGTGTGCGTCATCTCTCACTCAGTGGGCCATAGAAAGCCTTTTTTTGTTTTATTTGTTTTCTAAATTCTCCCTGAAAAAATCATTTTATTTTATTTGGTTTCTAAATTCTTCTTGAAAAAATCATTTTATTCTATTTTTTTTTCCTAAAGTCTCCCTGAAAAAAAACAAAAAAAAACAAATCAGTGGGAGATTAATATTGCCCTTTCTGCTTGTGTGCCAGTCTTGACTCCTGGGTGTGCCATCTCTCTCTCTCTCTCCAATTGTGGGCCATAGAAAGCCTATTATTTTTTTAGCTTGATTTGGGTTCCAAAATCTACCTGAAAAAATCACTACATCAATCAGTGGGAGATAAATATTGGCCTCTGGGCTTGTGTGCCACTCCTGACTCCTGTGTGCGTCATCTCTCACTCAGTGGGCCATAGAAAGCCTTTTTTTGTTTTATTTCTTTTCTAAATTCTCCCTGAAAAAATCATTTTATTTTCTTTGGTTTCTAAATTCTTCCTGAAAAAATCATTTTATTCTATTTTTTTTTTCCTAAAGTCTCCCTGAAAAAACAAAAACAAAAAAACAAATCAGTGGGAGATTAATATTGCCCTTTCTGCTTGTGTGCCAGTCTTGACTCCTGGGTGTGCCATCTCTCTCTCTCTCTCCAATTGTGGGCCATAGAAAGCCTATTATTTTTTTAGCTTGATTTGGGTTCCAAAATCTACCTGAAAAAATCACCATCAATCAGTGGGAGATAAATATTGGCCTCTGGGCTTGTGTGCCACTCCTGACTCCTGTGTGCGTCATCTCTCACTCAGTGGGCCATAGAAAGCCTTTTTTTGTTTTATTTCTTTTCTAAATTCTCCCTGAAAAAATCATTTTATTTTCTTTGGTTTCTAAATTCTTCCTGAAAAAATCATTTTATTCTATTTTTTTTTTTCCTAAAGTCTCCCTGAAAAAAAAAAAAAAAAAACAAATCAGTGGGAGATTAATATTGCCCTTTCTGCTTGTGTGCCAGTCTTGACTCCTGGGTGTGCCATCTCTCTCTCTCTCTCCAATTGTGGGCCATAGAAAGCCTATTATTTTTTTAGTTTGATTTGGGTTCCAAAATCTACCTGAAAAAATCACTACATCAATCAGTGGGAGATAAATATTGGCCTCTGGGCTTGTGTGCCACTCCTGACTCCTGTGTGCGTCATCTCTCACTCAGTGGGCCATAGAAAGCCTTTTTTTGTTTTATTTGTTTTCTAAATTCTCCCTGAAAAAATCATTTTATTTTATTTGGTTTCTAAATTCTTCCTGAAAAAATCATTTTATTCTATTATTTTTTTTTCCTAAAGTCTCCCTTAAAAAAAAAAAAAAATCAAATCAGTGGGAGATTAATATTTACATTTGTGCTTCAGTGACAGTCCTGCGTGTGTGGCATCTCTCTCATTTGTTGCCACCAACAACAGAGTGTGTAACATTGTGCCTGATTTTCATTGTGGTCTCACTCACCTGTAAAGGGGTAGCTAAATCATACTGAAGTTATAGCTCACCGTGTAATTTGTGTGACAGCAACAAATACCGTTAGTTTGTTTACGTTTTTAAAACAATGAGGAAGTATGGTGGAAGAGGTCGTGGCCGGGGGCGTTCATTGTCAGCTGGTAATGAGGGTAGTGGTAGTGGTGGAGCATCAGCTGGTCGTGGGAAAAAAAATATTGCACCTAAGTCTGGAGCTGTGGAGCCAGGTTCGTCGTCTGGCTACACAAGGCCTCGAACGCTCCCTTTTCTGGGAGTAGGAAAACCGCTTTTAAAGCCGGAGCAGCAAGAGCAAGTTTTGGCTTATCTTGCTGACTCAGCCTCTAGCTCTTTTGCCTCCTCTCGTGAAACTGGTAAATGTCAAAGCAGCGCGTCGTTAGTGGATGTTCACGGTCAGGGACAAGTCGCTTCCTTGTCCTCTTCAGCAAAAACAACAACAGAGAAGAATGCAGCAGGCGACACAACGGGTTACTCCATGGAGCTCTTTACACATACCGTCCCTGGCTTAGAAAGTGAAGCAGTGAACAGTCCATGCCCATTACAAGTTGAATCTGACATGGAGTGCACTGATGCACAGCCACAGCCAGACTACTATGCTGGTCCTTTGACTCAGACCACAACATTGCCCTCGCAGGGTGCTGATCAAGAATCAGACCCTGATGAGACTATGTTGCCCCATCACGAACGCTATACCACCGACCGACACGGTGACACAGACGAAGTTGCACACGAGCTACAAGAAGAGGTAATAGATGACCCAGTTCTTGACCCCGATTGGCAGCCATTGGGGGAACAGGGTGCAGGCGGCAGCAGTTCTGAAGCGGAGGAGGAGGGGCCGCAGCAGGCATCAACATCGCAACAGGTTCCATCTGCCGGGCCCGTATCTTGCCCAAAACGCGTGGCAAAGCCAAAACCTGTTGGAGGACAGCGTGGCCATCCGGTTAAAGCTCAGTCTGCAATGCCTGAAAAGGTATCCGATGCTAGAAAGAGTGCAGTCTGGCATTTTTTTAAACAACATCCAATTGATCAGCGCAAAGTCATCTGTCAAAAATGTTCAACTACCTTAAGCAGAGGACAGAATCTGAAAAGTCTCAATACAAGTTGCATGCATAGACATTTAACCACCATGCATTTGCAAGCCTGGACTAACTACCAAGCGTCCCTTAAGGTTGTAGCACCCTCGGCCAATGAAGCTAGTCAGCAACGCAACATCCCTTCCGGCAGTGTAGGGCCACCATTTTCCGCACCACCTGCAGTATCTGTGCAGGTTTCTTTGCCAGGCCAAAGCAGTCAGGGTCAGGGAATCACCAGTTTCGTAGTAGGAAACACTGCATCTAGGGCACCGGTGGCAACAATACCATCTCCCACCGTCTCTCAGTCTGCCATGTCCACCGGCACCCCCGCTAGTTCCACGATCTCCAGCTCTCCAGTCCAGCTCACCCTACATGAGACTATGGTTAGAAAAAGGAAGTACTTAGCCTCGCATCCGCGTACACAGGGTTTGAACGCACACATAGCTAGACTAATCTCGTTAGAGATGATGCCCTACCGGTTAGTTGAAAGCGAAGCTTTCAAAGCCCTGATGGACTACGCTGTACCACGCTACGAGCTACCCAGTCGACACTTTTTTTCCAGAAAAGCCATCCCAGCCCTCCACCAGCATGTTAAAGAGCGCATCGTCCATGCACTCAGGCAATCTGTGAGCACAAAGGTGCACCTGACAACAGATGCATGGACCAGTAGGCATGGCCAGGGACGTTACGTGTCCATCACGGCACACTGGGTAAATGTGGTGGATGCAGGGTCCACAGGGGACAGCAAGTTTGGGACAGTTCTGCCTAGCCCACGGTCTAGGAAACAATTGGCTGTAGCCGTTCGCACCCCCTCCTCCACCTCTTCGTCCTCCTGCAGAAGCGAGAGCTCGTCCACAGACCGCAGTCGCACAACCACTCCATCCGCAGCTGCCACTGTTGCACACCAGGTCTCCCATTATGGGGCAGCTACTGGCAAACGTCAGCAGGCTGTATTGGCTATGAAGTGTTTGGGCGACAACAGACACACCGCGGAAGTTCTGTCCGAGTTCTTGCAGAAAGAAACGCAGTCGTGGCTGGGCACTGTAGATCTTGAGGCAGGCAAGGTAGTGAGTGATAACGGAAGGAATTTCATGGCTGCCATCTCCCTTTCCCAACTGAAACACATTCCTTGCCTGGCTCACACCTTAAACCTGGTGGTGCAGTGCTTCCTGAAAAGTTATCCGGGGTTATCCGACCTGCTCCTCAAAGTGCGTGGACTTTGCTCACATATCCGTTGTTCGCCCCTACACTCCAGCCGTATGCAGACCTATCAGCGTTCTTTGAACGTTCCCCAGCATCGCCTAATCATAGACGTTGCAACAAGGTGGAACTCAACACTGCACATGCTTCAGAGACTGTGTGAACAGAGGCGGGCTGTTATGTTTTTGTGGGAGGATACACATACACGGGCAGGCAGTAGGATGGCAGACATGGAGTTGTCAGGTGTGCAGTGGTCGAAGATTCAAGACATGTGCCAAGTCCTTCAGTGTTTTGAGGAATGCACACGGCTGGTTAGTGCAGACAACGCCATAATAAGCATGAGCATCCCCCTAATGCGTCTGCTGATGCAAAGTTTGACGCACATAAAGGATCAGGCGTCTGCAGCTGAGGAAGAGGAAAGCCTTGATGACAGTCAGCCATTGTCTGGCCAGGGCAGTGTACAGGACGAGGTAGCGGGCGAAGAGGAGGAGGAGGACGAGGAGGATGATGGGGATGATTATATTTGTAATGAGGAAGCTTTTCCGGGGCCACTGGAAATTGGTGGCGCGGCAAGGCTGGGTTCTGGTTTTTTGAGGGACACAAGTGACGTGGATTTGCCTGAAACTGCCCCTCAACCAAGCACAACCGCAGATTTGAGAACTGGAACTTTGGCCCACATGGCGGATTATGCCTTACGTATCCTCAAAAGGGACACACGCATAACTAAAATGATGAATGATGACGATTACTGGTTGGCCTGCCTCCTTGATCCTCGCTATAAAGGCAAATTGCAAAATATAATGCCACATGAGAACTTGGAACTAATATTAGCAACCAAACAATCAACTCTTGTTGACCGTTTGCTTCTGGCATTCCCTGCACACAGCGCCCGTGATCGTTCTCACACGAGCTGCAGGGGCCAGCAGACCAGAGGAGTTAGAGGGGCAGAAATCAGAAGTGGCGTTGGCCAGAGGGGTTTTCTGACCAGGTTGTGGAGTGATTTTGCTATGACCGCAGACAGGACAGGTACTGCAGCATCAATTCAAAGTGACAGGAGACAACATTTGTCCAGTATGGTTACAAACTATTTTTCATCCCTTATCGATGTTCTCCCTCAACCGTCATTCCCATTTGATTACTGGGCATCAAAATTAGACACCTGGCCAGAATTGGCAGAATATGCATTGCAGGAGCTTGCTTGCCCGGCAGCTAGTGTCCTATCAGAAAGAGTATTCAGTGCTGCAGGTTCAATACTAACAGAAAAAAGGACTCGTCTGGCTACCCAAAATGTAGATGATCTAACCTTCATTAAAATGAACCACAACTGGATTTCGAAATCTTTTGCCCCACCTTGCCCGGCTGACACCTAGCTTTCCTATGAAAAGGTCTTGCCTGTGGACTATTCTGAATGCCTTTTCCAATCTCGTAATTTTCTGCACCTGATTGTCCAGCATACGACATGTTTACACCTCACTAAATGGCCAAACTCCCCACACGGGGCCGTGGTATCGACACTTGGCGACAGCACCCGTGAGAGTGCAGTTTGTCTGAAGAGGTGGGTGAGCCCGCTTTTGGTCGACGGCACTGCCACTGGGTCCCTCCTAGTACAATAAAGTGTCTCTGGCGGTGGTGGTGCGCACCCAACGTCAGACACACCGTTGTAATATGAGGGGCCCTGGGCCTGTACCGCCGGCCACAAGACAGTTTCCCCCCACCCCAGCTCAAACAGTGATCTACCACTTGCAAAATTATCTCACAGCTCCACCAATGTTTAGTCTATGCGCTGACATCCTTCAATGCCTGCCACTGACAATACCATTGTATTGACATTTTTGTTATGTTAGGCCTTCGATGCCTGTCTGTGGTCACTCCTTCCACTAGGCCTCCACTGACCACACTACTGCTGCCCGTGTACCCCTGTAACCAATTTAAAATTGCCTACAGCCATGTGTTATTATTTTAGGCCTTCGATGCCTGTCTGCGGTCACTCCTTCCACTAGGCCTCCACTGACCACACCACTGCTGCCCGTGTACCCCTGGAACCAATTTAAAATTGCCTACAGCCATGTGTTATTATTTTAGGCCTTCGATGCCTGTCTGCGGTCACTCCTTCCACTAGGCCTCCACTGACCACACCACTGCTGCCCGTGTACCCCTGGAACCAATTTAAAATTGCCTACAGCCATGTGTTATTATTTTAGGCCTTCGATGCCTGTCTGCGGTCACTCCTTCCACTAGGCCTCCACTGACCACACCACTGCTGCCCGTGTACCCCTGGAACCAATTTAAAATTGCCTACAGCCATGTGTTATTATTTTATGCCTTCGATGCCTGTCTGCGGTCACTCCTTCCACTAGGCCTCCACTGACCACACCACTGCTGCCCATGTACCCCTGTAACCAATTTAAAATTGCCTACAGCCATGTGTTATTATTTTAGGCCTTCGATGCCTGTCTGCGGTGACTCCTTCCACTAGGCCTCCACTGACCACACCACTGCTGCCCGTGTACCCCTGGAACCAATTTAAAATTGCCTACAGCCATGTGTTATTATTTTAGGCCTTCGATGCCTGTCTGCGGTCACTCCTTCCACTAGGCCTCCACTGACCACACCACTGCTGCCCGTGTACCCCTGGAACCAATTTAAAATTGCCTACAGCCATGTGTTATTATTTTAGGCCTTCGATGCCTGTCTGCGGTCACTCCTTCCACTAGGCCTCCACTGACCACACCACTGCTGCCCGTGTACCCCTGGAACCAACATCAGAAAATATAAAAATAAGTATTTTGCTTATAAAAAAGAAAATACTGGAGAGATATCAAATGCAGACATTTTAACATTAAAAACAAACACATACAACAAAAATCTGGTACAGTACTAAAAATGGCCACCAGCTACAATAACTTTCTCCTGCAAGTAGTTAACTGAAAGGTTTTTTCAATTTTAAACACAGATATGGCATCCACCGAGTGTTGTCCTGTCGCGTCTTCTTTATATTATTGCCAAGAAGATGCAAAACAATGAAAATAATAAAATCATTATTTACCAAAAAAATAGAGTAAGTCAAAACCACATTGCAAATAAACATTCATTACAAATAAAGAAGCAGGGCGCGTCCGAGGGTGAGTATATACCTAATAAGAATATAATCACCCTCGGACGCGCCCTGCTTCTTTCCGACAGCCTTCCTTCCTAAGAATCAGCCCTTCCGTGGTGTAGAGAGAGGGTTTGTTACACTCCAAGGTGTTCCCCAGGTTGCCTTTCCTGAGCTTCGATCTTCCGGCTCTCGTTTAGTAGTTGTTGGAAACTACGCTGCATTAGGCCTACAAATTGGGTATGGGGTGTAGAGAGATGGTGTGTTACACTCCAAGGTGTTCCCCAGGTTTCCTCTCCATTGCTTCGATCTTCCGGCTCTCGTTTAGTAGTTGTTGGAAACTACGCTGCATTAGGCCTACAAATTGGGTATGGGGTGTAGAGAGATGGTGTGTTACACTCCAAGGTGTTCCCCAGGTTTCCTCTCCATTGCTTCGATCTTCCGGCTCTCGTTTAGTAGTTGTTGGAAACTACGCTGCATTGGGCCTACAAATTGGGTATGGGGTGTAGAGAGATGGTGTGTTCCACTCCAAGGTGTTCTCCAGGTTGCCTTTCCTGAGCTTCGATCTTCCGGCTCTCGTTTAGTAGTTGTTGGAAACTACGCTGCATTAGGCCTACAAATTGGGTATGGGGTGTAGAGAGATGGTGTGTTCCACTGTAGAGAGATGGTGTGTTCCACTCCAAGGTGTTCCCCAGGTTTCCTCGCCAATGCTTCGATCATCATGCTCTCGTTTAGTAGTTGTTGGAAACTACGCTGCATTAGGCCTACAAATTGGGTATGGGGTGTAGAGAGATGGTGTGTTACACTCCGAGGTGTTCCCCAGGTTTCCTCTCCATTGCTTCGATCTTCCTGCTCTCGTTTAGTAGTTGTTGGAAACTACGCTGCATTAGGCCTACAAATTGGGTATGGGGTGTAGAGAGATGGTGTGTTACACTCCAAGGTGTTCCCAGGTTTCCTCTCCATTGCTTCGATCTTCCGGCTCTCGTTTAGTAGTTGTTGGAAACTACGCTGCATTAGGCCTACAAATTGGGTATGGGGTGTAGAGAGATGGTGTGTTACACTCCAAGGTGTTCCCCAGGTTTCCTCTCCATTGCTTCGATCTTCCGGCTCTCGTTTAGTAGTTGTTGGAAACTACGCTGCATTAGGCCTACAAATTGGGTATGGGGTGTAGAGAGATGGTGTGTTACACTCCAAGGTGTTCCCCAGGTTTCCTCTCCATTGCTTCGATCTTCCGGCTCTCGTTTAGTAGTTGTTGGAAACTACGCTGCATTGGGCCTACAAATTGGGTATGGGGTGTAGAGAGATGGTGTGTTCCACTCCAAGGTGTTCTCCAGGTTGCCTTTCCTGAGCTTCGATCTTCCGGCTCTCGTTTAGTAGTTGTTGGAAACTACGCTGCATTAGGCCTACAAATTGGGTATGGGGTGTAGAGAGATGGTGTGTTCCACTGTAGAGAGATGGTGTGTTCCACTCCAAGGTGTTCCCCAGGTTTCCTCGCCAATGCTTCGATCATCATGCTCTCGTTTAGTAGTTGTTGGAAACTACGCTGCATTAGGCCTACAAATTGGGTATGGGGTGTAGAGAGATGGTGTGTTACACTCCAAGGTGTTCCCCAGGTTTCCTCTCCATTGCTTCGATCTTCCTGCTCTCGTTTAGTAGTTGTTGGAAACTACGCTGCATTAGGCCTACAAATTGGGTATGGGGTGTAGAGAGATGGTGTGTTACACTCCAAGGTGTTCCCAGGTTTCCTCTCCATTGCTTCGATCTTCCGGCTCTCGTTTAGTAGTTGTTGGAAACTACGCTGCATTAGGCCTACAAATTGGGTATGGGGTGTAGAGAGATGGTGTGTTACACTCCAAGGTGTTCCCCAGGTTTCCTCTCCATTGCTTCGATCTTCCGGCTCTCGTTTAGTAGTTGTTGGAAACTACGCTGCATTAGGCCTACAAATTGGGTATGGGGTGTAGAGAGATGGTGTGTTACACTCCAAGGTGTTCTCCAGGTTTCCTCTCCATTGCTTCGATCTTCCGGCTCTCGTTTACTAGTTGTTGGAAACTACGCTGCATTAGGCCTACAAATTGGGTATGGGGTGTAGAGAGATGGTGTGTTCCACTGTAGAGAGATGGTGTGTTCCACTCCAAGGTGTTCCCCAGGTTTCCTCGCCAATGCTTCGATCATCATGCTCTCGTTTAGTAGTTGTTGGAAACTACGCTGCATTAGACCTACAAATTGGGTATGGGGTGTAGAGAGATGGTGTGTTCCACTCCAAGGTGTTCTCCAGGTTGCCTTTCCTGAACTTCTATCTTCAGGCTCTCATTAAATTGTGGTTAAACGGAACAACTGCATTTGGCGTACTAGTTGGTTTGGGGCCTACTATCGGTGTCTGCCGCTCCTTGCTGTTCTCCTGGTTTCCTGTCCTGAAATTCCGTTTTCAGGCGCTCGTTAAGTAGTTGTTAATGTTAGACTGCATTTGGCCTACTAGTTGGGTTGGGGCCTACTATCGGTGTCTGCCACTCCTTGCTGTTCTCCTCCACTGAACAAAGCTGTGCCGCCTGTTTACTACTGTTGCCAATTTTGAACTGCATTTCGACTACTTACTGATTTGGGCCTACTCTCTGTGTCAGCCTCTCATTCCAGTTGTCCTCCACTGCAATGCCCCCTGATTAGTCCTGTGTTACCAATTTTGAACTGCATTTAGCCCACTTTATTCTTTGGGCCTATATCTGTGTTTCCTCCTCATCCTGCCCATTGCCCAGCCAGTGATAGATGAGTCTGCTGGTACATTGACCCATAACGCAACATTTCCCGTGCACGCTACACTGCAAGATTGTGACCCTGCTGAAAGTCAGGTCCCCCTTCCTGCATACCATACCACCTTACACGGGGACAAACAGGAAGGTGCAGATGAAAGTGCAGGTTCCTTCATCAGGTGGGGGGAGGAATACTAGTTGGCGACGTCACTGGCACAGGGCCTCTCATGGTACGCAAAAGTGTTGCTGCCGGTGGGAGGCGCCCCCGCCGTGCAAACACACCGCTGTACTTTGAGGGGCCCTGTGCCAGTGCCAATGCCAACGAGTGGGCCCCGCCTGCTTGCTCAGGTTCACAGCACTTGCAAAGTTGAAATACTTACCTCTCCCTGCTCCACTGCCGTGACGTGGTCCAGATTTCCTGGGCCCACTAATTAATTGAACCAGCCCTACCCACCACAACTTTAGCCAAATGACCCCCAATTTCAAATGCCTTCCAATTATTATAAGGTAAATTACGCTTGACAAGCTTCATTAAGAAGAATGGATGGTTTTGACATTAAAATGGGCACTCTAGGTGTTTTCCTGGCCCCCACTCACTGCCGACTATGCTGCCCCATTGACTTGCATTGGGTTTCGTGTTTCGGTCGATCCCGACTTTACGTCATAATCGGCCGATTTCACTCGACCCGACTTTTGAGATAGTCGGGTTTCGCGAAACCCGGCTCGACTCTAAAAAGGTCAAGGTCGCTCAACTCTAGTTGTACTAACTGAGGAACCAATCACTATCAAACTGTTTTGCAGTTAGAATACGTATATTATAACTTAAAGAATATTGTACACACATTATATAGCATCACTCTTCCTTCACCTATCCCAGGGTTAAAACAATTTGACTATGAAATCTAGGCAATAATTTAAAAAACAGAGAGGGGACCCCTTTATTCTTCATAACCAGCCTGCTTATTCTGACAGCTGAGGGTTGCAGCCCCCAGCTGTGAGTTTTGCCTAGCTGGTTATCAAAAAACAAGGGGGCCCCCATATCATTTTTTAAAATTATTTATTTACTTAAAGTTTCACGGTGCAGCGCTGATCTCGGAGGGTTTGTTGCAGTTCACTATGAGAAATTTCTCACAGTGAACTCTCTGCGCTCAGCGCTGCAGAGAGACTTTGAGAGACTTTCTCATGTGCCCTCAAAATAACTCAACACAGCCATTAATGACTTAACTGCTGTAAACAAATGTGAGTAGAGACCTAAGTGAAAATGGTCAAACTGTGCCCAACTAGCTATTTTCCATTGCCAATGTCATGTGACTCATTAGTCTTATGAGGTCTCAGTTGTGAATGCGGAGCAGGTGTGTTAAATTTGGTTTTGTTGCTCACAAACTCTCTCATACTGGTCACTGTAAGTTTAACATGACACCTCATGGTAAAGAACTCTTTGAGGATCTGAAAAAAATAATTATTGCTCTACTTAAGATGGCATGAGCTATAAGAAGATTCCCCATGTCTGACATTGGGGTCTATTATGACATATACACCAATAACAACAAGATGAAGTTGAGTCTAGCTGTATTTGCCTCTCCATTGGTTTTGGCATTGTTTTAATTAAAGGAAACTCTGTACAGACTTTCTGGTTAGTTATATAATATACATATTGGTATCTAATCTTACATTGATATCTCCCCCCTGAGGAAGCCACACTAGGTGGCGTAACATGTGGAGACTAAGACACTCTCCCTACAGACCATATTGGATGACAGACCTGGTGGGTTAAATGTTTTTCCCACTTTTTCTTTATATATTGTTTATTGTTATAGAAATGTGACATAGCTATGGTTATTTCTTTCTTTTGCATATTACTTAATATATACCATATGACCATTCTGTTCATGAAGTAGATCTGATTCTGATTACCGTTTATAACACATTGTTCATACTAAATCATTCTTATTAAATTTGTCCATGTGTTACATGTAGCTTTGAGATCCCAGGGATACAATCTATTTATAAATGTTTATTATATCACCGTTTAGCTTAATATTTTGCTGTTAGGTAGACTATATTTAGCCGATTCCTTATTAGGTTTGAGGCACTGTCTGATTTTTTTTCAGTGGGTACGGAAAGTTTTCAGACCCCTTTAAATTTTTCACTCATTGCAGCCATTTGGTAAATTCAAAATTACATTTTTTACTTATTAATGTACACTCTGCACCCCATGATATCACATGGTCATAAGTATTCAGACCCTTTGCTCAGACATTCATATTTAAGTCAAATGCTGTCCATTTCCTTGTGATCCTCCTTGCGATGGTTCTACTCCTTCATTGAAGTCCAGCTGTGTTTATTTAAACTGATAGGACTTGATTTGGAAAGGCACACACCTGTCTATATAAGACCTCACAGCTCACAGTGCATGTCAGACAAAATGAGAATTATGAGGTCAAAGGACCTGGCCAAGGAGCTCTGGGATAGAATTGTGGCAAGGCTCAGATCTGGCCAATATTACAACAGAATTTCTGCAGTAGTGAAAGTTCCTAAGAGCACAGTGGCCTCTATTATCTTTAAATGGAATAAGTTTGGGACCACCAGCGGTCTTCCTAGACCTGGCTGTCCAGCTAAATTGAGCCTTGGTGAGAGAGTTAAAGAAGAACCCCAAGATCACTGTGGCTGAGCTCCATAAATGCAGCAGGGAGATGGGAGAAAGCTCCATAAAGTCAGCTATCACTGCAGTCCTCCACCAGTAAAGCCTTTATGGCAGAGTGGCCTGATGGAAGCCTCTTCTCAGTTCAAGACATATGAAAGCCCAAATAGAGTTTGCTAAAAACACATGAAGGACTCACAGACTATGAGAAATAAGATTCTCTGGTGTGATGAGATGAAGACAGACCTTTTTGGTGAAAATTCTGAAATGTGTGAGGAAAACCAGGCACTGCTCATCACCTGCCCAATACAAACCCAACAACAGTGAAACATGGCGGTGGCAGCATCATGTTATGGGGATGTTTTTCAACTGCAGGGTCAGGATGACTGGTTGTCATTGAAGGAAACATGAATGTGGCCAAATTCAGAGATATCCTTGATGAAAACCTTTTCCAGAGTGCTCTGGACCTCAGACTTGGCCGAAGGTTCACCTTCCAACAAGACAATAACCCTAAGCACACAGCTAAAATAACAAAGAAATGGCTTCAGAACCACTCTGTGACCATTCTTGACTGGCCCAGCCAGAGCCCTGACCTAAACCCAATTGAGCATCTCTGGAGAGACCAGAAAATGGCTGTCCACCAACGTTCACTATCCAACCTGACGGAACTGGAGAGGATCTGCAAGGAAGAATGGCAGAGGATCTCCAAATCCAGGTGTGAAAAACTTGTTGCATTATTGATGGGAGGGCCAGCAGTGGCCGGAGAGGTAAAAGGGTAGCTTTAGGAGAGGTGAGTATAAATATTTTTCTATCCTCTTCTCAGCGTATAGAATCCATCAGCATACCAGACATCTGGCTGCCATTTTGCTATAATTAGCACAACATAAAGTGTAAAAAAATGTAAATCATGACTAATCTGAATTTTTTCGAGAAGAGCAGAATTTATTCAATTAATTAAGAGTAAATTCACTTATTTCTAGCAACAAGCTGTTGAATTCAGTTGGAATTCCCAATTATATAATGTTTCTGTGTCTGTTGCAATAAATTTGCAATGTTTGCTGGTTTTGTGTCGTTATGCAGGTTTATATCTTCACATTTAATAACAAAGGGCATTCTGAATATAGGTCATATACATTTTATTTTAGAAAATATATGTAGTTGTGAAGAAACCAGGGCAATTCAACATTTTATTGACTTTGTGTCTGCTAAAGTGAAAAACTACATCTGCATAATAGTGCAAACTGCATTAAGGAGAGACATTGATTATCAATTGACATGACTCATACAGCCTCCAAGGTAAAACTGTATGTTAGGTGTTAATCACATCACAGATATAGAAGCTGTTTTTTTCCTGTCTTATATGAACACATAAGACATAAATGGTACAGACATTCATACTGGTGACTTTACTTCTAAAACTACAGTAACCTAAACAAAGCTTTCCATAAATGTAGCGATTCACTGCAATACTTGTTGGACTGATGAGAATTTTTACAGAAAAATCTGATAATCATTCTCTTAGGCTACTTTCACACTAGCGTTAACTGCAAACCGTCACAAAAACGTCTTTTTGCCAAAAAAACGGATGCGTCAAAAAAGTGCAAAACGTATGCAACGCATACAGCATTTCGACGGATCCGTCTATTTGGGGATGTCTGGCCAATTAGCTAAAAAAATCCTGTTTCTGAGCATGCTCAGTAGAAAAAAACGTATTGCAGCGCTGCATTGCGTCGTACGACGTGTCTCGACGCATCCGTCGCTCATAGACTTTCATTGTAGCCAAAGACGCATGCCGATGGATGCGCCGAGACACTTTTTTTGTCGGAGCCAAAAAACGTTGCAATCTACGTTTTTCCAGACGACGTGTCGCCTAATTTCGACGCATCCGTCGAATGACGTATACCGACGTATGCAAATCCGTCGCAATGCGTCGCCAATACAAGTCTATGGGGAAAAAACGCATCAGCAAAATATTTTGCTGGATGCGTTTTTTCTGCAAAACGACGCATTTTAACGTATTGCAGTTAACGCTAGTGTGAAAGTAGCCTTAGACTATGTCACATGAAGAGTATTTGGTGAGCTTTTGACTTTGCAGATTTTCTGTAGCCTTTATGCATATATTAGCTAAACTAGGTACTTGCGTTTTTTCATTGTGTTTTTCACTTCATTTTTTATTGCCTTTTTGACTCTTGTCTTTTGACTTTTGTCTCTTTGTATATTATGTTTTAAATAAAGCTGCCTAGTTTGAGACTTCCTATTGTTAGACTTAGACGAAAATGTATTGATGCAATCAGGTTTGGGTTACATGAATTTTTAATGCGTTTCCACTAGGGTTGGACTCGTGGAACTTTGGGTTCTGATACCCGACCTAAAGATAAATCCAAACTTTGGTCCAGGTACCAGAACTGTAGCCAAACTTAAACAAAACCCGAACCCCAAAGAAAACAATGGAGATCCATAACTTGGATATGGAAAAAAATCTCTCTCTCTGCAACGGATTTGCCCTGGAACGCCAAACATTGCATCCGGGAGAAGTCTGTGTTCGGCATTTAACCCCTTCATGACCCAGCCTATTTTGACCTTAATGACCTGGCCGTTTTTTGCAATTCTGACCAGTGTCCCTTTATGAGGTAATAACTCAGGAACGCTTCAACGGATCCTAGCGGTTCTGAGACTGTTTTTTCGTGACATATTAGGCTTCATGATAGTGGTAAATTTAGGTCAATAAATTCTGCGTTTAATTGTGATAAAAATGGAAATTTGGCGAAAATTTGAAAATTTCACAATTTTCACATTTTGAATTTTTATTCTGTTAAACCAGAGAGTTATGTGACACAAAATAGTTAATAAATAACATTTACCACTTGTCTACTTTACATCAACAGAATTTTGGAAACTAAATTTTTTTTTGCTAGGAAGTTATAAGGGTTAAAATTTGCCCAGCGATTTCTCATTTTTACAACGAAATTTACAAAACCATTTTTTTAGGGACCACCTCACATTTGAAGTCAGTTTGAGGGGTCTATATGGCTGAAAATACCCAAAAGTGACACCATTCTAAAAACTGCACCCCTCAAGGTGCACAAAACTACATTCAAGAAGTTTATTAACCCTTCAGGTGCTTCACAGCAGCAGAAGCAATATGGAAGGAAAAAATGAACATTTAACTTTTTAGTCACAAAAATTAGCAACAATTTTTTTATTTTCCCAATGGTAAAAGGAGAAACTGAACCACGAAAGTTGTTGTCCAATTTGTCCTGAGTACGCTGATACCTCATATGTGGGGGTAAACCACTGTTTGGGCGCATGGCAGGGCTTGGAAGGGAAGGAGCGCCATTTGACTTTTTGAATGAAAAATTGGCTCCACTCTTTAGCGGACACCATGTCGCGTTTGGAGAGCCCCCGTGTGCCTAAAAATTGGAGCTCCCCCACAAGTGACCCCATTTTGGAAACTAGACGCCCCAAGGAACTTATCTAGATGCATAGTGTTAGGGCTAGCGGAACGCACCAAATAATGAGACAGATAGAGTATGGTGCGTTCGCAGCCCGGGGTCCACCGTGCAGAGATGGAACCTGCTGCCAAGTAATGACGGACTATATGGCGGTACTCATAAGTATACACACATGGGTTAGACTTCACCCAGCGTGAAGGAAGCGAACCTGTTGCGTCACAGGATCGCGGTACCGCACATAGAGCGCGAGCAAGTAGTCAGCGAACTCAACCCCAACTAGGATTGAAGTCCGATTAGACCCTTGCTGGCACAACACCGCAACTGGGTGTGTAAGGAAGCTAAATAAAAATATTAGGGCACAAGAGTGCATGCGGTGCCGCACTGATGAACGCCACTAACCACCCAGGCTTGGGTAAGGAGAGCACAGAGGAAGTGCACGGCGCCGTACTGGCGGTCACAGCAACTGGATGCTGTAATGTGTGATTTGTGCTGTAGGATAAGTCGGGCGCTAGATAGCAACCATACACCTTCCACGAACAGACATTCAATAGGGAAGGGGTATCCAAGGACGACTTGCACTCACAACAAACACACGTATGCAAATGTACACTAGCGCATGGCCGTGCGGTCATGCGCAGTTTATATAGTAGCAGCACAAGAAGTGGCCACAGAAACTTTGCCCTTCCAAGACCTGCCAAGAGGACCAATGGAATGTGCTGCAGGGCCTGAGCACATGACCCTCGATCTCCAACGGGAGATCTTGCCCTGGGCATGCTCAGTGTGTGCAGACAAGGACTTAGTCCCAGAGAAGTCTGCTCGCTGCTGACCAGCACTGGCTTTAATGGCAGAAGCTGAAGAAGCAGCAGTAAATCTCTGTACAGAGTGAGACTGAGCAAGATGCTGGGACCGACGTCCCTGCTGAGCAGACTCCACTGCGGCTGGATAAGAATGGGAGACCGCAGCGGAGATGGCTCGAGATTCCCCCTGTGCAGAAGCGGGAACTCGAGACCTAACACATAGTGAGCACTTTAAACCCTCAGGTGCTTCACAAATTGATCCGTAAAAATTTTCTTTTCGCCTCAATTTTTTCATTTTCACATGGGCAATAGGATAAAATGGATCCTAAAATTTGTTGGGCAATTTCTCCCGAGTACACCGATACCTTATATGTGGGGTTAAACCACTGTTTGGGCACACGGCAGGGCTCGGAAGGGAAGACGCGCCATTTGACTTTTTGAATGGAAAATTAGCTCTAATTGTTAGCGGACACCATGTCGCGTTTGGAGAGCCCCTGTGTGCCTAAACATTGGAGCTCCCCCACAAGTGACCCCATTTTGGAAACTAGACCCCCCAAGGAACTTATCTAGATGCATATTGAGCACATTAAACCCCCAGGTGCTTCACAGAAGTTTATAACGCAGAGCCATGAAAATAAAAAATAATATTTCTTTCCTCAAAAATTATTTTTAGCCTGGAATTTCCTATTTTGCCAAGGGTAACAGGAGAAATTGGACTCCTAATGTTGTTGTCTAGTTTGTCCTGAGTACGCTGATACCCCATATATGGGGGTAAACCACTATTTGGGCGCATGGCAGAGCTCGGAAGGGAAGGCACACCATTTGGCCTTTTAAATGGAAAATTAGCTCCAATCATTAGCGGACACCATGTCGCGTTTGGAGAGTCCCTGTGTGCCTAAACATTGCAGATCCCCCACATATGACCCCATTTTGGAAACTAGACCCCAAAAGGAACTAATCTAGATGTGTGGTGAGCACTTTGAACCCCCAAGTGCTTCACAGAAGTTTATAACGCAGAGCCATGAAAATAAAAAAAAAAATTATTTTCTCAAAAATGATTTTTTAGCCCACAATTTTTTATTTTCCCAAGGGTAACAGGAGAAATTTGACCCGAGAAGTTGTTGTCCAGTTTCTCCTGCGTACGCTGATACCCCATATCTGGGGGGTAAAACACTGTTTGGGCACACGTCGGGGTTTGGAAGGGAAGTATTGATGTTTTGAAATGCAGACTTTGATGGAATGCTCTGCGGGCGTCACGTTGCGTTTGCAGAGCCCCTGATGTGCCTAAACAGTAGAAACTCCCCACAAGTGACCCCATTTTGGAAACTAGACCCCCAAAGAAACTTATCTAGATGTGTGGTGAGCACTTTGGACCCCAAAGTGCTTCACAGAAGTTTATAACGCAGAGCCGTGAAAATAATAAATAAGTTTTCTTTCCTCAAAAATAATTTTTTAGCCCAGAATTTTTTAATTTTCCCAAGGGTAACAGGAGAAATTTGACCACAAAAGTTGTTGTCCAGTTTTTTCTGAGTACGGTGATACCCCATATGTGGGGGTAAACCACTGTTTGGGCACATGCCGGGGCTTGGAATTGAAGTAGTGACGTTTTGAAATGCAGACTTTGATGGAATGCTCTGCGGGTGTCATGTTGCGTTTGCAGAGCCACTGATGTGGCTAAACAGTAGAAACCCCCCACAAGTGACCCTATTTTGGAAACTAGACCCTGAAAGGAACTTATCTAGATGTGTGGTGAGCACTTTGAACCCCCAAGTGCTTCACAGAAGTTTACAACGCAGAGCCGTGAAAATAATAAATACGTTTTCTTTCTGCAAAAATAATTTTTTAACCCAGAGTTTTTTATTTTCCCAAGGGTTGCAGGAGAAATTGGACCAAAAAAGTTGTTATCCAGTTTCTCCTGAGTACGTCGATACCCCATGTGTGGGGGTAAACCACTGTTTGTGCACACGTCGGGGCTCAGAAGGGAAGTAGTGACTTTTGAAATGCAGACTTTGATGGAATGGTCTGCGGGCGTCACGTTGCGTTTGCAGAGCCCCTGATGTGCCTAAACAGTAGAAACCCCCCACAAGTGACCCCATTTTGGAAACTAGACCCCCCAAGGAACTTATCTAGATATGTGGTGAGCACTTTGAACCCCCAAGTGCTTCATAGACGTTTACAACGCAGAGCCGTGAAAATAAAAAATCATTTTTCTTTCCTTAAAAATGATGTTTTAGCAAGCAATTTTTTATTTTCACAAAGGTAACAGGAGAAATTGGACCCCAATAATTGTTGTGCAGTTTGTCCTGAGTATGCTGGTACCCCATATGTGGGGGTAAACCACTGTTTGGGCACACGTCGGGGCTCGTAAGTGAGGGAGCACCATTTGACTTTTTGAATACAAGATTGGCTGGAATCAATGATGGTGCCATGTTGCGTTTGGAGACCCCTGATGTGCCTGAACAGTGGAAACCCCTCAATTCTACCTCCAACACTAACCCCAACACACCCATAACCCTAATCCCAACTGTAGCCATAACCCTAACCACAACCCTAATTCCAACCCTAACCCTAAGGCTATGTGCCCACGTTGCGGATTCGTGTGAGATTTTTCAGCACCATTTTTCAAAAATCCGCAGGTAAAAGGCACTGCATTTTACCTGTGGATTTACCGCGGATTTCCAGTGTTTTTTGTGCGGATTTCACCTGCAGATTCCTATTGAGGAACAGATGTAAAACGCTGCGGAATCCGCAAAAAGAATTGACATGCTGCGGAAAATACAACGCAGCGTTTCCGTGCGGTATTTTCCGCACCATGGGCACAGCGGATTTGGTTTTCCATAGGTTAACATGATACTGTAAACCGGATGGAACACTGCTGCGAATCCGCAGCCAAATCCGCACAGTCTGCACATAGCCTAATTCTAAAGGTATGTGCACACACTGCGGAAAACGCTGCAGATCCTCAGCAGTTTCCCACGAGTTTACAGTTCAAGTTCAAAAATCGCTGTACACATGCTGCGGAAAAACTTCACGGAAACGCAGCGGTTTACATTCCGCAGCATGTCACTTCTTTCTGCGGATTCCGCAGCGGTTTTACAACTGCTCCAATAGAAAACCGCAGTTGTAAAACCACAGTGAAATGCGTAGAAAAACCGTGGTAAATCCGCCATAAATCCGCAGCGGTTTAGCACTGCGGATTTATTAAATCCACTGTGGAAAAATCCGCAGAGGACCAGAATACGTGTGCACATACCGAAACCCTAACCCTAACCCTAGCCCTAACCCTAACCCTAGCCCTAACCCTAGCCCTAACCCTAGTTCTTACCCCAACCTTAGTGGAAGAAAAAAAAAATTCTTTACTTTATTATTGTTCCTACCTATGGGGGTGACAAAGGGGGGGGGGGTCATTTAGCATTTTTTTTATTTTGATCACTGTGAAAGGTTATATCACAGTGATCAAAATGCACTTGAAACCAATCTGCCGGCTGGCAGATTCGGCGGGCGCGCTGCGCATGCGCCCGCCATTTTGGAAGATGGCGCCGCCCATGGAGAAGACGGATGGACCCCGGGAGGCTCGGTAAGTATGATGGGTTGGGGGGAAGCACGGGGGGGTGGATCGGAGCATGGGGGGTTGATCGGAGTGCGGGTGGGGGGGTTGATCGGAGTGCGGGTGGGGGGGTGGATCGGAGCTCGGGGGGGTGGATCGGAGCACAGGGGGTGGATCGGAGCACGGGGGTGGATCAGAGCACAGGGGGTGGATCTGAGCACCGGGGGGGTGGATCGGAGTGCAGGGGGGGGTGGATTGGAGCATGGGGGTGGGATTGGAGCACGGGGGGGAGCGGACAAGAGCACGGGGGAGCGGACAGGAGGACGGAGGGGAGCGGAGCAGTGTAAAGGACTGATCGGAGGACTGGGGGGAGATCAGTGGGGGGGGTGCAGACCAGTTTTTCCAGCCATGGCCGATGATATTGCAGCATTGGCCATGGCTGAATTGTAATATTTCACCAGTTTTAATAGGTGAAATATTACAAATCACTCTGATTGGCAGTTTCACTTTCAACAGCCAATCAGAGCGATCGTAGCCATGGGGGGTGAAGCCACCCCCCCTGGGCTGTACTACCACTCCCTCTGTCCCTGCAGATCGGGTGAAATTGGAGTTAACCCTTTCACCCGATCTGCAGGGACGCGATCTTTCCATGACGCCACATAGGCGTCATGGGTCGGATTGGCTCCGACTTTCATGACGCCTACGTGGCGTCAAAGGTCCGGAAGGGGTTAACACTGGACACTAATTTTCTGGTACGAACCCCAAGCTGTAGTTTTGGTTCGCTCATTACTAGTTTTCACATTAAAGCACAGTAGGCATGAGATTTATAATAATCCCATCAACCTTTCAGGAAATGAAGACAATGCTTTTTTTGCACAGCAAAATATGCAGCATCAAAAAGTCACCAACTACTCATCATGGGAACTTAATCTTAAAGAAAGTCAGAAAATTGTAGAAAACTTTAGATTAAGACACCATCAATACTTGATGCAAATAAATAGTAATGGTCCCGTGATAAAAATCCATGTTAAAATACATCTTATGCATGTAAATGGTGATCCAGCATTACCGTGAACATGTGAAGTTAAAAACAGGATTAGAAATAAGTATCATGCAGAAAAGTGAGTAATATAGCCATAGCTCCCAGCTGTCCAGGGTACAGTGTGATAGTCATAATTTGAGAGAGGTTTGTTTGGGCAACATTCTGACTTTCAATCCCTCTGTCTCAAACGTCTTGTCTCCTGAAGTCTTAAATGCATGTGATCAAAGCTCCGTAATTCCTCCTAACCCAACTCCAGCTATGGGGCCAGTATCTCTTTTACTCTTTGCATACTGTAGCATTTCACCCACTACGAATCTTGGGGGACACTCACTTGGCAGCATAATAATCATAGACAGGCACGTTTTTTCAGATAAACAGTCCATGTGGTTTATTATACTCTCTGCATGAACCACTGTAGGCCATGTTACATATCACAGACCTCACATAGTCCTTTAGTTCATCATATATGGCTTTACAAATCCTTCAGTGGTCACACTGGTATCTCTCCAGTCACCGGGTGACTGCACAGTTCAGCAACTGTCCTATGTTAGCGCACACAGTTCTTTTCCCCATACCAGGGGTTACCTCTCAGGAGCTCCTGCTCCTCTGGATGAATGGGTAAAAATTCCAATAGACACAATCCAAAATCTTGTAGAAGGCCTTCGTAGTAGAGTGTAAGCTATTAAATCTAGACATTATTTATCAATCTGAGCAGGATCAAGTTGGAGTCAAGTTTCCTAAAATTTGTGGTTAATGCAAATTCGAACATTTTAAAGTTCAATTTGCAAAAAAATAAAAACTTGCCTAGCATTTCTCACACTGCTGGGGCCAGAGCCAGCTGCAGGTTCTTGTGGGCCCCTGGCAAAAGAGTCTCAGCGGGCCCACACACCATGATTCATGATGCACAGACACTGCAGAGAAATATAGATATACTACACAGGGCCTAGCCTTCCCCCTCATCCTTCACATAGGCAGATATGCACACACACAATACGCAGACATGCACACACACACAATACGCAGACATGCACACATACAGTATTCAGACATGCACAAATACAATACGTTAACATACACATATATACAGTACGCAGACATGCACAAACATACAATAAGCAGACATGCACCCGCATGCAGTACGCAGACTGACATACATACAGTACGCAGATATGCACATATACAGTATGCAGACATGCACACACATACAGTATTCAGACATGCACACACATACAGTATTCAGACATGCACACACATACAGTATTTAGACATGCACACACATACAGTACTCAGACATGCACACACACAGTACGCAGACATACACATATACAGTATGCAGACATGCACACACAAACATTATTCAGACATGCACACACATACAGTACTCAGACATGCACATATACAGTATGCAGACATGCACACACATACAGTATTCAGGCATGCACACACATACAGTATTCAGACATGCGCACACACACAGTATGCAGAGATACAAACACATACAATATGCAGACATGCACACATACAGTAAAATACGCAGACATGCACACGCATACAATACGCAGACATGCACACGCATACAGTACAATACACAGACATGCACAAATACAATACGTAGATATGTACAAACATATATTTGAAGACAAATACCCTAAAATACATAAATTTATACAGTCATACACACTGATATACACAGATATGCACATCATACATGCATACACAAACATACAGACAGACACAAGCCTCACTCACCTCCCCCTGTCTTGCCGCACATCAGGCTCCTCTGGCATGTGGCTATGGAGGGCACGCTGCTTGATGGCTGTCACTTAAACAGACATGGCCGCGGACAGTGCACTCTGCAGCTGTGTCTGCTACTAATGATGCGGTCAGGCCGGCACTGTGCCTTTAACTTTGCTTGTGTGTTGGCTCGGCCGCGTCATTACTAGCAGACATCGCTGCACAGTGCACTGTGCACGGCCATGTTTGTTTAAATGACGGCTGAGCTCAAGTAGTGCCCAAGCTGTTGGGGGAGCGGCCAGGGCCCCCTGATGTCCCAGCCATGAGTGGGCCCCCCATTTGTTCAGGGCCCCGGCACTTGCCCGGGTACGCTGGGTGCTGATGCCGGCCCTGGCTGGGGCATTAGGGAATGTGCTTAAGTAATTATGTGTTGCCATACAGGCTTCCCCATAATGCCTTGCAGCTATATCTATCGGATAATCATACCTTGCACAGTGGTAATCAAGATCAAGGGCAGCTCGGTGGCTCAGTGGATAGCACTGCAGCCTTGCAGCGCTGGAGTCCTGGGTTCTAATCCCACCTTGGACAACATCTGCAAGGAGTTTGTATGTTCTCCCCGTGTTTGCGTGGGTTTCCTCCGGGTACTCCAGTTTCCTCCCACATTCCAAAGACATACTGATAGGGAATTTAGATTGTGAGCCCCATCGGGGACAGTGATGATAATGTGTGCAAACGTGTAAAGCGCTGCGGAATATGTTAGCGCTATATAAAACTAAAGATTATTAAAGATTATTATTATCTGGGCCATCACAGATCAGCGAGACCCATTGGAACACAGGATGGTAGAGTGGGGTCATTTCAATACCCAAAGTCACTGAGTAAGTCTTTGTTTCCTATAGAGCAGGGCTCCACAACCTGTAGCTCGGGAGCCACATGTGGCTCGCGGCCCCATGAATTGAGGCTCGCGACTGTCTGCCAGCTTGATGCATTAGGTCTAGCAAACAGGTATAAAGAGCACATCTCAAAATGGTGAATTTTGTGAGTAGCCCTGCACAGGAGCAGATCTGGATGCACATTTACTGGTCTTAGGGGTTTAGAGATGTTTTAGGTATGGTATGCTGGAGGTTTGTACTACCTGTTAGAAGAGGTGCTCAAAGCTGGATGTGACAGTGTGTTGGGAGAATACCCCTGGATCTCAGTATACTGCTCTAGAGTGATTTCTTTGGATAAGCTTTGGTTATCATTATACCTGTAATGGGGGCTTTGGTTGATACTTCTTTGAAGGAGGTGGGAGCTGGATGTGGCTTGCGACCCTCTCAGTGCTGAATGTGGCTCGCGACCCTCTCTCTAAGCTGAATGTGGCTCTCAAAGTCAGAAAGGTTGGGGACCACTGCTATGGAGTAAAGTCAGTGAGGTTTTCTCCTCTCGTTCTCCAGAAGAGTGTAAGTTTTTATGGTCAGTGGGTCATCTTTCTTTCTTCTGTAGAGTGTAAGCTGCTATGGTCAGCCAACTCCCCTCTCCCAGGTGTATATTTTCCAAATAATTACAAGCTTTACAAAATTGATATTTGCTCAAACTTATTTGCCGAAAATTTAATTTTTGAAGAACATTCTGTGAAGTCAGTAAATATGAATTTCAAAAAATCAGCTCATCTCTATTAATAGTTGTAAAGTGAGGACAAACTACATAATAATGAATACAGTTTGCAGGTGTCCAGATACTTTTGTACATGATGAGCCACTTTAGAAAATACCTACTGTAAGGAAAGCTCCCACGTAGTGACCCCAACATATGCGATTGTGAGTACTAAAAAAGAAGATAAGATATGTGCTCAGAATAAATATTTAAAGACTTTTAATTGACAATCCATCTATTGCAGAGAAGAGGAGCTGTCACTGTGGGTGCAGGTGAGACCAATTAAATTTTGGTTCTTTGAGCTTTTTTTCCTGTAAACTCAGCAGAAAAATGCAACAACACAAAATAATTAGAGGTATTTCTTTATGAGAGAACAAGGAAACTGAAAACAGAAGCAAGGATCTGATGCCATAAAGAATATGTTGAGTAAGTGAAAACTTTTAACCTACTTTACATTTTTCCAATGCTAATACATCTTACTAATTTCTAAACTGACTTATTTTCTATTGAGTAATGTTTTAATTACCTTGAAAAACAGTTTTTGTTCCTGGAAAGAAGTCTTACAATAATGAAATTTAGGCTTGTATTTATTTATTGGTTCTCTAAAATATAATGTACCCTTCTAGTTGTGATCGTTTAGGGGTTATTCTCACAAGGGCAATATTTTTCATAGTATATGGTAATTTTTTTTTTAACAAAGCTCAGTATCTGCGTGACTATTGCTAATATAAAGTACAAGTCCAACATAAAGTTGCTTTTTTGTACCTTTGTGGCTTATATTATCTCCTTCTGCCCCACTAGCATCAAGCTTGACCAAGTTGAATGAGCAGTCATTTTCTTACATTGCTAAAACAACATTTCCAAACATAACACTGCTTCTCCTCAGTGCTGCTGCCCCCTAGCTCCGCTTTCCTGTGTGCTTCCCGAAATAGATAGATCTCAACATGTCCAATTTTATTGCTATGGATGAGCTGATCATTGATAATTATGAATTTACTAGATGCTGGCCCGATTCTAACGTATCGGGTATTCTAGAACAGAGGTCCCCAACTCCAGTCCTCAAGGCCCACCAACATGTCATGTTTTCAGGATTTCCTTAGTCTTGCCCAGGTAATAATTGCATCACCTGTGTAATGCAAAGGAAATCCTGAAAACATGACCTGTTGGTGGGCCTTGAGGACCGGAGTTGGGGACCTCTGTTCTAGAATATGTAGGTAGTATACAGCTCAGGCTGCGTACTATATTGCACAGTGACATAGCATATAACACAACCAACGTAGTATCTAACATAGCTACATAGTATATAACAGAGCTACGTAGTATGTAACACAGCGTACGTAGTATATAGGAGAGCTACGTAGTATATAACACAGCCAAGTAGTATAACACAGAGCCCGTAGTATATTGCACAGCCACGTTCTATATTGCCCAGCTACATAGTATATAGCAGAGATGAAGTATATAACAGAGCCCACGCAGTATATAACACAGCCCATGTAGTATATAGCAATGTGGGCACTATATGCGTGGTTAAAAAAGACTTAAAGGGACTCTGTCACCTGAATTTGGAGGGAACAATCTTCAGCCATAGGGGCGGGGTTTTCAGGTGTTTTATTCACCCTTTCCTTGTGCAGGCGTGTTGTTATGACCTGGTGGTTAGGAGCACCTGACCTGATAGTTAAACTCATACAGGACTAGCTCTGGGATGTGGGAGCTCTGCTGACCGCAAGCCCTAATCCTATCGCACACACTAGAAATAGCCGTGGAGCGCTCCTGACGCTCCCTAGGTGCCTCGTCACAGCCTAAGAGCTAGCTAGCCCTAGAGAAGAAAATAAAGCCTACCTTGCCTCAGAGAAATTCCCCAAAGGAATAGGCAGCCCCCCACATGTAATGACTGTGAGTAAAGATGAAAGTCACAAATGCAGAAATGAGATAGGTTTCAGCAAAGGGAGGCACGACTTACTAAATAGACAGAGGATAGGAAAGGAATCTTTGCGGTCAGCACAAAAACCTACAAAAGACCACGCAGAGTGTGCAAAAGGGTCCTCCGCACCGACTCACGGTGCGGGGGTGCCACCCTGCATCCCAGAGCTTCCAGCTAGCAAGACAAAATCAAGATAACCAGCTGGACAAAGAAACAAGAACAATAATAACAATCAGGAACTTAGCTTCTGCAGGAGAAGACAGGACACCAGACAGATCTAGGAGCGAACTGAACCAATGCTAAAACATTGACAGCTGGCATGGAGAAACGATCTGAGTGGAGTTAAATAGAGAAGCCAACCAAAGGATAAACCACGTCACCTGTGTAAGGAACCTCAGAAGCAGCAGCTCCACTCACAGCCACCAGAGGGAGCCCACGGACCGAACTCACCGAAGTACCATTCATGACCACAGGAGGGAGCTCGACAACAGAATGAACAACAGCGTGTACTATGGAGGACAGAGAATGAACTTCAATCCAATATTGCAGCCAGCATGCAGCCAGCGGGTAAGGAAAGAGTGAATCAAACACCCGAAAACCCAGCCCCTATGGCTGAAGATTGTTCCCTCCAAATTCAGGTGACAGAGTCCCTTTAAAATAAAAATAAACATATACTCACCTTCAGAAGGGCCCTTGATGTCTTGGCGCCTGTGTGCGGTGCACACGGCAGCTTCCAGTTCCAGGGTTGGTATGAGCGCAGGACCTGTGATGACATCGTGGTCACATGACCGTGACGTCATGGCAGGTCCTTCTTGCATAGCATCCTTGGCACCGGAACCTGCCGCTTGCACTCTCGAGGACAGTGCGACGTCGGAGGGTGAGAATAACCTTTTTTTTATTATTATTATTTGTAACAGATCTTTTTACTATTGATGCTGCATACGCAGCATCAATAGTAAAAAGTTGGTCACACAGGGTTAATAGCAGCGTTTATGGAGTGCGTTACACCGCGGTCCATTAACACTGTCATTAACCCTGTGTGAGTGCTCAGCGCTGACTGCAGGGCAGTAAAGCAGTGGCCATTTCGCTGCCAGATTATGGCCATCGCTGATTGGTCATGGCAATGGCCGTGGGCGTTTTGCCACGACCAATCAGCGATTTGGATTTCCATGACAGACAGAGGCTGCGACCAATGAATATCCGTGACAGACAGAAAGACAGACAGAAAGACAGACAGACAGACGGAAGTGACCCTTAGACAATTATATAGTAGATTGACCCACCATTTGACCAATATTGTTTACTATTTACAAACTCCTCCTTTGATTGGAAGTTCATAGGATTCTTCAGAGCATTATAATGTTCTCCTCTGGATGAAAAGTAGAGCTAAGCATAGAATAGCAGAGGTGTGATACAGAACAACTGTCCTTGCAATGAGGGTACTTTGAAAGAGTCAGTGGGAGGATATATTAGACAATTTCATGTATACATCTGTTTTTCATGAATTAGTGTTATTAGCTGTAAATTCAGCAGGTATCCGTAGATTCTTTAGCATAGCATACCTGAACTGTGCTACAACCCATCAGATGCTTTATTAGACAGGGTCATTAGATGCATCTGAGTATGCTCGATCAACAGCATTAGAACTACTGGCGATAGATCCATTTACAACAGAGAGTAAAGAATTCCCTGGTTGATTGTCATTAATGGGCTGATATATTCTGTATTCCTGATTAGACTACATTATAATTTTGGGAGTAACCTACAAAGACTATTTACACAGCAAAAAAATGATTCCTTAGTGCTTTTAAAATAAAGTGCTTTTTTCTAAAAAGGATTCAAGAAATGCCTGATGGCAAAAATAATGTGCATTTCATTTCTTTGAAGTTGTTCCTGGAGGAAGCCTCTCTAAAATAAGCACAAATAAAAAGGCTGAAAAGAAAGCTTCTAGAAAAAGAAATCCAACACCTCTTCAAAACGCTTCAGTAAATGTTTCAGGAACAGAAAACCTCCTTTTAAAAAAATCAAGAAAAAGGAGATTTTTGTGAAAATGTTTCTTTTTAAAAAACCTATGTTTTTTTAATACCTGAAAAAAAATCTGTGTGAACACAGCAACAAGCTTTGCGCCAACAAAAAAGTCACCTTTCTCCAAAATCCACATATGAAGTAAGCAAATTATTTTTCTGTTTATTCCAGATGTGCAAATATCTAAAACTAGAAAAAAATGTGATTTTTTTAGGGATTACTATAGAGTATTGTATTGTATACTGTAACATCTGACTGCTGGGAACTGTGGTTTTGTTCCATGCAATAAATACCAGTGGGCACCTGAAGGAGGATGCTATATAGATAGGTGCAGAAATATTTGGACATTAACACAAATTTTGACAGTTTACCAAAATATATTCAACATACAATTACTTAACCCATATGGGCTTAATGTGCAGACACTCAGCATTAATTGGAGGGTATTCACATCCTAATTGGAGTAAGGGTTTATGAATTATAGCAATTTAAAATCTCAAACGCTCTTTGGGTTATGCCCTCGTTAATTTATCATCAATTAAGGTCTATAGCTGATTCCTGGTGGGTACCGTAATTTGGTAGCTGTTGCTATCAGCCCACAACCTGTGGTCAAAGGAGCACTCAATGAAAGAGAAACAGACATCATAAGAATAATGAAAAGAAGAAATCCATAATGTAGATAGCATAAATGTTAGGAGAGGTCAAATCAACAGTTTGGTACATTGTGCAAAAAAAATAAAAAATAGTGCACTAGTGAGCTTGAAAATTCAGAAAGGCCTGGACGTTTATGGAAGACAACACAGTGGTGGATGATCGCAGAATCTATTCTATAGTGAAGAAAAACCTATTCACAACATCCTCCCAAGTAAACAACACTGTCCAGGAAGTAGGTGTTTTGGTATCAAAGTATACCAAAAAGAGAAGATTTCATGAGATCAAATACAGAAAGTTCACCAAAAGGTGCAAACCATTAATCAGCCTCAAAAATAGAAAGGCCAGATTAGACTTTGCCAAAAACATCTAAAAAAACCAACCCAGTTCTGGAAAATGATTTTTTGAACAGATGAAACTTAAATCAACCTGTACCAGAACGATTGGAAGGAGAAAGTATGAAAAATCCTTGGAATGATCCAAAGCACACAACATCCTCTATAAAAAATGGTGCAGGCAGCATGATGGCATGGGCATTCATGGCTTCCAATGGCACTGGGTCACCACTGCTTATTAATGATGTGACTGATGATAAAAGCAGCCAGATGAGTTCTTAGGTGTACAGGGGTATACATTCCGCTCAAATTCAACCAATTGCAGCAGGGTGGATTTTACAGCGCTTCACAGTACAGATGGACATTGGCCCAAATATACTGTACTGCAAAAGCAACCCAGGAGTTTTTTAATTAAAGAAGTGCAATATTCTTCAATGGCCGAGTCAATCACCAAATCTCAACCCCATTGAGCAGCATTTCACATTCTTAAGGCAAAACTTAATGCTGTCAGCTGCAGTAAAGGCCTAGCAAAACATCACAAAGGAGGAATCCCAACTTTTGGTGATGTCCATGGTTTCCAGACCTCAAGCAGTCATTGTATGTAAAGGATTTGCTACAAAGTGTTAAAAATAAACATTAAATTTAGAGTTAAGTTAATTTGTCTAATTATATTTAAGACCCTAAAATTAGTTTTTTGTAGAAAAATGGTTGCAACTCCTAAATTTTTTTGTTCAACCTCTTTAACCCCTTCATGACCCAGCCTATTTTGACCTTAATGACCTGGCCGTTTTCTGCAATTTTGACCAGTGTCCGCTTATGAGGTAATAACTCGGGAACGCTTCAACGGATCCTAGCGGTTCTGAGACTGTTTTTTCGTGACATATTGGGTTTCATGTGGAAAATTTAGGTCAATAAATTCTGCGTTTATTTGTGATAAAAACGGAAATTTGGCGAAAATTGTGAAAATTTTGCAATTTTCACATTTTGAATTTTTATACTGTTAAACCAGAGAGTTATGTGACACAAAATAGTTAATAACTAACATTTCCCACATGTCTACTTTACATCAGTACAATTTTGGAAAGAAATTTTTTTCTTTGCTAGGAAGTTATAAGGGTTAAAATTTGACCAGCGATTTCTCATTTTTACAACAAAATTTACAAAACCATTTTTTTAGGGACCACCTCACATTTGAAGTCAGTTTGAGGGGTCTATATGGGTGAAAATACCCAAAGTGACACCATTCTAAAAACTGCACCCCTCAAGGTGCTCAAAACCACATTCAAGAAGTTTATTAACCCTTCAGGTGCTTCACAGCAGCAGAAGCAACATGGAAGGAAAAAATTAACATTTAACTTTTTAGTCACAAAAATGATCTTTTAGCAACAAATTTTTTATTTTCCCAATGGTAAAAGGAGAAACTGAACCACAAAAGTTGTTGTCCAATTTGTGTTGAGTACGCTTATATGTGGGGTAAACCACTTTTTGGGCGCATGGCAGGGCTTGGAAGGGAAGGAGCGCCATTTGACTTTTTGAATGAAAAATTGGCTCCACTCTTTGGCGGACACCATGTCACGTTTGGAGACCCCCGTGTGCCTAAAAATTGGAGTTCCCCCAAAAGTGACCCCATTTTGGAAACTAGATGCCCCAAGGAACTAATCTAGATGCATAGTGAGCACTTTAATCCCCCAGGTGCTTCACAAATTGATCCGTAAAAATGAAAAAGTACTTTTTTTTCACAAAAAAATTATTTTAGCCTCAATTTATTCATTTTTACATGGGCAAGAGGATAACATGGATCCTAAAATTTGTTGGGCAATTTCTCCCGAGTACGCCGATACCTCATATGTGGGGGTAAACAACTGTTTGGGCATACGGCAGGGCTCGGAAGGGAAGGCACGCCATTTGACTTTTTGAATGGAAAATTAGCTCCAATTGTTAGCAGACACCATGTCGCATTTGGAGAGCCCCTGTGTGCCTAAACATTAGAGCTCCCCCACAAGTGACCCCATTTTGGAAACTAGACCCCCCAAGGAACTTATATAGATGCATATTGAGCACTTTAAACCCCCAGGTGCTTCACAGAAGTTTATAACGCAGAGCCATGAAAATAAAAAAAAAATTTTCTTTCCTCAAAAATGATTTTTTAGCCTGGAATTTCCTATTTTGCAAAGGGTAATAGGAGAAATTGGACCCCAAATGTTGTTGTCCAGTTTGTCCTGAGTACGCTGATACGCGATATGTGGGGGTAAACCACTGTTTGGGCACACGGCAGGGCTCGGAATGGAAGGCATGTCATTTGGCTTTTTAAATGGAAAATTAGCTCCAATCATTAGCGGACACCATGTCACGTTTGGAGAGCCCCTGTGTGCCTAAACATTGGAGATCCCACACAAATGACCCCATTTTGGAAACTAGACCCCCAAAGGAACTTATCTAGATGTGTGGTGAGCACTTTGAACTCCCAACTGCTTCACAGAAGTTTATAACGCAGAGCAGTGAAAATTAAAAAAAAATTTCTTTTCTCAAAAATGATTTTTTAGCCCGCAATTTTTTATTTTCCCAAGGGTAACAGGAGAAATTTGACCCCAAAAGTTGTTGTCCAGTTTCTCCTGAGTACGCTGATATCCCATATGTGGGGGTAAGCCACTGTTTGGGCACATGCCGGGGCTCGGAAGTGAAGTAGTGATGTTTTGAAATGCAGACTTTGATGGAATGGTCTGCGGGCGTCACGTTGTGTTTGCAGAGCCCCTGATGTGGCTAAACAGTAGAAACCCCCCACAAGTGATCTCCATTTGAAAACTAGACCCCGAAAGGAACTTATCTAGATATGTGGTGAGCACTTTGAACCCCCAAGTGCTTCACAGAAGTTTATAACGCAGAGCCGTGAAAATAATAAATACGTTTTCTTTCCTCAAAAATGATATTTTAGCCCAGAATTTTTTATTTTCCCAAGGGTTACAGGAGAAATTGGACCCCAAAGGTTGTTGTCCAGTTTCTCCTGAGTACGCTGATACCCCATTTGTGGGGTAAACCACTGTTTGGGCACACGTTGGGGCTCAGAAGGAAAGTAGTGACTTTTGAAATGCAGACTTTGATGAAATGCTCTGCGGGCGTCACATTGCGTTTGCAGAGCCCCTGGTGTGCCTAAACAGTAGAAACCCCCCACAAGTGACCCCATTTTGGAAACTAGACCCCCCCAAGGAACTTATCTAGATATGTGGTGAGAACTTTGAACCCCCAAGTGCTTCACAGACGTTTACAACGCAGAGCCGTGAAAATATAAAATCATTTTTCTTTCCTTAAAAATGATGTTGTAGCAAGCAATTTTTTATTTTCACAAGGGTAACAGGAAAAATTGGACCCCAGTAATTGTTGCACAGTTTGTCCTGAGTACACTGATACCCCATATGTGGGGGAAAACTACTGTTTGGGCACACGTCGGGGCTCGGATGTGAGGGAGCACCATTTGACTTTTTGAATACAAGATTGGCTGGAATCAATGGTCGTGCCATGTTGCGTTTGGAGACCCCTGATGTGCCTAAACAGTGGAAACCCCTCAATTCTACCTCCAACACTAACCCCAACACACCCCTAACCCTAATCCCAACTGTAGCCATAACCCTAATCACAACCCTAACCACAACCCTAATTCCAACCCTAACCCTAAGGCTATGTGCCCACGTTGCGGATTTGTGTGAGATTTTTCCGCACCATTTTTGAAAAATCCGCGGGTAAAAGGCACTGCGTTTTACCTGCAGATTTCCAGTGTTTTTTGTGCGGATTTCACTTGCGGATTCCTATTGAGGAACAGGTGTAAAACGCTGCAGAATCCGCACAAAAAATCAACATGCTGCGGAAAATACAACGCAGCGTTTCCGCGCTGTATTTTCCACACCATGGGCACAGCGGATTTGGTTTTCCATAGGTTTACATGGTACTGTAAACCTAATGGAACACTGCTGCGAATCCGCAGCGGCCAATCAGCTGCAGATCCGCAGCCAAATCCGAATCGTGTGCACATAGCCTAATTCTAAAGGTATGTGCACACGCTGCAGAAAACGTTGCGGATCCGCAGCAGTTTCCCATGAGTTTACAGTTCAATGTAAACCTATGGGAAACAAAAATCGCTGTACACATGCTGCAGAAAAAACTGCACGGAAATGCAGCGGTTTACATTCCGCATCATGTCACTTCTTTCTGCGGATTCCGCAGCGGTTTTACAACTGCTCCAATAGAAAACCGCAGTTGTAAAACCGCAGTGAAATGCGCAGAAAAACCGTGGTAAATCCGCCATAAATCCGCAGCGGTTTAGCACTGCGGATTTATCAAATCTGCTGTGGAAAAATTCGCAGAGGACCAGAATATATGTGCACATATCGAAACCCTAACCCTTACCCTAGTTCTAAACCCAACCTTAGTGGAAAAAAAAAAATCTTTATTTTATTATTGTCCCTCTCTATGGGGGTGACAAAGGGGGGGGGGGTCATTTACTATTTTTTTATTTTGATCACTGTGATAGGTTATATCTCAGTGATCAAAATGCACTTTGGAAAGAATCTGCCTGCTGGCAGATTCGGCGGGCGCACTGCGCATGCGCCCGCCATTTTGGAAGATGGCGGCACCTATGGAGAAGACGGACGGACCCCGGAAGGATCGGTAAGTATGATGGGGTGGATCGGAGCATGGGGGGTTGATCGGAGCGCGGGGGTTGGATCGGAGCATGGGGGGGTGGATTGGAGCACGGGGGGTGGATCGGAGCATGGGGGGTGGATTGGAGTGCAGGGGGGTTGGATTGGAGCACGGGGGTGGGATTGGAGCACGGGGAGAGCGGACAAGAGCATGGGGGGAGCGGAGCACAGGACGGAGGGGAGCGGGGCAGTGTGCAGGACTGATCGGTGGCTTGGGGGGGCGATCGGTGGGGGGGGCACATCAGTGTTTCCAGCCATGGCCGATGATATTGCAGCATCGGCCATGGCTGGATTGTAATATTTCACCAGTTATAATAGGTGAAATATTACAAATCGCTCTGATTGGCAGTTTCACTTTCAACAGCCAATCAGAGCGATCGTAGCCACGGGGGGGTGAAGCCACCCCCCCTGGGCTGTACTAACACTCCCCCTTGTCCCTGCAGATGGGGTGAAATTGGAGTTAACCCTTTCACCGAATCTGCAGGGACGCGATCTTTCCATGACACCAGATAGGCGTCATGGGTCGGATTGGCACCGACTTTCATGACGCCTACGTGGCGTCAAAGGTCGGGAAGGGGTTAACCCTTTCACCCCGAAGCCTGATTTCACCTTCCTGACCAGGCCAATTTTTACAATTCTGACCACTGTCAAATTATGAGGTCATAACTCTGGAGCGTTTCAATGTATCCCACTGATTCTGACACTGTCTTCTGCTGACATATTGTACTTCATGATAGTGGTAAAATTTATTTGATATAACTTGCATTTATTTGTGAAAAAATTGGAAATGTGGAGAAAATTTAGCAATTTTCACATTTTTAATTTTTAAGTCCTGAAATCAGAGTCATTTTGCACAAAATAGTTAATGTATAACATTTCCCACATATCTACTTTACATAAGCACAATTTTTGAAACAATTTTTTTGTTAGAAAGTTATAAAAGTTAAAAGTTGACCAGCGATTTTTCATTTTTACAGCAAAATTAGCAAAATCGTATTTTTAGGGACCACCTCACATTTGAAGTGACTTTGAGGGACCTATATTGTGCAATTTCTCCTGTGTATGCTGATACCCCATATGTGGGGGAAAACCACTGTTTGAGCACAAGGCAGGGCTCGGAAGGAAAGGGGCGCCATTTCACTTTTTGAATGTAATATTTACTGGCATAATTAGCGAACACCATATCATGTTTGGAGAGACCCTGATGTGACTAAACAGTGGAAACCCGACTGTCAGATCTTTTGGAACTCCTAAAGTGAACCGACAGAACCACGACAATGAACCTCCCAAGAGTGAGCTGGCCTACTGGACCACCGCCAATAAAGGAAGTGTTAGGGGCATGCCCGAGGGAGACTATTGCCGCAGAAGCGGATACCCGGGGACAGGAAGTAGGAATGGAAAAGACGCAGAACTGGTTATAACGGAGACACAGGACAGACTGGCAATGACTGAGACTAAGAATAGGCAGGATATGGCGGATGCCCAGGACAGACTGGATATGGCAGAAACACAGGACAGGCAGAGTATGGCGGAAACACAGGACATGCAGGGTATGGCAGAAACACAGGACAGGCGGGGTATGGTGGAAACACAGAACAGGCATGGTATGACAGACGCACATGACAGAGCAAGATATGGCGGATGCACAGGACAGAGCAAGGTATGGCAGACGCACAGGACAGAGCAAGGTACAGAGGGACCTGGGTCAAATGAGGACAAATGACAATCAGGCATGGAGCAGAGGAGGAGTTACCTTAAATAGACCGAGTGCTGCAGAACTTCTGGGTCAAGATCCTCCAGAATCATAGAGTGGAGGAACGGAGCATCTGCAGACCAGAGAGGGGAAGTGCGCATGCGCAGTGATAGGTGCGCACCTGAGGAGAGCAAGGGACCGGCGTCGAGTCAGAAGAAGAGATCGGAAGGCGCGCACACACCACTGGAGCGCGCCAGGATGTTTAAGTATGTCGGCGTGCAGAGAGAGCTGCAGGCACAGCGGCAGGAGCAGCTGCAGGTGGCGCCGTGACAGTACTCCTCCCCTTACACCCCCTCCTTCTGAGGCCGGCCTCACACTAGCGAGTTTTACGGATGTAAGAGCGCAGAAACTACGTCCGTAAAACTCGCATAAAATACGGCACAATTATTCTCTATGCCCCAGCTCCTATCTGCCGTATTTTCCTGATCAGTATTATACGGCTTTCTACGGCCGTAGAAAATCGCAGCATGCTGCGTTTGTCACCGTATTGCGCAAATAAAACGTCAATGAAAGTCTATGGAAGCCCCAAAAATACGGATTACACACGGACCAGCAATGTGACTTGCGAGGAATACGCAGCGGTGTTAGAGAGAAAAGCCGGTAATTCAGTGCGGTGTACAGTAAAATCACACTGACAGCTCACAGTAGAATAAATGTGTACACATAGAATAGGTATATATGTCATTGAGACACATAGATGTATATATATTAATATTTCATCCAGCGCGATATAGCAGAAAGCCAGTAATTCAATGACCGGCTTTTGCTTTCTCCTTCCTAAACCCGACATGATATGAGACCTGGTTTACATACAGTAAACCATCTCATATCACCATTTTTTTTGCATATTCCACACTAGGGTTGAGCGACCTTGACCTTTTTAGAGTCGAGTCATGTTTCGCGAAACCCGACTATCTTAGAAGTCAAGTCGAGTGGAATCGGCCGATTATCGCGAAAAGTCGGGTATCGCCCGAAACACGAAACCCAATGCAAGTCAATGGGGGAGCATAGTCGGCAGTGAGTGGAGGCCAGGAAAACCCCTACACTGCCCATTTTAATAGCAAAAACATCCATTATTTTTACTGAAGCTTGTCAATCGTAATTTAGCTTATAATAATTGGAAGGCATTTGAAATTGGGGGTCATTTGGCTAAAGTTAAGGGGGGTAGGGCTGGTTCAAGTAATTAGTGGGCCCAGGAAATCTGGAACGCGTCACGGCAGTGGAGCAGGGAGAGGAAAGTATTTCAACTTTGCAAGTGCTGTGATCCTGAGCAAGCAGGGGGGGCCCACTCGTTGGCACTGGCACTGGCACAGGGCCCCTCAAAGTACAGCGGTGTGTTTGCACGGCGGGGGCGCCTCCCACCGGCAGCAACACTTTTGCGTACTATGAGAGGCCCTGTGCCAGTGACGTCGCCAACTAGTATTCCTCCCCCCACCTGATGAAGGAACCTGCACTTTCATCTGCACCTTCCTCTTTGTCCCCGTGTAAGGTGGTATGGTATGCGGGAAGAGGAACCTGACTTTCAGCAGGGTCACAATCTTGCTGTGTAGCGTGCACGGGGAATTTAGCGTTATGGGTCAATGTACCAGCAGACTCATCTATCACTGGCTGGGCAATGGGCAGGATGAGGAGGAAACACAGATATAGGCCCAAAGAATAAAGTGGGCTAAATGCAGTTCAAAATTGGTAACACAGGACTAACCAGGGGGCATTGCAGTGGAGGACAACTGGAATGAGAGGCTGACACAGAGAGTAGGCCCAAATCAGTAAGTAGTCGAAATGCAGTTCAAAATTGGCAACCGTAGTAAACAGGCGGCACAGCTTTGTTCAGTGGAGGAGAACAGCAAGGAGTGGCAGACACCGATAGTAGGCCCCAACCCAACTAGTAGGCCAAATGCAGTCTAACATTAACAACTACTTAACGAGAGCCTGAAAATGGAATTTCAGGACAGGAAACCAGGAGAACAGCAAGGAGTGGCAGACACCGATAGTAAGCCCCAACCCAACTAGTACGTCAAATGCAGTTGTTCCATTTAACCACAATTTAATGAGAGCCTGAACATAGAAGCTCAGGAAAGGCAACCTGGAGAACACCTTGTAGTGTAACACGCCATCTCTCTACACCCCATACCCAATTTGTAGGCCTAATGCAGTGTAGTTTCCAACAACTACTAAACGATAGCAGGAAGATCGAAGCAATGGCGAGGAAACCTGGGGAACACCTTGGAGTGGAACACCCCATCTCTCTACACCCCATACCCAATTTGTAGGCCTAATGCAGTGTAGTTTCCAACAACTACTAAATGAGAGTCGGAAGACCGAAGCAATGTGGATGAAACCTGGGGAACACCTTGGAGTGTAACACACCATCTCTCTACACCCTATACCCAATTTGTAGGCCTAATGCACTGTAGTTTCCAACAACTACTAAACGAGAGCAGGAAGATCGAAGCAATGGAGAGGAAACCTGGGGAACACCTTGGAGTGTAACACACCATCTCTCTACACCCCATACCCAATTTGTAGGCCTAATGCAGTGTAGTTTCCAACAACTACTAAACGAGAGCAGGAAGATCGAAGCAATGGCGAGGAAACCTGGGGAACACCTTGGAGTGGAACACACCATCTCTCTACACCCCATACCCAATTTGTAGGCCTAATGCACTGTAGTTTCCAACAACTACTAAACGAGAGCATTAAGATCGCAGCAATGGCGAGTAAACCTGGGGAACACCTTGGAGTGGAACACACCATCTCTACACCCCAGACCCAACTTGTAGGCCGAATGCAGTGTTGTTTTCAACAACTACTTAAGAAGAGCCTGAAGATCAAAGCTCAGAAAAGGCAACCCGGGGAACACCTTGGAGCGGCAGACACTGGTAGTAGGCTGTAAACCCCAAATTTTGGTCAATGGAGTTTATGAAATGTTCCAGGGGTACACAGGCAGCATTGGTGTGGTAAGCGGAGGACAATTTATATTTGGGACTGCAGACAGACTTTGTAGGCTGTCCCCTGTGGACCATGCATCCACAACATTAACCCAGTGCGCCGTAATGGACATCTAACCTTTCGTGGACATGCCTACTGGTCCATGCATCTGTTGTCAGGTGCACCTTTCTACTATTAGATAGCCAGAGAGCATGGACAATGCAGATTTTTACATGATGCTGTAGTGCTGGGATGGCTTTTCTCGCAAAAGAAGTGACGACTGGGTAGCTCTTACCGTGGTACAGCGTAGTCCATCTGGGCTTTATAATTGTAAAATAGAGAATAAAAATTGGCTGTATGCACTTTAAAATAGGTTACAGGGGTACACGGGCGGCAGTGGTCTGGTCAGTGTAGTTGTAGTAGAAAGAAGGGACCGCAGACAGGCTTCGAAGGCCTAACATAACAAATTGGACAGGCTGTAGGCACTTTTACATTGGTTCCAGGGGTACACGGGCAGCAGTACAGTGGTCAGTGGAGGCCAAGTGGAAGGAGGGACCGCAGACAGGCTTCGAAGGCCTAACATAAAAAAATAGGGCTGTTGGCAATTTACAATTGGTTCCAGGGGTACACGGGCAGCAGTACAATGGTCAGTGGAGGCCTAGTGGAAGGAGGGACCGCAGACAGGCTTCGAAGGCCTAACATAACAAAAATAGGGGTGCAGGCAATTTAACATTGGTTCCAGGGTTACACGGGCAGCAGTGGTCTGGTCAGTGTAGTAGTAGTAGAAAGAAGGGACTGCAGACAGGCTTCGAAGGCCTAACATAACAAAATTGGGCTGTTGGCAATTTAAAATTGGTTCCAGGGGTACACGGGCAGCAGTACAATGGTCAGTGGAGGCCTAGTGGAAGGAGGGACCGCAGACAGGCTTCGAAGGCCTAACATAACAAAAATAGGGGTGCAGGCAATTTAACATTGGTTCCAGGGGTACACGGGCAGCAGTGGTCTGGTCAGTGTAGTAGTAGTAGAAAGAAGGGACTGCAGACAGGCTTCGAAGGCCTAACATAACAAAATTGGTCTGTTGGCAATTTAAAATTGGTTCCAGGGGTACACGGGCAGCAGTACAATGGTCAGTGGAGGCCTAGTGGAAGGAGGGACCGCAGACAGGCTTCGAAGGCCTAACATAACAAAAATAGGGGTGCAGGCAATTTAACATTGGTTCCAGGGTTACACGGGCAGCAGTGGTCTGGTCAATGTAGTAGTAGTAGAAAGAAGGGACTGCAGACAGGCTTCGAAGGCCTAACATAACAAAATTGGGCTGTTGGCAATTTAAAATTGGTTCCAGGGGTACACGGGCAGCAGTACAATGGTCAGTGGAGGCCTAGTGGAAGGAGGGACCGCAGACAGGCTTCGAAGGCCTAACATAACAAAAATAGGGGTGCAGGCAATTTAACATTGGTTCCAGGGGTACACGGGCAGCAGTGGTCTGGTCAGTGTAGTAGTAGTAGAAAGAAGGGACTGCAGACAGGCTTCGAAGGCCTAACATAACAAAATTGGGCTGTTGGCAATTTAAAATTGGTTCCAGGGGTACACGGGCAGCAGTACAGTGGTCAGTGGAGGACTAGTGGAAGGAGGGACCCTAGACAGGCTTCGAAGGCCTAACATAACAAAAATAGGGGTGCAGGCAATTTAACATTGGTTCCAGGGGTACACGGGCAGCAGTGGTCTGGTCAGTGTAGTAGTAGTAGAAAGAAGGGACTGCAGACAGGCTTCGAAGGCCTAACATAACAAAATTGGTCTGTTGGCAATTTAAAATTGGTTCCAGGGGTACACGGGCAGCAGTACAATGGTCAGTGGAGGCCTAATGGAAGGAGGGACCGCAGACAGGCTTCGAAGGCCTAACATAACAAAAATAGGGGTGCAGGCAATTTAACATTGGTTCCAGGGGTACACGGGCAGCAGTGGTCTGGTCAGTGTAGTAGTAGTAGAAAGAAGGGACTGCAGACAGGCTTCGAAGGCCTAACATAACAATATTGGGCTGTTGGCAATTTAAAATTGGTTCCAGGGGTACACGGGCAGCAGTACAATGGTCAGTGGAGGACTAGTGGAAGGAGGGACCGCAGACAGGCTTCGAAGGCCTAACATAACAAAAATAGGGGTGCAGGCAATTTAACATTGGTTCCAGGGGTACACGGGCAGCAGTGGTCTGGTCAGTGTAGTAATAGTAGAAAGAAGGGACTGCAGACAGGCTTCGAAGGCCTAACATAACAAAATTGGGCTGTTGGCAATTTAAAATTGGTTCCAGGGGTACACGGGCAGCAGTACAATGGTCAGTGGAGGACTAGTGGAAGGAGGGACCGCAGACAGGCTTCGAAGGCCTAACATAACAAAAATAGGGGTGCAGGCAATTTAACATTGGTTCCAGGGGTACACGGGCAGCAGTGGTTTGGTCAGTGTAGTAGTAGTAGAAAGAAGGGACTGCAGACAGGCTTCGAAGTCCTAACATAACAAAATTGGGCTGTTGGCAATTTAAAATTGGTTCCAGGGGTACACGGGCAGCAGTACAATGGTCAGTGGAGGCCTAGTTGAAGGAGGGACCGCAGACAGGCTTCGAAGGCCTAACATAACAAAAATAGGGGTGCAAGCAATTTAACATTGGTTCCAGGGGTACACGGGCAGCAGTGGTCTGGTCAGTGTAGTAGTAGTAGAAAGAAGGGACTGCAGACAGGCTTCGAAGGCCTAACATAACAAAATTGGGCTGTTGGCAATTTAAAATTGGTTCCAGGGGTACACGGGCAGCAGTACAATGGTCAGTGGAGGCCTAGTGGAAGGAGGGACCGCAGACAGGCTTCAAAGGCCTAACATAACAAAAATGTCAATACAATGGTATTGTCAGTGCCAGGCATTGAAGGATGTCAGCGCATAGACTAAACATTGGTGGAGCTGTGAGAGATAATTTTGCAAGTGGTAGAGCACTGTTTGAGCTGGGGGGGGAACTGTCTTGTGGCCGGCGGTACAGGCTCAGGGCCCCTCATATTACAACGGTGTGTCTGACGTTGGGTGCGCACCACCACCGCCAGAGACACTTTATTGTACTATGAGGGACCCAGTGGCAGTGCCGTCGACCAAAAGCGGGCACACCCACCTCTTCAGAAAAAAAACAGCACTCTCACGGGTGCTGGCGCCAAGTGGCGATACCACGGCCCCGTGTGGGGAGTTTGGCCATTTAGGGAGGTGTAAACATGTCGTATGCTGGACAATCAGGTGCAGCAAATTACGATATTGGAAAAGTCATTCATAATAGTCCACAGGCAAGACCTTTTCATAGGAAAGCTAGGTGTCAGCCGGGCAAGGTGGGGCAAAAGATTTCGAAATCCAGTTGTGGTTCATTTTAATGAAGGTTAGATCATCTACATTTTGGGTAGCCAGACGAGTCCTTTTTTCTGTTAGTATTGAACCTGCAGCACTGAATACTCTTTCTGATAGGACACTAGCTGCCGGGCAAGCAAGCTCCTGCAATGCATATTCTGCCAATTCTGGCCAGGTGTCTAATTTGGATGCCCAGTAATCAAATGGGAATGACGGTTGAGGGAGAACGTCAATAAGGGATGAAAAATAGTTTGTAACCATACTGAACAAATGTTGTCTCCTGTCACTTTGAATTGATGCTGCAGTACCTGTCCTGTCTGCGGTCATAGCAAAATCACTCCACAACCTGGTCAGAAAACCCCTCTGGCCAACGCCACTTCTGATTTCTGCCCCTCTAACACCTCTGGTCTGCTGGCCCCTGCAGCTCGTGTGAGAACGATCACGGGCGCTGTGTGCAGGGAATGCCAGAAGCAAACGGTCAACAAGAGTTGATTGTTTGGTTGCTAATATTAGTTCCAAGTAGGGTTGAGCGAAACGGGTCGAACATTTTCAAAAGTCGCCGACTTTTGGCGAAGTCGAGTTTCATGAAACCCGATCCGACCCCTGTGCGTGGTCGGCCATGCGGTACGCGACTTTCGTGCCAAAGTCGCGTTTCAATGACGCGAAAAACGCCATTTCTCAGCCAATGAAGGTAAACGCAGAGTGTGGGCAGCGTGATGACATAGGTCCTGGTCCCCACCATCTTAGAGAAGGGCATTGCAGTGATTGGCTTGCTGTCTGCGGCGTCACAGGGGCTATAAAGGGGAGTTCCCGCCGACCACCATGTTACTGCTGCTGATCTGAGCTTAGGGAGAGGTTGCTGCCGCTTCGTCAGAAGCAGGGATAGCGTTAGGCAGGGTCCATTAACCACAAAACCGCTTGTGCTGTAGCGATTTCCACTGCCCAACACCACCTTCGGTGTGCAGGGACAGTGGAAGCTCCATTTTTTTTTTTTTCCTCAGCGCTGTAGCTCATTGGGCTGCCCTAGAAGGCTCCCTGATAGCTGCATTGCTGTGTGTACGCCGCTGTGCAAACCAACTGCTTTTTTCAAAGCACAAATCCTCTTGTTCCTTCCTTTCTGCACAGCTATCTTGTTTGTTTGTCCACACTTTTTATTTAATTTGTGCATCAGTCCACTCCTTATTGCTGCCTGCCATACCTGGCTGAGATTACTGCAGGGAGATAGTAATTGAAGGACAGTTCCTTTTTTTTTTTTTTTTTTTTTGTGGGAGATTAAGATTGACATTTCTGCTAGAGTGCCATCTCTGTCTGTGTCATCTCTCACTCAGTGGGCCATAGAAAGCCTATTTATTTTTTTGCTTGATTTGGGTTCCAAAATCTACCAGAAAAAATCACAACATCAATCAGTGGGAGAAAAATATTGGCCTCAGGGCTTGTGTGCCACTCCTTACTCCTGTGTGTGCCATCTCTCACTCAGTGGGCCATAGAAAGCCTATTAATTTTTTTGCTTGATTTGGGTTCTAAATTCTACCTGAAAAAATCAATAAATCAATCAGTGGGAGATTAATATTGGCCTTTGGGCTTGTGTGCCAGTCCTAAGCGTGCCATCTCTCTCTCTCTCAGATAGTGGGCCATAGAAAGCCTATTTTTTTATTATTTTATTGGGTTTATAAATTTTCCCTGGAAAAAAAAAAAAAGTGGGAGATTAATATTGGCCTCTGGGCTTGTGTGCCAGTCCTGAGCGTGCCATCTCTCTCACAAATAGTGGGCCATAGAAAGCCTATTTATTTTTTTGGTTGATTTGGGTTCATAATTCTACCTGAAAAAATCAATCAATCAATCAGTGGGAGATTAATATTGGCCTTTGGGCTTGTGTGCCAGTCCTAAGCGTGCCATCTCTCTCTCTCAGATAGTGGGCCATAGAAAGCCTATTTATTATTATTTTTTTTATTGGGTTTACAAATTTTCCCTGGAAAAAAAAAAATGGGAGATTAATATTGGCCTCTGGGCTTGTGTGCCAGTCCTGAGCGTGCCATCTCTCTCACAAATAGTGGGCCATAGAAAGCCTATTAATTTTTTTGCTTGATTTGGGTTCCAAAATCTACCAAAAAAATCACTAAATCAATCAGTGGGAGATTAATATTGGCCTCTGGGCTTGTGTGCCACTCCTGACTCCTGTGAGCGTCATCTGTCACTCAGTGGGCCCTAGAAAGCCTATTTTTTGTTTTATTTGTTTTCTAAATTCTCCCTGAAAAAATCATTTTATTTTCTTTAGTTTCTAAATTATTCCTGAAAAAAATCATTTTTTTTGTATTTTTTTTTCTCTAAAGTCTCCCTGAAAAAAAAAAAAAAAATCTGTGGGAGATTCATATTGCCCCTTCTGCTTGTGTGCCAGTCTTGACTCCTGGGTGTGCCATCTCTCTCTCTCTCTCTCCCCAATTGTGGGCCATAGAAAGCCTATTAATTTTTTTGCTTGATTTGGGTTCCAAAATCTACCAAAAAAAATAACTAAATCAATCGGTGGGAGATTAATATTGGCCTCTGGGCTTGTGTGCCACTCCTGACTCCTGTGTGCGTCCTCTCTCACTCAGTGGGCCCTACAAAGCCTTTTTTTTTTTCCTAAATTCTCCCTGAAACAATCATTTCATTTTATTTGTTTTATAAATTCTTCTGTAAAAAATAATTTTTTTTAAATTTTTTTTTTTTCTGAAGTCTCCCTTTTAAAAAAAACAAACACAAATCAGTGGGAGATAAATATTTACATTTGCGCTTCAGTGACAGTCCTGCGTGTGTGCCATCTCATTTGTTGCCAACAACAACAGAGTGTGTAACATTGTGGCTGATTTTCGTTGTGGTCTCACCCACCTGTAAAGGGGTAGCTAAATCATACTGAAGTTATAGCTCACCGTGTAAGTTGTGTGACAGCAACAAATACCGTTCGTTTGGTAACGTTTTTAAAACAATGAGGAAGTCTGGTGGAAGAGGTCGTGGCTGGGGGCGTTCATTGTCAGCTGGTAATGAGGGTAGTGGTAGTGGTGGAGCATCAGGTGGTTGTGGGAAAAAAAATATTGCACCTAAGTCTGGAGCTGTGGAGCCAGGTTCGTCGTCTGGCTACACAAGGCCTCGAACCCTCCCTTTTCTGGGAGTAGGAAAACTGCTTTTAAAGCCGGAGCATCAAGAGCAAGTTTTGGCTTATCTTGCTGACTCAGCCTCTAGCTCTTTTGCCTCCTCTCGTGAAACTGGTAAAAGTAAAAGCAGCGCGTCGTTAGTGGATGTTCACGGTCAGGGACAAGTCGCTTCCTTGTCCTCTTCAGCAAAAACAACAACAGAGAAGAATGCAGCAGGCGACACAACGGGTTACTCCATGGAGCTCTTTACACATACCGTCCCTGGCTTAGAAAGTGAAGCAGTTAACAGTCCATGCCCATTACAAGTTGAATCTGACATGGAGTGCACTGATGCACAGCCACAGCCAGACTACTATGCTGGTCCTTTGACTCAGACCACAACATTGCCCTCGCAGGGTGCTGATCAAGAATCAGACCCTGATGAGACTATGTTGCCCCATCACGAACGCTATACCACCGACCGACACGGTGACACAGACGAAGTTGCACACGAGCTACAAGAAGAGGTAATAGATGACCCAGTTCTTGACCCCGATTGGCAGCCATTGGGGGAACAGGGTGCAGGCGGCAGCAGTTCTGAAGCGGAGGAGGAGGGGCCGCAGCAGGCATCAACATCGCAACAGGTTCCATCTGCCGGGCCCGTATCTTGGCCAAAACGCGTGGCAAAGTCAAAACCTGTTGGAGGACAGCGTGGCCATCCGGTTAAAGCTCAGTCTGCAATGCCTGAAAAGGTATCCGATGCTAGAAAGAGTGCAGTCTGGCATTTTTTTAAACAACATCCAATTGATCAGCACAAAGTAATCTGTCAAAAATGTTCAACTACCTTAAGCAGAGGGCAGAATCTGAAAAGTCTCAATACAAGTTGCATGCATAGACATTTAACCACCATGCATTTGCAAGCTTGGACTAACTACCAAACGTCCCTTAAGATTGTAGCACCCTCGGCCAATGAAGCTACTCATCAACGCAACATCCCTTCCGGCAGTGTAGGGCCACCATTTTCTGCACCACCTGCAGTATCTGTGCAGGTTTCTTTGCCAGGCCAAAGCAGTCAGGGTCAGGGAATCTCCAGTTTCGTAGTAGGAAACACTGCATCTAGGGCACCGGCGGCAACAATACCATCTCCCACCGTCTCTCAGTCTGCCATGTCCACCGGCACCCCCGCTAGTTCCACGATCTCCAGCTCTCCAGTCCAGCTCACCCTACATGAGACTATGGTTAGAAAAAGGAAGTACTTAGCCTCGCATCCGCATACACAGGGTTTGAACGCCCACATAGCTAGACTAATCTCGTTAGAGATGATGCCCTACCGGTTAGTTGAAAGCGAAGCTTTCAAAGACCTGATGGACTACGCTGTACCACGCTACGAGCTACCCAGTCGACACTTTTTTTCCAGAAAAGCCATCCCAGCCCTCCACCAGCATGTTAAAGAGCGCATCGTCCATGCACTCAGGCAATCTGTGAGCACAAAGGTGCACCTGACAACAGATGCATGGACCAGTAGGCATGGCCAGGGACGTTACGTGTCCATCACGGCACACTGGGTAAATGTGGTGGATTCAGGGTCCACAGGGGACAGCAAGTTTGGGACAGTTCTGCCTAGCCCACGGTCTAGGAAATAGTTGGCTGTAGCCGTTCGCACCCCCTCCTCCTCCTCCTCCTCCTCGTCCTCCTGCAGAAGCAAGAGCTCGTCCACAGACCGCAGTCGCACAACCACTCCATCCGCAGCTGCCACTGTTGCACACCAGGTCTCCCATTATGGGGCAGCTACTGGTAAACGTCAGCAGGCTGTATTGGCTATGAAGTGTTTGGGCGACAACAGACACACCGCGGAAGTTCTGTCCGAGTTCTTGCAGCAAGAAACGCAGTCGTGGCTGGGCACTGTAGATCTTGAGGCAGGCAAGGTAGTGAGTGATAACGGAAGGAATTTCATGGCTGTCATCTCCCTTTCCCAACTGAAACACATTCCTTGCCTGGCTCACACCTTAAACCTGGTGGTGCAGTGCTTCCTGAAAAGTTATCCGGGGTTATCCGACCTGCTCCTCAAAGTGCGTGGACTTTGCGCACATATCCGCCGTTCGCCTGTACACTCCAGCCGTATGCAGACCTATCAGCGTTCTTTGAACCTTCCCCAGCATCGCCTAATCATAGACGTTGTTACAAGGTGGAACTCAACACTGCACATGCTTCAGAGACTGTGCGAACAGAGGCGGGCTGTTATGTTTTTGTGGGAGGATACACATACACGGGCAGGCAGTAGGATGGCAGACATGGAGTTGTCAGGTGTGCAGTGGTCGAAGATTCAAGACATGTGTCAAGTCCTTCAGTGTTTTGAGGAATGCACACGGCTGGTTAGTGCAGACAACGCCATAATAAGCATGAGCATCCCCCTAATGTGTCTGCTGATGCAAAGTTTGACGCACATAAAGGATCAGGCGTCTGCACCAGAGGAAGAGGAAAGCCTTGATGACAGTCAGCCATTGTCTGGTCAGGGCAGTGTACAGGACGAGGTAGCGGGCGAAGAGGAGGTGGAGGATGAGGAGGTTGATGGGGATGAGTATATTTTTAATGAGGAAGCTTTCCCGGGGTCATTGGAAATTGGTGGCGTGGCAAGGGCGGGTTCTGGTTTTTTGAGGGACACAAGTGACGTAGATTTGCCTGCAACTGCCCCTCAACCAAGCACAACCGCAGATTTGACAACTGGAACTTTGGCCCACATGGCGGATTATGCCTTGCGTATCCTCAAAAGGGACACACGCATTACAAAAATGATGAACGATGACGATTACTGGTTGGCCTGCCTCCTTGATCCTCGCTATAAAGGCAAATTGCAAAATATTATGCCACATGAGAACTTGGAACTAATATTAGCAACAAAACAATCAACTCTTGTTGACCGTTTGCTTCTGGCATTCCCTGCACACAGCGCCCGTGATCGTTCTCACACGAGCTCCAGGGACCAGCAGACCAGAGGTGTTAGAGGGGCAGAAATCAGAAGTGGCGTTGGCCAGAGGGGTTTTCTGACGAGGTTGTGGAGTGATTTTGCTATGACCGCAGACAGGACAGGTACTGCAGCATCAATTCAAAGTGACAGGAGACAACATTTGTCCAGTATGGTTACAAACTATTTTTCATCCCTTATCGACGTTCTCCCTCAACCGTCATTCCCATTTGATTACTGGGCATCCAAATTAGACACCTGGCCAGAATTGGCAGAATATGCATTGCAGGAGCTTGCTTGCCCGGCAGCTAGTGTCCTATCAGAAAGAGTATTCAGTGCTGCAGGTTCAATACTAACTGAAAAAAGGACTCGTCTCGCTACCCAAAATGTAGATGATCTAACCTTCATTAAAATGAACCACAACTGGATTTCGAAATCTTTTGCCCCACCTTGCCCGGCTGACACCTAACTTTCCTATGAAAAGGTCTTGCCTGTGGACTCTTCTGAATGACTTTTCCAATCTCGTAATTTTCTGCACCTGATTGTCCAGCATACGACATGTTTACTCCTAACAAAATGGCCAAACTCCCCACACGGGGCCGTGGTATCGCCACTTTGCGCCAGCACCCGTGAGAGTGCTGTTTGTCTGAAGAGGTGGGTGTGCCCGCTTTTGGTCGACGGCACTGCCACTGGGTCCCTCATAGTACAATAAAGTGTCTCTGGCGGTGGTGGTGCGCACCCAACGTCAGACACACCATTGTAATATGAGGGGCCCTGGGCCTGTACCGCCGGCCACAAGACAGTTCCCCCCCCAGCTCAAACAGTGCTCTACCACTAGCAAAATTATCTCTCACAGCTTCACCAATGTTTAGTCTATGCGCTGACATCCTTCAATGCCTGGCACTGACAATACCATTGTTTTGACATTTTTGTTATGTTAGGCCTTCATAGCCTGTCTGCGGTCCGTTCTTTCTACAACTACTACACTGACCAGGCCACTGCTGGCCGTGTTCCCCTGGAACCAATTTAAACTTGCCTACAGCCAGCCCAATTTTGTTATGTTAGGCCTTCTTAGCCTGTCTGCCGTCACTCCTTCCACTAGACTTCCACTGACCAGACCACTGTTGCCCGTGTACCCCTGGAACTAATTTTAAATTGCCAACAGCCAAATGTTATTATGCTAGGCCTTTGATGCCTGTCTGCCGTCACTCCTTCCACTAGACTTCCACTGACCAGACCACTGTTGCCCGTGTACCCCTGGAACCAATTTTAAATTGCCAACAGCCCAATGTTATGATGTTAGGCCTTTGATGCCTGTCTGCCGTCACTCCTTCCACTAGGCCTCCACTGACCTGTCTACTGCTGCCCGTGTTCCCATGGAACCAATTGTAAATTGCCTACAGCCAGCCCATTTTATTACGTTAGGCCTTCGAAGCCTGTCTGCGGTCCCTCCATCCACTAGGCCTCCACTTACCTGTCTACTGCTGCCCGTGTACCCCTTGAACCAACATCATAAAATAAAAAAAAAAGTATTTTGCTTATAAAAAAGAAAATACTGGTGAGATATCAAATGCAGACATTTTAACTTTAAAAACAAACACACAACTAAAATCTGGTACAGTACTAAAAATGGCCACCAGCTACAATTACTTTATCCTGCAAGTATTTAACTGAAAGGTTTTTTAAATTGAAAACACAGATATGGCATCCACCGAGTGTTGTCCTGTCGCGTCTTCTTTATATTATTGCCGAGAAGATGCAAAACAATGAAAATAATAAAATCATTAATTACCAAAATAATAGAGAAAGTCAACACCACATTGCAAATAAACATTCATTCCAAATAAAGAAGCAGGGCGCGTCCGAGGGTGAGTATATACCTAATAAGAATATAATCACCCTCGGACGCGCAATGCTTATTTCCAACAGCCTTCCTTCCTAAGAATCAGCCCTTCCGTGGTGTAGAGAGACGTTGTGTTACACTTCAAGGTGTTCCCCAGGTTGTCTTTCCTGAGCTTCGATCTTCCGGCTCTCGTTTAGTAGTTCTTGGAAACTACACTGCATTAGGCCTTCAAATTGGGTATGGGGTGTAGAGAGAGGGTGTGTTACACTCCAAGGTGTTCCCCAGGTTGCCTTTCCTGAGCTTCGATCTTCCGGCTCTCGTTTAGTAGTTGTTGGAAACTACGCTGCATTAGGCCTTCAAATTGGGTATGGGGTGTAGAGAGAGGGTGTGTTACACTCCAAGGTGTTCCCCAGGTTGCCTTTCCTGAGCTTCGATCTTCCGGCTCTCGTTTAGTAGTTCTTGGAAACTACACTGCATTAGGCCTTCAAATTGGGTATGGGGTGTAGAGAGAGGGTGTGTTACACTCCAAGGTGTTCCCCAGGTTGCCTTTCCTGAGCTTCGATCTTCATGCTCTCGTTTAGTAGTTGTCGGAAACTACGCTGCATTAGGCCCACAAATTGGGTATGGGGTGTAGAGAGAGGGTTTGTTACACTCCAAGGTGTTCCCCAGGTTGCCTTTCCTGAGCTTCGATCTTCCGGCTCTCGTTTAGTAGTTGTTGGAAACTACGCTGCATTAGGCCTTCAAATTGGGTATGGGGTGTAGAGAGAGGGTGTGTTACACTCCAAGGTGTTCCCCAGGTTGCCTTTCCTGAGCTTCGATCTTCCGGCTCTCGTTTAGTAGTTCTTGGAAACTACACTGCATTAGGCCTTCAAATTGGGTATGGGGTGTAGAGAGAGGGTGTGTTACACTCCAAGGTGTTCCCCAGGTTGCCTTTCCTGAGCTTCGATATTCCGGCTCTCGTTTAGTAGTTGTTGGAAACTACACTGCATTAGGCCTCCAAATTTGGTATGGGGGAAACATTGGCGCATCTGCGGTCCCTCCTTCCTCTAGGCCTCCACTGACCTGTCTACTGCTGCCCGTGTTCCCCTGGAACCAATTTTAAATTGCCTACAGGCAGCCCAATTTATTATGTTAGGGTTTCGAAGCCTGTCTGTGGTCCCTCCTTCCACTAGGCCTCCACTGACCTGTCTACTGCTGCCCGTGTACCCCTTGAACCAACATCATAAAATAAAAAAAAAAGTATTTTGCTTATAAAAAAGAAAATACTGGTGAGATATCAAATGCAGACATTTTAACATTAAAAACAAACACACAACTAAAATCTGGTACAGTACTAAAAATGGCCACCAGCTACAATTACTTTCTCCTGCAAGTAGTTAACTGAAAGGTTTTTTAAATTGAAAACACAGATATGGCATCCACCGAGTGTTGTCCTGTCGCGTCTTCTTTATATTATTGCCGAGAAGATTCAAAACAATGAAAATAATAAAATCATTAATTACCAAAATAATAGAGAAAGTCAACACCACATTGCAAATAAACATTCATTCCAAATAAAGAAGCAGGGCGCGTCCGAGGGTGAGTATATACCTAATAAGAATATAATCACCCTCGGACGCGCAATGCTTATTTCCAACAGCCTTCCTTCCTAAGAATCAGCCCTTCCGTGGTGTAGAGAGATGTTGTGTTACACTCCAAGGTGTTCCCCAGGTTGCCTTTCCTGAGCTTCGATCTTCCGGCTCTCGTTTAGTAGTTGTTGGAAACTACGCTGCATTAGGCCTTCAAATTGGGTATGGGGTGTAGAGAGATGGTGTGTTCCACTCCAAGGTGTTCCCCAGGTTGCCTTTCCTGAGCTTCGATCTTCCGGCTCTCGTTTAGTAGTTCTTGGAAACTACGCTGCATTAGGCCTTCAAATTGGGTATGGGGTGTAGAGAGAGGGTGTGTTACACTCCAAGGTGTTCCCCAGGTTGCCTTTCCTGAGCTTCGATCTTCATGCTCTCGTTTAGTATTTGTCGGAAACTACGCTGCATTAGGCCTTCAAATTGGGTATGGGGTGTAGAGAGAGGGTGTGTTACACTCCAAGGTGTTCCCCAGGTTGCCTTTCCTGAGCTTCGATCTTCCGGCTCTCGTTTAGTAGTTCTTGGAAACTACACTGCATTAGGCCTTCAAATTGGGTATGGGGTGTAGAGAGAGGGTGTGTTACACTCCAAGGTGTTCCCCAGGTTGCCTTTCCTGAGCTTCGATCTTCCGGCTCTCTTTTAGTAGTTCTTGGAAACTACACTGCATTAGGCCTACAAATTGGGTATGGGGTGGAGAGAGATGGTGTGTTACACTCCAAGGTGTTCCCCAGGTTTCCTTGCCATTGCTTCGGTCTTCCGACTCTCGTTTAGTAGTTGTAGAAAAGTACACTGAATTAGGCCTAAAAAATGGGTATGGGGTGGAGAGAGATGGTGTGTTACACTCCAAGGTGTTCCCCAGGTTGCCTTTCCTGAGCTTGTATCTTCAGGCTCTCATTAAATTGTGGTTAAATGGAACAACTGCATTTGGCGTACTAGATGGTTTGGGGCCTACTATCGGTGTCTGCCACTCCTTGCTGTTCTCCTGGTTTCCTGTCCTGAAATTCCATTTTCAGGCTCTCGTTAAGTAGTTGTTAATGTTAGACTGCATTTGGCCTACCAGTTGGGTTGGGGCCTACTATCGGTGTCTGCCACTCCTTGCTGTTCTCCTCCACTGAACAAAGCTGTGCCGCCTGTTTACTACGGTTGCCAATTTTGAACTGCATTTCGACTACTTACTGATTTGGCCCTACTCTCTGTGTCAGCCTCTCATTCCAGTTGTCCTCCACTGCAATGCCCCCTGGTTATTCCTGTGTTACCAATTTTGAACTGCATTTAGCCCACTTTATTCTTTGGGCCTATATCTGTGTTTCCACTTCATCGTGCCCATTGCCCAGCCAGTGATAGATGAGTCTGCTGGTACATTGACCCATAACGCAACATTCCCCGTGCATGCTACACAACAACATTGTGACCCTGTTGAAAGTCAGGTTGCTCTTCCCGCATACCATACCACCTTACACGGGGACAAAGAGGAAGGTGCAGATGAAAGTGCAGGTTCCTTCATCAGGTGGGGGGAGGAATACTAGTTGGCGACGTCACTGGCACAGGGCCTCTCATAGTACGCAAAAGTGTTGCTGCCGGTGGGAGGCGCCCCCGCCGTGCAAACACACCGCTGTACTTTGAGGGGCCCTGTGCCAGTGCCAATGCCAACAAGTGGGCCCCCCCGCTTGCTCAGGATCACAGCACTTGCAAAGTTGAAATACTTACCTCTCCCTGCTCCACTGCCGTGACGTGGTCCAGATTTCCTGGGCCCACTAATTACTTGAACCAGCCCTACCCCACACAACTTTAGCCAAATGACCCCCAATTTCAAATGCCTTCCAATTATTATAAGGTAAATTACGCTTGACAAGCTTCATTAAGAAGAATGGATGGTTTTGACATTAAAATGGGCACTCTAGGTGTTTTCCTGGCCCCCACTCACTGCCGACTATGCTGCCCCATTGACTTGCATTGGGTTTCGTGTTTCGGTCGATCCCGACTTTTCGCCATAATCGGCCGATTTCACTCGACCCGACTTTTGAGATAGTCGGGTTTCGCGAAACCCGGCTCGACTCTAAAAAGGTCAAGGTCGCTCAACTCTAGTTCCAAGTTCTCATGTGGCATTATATTTTGCAATTTGCCTTTATAGCGAGGATCAAGGAGGCAGGCCAACCAGTAATCATAGTAATATAGTTAGTAAGTAACATAGTTAGTAAGGCCGAAAAAAGACATTTGTCCATCCAGTTCAGCCTATATTCCATCATAATAAATCCCCAGATTTACGTCCTTCTACAGAACCTAATAATTGTGTGATACAATATTGTTCTGCTCCAGGAAGACATCCAGGCCTCTCTTGAACCCCTCGACTGAGTTCGCCATCACCACCTCCTCAGGCAAGCAATTCCAGATTCACACTGCCCTAACAGTAAAGAATCCTCTTCTATGTTGGTGGAAAAACCTTCTCTCCTCCAGACGCAAAGAATGCCCCCTTGTGCCCGTCACCTTCCTTGGTATAAACAAGTCCTCAGCGAGATATTTGTATTGTCCCCTTATATACTTATACATGGTTATTAGATCGCCCCTCAGTTGTCTTTTTTCTAGACTAAATAATCCTAATTTTGCTAATCTATCTAGGTATTGTAGTTCTCCCATCCCCTTTATTAATTTTGTTGCCGTCCTTTGTACTCTCTCTAGTTCCATTATGTCCTTCCTGAGCACCGGTGCCCAAAACTGGACACAGTACTCCATGTGCGGTCTAACTAGGGATTTGTACAGAGGCAGTATAATGCTCTCATCATGTGTATCCAGAACTCTTTTAATGCACCCCATGATCCTGTTTGCCTTGGCAGCTGCTGCCTGGCACTGGCTGCTCCAGGTAAGTATATCATTAACTATGATCCCCAAGTCCTTCTCCCTGTCAGATTTACCCAGTGGTTTCCCGTTCAGTGTGTAATGGTGATATTGATTCCTTCTTCCCATGTGTATAACCTTACATTTATCATTGTTAAACCTCATCTGCCACCTTTCAGCCCAAGTTTCCAACCTATCCAGATCCATTTGTAGCAGAATACTATCTTCTCTTGTATTAACTGCTTTACATAGTTTTGTATCATCTGCAAATATCGATATTTTACTGTGTAAACCTTCTACCAGATCATTAATGAATATGTTGAAGAGAACAGGTCCCAATACCGACCCTGCGGTACCCCACTGGTCACAGCGACCCAGTTAGAGACTATACCACTTATAACCACCCTCTGCTTTCTATCACTAAGCCAGTTACTAACCCATTTACATACATTTTCCCCCAGACCAAGCATTCTCATTTTGTGTACCAACCTCTTGTGCGGCACGGTATCAAACGCTTTGGAAAAATCGAGATATACCACGTCCAATGACTCACCGTTGTCCAGCCTATAGCTTACCTCTTCATAAAAACTGATTAGATTGGTTTGACAGGAGCGATTTCTCATAAACCCATGCTGATATGGAGTTAAACAGTTATTCTCATTGAGATAATCCAGAATAACATCCCTCAGAAACCCTTCAAATATTTTACCAACAATAGAGGTTAGACTTACTGGCCTATAATCGTCATCGTTCATCATTTTAGTAATGCGTGTGTCCCTTTTGAGGATACGTAAGGCATAATCCGCCATGTGGGCCAAAGTTCCAGTTCTCAAATCTGCGGTTGTGCTTGGTTGAGGGGCAGTTTCAGGCAAATCCACGTCACTTGTGTCCCTCAAAAAACCAGAACCCGGCCTTGCCGCGCCAACAATTTCCAGTGGCCCCGGAAAAGCTTCCTCATTAAAAATATAATCATTCCCATCATCCTCCTCGTCCTCCTCCTCCTCTTCGCCCGCTACCTCGTCCTGTACACTGCCCTGGCCAGACAATGGCTGACTGTCATCAAGGCTTTCCTCTTCCTCAGCTGCAGACGCCTGATCCTTTATGTGCGTCAAACTTTGCATCAGCAGACGCATTAGGGGGATGCTCATGCTTATTATGGCGTTGTCTGCACTAACCAGCCGTGTGCATTCCTCAAAACACTGAAGGACTTGACACATGTCTTGAATCTTCGACCACTGCACACCTGACAACTCCATGTCTGCCATCCTACTGCCTGCCCGTGTATGTGTATCCTCCCACAAAAACATAACAGCCCGCCTCTGTTCGCACAGTCTCTGAAGCATGTGCAGTGTTGAGTTCCACCTTGTTGCAGCGTCTATGATTAGGTGATGCTGGGGAAGGTTCAAAGAACGCTGATAGGTCTGCATACGGCTGGAGTGTACAGGCGAACGGCGGATATGTGAGCAAAGTCCACGCACTTTGAGGAGCAGGTCGGATAACCCCGGATAACTTTTCAGGAAGCACTGCACCACCAGGTTTAAGGTGTGAGCCAGGCAAGGAATGTGTTTCAGTTGGGAAAGGGAGATGGCAGCCATGAAATTCCTTCCGTTATCACTCACTACCTTACCTGCCTCAAGATCTACAGTGCCCAGCCACGACTGCGTTTCTTTCTGCAAGAACTCGGACAGAACTTCCGCGGTGTGTCTGTTGTCGCCCAAACACTTCATAGCCAATACAGCCTGCTGACGTTTGCCAGTAGCTGCCCCATAATGGGAGACCTGGTGTGCAACAGTGGCAGCTGCGGATGGAGTGGTTGTGCGACTGCGGTCTGTGGACGAGCTCTCGCTTCTGCAGGAGGACGAGGAGGAGGAGGAGGGGGTGCGAACGGCTACAGCCAACTGTTTCCTAGACCGTGGGCTAGGCAGAACTGTCCCAAACTTGCTGTCCCCTGTGGACCCTGCATCCACAACATTCACCCAGTGTGCCGTGATGGACACGTAACGTCCCTGGCCATGCCTACTGGTCCATGCATCTGTTGTCAGGTGCACCTTTGTGCTCACAGATTGCCTGAGTGCATGGACGATGCGCTCTTTAACATGCTGGTGGAGGGCTGGGATGGCTTTTCTGGAAAAAAAAGTGTCGACTGGGTAGCTCGTAGCGTGGTACAGCGTAGTCTATCAGGGCTTTGAAAGCTTCGCTTTAAACTAACCGGTAGGGCATCATCTCTAACGAGATTAGTCTAGCTATGTGGGCGTTCAAACCCTGTGTACGCGGATGCGAGGCTAAGTACTTCCTTTTTCTAACCATAGTCTCATGTAGGGTGAGCTGGACTGGAGAGCTGGAGATCGTGGAACTAGTGGGGGTGCCGGTGGACATGGCAGACTGAGAGACAGTGGGAGATGGTATTGTTGCCGCCGGTGCCCTAAATGCAGTGTTTCCTACTATGAAACTGGTGATTCCCTGACCCTGACTGCTTTGGCCTGGCAAAGAAACCTGCACAGATACTGCAGGTGGTGCGGAAAATGGTGGCCCTACACTGCCGGAAGGGATGTTGCGTTGATGACTAGCTTCATTGGCCGAGGGTGCTACAACCTTAAGGGACGTTTGGTAGTTAGTCCAAGCTTGCAAATGCATGGTGGTTAAATGTCTATGCATGCAACTTGTATTGAGACTTTTCAGATTCTGCCCTCTGCTTAAGGTAGTTGAACATTTTTGACAGATGACTTTGCGCTGATCAATTGGATGTTGTTTAAAAAAATGCCAGACTGCACTCTTTCTAGCATCGGATACCTTTTCAGGCATTGCAGACTGAGCTTTAACCGGATGGCCACGCTGTCCTCCAACAGGTTTTGGCTTTGCCACGCGTTTTGGGCAAGATACGGGCCCGGCAGATGGAACCTGTTGCGATGTTGATGCCTGCTGCGGCCCCTCCTCCTCCGCTTCAGAACTGCTGCCGCCTGCACCCTGTTCCCCCAATGGCTGCCAATCGGGGTCAAGAACGGGGTCATCTATTACCTCTTCTTGTAGCTCGTGTGCAACTTCGTCTGTGTCACCGTGTCGGTCGGTGGTATAGCGTTCGTGATGGGGCAACATAGTCTCATCAGGGTCTGATTCTTGATCATTACCCTGCGAGGGCAATGTTGTGGTCTGAGTCAAAGGACCAGCATAGTAGTCTGGCTGTGGCTGTGCATCAGTGCACTCCATGTCAGATTCAACTTGTAATGGGCATGGACTGTTAACTGCTTCACTTTCTAAGCCAGGGACGGTATGTGTAAAGAGCTCCATGGAGTAACCCGTTGTGTCGCCTGCTGCATTCTTCTCTGTCTGTTGTTGTTTTTGCTGAAGAGGACAAGGAAGCGACTTGTCCCTGACCGTGAACATCCACTAACGACGCGCTGCTTTTACATTTACCAGTTTCACGAGAGGAGGCAAAAGAGCTAGAGGCTGAGTCAGTAAGATAAGCCAAAACTTGCTCTTGCTGCTCCGGCTTTAAAAGCGGTTTTCCTACTCCCAGAAAAGGGAGCGTTCGAGGCCTTGTGTAGCCAGACGACGAACCTGGCTCCACAGCTCCAGACTTAGGTGCAAAATTTTTTTTCACACGACCACCTGATGCTCCACCACTACCACTACCCTCATTACCAGCTGACAATGAACGCCCCCGGCCACGACCTCTTCCACCAGACTTCCTCATTGTTTTAAAAACGTAACCAAACTAACGGTATTTGTTGCTGTTACACAACTTACACGGTGAGCTATAACTTCAGTATGAGTTAGCTACCCCTTTACAGGTGGGTGAGACCACAACGAAAATCAGGCACAATGTTACACACTCTGTTTTTGGTGGCACCAAATGAGAGAGATGCCACACACGCAGGACTGTCACTGAAGCACAAATGTAAATATTAATCTCCCACTGTTTTTTTTTATTTATTTTTTTTTTTTTCAGGGAGACTTTAGAAACAAAATAAAATAAAATGATTTTTTCAGGAAGAATTTAGAAACCAAATAAAATAAAATGATTTTTTCAGGGAGAATTTAGAAAACAAATAAAACAAAAAATAGGCTTTCTATGGCCCACTGAGTGAGAGATGACGCACACAGGAGTCAGGAGTGGCACACAAGCCCAGAGGCGAATATTTTTCTCCCAATGATTGATGTCGTGATTTTTTCAGGTAGATTTTGGAACCCAAATCAAGCAAAAAAAATAATAGGCTTTCTATGGCCCACAATTGGAGAGAGAGAGAGAGATGGCACACCCAGGAGTCAAGACTGACACACAAGCAGAAAGGGCAATATTAATCTCCCACTGATTTTTTTTTTTTTCAGGGAGACTTTAGAAAAAAAAATAATAGAATAAAATGATTTTTTAAGGAAGAATTTAGAAACCAAATAAAATAAAATGATTTTTTCAGGGAGAATTTAGAAAACAAATAAAACAAAAAATAGGCTTTCTATGGCCCACTGAGTGAGAGATGACGCACACAGGAGTCAGGAGTGGCACACAAGCCCAGAGGCAAATATTTTTCTCCCAATGATTGATGTAGTGATTTTTTCAGGTAGATTTGGGAACCCAAATCAAGCAAAAAAAATAATAGGCTTTCTATGGCCCACAATTGGAGAGAGAGAGAGAGATGGCACACCCAGGAGTCAAGACTGGCACACCAGCAGAAAGGCCCACTGAGTGAGAGATGAAGCACACAGGAGTCAGGAGTGGCACACAAGCCCAGAGGCCAATATTTATCTCCCACTGATTGATTTATTGATTTTTTCAGGTAGAATTTAGAACCCAAATCAACAAAAAAAAATAAATAGGCTTTCTATGGCTCACTATCTGAGAGAGAGAGATGGCACGCTTAGGACTGGCACACAAGCCCAAAGGCCAATATTAATCTCCCTTTTTTTTTTTTTTCAGGGAAAATTTATAAACCCAATAAAAAAATAAATAAATAGGCTTTCTATGGCCCACTATCTGAGAGAGAGAGATGGCACGCTTAGGACTGGCACACAAGCCCAAAGGCCAATATTAATCTCCCATTTTTTTTTTTTTTCAGGGAAAATTTATAAACCCAATAAAAAAAATAATAAATAGGCTTTCTATGGCCCACTATCTGAGAGAGAGAGATGGCACGCTTAGGACTGGCACACAAGCCCAAAGGCCAATATTAATCTCCCTTTTTTTTTTCAGGGAGAATTTATAAAACCAAAAAAAAAAAAAAAAAAAGGCTTTCTATGGCCCACTATTTGTGAGAGAGATGGCACGCTCAGGACTGGCACACAAGCCCAGAGGCCAATATTAATCTCCCACTTTTTTTTTTTTTCAGGGAAAATTTATAAACCCAATAAAAAAATAATAAATAGGCTTTCTATGGCCCACCATCTGAGAGAGAGAGATGGCACGTTTAGGACTGGCACACAAGCCCAAAGGCCAATATTAATCTCCCACTTTTTTTTTTTTTTCAGGGAAAATTTATAAACCCAATAAAAAAAATAATAAATAGGCTTTCTATGGCCCACTATCTGAGAGAGAGAGATGGCACGCTTAGGACTGGCACACAAGCCCAAAGGCCAATATTAATCTCCCTTTTTTTTTCATGGAGAATTTATAAAACCAAAAAAAAAAAAAAATGGCTTTCTATGGCCCACTATTTGTGAGAGAGATGGCACGCTTAGGACTGGCACAAAAGCCCAAAGGCCATTATTAATCTCCCACTGATTGATTTATTGATTTTTTCAGGTAGAATTTAGAACCCAAATAAAGCAAAAAAAAATAGGCTTTCTATGGCCCACTGAGTGAGTGATGATGCACACAGGAGTCAGGAGTGGCACACAAGCCCTGAGGCCAATATTTTTCTCCCACTGATTGATGTAGTGATTTTTTCAGGTAGATTTTGGAACCCAAATCAAGCAAAAAAATAAATAGGCTTTCTATGGCCCACTGACTGAGAGATGGCACACACAGGAGTCAGGAGTGGCACACAAGCCCTGAGGCCAATATATTTCTCCCACTGATTGATGTAGTGATTTTTTCAGGTAGATTTTAGAACCCAAATCAAGCAAAAAAATAAATAGGCTTTCTATGGCCCACTGAGTGAGAGATGGCACAGACAGGGATGGCACTCTAGCAGAAATGCCAATCTTAATCTCCCACAAAAAAAAAAAAAAAAGGAACTGTCCTTCAATTACTATCTCCCTGCAGTAATCTCAGCCAGGTATGGCAGGCAGCAATAAGGAGTGGACTGATGCACAAATTAAATAAAAAGTGTGGACAAACAAACAAGATAGCTGTGCAGAAAGGAAGGAACAAGAGGATTTGTGCTTTGAAAAAAGCAGTTGGTTTGCACAGCGGCGTACACACAGCAATGCAGCTATCAGGGAGCCTTCTAGGGACAGTATATATGTTTTTTTTTTTAACACATGGATCCCTTGTATAGCCGTATGTCGGCTTTGCAAGCCTGCGATAAAAACACGCAGTACGGATGACATACGGATTACATACGGAGGATGACATGCGCAAAAAACGCTGAAACACCCTGTTAGGGGTCGAGTTCCCGCTTCTGCACAGGGGGAATCTCGAGCCACTTTCGCTGCGGTCTCCCATTCTTGTCCAGCCGCAGTGGAGCCTGCTCAGCAAGGACGTCGGTCCCAGCGTCTTGCTCATTCTCACTCTGTTCTGAGAGTTAGTGCTGCTTCTCCAGTCTCTGCCATTAAAGTCAGTGCTGGTCAGCAGCGAGCGGACTTCTCTGGGACTAAGTGCTTGTCTGCATGTACTGAGCATGCCCAGCGTAAGGTCTCCCGTTGGAGATCGAGGGTCATGTGCTCAGGCTCTGCAGCACATTCCATTGGTCCTCTTGGCAGGTCCTAGAAGGGCAAAAGTGCTGTGGCCACTTCCTGTGCTGCTGCTATATAAACTGCGCATGACCGCACGGCCATGCGCTAGTATTGTCAAACAATTGCTAATGTGTGTATGTTGTGAGTGCAAGTCGTCCTTGGAAACCCCTACCCTATTGAATGTCTGTTCGCGGAAGGTGTATGGCTGCTACCTAGCGCCCGACTTAGCCTACAGCACTAAACACACATCTCAGCGTCCTGTAGCTGTGCCTGCCAGTACGGCGCCGTGCGCCTGCCTTGCGCTATCCATACCCGAGTCTGGGTGGTTAGTGGCGTCCGATAGTGCGGCATCGCTCGCACTGTTGTGCACTTATATTTCTTAAGGTTCTCTACACACCCAGTTGCGGTGTTACGCCAGCAAGGGTCTAATCGGGCTCCAATCCCTTCTGGGGTTAAGTCCGCTGACCACTTGCTCGCGCACTAGTGCGGTACTGCGGTCCTGTGAATTAACAGGATCGCTTTCTTCACGCTGGGTGAGGTTTAACCCACGCGTGTATCCTTTAGTGTACCGCCATATTGTCCGTCTTGCTAGCTGCAGGGTCTTTTACCCGCACGGTGGACCTCGGACTGCGAATGCACCTAGTTTCTTACCATCTATACTTGGTGCGTTCTGCCAGTCCTTAACAGAATACTAGCGCCAAGGTCTGGCTAGTATGGCGGACATTCAGCAATCTTTGCGGTATATCCAGCAGTTGGAGGGTAGGTTGAAGGTTCTCGAGAACTCAACCTCAGCTGTGGATGTTACCGCAGTTGCTGTAAAGGCTGCTGGCGTGGCGGCAGCAACCTTGTCCACTGCCACCCCTGTTCCGACATTATCCCGCCTCCCGTTGCCAGAAAAATTTTCTGGAGATTGCAAAACTTGTAGGGGATTTGTGAGTCAGTGCTCTATCCACCTCGAGCTCCTGGCTGCACGTTTTCCTACAGAGCGGGCTAAGGTGGGATTTATTGTCTCGCTGTTGTCGGACAGGGCGTTGAAGTGGGCTACGCCGCTGTGGGAGCGTGATGATCATGTGGTGCAGAGTGCTCCGTTGTTTCTGGGCACGCTGAAAAAGGTCTTTCTAGGACCTCAACTCACCCATGATACAGCGCTCCAACTACTGGCATTAACTCAGGGTGAGTCCTTGGTCAGCCATTTTTCCGTCCGATTCCGTACTTTAGCTTCCGAGCTGGAGTGGTCGGATAAAGCCCTTATCCCCATATTCTGGAGGGGCCTGGCTGACCATGTTAAGGACGCTCTGGCCACTAGGGAGATTCCTGCCACACTGGAGGAGTTAATATCTATTTCTACTCGTATAGACCTCCGTTTTAACGAGCGGAGGTTGGAACGAGCCCAGTGTAGGCAGAGGTTTCGGCTGGCTCCTACCTTCGCCAAACCTTTGGAATCCCCAGTCCAGGCATCTGAGTCACATGAGACCTTGGAGGTGACACGAGCGGGATCTAAGTCTCAGTCCGCTCGTGCACATAAGGTCCGTCATGTTTGCCAGCAGTCAGGACGTCTTGCCTCCAAGAGTCCTCAGCGGTCGGGGAAACGTCAGCGTCTAGTGGCAGTTGGAGGAGGTACACTAGACACGGCGACGTTTGCCTCAAAGTTGTCCTTCAAGGGGACAATTACCATAGGCCCATCCACTCTTACGGTCGAGCTATGCTTGGATTCTGGGGCAGAGGGTAACTTTATGTCCTCCGCCTTTGCCCAGCGTCACGCAATACCCTTGGTGATGCTCGCCCAGCCAGTGACCGTTCGAGTGGTAAATGGGTCAACACTACCTTCACAGATTACCCACCAAACCATTCCTTTCACGCTATCTGTGTCTCCATCACATCAGGAGATAATCTCCCTATTAGTCATTCCTGAGGGAATTGATGAGGTCCTGTTGGGGATGCCATGGCTTCGCTACCATTCTCCTCATATTGAGTGGTCCTCTGGGAGAATTTTGGGATGGAGTAAATCCTGTGAGGGTAGATGTCAGAGGGAGTGCGTTCAGGTTGCTACTACACAGGTACCCGCAGATCTTTCCTCTCTCCCCAAGCACTATTGGTCCCATGCAGACGTGTTCTCCAAAAGAGCTGCGGAGACTCTTCCGCCTCACCGCCCCTATGACTGTCCTATTGACCTCTTGCCTGGTGCTGAGCCTCCCCGGGGTCGAGTCTACCCGTTATCTCTCCCGGAGACGGAGGCAATGTCCCAGTATATTCAGGAGAATCTGGCAAGAGGATTCATTAGGAAGTCAGTGTCACCGGCAGGGGCTGGGTTCTTCTTCGTACAGAAGAAGACTGGAGACTTACGTCCATGCATAGACTACAGGGGTCTTAACGCCATTACCGTTAAGAACAAGTACCCATTACCCCTGATATCTGAGCTCTTTGATAGGCTACGGGGAGCAAAGGTATTTACAAAGTTAGATCTGCGGGGTGCTTACAACCTGATTCGCATCCGTGAGGGGGATGAATGGAAGACGGCTTTTAACACCAGGGATGGGCACTATGAATATCTAGTGATGCCCTTTGGGCTCTGTAATGCCCCAGCCGTTTTCCAAGACTTTGTGAACGACATCTTTCGGGATATGCTCACCACCTCGGTCGTAGTCTATCTGGATGACATTCTCATCTACTCTCCAGATATAGACTCCCATCGGAGAGATGTTCGCAAAGTCTTCGACCTCTTACGGGCAAACTCCCTCTACGCTAAGTTGGAGAAGTGTGTGTTTGAGCAGGAGTCCTTGCCTTTCCTTGGTTATATCATTTCTGCCCAGGGTTTGGCTATGGATCCTGCCAAGCTACAGGCAGTAATGGACTGGCAGGAACCCCATTCTCTTAAAGCGGTGCAGCGCTTTATGGGGTTCATTAATTACTATCGCCAGTTCATTCCACACTTCTCAACTTTGGTAGCTCCCTTGGTCGCCCTCACCAAGAAGGGAGCAAATCCCAAGTTGTGGTCAGAGGAGGTCTCCAAGGCCTTTCTCTCGATTAAGTCACACTTCGCTAGCGCTCCCATCCTACATCGCCCCGATGTAGATAAACCATTCATCTTGGAGGTGGATGCCTCATCCGTTGGTGCTGGAGCAGTCCTTTTCCAAAAGGATGCTCAAGGTCGGAAGCATCCTTGCTTCTTCTTCTCCAAAACTTTCACACCAGCGGAGAGGAATTATTCCATCGGGGACAGGGAGTTGCTAGCCATGAAGTTGGCTTTTTCAGAGTGGAGACACCTCTTGGAGGGAGCTCGCTTTCCCTTCCAAGTCTTCACTGACCACAAGAACTTGGTGTATATACAGACGGCCCAGCGGCTAAATTCTCGCCAGGCTAGATGGTCCCTGTTTTTATCCCGGTTCCATTTTACCCTCCATTTTCTCTCCGGGGAGAAGAACGTTCGTGCCGACGCTCTCTCCCGCTCCGTAGTGTCATCTGAGGAGGAGGAGGAGGAGCCTCGGCTTATTGTCCCGCCTGAGAGCCTGAGAACTGTAGCTCCGGTTTCGCTGGAGTCTGTGCCCCCGGGCAAGACTTTCGTGCCAGCTAACTTGCGACCGGAGGTTCTCTCTTGGGCTCACTCCTCCAGAGTGGGTGGGCATTTTGGGACCAAGAGGACATCTGAGCTTTTGGCGAGAACATATTGGTGGCCGCATATGGTCCGAGATGTCAAGGACTATATTCAGGCGTGCGTTTCTTGCGCCCAGAATCGGTCTCCTCGGCAACGGCCTGCTGGGTTGCTTTACCCTCTACCGGTGGCAGACAGGCCCTGGGAGATGGTCGGAATGGACTTTGTGGTGGGCTTACCCAAGTCGCGTGGCTGCTCCATTATTTGGGTTGTCACCGACCATTTCTCTAAGATGGTACATTTGGTACCGCTTCCTCGGTTACCCTCAGCACGGACCTTGGCGGTGTTGTTCATGAAGCATGTTTTCCGATTGCATGGTATGCCTGATAAGATTGTCAGCGATCGGGGTCCCCAGTTCGCGTCTCGGTTTTGGAGAGAGCTCTGCCGTTTGCTCAGCATAGAGTTAAACCTCTCCTCTGCATATCATCCCGAGACGAATGGGTTGGTGGAGAGAACCAACCAGACTCTGGTGACATATTTGCGACATTTCGTCTCCGCTAGGCAGGATGACTGGGCATCTTTGCTACCTTGGGCGGAATTTGCCTTGAACAACGCCGTAGCCGATTCCACTGGCCAAACTCCTTTTCTCCTTAATTATGGCCAGCATCCGCGTGTTCCTGTGCCCATGCCCGTGTCATCCACCGATTCTAGGGTGGCAGACTGGGCGGTGGAGGCACGGGACATCTGGGACCGCACACAGGATGCCATTCGGGCCTCCAAGGAGAGAATGAGGGTTTCGGCTGATACACACCGGCGTCCCGCTCCGGTCTTTGCTCCCGGCGACTTAGTGTGGCTCTCCGCCCGTAACATCAGGCTGCGAGTTGAGTCCACTAAGTTTGCTCCTCGCTACATTGGCCCGTTTAAAGTTCTGGAACAGGTCAACCCTGTGGTTTACCGTTTGGCCATTCCTCCCCGCCTTGGTATCACCGATACCTTTCATGTTTCCCTCTTAAAGCCCGTTCGTTTGTCTCGGTTTTCTGAGTTATCTGCTGGGACATCGGGTTCATCCACGGATGAGTTTGAGGTGAATGCTATTGTGGGAAGCAAGGTGGTACGTGGCAAAAAATTTTATTTGGTGGATTGGAAGGGTCATGGTCCAGAGGATAGAACCTGGGAGCCTGTGGAGCACATTCGGGCTCCGCAGCTCATTGCTGCCTTCGAACGTAGCGAGGCCCAAGGAGGGGGGGGCCCTAGGAGGGGGGGTAATGTTAGGGGTCGAGTTCCCGCTTCTGCACAGGGGGAATCTCGAGCCACTTTCGCTGCGGTCTCCCATTCTTGTCCAGCCGCAGTGGAGCCTGCTCAGCAAGGACGTCGGTCCCAGCGTCTTGCTCATTCTCACTCTGTTCTGAGAGTTAGTGCTGCTTCTCCAGTCTCTGCCATTAAAGTCAGTGCTGGTCAGCAGCGAGCGGACTTCTCTGGGACTAAGTGCTTGTCTGCATGTACTGAGCATGCCCAGCGTAAGGTCTCCCGTTGGAGATCGAGGGTCATGTGCTCAGGCTCTGCAGCACATTCCATTGGTCCTCTTGGCAGGTCCTAGAAGGGCAAAAGTGCTGTGGCCACTTCCTGTGCTGCTGCTATATAAACTGCGCATGACCGCACGGCCATGCGCTAGTATTGTCAAACAATTGCTAATGTGTGTATGTTGTGAGTGCAAGTCGTCCTTGGAAACCCCTACCCTATTGAATGTCTGTTCGCGGAAGGTGTATGGCTGCTACCTAGCGCCCGACTTAGCCTACAGCACTAAACACACATCTCAGCGTCCTGTAGCTGTGCCTGCCAGTACGGCGCCGTGCGCCTGCCTTGCGCTATCCATACCCGAGTCTGGGTGGTTAGTGGCGTCCGATAGTGCGGCATCGCTCGCACTGTTGTGCACTTATATTTCTTAAGGTTCTCTACACACCCAGTTGCGGTGTTACGCCAGCAAGGGTCTAATCGGGTTCCAATCCCTTCTGGGGTTAAGTCCGCTGACCACTTGCTCGCGCACTAGTGCGGTACTGCGGTCCTGTGAATTAACAGGATCGCTTTCTTCATGCTGGGTGAGGTTTAACCCACGCGTGTATCCTTTAGTGTACCGCCATATTGTCCGTCTTGCTAGCTGCAGGGTCTTTTACCCGCACGGTGGACCTCGGACTGCGAATGCACCTAGTTTCTTACCATCTATACTTGGTGCGTTCTGCCAGTCCTTAACACACCCTACCTACAGAGGAGCTACGGACCACTATTTTGGGGACTTTTCAGCGTATTACGGCCGTAAAAAACTGACCGTATTTTCATACGCTGAGTGTGAAGCCAGCCTAAGACCGGAAAGAAATTTGGCCAAAATCTGAGGAGACTGTGTGTTTTCATGGGGCTCCCAAAACCTCTCCTCTGGACCAAAACCCTTCCAATCGACCAAAAAGAAAGTCTTACCTCTAGACTTTTTCATGGCAAAAATATCTTTAACTTCAAAGACATCTTAAGCAGAAACTGGCAGAGGTGATTGACCAGGAGAAGCATGGAATTGATTGAAAATGACAGGTTTCAAAAGGGATGTAGAAAAGCTGCGGAGACACCATCACGTGTTTCTCAACGCAAGCAATAAATAGCCAGGTCTTTCACCGGGAAGGAACAACCACGGGAAGGGCAGCATCCAAAAAGGAAAACCACCTATGCCAAAACATGGTATCCATCCACAGACAGCTGTTTCGGGGTATTTGCCCCTCATCAGTGTGGAGTAGGAAACTGGCTATTAGGAGCAGTGCCTAGTGAAAGGACTATAAACACAAGGATGAATGACGTTGGGGAGATCAAAACATCAAACACCGCAGAGACACCATCACGTGTTTCTCAACGCAGTGATCCAGAACACTGCTCCCATCCCTTATGGGAAATATGAAAATGCATATAGAAAAGCCACGGAGACACCATCACGTGTTTCTCAACGCAAGCAATAAATAGCCAGGTCTTTCATCGGGAAGGAACAACCACAGGAAGGGCAGCATCCGAAAAGGAAAACCACCTATGCCAAAACATGGTATCCATCCACAGACAGCTGTTTCGGGGTATTTGCCCCTCATCAGTGTGGAGTAGGAAACTGGTTATTAGGAGCAGTGCCTAGTGAAAGGACTATAAACATAAGGATGAATGATCTCGGGGAGATCAGCGTTGAGAAACACGTGATGGTGTCTCCGCGGTGTTGGATGTTTTGATCTCCCCGAGGTCATTCATCCTTATGTTTATAGTTGTTCCTTCCCGGTGAAAGCCCTGGCTATTTAAAAGGGATGGGAGCAGTGTTCTGGATCACTGCATTGAGAAACACATGATGGTGTCTCCGTGGTGTTGGATGTTTTGATCTCCCCGAGGTCATTCATCCTTATGTTTATAGGTATCAAAAGGGAGACATGAAAAGAATTGGGAATGCGAAGTGAAGGAGGTAGTTTCAGTTTGTAGACAACATCGTTGATACGAGCCAAAACCTCAAATGGACCAATGTACCATGGACCTAATTTATGCGAAGGAATCCTTAGACGGATGAACCTGGACGACAACCACACTTTATCTACAGGCTGGTATAACGGAGGATTCAGGCGTCTTTTGTCAGCATGACTCTTAATCCTTTTCTGTGCCTGTTCTAACGTGAATTTGGTCTCCTGCCAAACCCTGGAGAACTCCTTGGACAGAAGATCAGATGCTGGCACACCCGAGGCAGGAAGTACCAGCAGAGGGACACCAGGATGTTGCCCACAAACGATGAAGAAGGGTGATTTAGTAGAAGAGTCATTAATGTGGTTATTGTATGCAAATTCGGCCCAAGGAAGCAAATCAGACCAATCATTGTGATGCACATTAGAAAAATGACGGAGATAGGTAATTAAAATCTGGTTTGTGTGCTCCGCTTGTCCGTTAGTTTGAGGATGGTAGGTTGAGGAGAAATCCACAGTTACATTCATCAGTTTGCAAAGAGCTCGTCAGAACCGAGACGGAAATTGAACTCCTCTATCAGAAACTATGTGAAGAGGAAAGCAGTGAATCCGAAAAATATGAGCAAAGAAGATTCTTGCCAATTCAGGAGCGGAAGGTAATCCAGGCAAAGAGACAAAATGAGCCATCTTGGAGAATCGATCCACTACTACAAAAATGACCGTATGACCACAAGAGGCAGATCAGTAATAAAATCCTTAGCAATGTGTTGCCAGGGGACCAAGGGAACAGGCAGCGGATGCAGAACATCGGAGTGCAGATGTCTAGGAACCTTGTTCTTTGCACAGGAAGGACAGGATACCACAAAACTTCGAACATCTTGTAGAAGGGACGGCCACCAATAATAGCGCAAGATAAGAGAGAGTGTTTTCTTCAATCCCACATGGCCTGCCAGCTTAGAGGCGTGACCCCAACGTAACACTCGACTCCTCTTGTTCTCCTGCACAAAGATTTTACCCAAAGGTAAGGAAATCATGCTGATAGGAGCTACAGGAATGATCTTGCTGGGATCTACGATGTGTGAAGGTTCCTCCACAACGTCGGTCACGAGAAAGGATCTGAACAAGGCATCAGCTTTGCAGTTCTTATTACCAGGACGAAAACGTAGCTCAAAGTCAAAGCAGGCAAAGAATAAAGACCACCTGGCTTGCGAGGATTGAGTCTTTACGCAGAGCGGATGTATTCCAGATTTTTGTGGTCAGTGTAGATTTTGATAAGATGAACGGCTCCCTCCAATAGATAACACCATTCCTCCAGTGACAATTTTATGGCCAATAGTTCCTTGTCACCAATGGAATAATTCCTCTCTAAGAAGGTGAAGATCTTGGAAAAGAAACCACAAGTAGCCAGTTGTCCGGAAGAAGACTTTTGGGAAAGTACCGCACCAGCACCAATGGCAAAAGAGTCTACCTCAAGAATGAAGGGCTTGTTGACCTCAGGCCGATGGAGTACAGGAGCGGGGGCAAAGTCTTGTTTCAGAGAGCTAAAAGCATCTTCAGACTCGGAAGACCAGATGTGAGGGTTGGACCCCTTGCGAGTCAAAGCAGAAATTGAGGCGACCAGAGTGGAGAAATGTGGGATGAACTGCCGGTAGTTAGGGTTGAGCGAAACGGATCGGACAAATTCAAAAATCGCCAACTTTCGGCAAAGTCGGGTTTCATGAAACCCGACCCGATCCTAGTGTGGGATCGGCCATGAGGTCGGCGATCTGCGCACAAAAGTCGCGTTTTGTATGACGCTTTCAGCGCCATTTTTAAGCCAATGAAGGAGGACACAGAGTGTGGGCAGCGTGATGACATAGGTCTCAGTCCCCACCATCTTACAGAAGGGCATGACAGTGATTGGCTTGCTTTCTGTGGCATCACAGGGGCTATAAAGGGGCATGCACGCCGGCCGCATTCTTACGTCTGCCGATCTTAGCATAGGGAGAGGTTGCTGCAGCTTCATCAGAAGAAGGGATATAGTTAGGGAGGGAAGATTAACCCCCAAACTGCTTGTGCTGTAGCAATTTCCACTGTCCAACACCACCAATTTTTTGCATGGACAGTGGAGGCTATATTTTTGTGCATCATCTCTGTAGCTTATTAGGGTGCCTTATAAGGCTCCCTGATAATTGCATTGCTGTTTGCACGCTGCTGTGCAAACCAACTGCTTTTTTAAAAGCACATATCCTGTTGCTCCTTTCTGCACAGTTATCTTGTTTATTTGTCCACACTTTTGTGTGCAGCAGTCCTTTTTATACTACAGTCCTTGTATTTTTTCATATATCTTCCAGCCACTTTCTGCCACTTACATTTTGTTGTTTTATACACTGGGCCTGAGTTTTGGTTCAGTCTCCCCCCAAAAAAGTGAGACTCAAATTCTCACAAAGTGGATATACTTCACTCCTGTTAGATTGTCATATGTCAGCCAGCTACTTTCTGCCACTTAGATTGCGTTGTTATATACCCTGGGCCTGAGTTTTGGTTCAGTCTCATAAAAAAGGGAGTTTCACATTCTCTCAAAGTGGATCTACTTCAGTCCTGTTAGTTTGTCGTATGTCAGCCAGCCACTTTCTGCCACTTAGATTGCATTGTTACATACACTGGGCCTGAGTTTTGGTTCAGTCTCCCCCAAAAAAAGGGAGATTCAAATTCTCACAAAGTGGATATACTTCACTCCTGTTAGATTGTCATATGTCAGCCAGCTACTTTCTGCCACTTAGATTGCGTTGTTATATACCCTGGGCCTGAGTTTTGGTTCAGTCTCATAAAAAAGGGAGTTTCACATTCTCTCAAAGTGGATCTACTTCAGTCCTGTTAGTTTGTCGTATATCAGCCAGCCATTTTCTGACACTTACATTGTGTTGTTTCATGCACAGGGCCTGAGTTTTGGTTCAGTTTCCCCCCCAAAAAAGGGAGATTTAAATTCTCAACAAGTTATATACACCTTCTACCTTGTTTTACAGTACCATATAACGGTTGTTATTTTGTTAGATTTTCCAAAAAATGAAGAAGTCTGGTGGAAGAGCCTGTGAGCAGTGGTTGCCAGCTGGTACTGATGGTGGTGGTGGTGCATCTGGTGGTAGTGGCAAAAACACAATAGCACCTAAGGCTGGAGGTGTTGAGCCAGCGTCATCATCTGGCTACACAAGGCCTTGAAGGCTCCCTTATTTGGGAGTAGGAAAACAGCTTTTAAAGCAGGAGCAGCAGGAAAATGTTTTGGCTTTCCTTGCTGACTCAGCCTCTAGATCTTTTGCCTCCTCTTCAGAAAGTTCCAAATATAAAAGCAGTGAGTCGTCAGTGGATGCTCCCGGTCAGGAACAAGACGTTTCCTTGTGTCCTTCACCCAAACCAAAAGTGAAGGATGCGTCAGGCGACTCTAAAGGTTACTCCATGGAGCTCTTTACACATACCGTGCCTGGGTTACAAAGGGAAATTGTTAACTGCCCATTACAAGATTATAAGATGAATCAGACATGGAGTGCACTGATTCACAGCCACAGCTAGATTATTATGCTGTTTCATTGACTCAGATCACTACATTGCCCTCGCAGTGTACTGAGCCAGAATCTGACCTTGCTGAGACTATGGTGCCCTGTCCCCAATGCTATAGCACCTTAAACGGTGACACAGAGGAAGGTGCACATGACATTGAAGAGGAGGTGATAGATGACCCAGTTGTTGACCCAGATTGGCAGCCATTGGGGGAAGAGGGTGCCGCTGCCAGTAGCTCAGAAGCAGAGGAGGATGATCCGCCGCAGCCATCTACATCACAACAGCTGTCATCTGGCAGGCCCGTATCAGGCCAAAAATGTTTTTCAAAAACAAAAACAGTTTTAGGACAGCGTGGCCATCCAGTGAATGTAGCACAGCGTGCAATGCCTGAAAAGGTATTCCATAGTAGGAAGAGTGTAGTGTGGCAATTTTTTAACCAAGATGCGAATGATCAGTCAAAAAGAAATGCTCAAAAACCTTTAGCAGAGGGAAGAATCTTTAAAATTTAAATACAACGTGCATGCTTAGACATTTAACCAGCATGCACTTGCTAGCCTGGGTTAACTACCAAACGTCCCGTGCCGTTGGTGCACCTGCTCAGAATGAAGGTAGTCAGCAACGATACATTGCTTCCCTCACTGTAAGGCCACCGGTTAGGACACCACCAACAGCAAATGTGGAGGTATCGTCGCATAGCCAAAGCAGTCTGGGACTCACAAGGATATTGGTAGGAAACATTGTATGTAGGCCAAAATCAAGAATACCATCACCAACCCTCTCTCAAACCGCCATGTCCACCACCACCACCGCTAGTTCCACCATATGCAGCTCTCCAGTCCAGCTCACCCTACAAGAGACTCTCGTTAGGAAAAGAAAGTGCTCATCCTCTCATCCGCGTACACAGGGTTTGAACGCTCACATTGCTATATTAATCTCGTTAGAGATGATGCCCTATGCTATGACCTACCCAGTCGGCAATTCTTTGCGAGAAAAGCCATCCCAGCCCTCCACCAGCATGTCAAAGACCACATTGTCCATGCACTCAGGCAATCAGTCAGTGGAAAGGAGCACCTCACCACAGATGCATGGACAAGAAGGCATGGCCAGGGACATTACATGTTCATCACGGCGCACTGGGTTAATGTGGTGGATGCAGGGTCCACAGGGGACAGCCATAGTGGGACAGTTCTGCCTAGCCCATGGTCTATGAAACAGTTGGCTGTAGGTGTTCGCCACCCCTCCTCCTCCTCCTCCAGAAGCGAAAGCTCGTCCACAGAATGCAGTCGCACGACCACTCCATCCGCAGCTGCCAGTGTTGCACACGAGGTTTCCCATTATCGAACAGCTAGTGATAAGCGTCAGCAGGCTGTGTTACAAATGAACTGTTTGGGCGACAACAGACACACCATGGAAGTACTGACCGAGTACTTGCAGCAACAAACTCAGTCATGGCTGGGCAGTGTACATCTCGAGGCAGGCAAGGTAGTCAGTGATAACGGAAGGAATTTTATGGCTGCCATAACCCTTTCAGAACTTAAACACATACCTTGCCTGGCTCACACCTTAAACCTAGTGGTGCAGTGCTTCCTCAAAAATTATCCGGAGTTACCAACCCTGCTCCTGAAGGTGCGAAGACTTTGCTCGCACATCCGCCGGTCGCCGTACACTCCAGCCGTATGCTGAACCATCAGCGATTGCTGAATCTTCCCCAGCACCGCCTAACAATTGACGTTGCAACAAGGTCGAACTCCACACTGCACATGGTTTAGAGGCTGTGCGAACAGAGGCGTGCTGTAATTAATTTGTGGGAGGATACACATACACGGGCAGGCACTTGGATGGCAGACATGGAGTTGTCTGGTGTGCAGTGGTCGAAGCTAAAAGACCTCTGTCAAGTCCTTCAGTGTTTTGAGAAATGAACATGGCTGGTAAGTGCAGACGACGCCATCATAAGCATAGCATCCCACTAATGCGTCTGCTAATGCAATGTTTGACGCACATTAAGGAGCTGGCATCTGCAGCCGAGGAGGAGGGAAGCCTTGATGACAGTCAGCCATTGTCTGCTCAGGGAACCCTCCTGGACAAAGTGGCAGATGAAGAGGAGGAGGATGATGGGGATGTATATTTATGGGAGGAGGATGCTTCTCAGGGGGCAATAGAAACTGGTGGCATTGCAAGGTCAGGTACAGGGTTTTTGCGGGACACAAGTGATGTTGATTTGCAAGAAAGTGCTCCTCAACCCAGCAAAGGCAGTGAATTGACACCTGGAACATTGGCCCACATGGCTGGGTATGCCTTGCGTATCCTAAAAAGGGACCCCCGCATTATCAAAATGATGACCGATGACGATTACTGGTTGGCCTGCCTCCTGGATCCACGATATAAAGGAAAATTACAAAATATGCCACATGAGAACCTTCAGCAAATATTGGTTACCAAACAAGCAACTCTTGTAGACCGTTTGGTTCAGGCATTCCCAGCACACAGCGGCGGTGATGGTTCTCACACGAGCCATAGGGGGCAACATGGCAGAGGTGTTAGAGGTGCCCACATCCAAAGTGGCATTGGACAGAGGGGTTTTATGACCAGTTTGTGGAGTGATTTCGCAATGACCGCTGACACGACAGGTACTGCTGCATCGATTCAAAGTGACAGGAGACAGCATTTGTCCAGTATGGTTTACGAACTACTTTTCCTCTCTTTTCGATGTTCTCCCTCACAGGTCATTCCCCTTTGATTACTGGTAGTGTTGAGCATTCCGATACCGGAAGTAGCGGGTATCGGCCGATATTTGCAGTATCGGAATTCCGATACCGAGTTCTGATATTTTTGCGATATCGGGAATCGGGATCGGGATAAATATTCATGTGTAAAATAAAGAATAAAAATAAAAAATATGGATATACTCACCCTCGGACGCGCCCTGGTTGTAACCGCTGCAACCGGCAGCCTCCATTCCTAAGAATGAGCGAGTGAAGGACCTGCGATGACGTCGCGGCTTGTGATTGGTCGCGTGAGTGGTCACATGAGCGGTCACACGACCAATCACAAGCCGCGACATCATCGAAGGTCCTTCACCCGCTCATTCTTAGGAAAGATAGGCTGCCGGTTACACCGCTAAGGTCCAGGGTCCGCCGGAGGGGTTAGTATATCCATATTTTTTATTTTTATTCTTTATTTTTTACATGAATATGGATCCCAGGGCCTGAAGGAGAGTTTTCTCTCCTTCAGACCCTGGGAACCATTCCAGGATCACTTCCGATATTTGTGTCCTATTGACTTGTATTGGTATCGGGTATCGGTATCAGCGATATCCGATATTTTTCGGTATACAATCCGATACCGATACTTGCAAATTTCGGAAGGTATCGCTCAACACTAATTACTGGGCATCTAAAATAGACATTTAGCCTGAATTGGCAGAATATGCATTACAGGAGCTCGCTTGCCCTGCTGCTACTGTGCTATCAGAAAGAGTCTTCAGTGCTGCTGGTTCAATACTGACCAAAAAAAGGACACATCTGGCTACCCAGAATGTTGATGATCTAACCTTCATTAAAATGAACCAATCATGGATTTCAAATTATTTTGCCCCACCTTCTCCTGCTGACACGTAGCTTGCCAGAAAAATGTCTTGCTTTTGGCCCCCTCTTACTGACTGCTCCAATTCCTCCTTTTGCAGCTTCTGAATGTCCACCATAGGCCATTTTTATACCTCCCTAAATGGGCTGACTCCCCCCACAGGGCCGTGGTCACCACCAGGCACAAGCACCCGTGAGAGTGCCGTTTGCCTGGACAGGTGGGTGCGCCCACTCTTGGGCGATGGCACTGGCACAGGGTCCCTCATAGTACAATGAAGTGTTTCTGAAGGTGGTGGTGCACAACCAACGTCAGACACACCGTCGTAATATGAGGGGCCCTGTGCCAGTACCGCTGCCCACGAGAGAGTGTTCCCCCCAGCTCGAACAGTGCTCTACCACTTGCAATACTTACTTCTCCCTGCTCCACCACTGTGTAGTCTGTGCTGTTAAATCCTTCAATTGCACTGCCAATACAAATTTGTTGAAATGATAGATGATAGTTAAAATATACAGGGGCCCTGGCCTCCATTTAGACCAGTTAATACTTTGCGTCTACTACCACTGTCTGCTACTCAGCAGAGGAGCCCACCCCAGTACCTAGCTATGCCGTCTGTTTAGTCCTGTTACCAGTTTTGAACTGCTTTTAGCCTACTTTTGTATTTGGGCCTACTAACCGTGTCTGCGCCACTCATTACAGTTGTCCTGCACTGAACAAAGCTAGGCCGCCTGTTTAGTCCTGTTACCAATTTTGAACTGCATTTAGCCTACTTTATTATTTAGGCCTACTAACTGTGTCTGCCACTCATTACAGTTGTCCTCCACTGAACAAAGCAACGTCGCCTGTTTAGTCCTGTTACCAATGTTGAACTGCATTTAGCCTACTTTATTATTTGGGCCTACTAACTGTGTCTGCCACTCATTACTGTTGACCTCCACTGAACAAAGCAATGTCACCTGTTTAGTCATGTAACCAATTTTTAACCGCATTTAGCCTACTTTATTATTTGGGCCTACTAACTGTGTCTGCCACTCATCACAGTTGTCCTCCTCTGAACAAAGCAATGCCGCCTGTTTATTCCTGTTACCAATTTTGAACTGCATTTAGCCTACTTTATTATTTGGACCTACTAACTGTGTCTGCCACTCATTACAGTTGTCCTCCACTGAACAAAGCAACGCCGCCTGTTTAGTCCTGTTACCAATGTTGAACTGCATTTAGCCTACTTTATTATTTGGGCCTACTAACTGTGTCTGCCACTCATTACAGTTGTCCTCCACTGAACAAAGCAATGCCGTCTGTTTAGTCCTGTTACCAATTTTGAACTGCATTTAGCCTACATTATTGTTTGGGCCTACTAACTGTGTCTGTCACTCATTACAGTTGTCCTCCACTGAACAAAGCACTGCCGTCTGTTTATTCCTGTTACCAATTTTGCTCTGCATTTAGCCTACTTTATTATTTGGGCTTACTAACTGTGTCTGCCACTCATTACAGTTGTCCTCCACTGAACAAAGCAACGCCGCCTGTTTAGTCCTGTTACCAATGTTGAACTGCATTTAGCCTACTTTATTATTTGGGCCTACTAACTGTGTCTGCCACTCATTACAGTTGTCCTCCACTGAACAAAGCAATGCCGTCTGTTTAGTCCTGTTACCAATTTTGAACTGCATTTAGCCTACTTTATTATTTGGGCCTACTGTGTCTGCCACTCATTACAGTTGTCCTCCACTGAACAAAGCAATGCCGCCTGTTTAGTCAGTTTACCAATTTTGAACTGCATTTAGCCTACTTTATTATTTGGGCCTACTAACTGTGTCTGCCACTCATTACAGTTGTCCTCCACTGAACAAAGCAATGCCGCCTGTTTATTCCTGTTACCAATTTTGAACTGCATTTAGCCTACTTTATTATTTGGGCCTACTAACTGTGTCTGCCACTCATTACAGTTGTCCTCCACTGAACAAAGCAATGCCGCCTGTTTATTCCTGTTACCAATTTTGAACTGCATTTAGCCTACTTTATTATTTGGGCCTACTAACTGTGCCTGCCACTCATTACCGTTGTCCTCCACTGAACAAAGCAATGCCACCTGTTTAGTCCTCTTACCAATTTTGAACTGCATTTAGCCTACTTTATTATTTGGGCTTACTAACTGTGTCTGCCACTCATTACAGTTGTCCTCCACTGAACAAAGCAACGCCGCCTGTTTAGTCCTGTTACCAATGTTGCACTGCATTTAGCCTACTTTATTATTTGGGCCTACTAACTGTGTCAGCCACTCATAACAGTTGACCTCCACTGAACAAAGCAATGTCGCCTATTTAGTCATGCTACCAATTTTGACCTGCATTTAGCCTACTTTATAATTTGGGCCTACTAACTGCGTCAGCCTCTCATTACAGTTGTCCTCCTCTGAACAAAGCAATGCCGCCTGTTTATTCCTGTTACCAGTTTTGAACTGCATTTAGCCTACTTTATTATTTGGGCCTACTAACTGTGTCTGCCACTCATTACAGTTGTCCTCCACTGAACAAAGCAATGCCGTCTGTTTAGTCCTTTTACCAATTTTGAACTGCATTTAGCCTACTTTATTATTTGGGCCTACTGTGTCTGCCACTCATTACAGTTGTCCTCCACTGAGCAAAGCAATGCCGCCTGTTTAGTCAGGTTACCAATTTTGAACTGCATTTAGCCTACTTTATTATTTGGGCCTAGTAACTGTGTCTGCCACTCATTACAGTTGCCCTCCACTGAACAAAGCAATGCCGCCTGTTTATTCCTGTTACCAATTTTGAACTGCATTTAGCCTACTTTATCATTTGGGCCTACTAACTGTGTCTGCCACTCAATACAGTTTTCCTCCACTGAACAAAGCAATGCCACCTGTTTAGTCCTGTTACCAATTTTGAACTGCATTTAGCCTACTTTATTATTTGGGCCTACTAACTGTGCCTGCCACACATTACAGTTGTCCTCCACTGAACAAAGCAATGCCACCTGTTTAGTCCTGTTACCAATTTTGAACTGCATTTAGCCTACTTTATTATTTGGGCGTATATCTGTGTTTCCTCCTCATCCTGCCATTTGCCAGCCACTGCTAGTTGAGTCTGCCGGTACATTGACCCAGACCACTACATTCCCCTTGCACTCTACACAGCCAGAATCTGACCCTGCTGAAAGTCAGGTTCCCCTTCCCGCATACTATACCACCTTACACGGGGACAAAGAGGAAGGTGCAGATGAAAGTGCAGGTTCCTTCATCAGTTGGGGGGGGCATACTCGTTGGCACTGGCACAGGGCCCCTCATAGTACGCAAAAGTGTCTCTGGCAGTGGGAGACACCACCCGCCGTCAAACACACCGCCGTACTATAAGGGGCCCTGTGCCAGTGCCAACTACTGGGCCCCCCCTGCTTGCTCAGGATCGCAGCCCTTGCAAAATTGAAATACTTACCTCTCCCTGCTCCACTGCCGTGATGTATTCCGCGTTTCCCGGGCCCACGAAAATCTTGAGCCATCCCTATCCCCAACTTTAGCCAAATGACCCCCTGTTTTCAATGCCTAACTATTATTATAAAGTAAATTAAGATTGACAAGCTTAAGAAATAGGAATTGATGTTTTTGGCATTAAAATGGGCACTGTAGGTGTTTTCCTGTCCTCCACTCACTGCCGACTTTGATTCCCCATTAACTTGCAATGGGTTTCGTGTTTCGGTTGGCCCCCGACTTTTCGCAATAATTGGCCGATTTCACCCGACCTGAATTTTGACAAAGTCGGGTTTTCGCGAAACCCGACTCGATCCTAAAAAAGTATAAGTCGCTCAACTCTAACTGAGACTAATAATAGGCAGGATATGGTGGATGCCCAGGACAGACTGGATATGGCGAAAACACAGGACAGGCAGGGTATGGCGGAAACACAGGACAGGCAGGTTATGATGGAAACACAGGACAGGCAGGGTATGGTGGAAACACAGGACAGGCAGTGTATGGTGGAAACACAGGACAGGCGTGGTATGGTGGAAACACAGGACAGGCAGGGTATGATGAATGCACAGGACAGAGCAAGGTACGATGGAGGCACAGGACAGAGCAAGGTATGGCGGACGCACAGGACAGAGCAAGGTATGGCAGATGCACAGGACAGAGCAAGGTATGGCGGACGCACAGGACAGAGCAAGGTATGGCAGATGCACAGGACAGAGCAAGGTATGGCAGACGCACAGGACAGAGCAAGGTATGGCAGATGCACAGGACAGAGCAAGGTATGGCGGACGCACAGGACAGAGCAAGGTATGGCAGATGCACAGGACAGAGCAAGGTATGGCGAATGCACAGGACAGAGCAAGGCACAGAGGGACCTGGGTCAAATGAGGACAAATGACAATCAGGCATGGAGCAGAGGAAGGAGTTACCTTAAATAGATTGAGTGCTGCAGAACTTCCGGGTCAAGATCCTCCAAAATCATAGAGTTGGGGAACGGAGCGTCTGCAGACCAGAGAGAGGAAGTGCGCGCGCGCTGCATTGTAAATGGGAAAGAAAAAAAAAGTGAAAAGATACACCAAACTTTAAAAGCAATACAGATGCATCAGACCATTTTGCAATACTTAAGAAAATCCTTTCTGACTTGTGGCCTTGCATGGTCCCAATCATCCAACAGTGATCTGGCTGAGAGTCGTCGAATCACGCCTGAGTCAGAATGGTTCCGATCACGGGGTCCCACAACGCTACTCGCACTTGCACCAGGGGAATGAGTAGGTCATTGTCAATGTTAGGTTGAGCGTCCTCACATTGTGCAAACTATAGATCAAATTAAATAAGAAAAAAAATGATAATAACCATATAGTGTTTGAAGATACAAACCTACAAAAAAAAATCCAATTACAAGTCTGAGAATGAAAAGAATACTTACACCCAGTCTTTCCTACTCATGATTTTGGACCCAGCGACCCGGGCAAGATTAATTTCCACTTGACTTCTCCTGCTCTTCGTCCCTGGAAGGTACCTGTAAACAAAAGACACAATTTAACACATGTGTAGTATTGCCAGTCAATATATTCCACTCAGTATATCAAATGTGATTACATGATCAGTGTCATGTCCACTCTGGGAAGCATTCAGTTCTTCACTGGAGGACATGTTTGAACAGCAGGCAGCAGTCAAGTGAAACAATAATAAAAGAGACGAAACAAAAAATTCATCTTGATCAAAAAACAATGTAGGCAAAGGTCGAAAAAAAATTGAAGGCCAATACTTACATTACCCCCTTCATGACATGCCCCGTACTAGTACGGCGCATGTAGTGTCTCCCCCTTTGATGTGGGCTTCGGCGCTGATCCCACATCAAAGTGGGGACATGTCAGCTGTTACGTACAGCTGACATGTGCGTGCAATAGTGGAATCGTGATCCACCTGCCGCTATTAACCTGTTAAATGCCACTGTCAAACGCTGACAGCGGCATTTAACTACCATTTGCGGCCGCGCAGCCGGAAATGAGCGCATCGCCGACCTTGTCACATGATCGGGGGTCGGAGATGAGTCAGAATGGTAACAATAGAGGTCCTTGAGACCTCTATGTTTACTGATGCCGGCCTGCTGTGACCGCCACCCTGTGGTCGGCGCTCATAGCAAGCCTGCATTTCAGCTACATAGCAGATCTGATGATATCTGCTATGTAGCTGAGCTGATCTAGTTTTGCCAGCTTCTAGCCTCCCATGGAGGCTATTGAAGCTCGGCAAAAGTTATAAAAAAATGTTTTTAAAAATCTGAAAAAAATAAAAACTATATACGTTTACATCACCTGCCTTTCGCCCCATCCAAAATAAAACAATAAAAAAAAATCAAACCTACACATATTTGGTATCGCCCTGTACAGAATCGCCCGATCTATCAATAAAAAAAGCATTAACCTGATCGCTAAACAGCATAACGAGAAAATAATTCGAAACGCCAGAATTACTTTTTTTGGTCGCCACGACATTGCATTAAAATGCAATAATGGACGATGAAAAGAACATATCTGCACAAAAAGTGTTAGCTTTAAAAACATCAGCTCGGCACGCAAAAAATAAGCCCTAACCCGACCCCAGATCACCAAAAATGGAGACGCTATGGGTATCGGAAATTGGCACATTTTTTTTTTGTTTTAGCAAAGTTTTGATTTTTTTTTCACCACTTAGATAAAAAATAACCTAGACATGTTAGGAGTTTATGAACTCATAATGACCTGGAGAATCATAATATCAGGTCAGTTTTAGCATTTAGTGAACCTAGCAAAAAAGCCAAACAAAAAACAAGTGTGGGATTGCACTTTATTTGCAATTTCACCACACTTGGAATTTTTTTCCCGTTTTCTAGTACAAGACATGGTAAAACCAATGGTGTCGTTAAAAAGTACAACTTTTTCCGCCAAAAATAAGCCTTCACATGGCCATATTGACGGAAAAATAAAAAAGTCATGGCTCTGGGAAGGAGCGAAAAACGAAAACACAAAAATGAAAAAGGGCCGTGGCGTGAAGGGGTTAAAGTCAGTAGTCCAACAGCACAGCAGTCAGGCAGCACAGAACCAGGACAGCAGCATAGCACCACACCAGCGGAACAGAAAAATCCTGGACATGAGAACCAAGGAGTCGAGGACCACTCCATTGCAACTGAGAAATCCTGGACAGGAGCAGCACAGCACCACACTACTGGAACCGAGAAATCCTGAACAGAAGAACTGAGGATCAGTACCACTGCAATGGAATGTAGAAATCCTAGATAGGAAAAATGAGGGTCAGTTCATACCACAACACCAGAGCAGAGAAATCCTGGACAGGAGAACCGAGGACCACACCACCGCAGCCGAGAAATCCTGGACAGGAGAAGCAAGGACAGGAGAGCTGAGTGTCAGTACCACAGCACCAGAAAGGAGAAATAATAGGAAAACTGAGGAACACACCACTGGAACAGATAAATTCTGGACAGGAGAACTGACGGCCACAACAGAAGTAGTCCAGGAACCGAGCAGAAAACAGTCTAAAAGGAACAGAAAAAAACATAAGTACAGACTACAGAATGCAGAGAGACATACATTTTCAAAGCTTCTATACTTACATCCAGAGTCTTGTGCTCGCATCCAGAGTCTTGTGCCCACATCCAAAGTCTTGAGAGCGATTGAGTTCCTGTTTGTGGTTACATCATTTTCTGGAGATAATTAGTGAGAAGTACGCATGCGTATCGAACGCATGCGTCCGTATGTCCTTGCATAGCAATGCGTTCCCATAGACAGTAATGCATTGTTTTGATGCACTCATCCACATGCATAAGTCTGCACATAATTGATGCCTATTTGACACCTCAAAAATGCAACATGTTGCATTCGCCACACACCACAAAACGACGCATGCGAATGCATCCCCATGTCCCTGCATACACCATGTTAAAGATATGTATGCATGACGCATGCGGATCTATGTGGATCATACATTGCGCATAGAAACGCTAATGTGAACCCGGTCTAATAAAGGCATCTGGTATATTCATTGATACTATACTGGGTTTTCAATTGAAAACATAAACATCCATATTTGTGGAAAAGGTGAAACATTTTCTATAAACCCTCTGATGTCCAAAACTGTCTAATGTAGATAGACAAAAATGAGAAAATACTAAAATGTTCCTAATGATGAGAAGGAAAGTTGCCCAATTATTTTAAGAGCTTTTAAAAAAACATAGCATTGCATCAAACTCCCAATGTGAAAATGAGAGGTTTATCTTCAGCATCTCTGCCTCATATCACTGTCTATGCTCTGACACTCTGCAACTCAGTAATTATTTAGTCCAGGGATAATCCTTTGTGCCATTGACCTCAGAGAATTTAGCAAAAACAGGATTGGGATCAAAGGACAAGAGGCAGTCTCTTAATCCTCCTAAGTGCAAGTCCATCTTAATCTTGCATTTTGTGAGGAAAATCTCAGCAAATATGCTTTCAACTCTCTGACTTAAGTTTTAAGCAGCCAAACTCTTAGTGCTCCAAATAAACTAGACAATGAACAAAAGCACAGTATTATTTATTCCATTGCGAGTAAATTATGCACAGTAAAATAAAAAATATACATTATTTTTTTCCATAAAAGTACTGTACAGACCAAAAGTTTGGACACACCTTCTCATTTAAAGATTTTTCTGTATTTTCATGACTATGAAAATTGTACATTCACACTGAAGGAATCAACACTATGAATTAACACATGTGGAATTATATACTTAACAAAAAAGTGTGAAACAACTGAAAATATGTCTTGTATTCTAGGTTCTTCAAAGTAGCCACCTTTTGCTTTGATGACTGCTTTGCACACTCTTGGCATTCTCTTGATGTGCATCAAGAGGTCGTCACTAGAAATGGTCTTCCAACAATCTTCAAGGAGTTCCCAGAGATGCTTCACACTTGTTAGCCCTTTTACCTTCACTCTGAGGTCCAGCTCACCCCAAACCATCTCGATTGGGTTCAGGTCTGGTGACTGTGGAGGCAAGGTCATCTGGCGTAGCACCCCATCACTTTTTCTTCTTGGTAAAATAGCCCTTACACAGCCTGGGGGTGTGTTTGGGGTCATTGTCCGGTTGAAAAATAAATGATGGTCCAACTAAACGCAAACCAGATGGAATAGCATGCTGATGCAAGATGCTGTGGCAGCCATGCTCGTTCAGTATGCCTTTAATTTTGAATAAATCTCCAACGGTGTCACCAGCAAAGCACCCACACCATCACACCTCCTCCTCCTTGCTTCACGGTGGGAACCAGGCATGTAGAATTCATCCGTTCACCTTTTCTGCGTCGTACAAAGACACGGTGTGTTATGAAAGGCAATCAGTACCACAATGGACATAGCGGTCAGAGCACATACAGTGATCTGACAATAACCCAAAATCATAGAACGAGCTCTGAGACGTGGGAACTCTGCAGACCGCAATCCCTAATCCTCTCCAAACAACACTAGAGGCAGCCGTGGATTGCGCCTAACTCTGCCTATGCAACTCGGCACAGCCTGAGAAACTAACTAGCCTGAAGATAGAAATTAAGCCTACCTTGCCTCAGAGAAATACCCCAAAGGAAAAGGCAGCCCCCCACATATAATGACTGTGAGATAAGATGAAAAGACAAACGTAGAGATGAAATAGATTCAGCAAAGTGAGGCCCGACTTTCTTAACAGAGCAAGGATAGAAAAGATAACTTTGCGGTCTACACAAAACCCTAAAGAAAACCACGCTAAGGGGGCAAAAAGACCCTCCGTACCGAACTAACGGCACGGAGGTACACCCTTTGCGTCCCAGAGCTTCCAGCAACAAATTAGACAAGCTGGACAGAAAAAATAGCAAACAAATAGCAAAGAAGAACTTAGCTATGCAGAGCAGCAGGCCACAGGAATGATCCAGGGAAAAGCAAGTCCAACACTGGAACATTGACAGGAAGCCAGGATCAAAGCATTAGGTGGAGTTAAGTAGAGAAGCACCTAACGACCTCACCAGATCACCTGAGGGAGGAAACTCAGAAGTCGCAGTACCACTTTCTTCCACCAACAGAAGCTCACAGAGAGAATCAGCCGAAGTACCACTTGTGACCACAGGAGGGAGCTCTGCCACAGAATTCACAACAGTACTCCCCCTTGAGGAGGGGTCACCGAACCCTCACCAGAGCCCCCAGGCCGACCAGGATGAGCCACATGAAAGGCACGAACAAGATCGGGAGCATGGACATCAGAGGCAAAAACCCAGGAATTATCTTCCTGAGCATAAACCTTCCATTTAACCAGATACTGGAGTTTCCGTCTAGAAACACGAGAATCCAAAATCTTCTCCACAATATACTCCAATTCCCCCTCCACCAAAACCGGGGCAGGAGGATCAACAGATGGAACCATAGGTGCCACGTATCTCCGCAACAATGACCTATGGAATACGTTATGTATGGAAAAAGAATCTGGAAGGGTCAGACGAAAAGACACAGGATTAAGAACCTCAGAAATCCTATACGGACCAATGAAACGAGGTTTAAACTTAGGAGAGGAAACCTTCATAGGAACATGACGAGAAGACAACCAAACCAGATCCCCAACACGAAGTCGGGGACCCACACGGCATCTGCGATTAGCGAAATGTTGAGCCTTCTCCTGGGACAAGGTCAAATTGTCCACTACATGAGTCCAAATCTGCTGCAACCTGTCCACCACAGTATCCACACCAGGACAGTCCGAAGACTCAACCTGTCCTGAAGAGAAACGAGGATGGAACCCAGAATTGCAGAAAAATGGCGAAACCAAGGTAGCCGAGCTGGCCCGATTATTAAGGGCGAACTCAGCCAAAGGCAAAAATGACACCCAGTCATCCTGATCGGCAGAAACAAAGCATCTCAGATATGTTTCCAAGGTCTGATTGGTTCGTTCGGTCTGGCCATTAGTCTGAGGATGGAAAGCCGAGGAAAAAGACAAGTCAATGCCCATCCTACCACAAAAGGCTCGCCAAAACCTTGAAACAAACTGGGAACCTCTGTCAGAAACGATATTCTCTGGAATACCATGTAAACGAACCACATGCTGGAAGAACAATGGCACCAAATCAGAGGAGGAAGGCAATTTAGACAAGGGTACCAGATGGACCATCTTAGAAAAGCGATCACAGACCACCCAAATGACTGACATCTTTTGAGAAACGGGAAGATCAGAAATAAAATCCATAGAGATATGTGTCCAAGGCCTCTTCGGGACCGGCAAGGGCAAAAGCAACCCACTGGCACGAGAAAAGCAGGGCTTAGCCCGAGCACAAATCCCACAGGACTGCACAAAAGCACGCACATCCCGCGACAGAGACGGCCACCAAAAGGATCTAGCCACTAACTCTCTGGTACCAAAGATTCCAGGATGACCAGCCAACACCGAACAATGAACCTCAGAGATAACTTTATTGGTCCACCTATCAGGGACAAACAGTCTCTCCGCTGGACAACGATCAGGTTTATTAGCCTGAAATTATTGCAGCACCCGCCGCAAATCAGGGGAGATGGCAGACACAATTACTACTTCCTTGAGGATACCCGCCGGCTCAGACAAACCCGGAGAGTCGGGCACAAAACTCCTAGACAGAGCATCCGCCTTCACATTTTTAGAGCCCAGAAGGTACGAAATCACAAAGTCAAAACGGGCAAAAAACAGCGACCAACGAGCCTGTCTAGGATTCAACCACTTAGCAGACTCAAGATAAGTCAAGTTCTTATGATCAGTCAATACCACCACGCGATGCTTAGCTCCTTCAAGCCAATGACGCCACTCCTCGAATGCCCACTTCATGGCCAGCAACTTTCGGTTGCCCACATCATAATTTCGCTCAGCAGGCAAAAACTTCCTGGAAAAAAAAGCGCATGGTTTCATCACTGAGCAATCAGAACCTCTCTGCGACAAAACAGCCCCTGCTCCAATCTCAGAAGCATCAACCTCGACCTGGAACGGAAGAGAAACATCTGGTTGACACAACACAGGGGCAGAAGAAAAATGACGCTTCAACTCCTGAAAAGCTTCCACAGCAGCAGAAGACCAATTGACCAAATCAGCACCCTTCTTGGTCAAATCGGTCAATGGTTTGGCAATACTAGAAAAATTGCAGATGAAGCGACGATAAAAATTAGCAAAGCCCAGGAACTTTTGCAGACTTTTCAGAGATGTCGGCTGAGTCCAATCATGGATGGCTTGGACCTTAACAGGATCCATTTCGATAGTAGAAGGGGAAAAGATGAACCCCAAAAATGAAACCTTCTGCACACCAAAGAGACACTTTGATCCCTTCACAAACAAAGAATTAGCACGCAGGACCTGAAAAACTGTTCTGACCTGCTTCACATGAGACTCCCAATCATCCGAGAAGATCAAAATGTCATCCAAGTACACAATCAGGAATTTATCCAGGTACTCTCGGAAGATGTCATGCATAAAGGACTGAAACACTGATGGAGCATTGGCAAGTCCGAATGGCATCACTAGATACTCAAAATGACCCTCGGGCGTATTAAATGCAGTTTTCCATTCATCTCCGCGCCTGATTCGCACCAGATTATACGCACCACGAAGATCTATCTTGGTAAACCAACTAGCCCCCTTAATCTGAGCAAACAAATCAGATAAAAATGGCAAGGGGTACTGAAATTTAACCGTGATCTTATTTAGAAGGCGGTAATCTATACAAGGTTTCAGCGAACCATCCTTCTTGGCTACAAAAAAGAACCCTGCTCCTAATGGTGACGATGATGGGCGAATATGCCCCTTCTCCAGGGATTCCTTCACATAACTGCGCATAGCGGCGTGCTCAGGCACGGATAAATTAAACAGTCGACCTTTTGGGAATTTACTACCAGGAATCAGATTGATAGCACAATCACAATCCCTATGCGAAGGTAGGGCATCGGACTTGGGCTCATCAAATACATCCTGGTAATCAGACAAGAACTCTGGAACCTCAGAAGGGGTGGATGACGAAATTGACAGAAATGGAACATCACCATGTACCCCCTGACAACCCCAGCTGGACACCGACATGGATTTCCAATCTAATACTGGATTATGGGCTTGTAGCCATGGCAACCCCAACACGACCACATCATGCAGATTATGCAACACCAGAAAGCGAATAACCTCCTGATGTGCAGGAGCCATGCACATGGTCAGCTGGGTCCAGTACTGAGGCTTATTCTTGGCCAAAGGCGTGGCATCAATTCCTCTCAATGGAATAGGACACTGCAAGGGCTCTAAGAGAAACCCACAACGCTTAGCATACTCCAAGTCCATCAAATTCAGGGCAGCGCCTGAATCCACAAATGCCATGACAGAATACGATGACAAAGAACAGATCAAGGTAACGGACAGAAGAAATTTTGACTGTACCGTACCAATGGTGGCAGACCTAGCGAACCGCTTAGTGCGCTTAGGACAATCAGAGATAGCATGAGTGGAATCACCACAGTAGAAACACAGCCCATTCTGACGTCTGTGTTCTTGCCGTTCAACTCTGGTCAAAGTCCTATCGCACTGCATAGGCTCAGGTTTAAGCTCAGGTAATACCGCCAAATGGTGCACAGATTTACGCTCACGCAAGCGTCGACCGATCTTAATGGCCAAAGACATAGACTCATGCAAACCAGCAGGCATAGGAAATCCCACCATGACATCCTTAAGGGCTTCAGAGAGACCCTTTCTGAACATAGCTGCCAGCGCAGATTCATTCCATTGAGTGAGCACGGACCACTTTCTAAATTTCTGACAATATACCTCTATCTCATCCTGACCCTGACAAAGAGCCAGCAAATTTTTCTCTGCCTGATCCACTGAATTAGGTTCATCGTACAGCAATCCGAGCGCCAGGAAAAACGCATCGATATTACTCAATGCAGGATCTCCCGGCGCAAGAGAAAATGCCCAGTCTTGAGGGTCGCCGCGCAAAAAAGAAATAACAATCAAAACCTGTTGAACTGGATCACCAGAGGAGCGAGGTTTCAAAGCCAGAAATAATTTACAATTATTTTTGAAACTCAGAAACTTACTTCTATCTCCAAAAAACAAATCAGGAATAGGAATTCTTGGTTCTAACATAGATTTCTGATCAATAGTGTCTTGAATCTTTTGTACTCTTGCCGAGAGCTGATCCACAAATGAAGACAGACTTCTAATGTCCATCGCTACACCTGTGTACTGAACCACCCAAATGTCTAGGGGAAAAAAAAGGCAAAACACAGTGCAAAGAAAAAAAAATGGTCTCAGAACTTCTTTTTTCCCTCTATTGAGAATCATTAGTACTTTTGGCTTCCTGTACTCTTATGAAAGGCAATTCAGTACCACAATGGACATAGCGGTCAGAGCACATACAGTGATCTGACAATAACCCAAAATCATAGAACGAGCTCTGAGACGTGGGAACTCTGCAGACCGCAATCCCTAATCCTCTCCAAACAACACTAGAGGCAGCCGTGGATTGCGCCTAACTCTGCCTATGCAACTCGGCACAGCCTGAGAAACTAACTAGCCTGAAGATAGAAAATAAGTCTACCTTGCCTCAGAGAAATACCCCAATGGAAAAGGCAGCCCCCCACATATAATAACTGTGAGTTAAGATGAAAAGACAAACGTAGAGATGAAATAGATTCAGCAAAGTGAGGCCCGACTTTCTTTACAGAGCGAGGATAGAAAAGATAACTTTGCGGTCTACACAAAACCCTAAACAAAACCACGCAAAGGGGGCAAAAAGACCCTCCGTACCGAACTAACGGCACGGAGGTACACCCTTTGCGTCCCAGAGCTTCCAGCAACAAATTAGACAAGCTGGACAGAAAAAATAGCAAACAAATAGCAAAGAAGAACTTAGCTATGCAGAGCAGCAGGCCACAGGAATGATCCAGGGAAAAGCAAGTCCAACACTGGAACATTGACAGGAAGCCAGGATCAAAGCATTAGGTGGAGTTAATTAGAGAAGCACCTAACGACCTCACCAGATCACCTGAGGGAGGAAACTCAGAAGCCGCAGTACCACTTTCTTCCACCAACAGAAGCTCACAGAGAGAATCAGCCGAAGTACCACTTGTGACCACAGGAGGGAGCTCTGCCACAGAATTCACAACAACGGTGGTTGGAACCAAAGATCTCAAATTTGGACTCATCAGACCAAAGCACAGATTTCCACTAGTCTAATGTCCATTCCTTGTGTTCTTTAGCCCAAACAAGTCTCTTCTGCTTGTTGCCTGTCCTTAGCAGTGGTTTCCTAGCAGCTATTTTACCAGTTGCTCCCTATTCACCATTTTTTGTCAATATATCTTGTGTATACATTATTTCTGATATGTATTTGATATCTCAATAAATGTGCATTGATTACTCTTGATACCTCTATTTGTTGGCGTGGATTTTTTGGTCACAATTTATTTATTTGTTAGGAATTATGGACAACTAGACCCTTTTGACATTTGTCATTGCTCCATAGCCACGCATTGCTTTATAGGTTCATATGTTTAGGCCTAGAGGTATGCCCTCTGCTGGCCGAGAGGGTGTTTTTGTATAGGTGTTGTATTTTACCATGAAGGCCTGCTGCACAAAGTCTCCTCTTAACAGTTGTTGTAGAGATGTGGCTGCTGCCAGAACTCTGTGTGACATTGACCTGGTCTCTAATCTGAGCTGCTGTTAACCTGCGATTTCTGAGGCTGGTGACTCAGATAACCTTATCCTCAGAAGCAGAGGTGACTCTTGGTCTTCCTTTCCTGGGGCGGTCCTCATGTGAGCCAGTTTCTTTGTAGCACTTGATGGTTATTGCCACTGCACTTGGGGACTCTTTCAAAGTTTTCCCAATTTTTCAGACTGACTGACCTTAATTTCTTAAAGTAATGATGGTCACTCGTTTTTCTTTACTTTTCTGTTTTTTTCTTGTCATAAAACAAATTGTAACAGTCTATTCAGTAGGACTATAAGCTGTGTATCCACCAGACTTCTGCACAACACAACTGATGGTCCCAACCCCATTTATAAGGCAAGAAATCCTACTCTTTTAGCCTGACAGGGCACACATGTGAAGTGAAAACCATTCCTGGTGACTTGAAGCTCATCAAGAGAATGCCAAGAGTGTGCAAAGCAGTCATCAAAGCAAAAGGTGGCTACTTTGAAGAACCTAGAATATGAGACATAATTTCAGTTGTTTCACACTTTTTTGTTAAAGGGCCACTGTCACCCCCCTCCAGCCGTTATAAACTAAAAGAGCCACCTTGTGCAGAAGTAATGCTGCAGTCTGACAAGGTGGCTCTTTTAGTTTTTGTTTCTGTTATTCCCACAATAAATGTATTTATAATTCTGCTGAAATACCTATCTTTGTCCATGGAGGCGGGACTGAAGCCTCCTCTTAGAAGCGCCCAACTGCCGTCAGTCATCTCTTGTGTAGGTTTTCGCCGCCCCCTCAGCGCTGTTATTGTGTGAATTCCGGTGCCTGCGCTCTGCTCTTCTGCCTTGTGCAGGCGCATAGAGCATTTGCCGTCCTAGCGCTGGTGCCGGGTTCCGTTCTGCGCCTGTGCGGGCAGTGCGGCCACCCTGTTACTGAATCCCCGCCCCGCACTGTGTTATGCATTATGCACAGTGCGGGGCTGGGATTCCTGGGTATGCGCACTGCGCTTCTCAGACGCTCCCCAGGTCCCCCGCCTTTCAGCGTTGCCGGAATATGCCAGCGTTTGGAACAGCCGCACAGAACAACGCTGGAAGGCGGGGGACCTGTGGAGCGTCTGACAAGCGCAGTGCGCATGCCCAGGAATCCCAGCCCTGCACTGTGCATACTGCATAACAGTAAAGTAAAGTTCTCCTTGTAGCTTGGGTCTAGAAGGGTGATCAAACTGTAATTAGCATTGGGTCACCACTCATCAGCTGTTATGTGCGGAGGTTGACCACTAAGTTGAGCACATCGACCGAGCATGGTACGTGTGCAATGTTGCCAAGCTTCAGTGCCAACACCAGGATACGGCCATTGTAACACATGACGATACCTGAATGTAGGTTCACAGATCAGTCCGGTCTGTTAGACCAGGGGTCCCCAACTCCAGTCCTCAAGGCCCACCAACATGTCATGTTTTCAGGATTTCCTTAGTCTTGCCCAGGTAATAATTGCATCACATGTGCAATGCAAAGGAAATCCTGAAAACATGACCTGTTGGTGGGCCTTGAGGACTGGAGTTGGGGACCCCTGTGTTAGACCTTTCAACAACTCTGCTGCAGTGTGCAGTTTGTCACCTAAGCAGATAAGCTTCAGCAGAGCCTGTTGTTGCTTGGCCGAGGCAGTGCTGCAGTGTTCCCGGCTTGCTACTGATGTTGACATTTCTGAGATGGAGGGTGACGAGGATGAGGTACAGGAACTGCTGTAGAAGGTGGGGGAAACCCTGATTGAACCAGGGCCAGCAATCCTCAGTGTTGTGAGCACGTGTTCCATCCCAGGGTCCGACTGGATTCCGGCTTCATCAATATTCACCTAGTGTGCCATCAGTGAAAATAGCATCCCCCGACACAAGCACTTGTTCACGTTTCTGTGGTTCAGTCGACTTTCCCAGTAACAGCGTTGGTCAGGGCATGGCTGATGTTATTGAACATGTGCTTGTGTATGGCAAATCACAGCACCCCAGGAAAAATAGTGGCTGCTGGGGAACAAGTACCGATGGATGGCTGCAGCCATGAGGTTGCAGAGAGCTTACATCTCCAGAAGCCTAAACAGCAACATTTCCAGGGAAATCAGTCTGGAAATGTTAGCGTTTAGTATTGTGGCCTGTGGGTGGCTGCTTATTGATGCTTGCTTTCCAAAGACTGTGGTAGGGACAACAGAATGCTACGCTGGGACTAGGACATGGACATGGTTGCTGACCGTGGTTGCAAGTGAGCAACGACAGGTGCAGGGTGGAAGGCATCAATGTCTGCATCATGGACAGGGGATTGGTGTGCATGTAGAACAGGGGAAAAGGCAGTGGTGTCACCTGCAGACACAGTTTCTGGACCCTGGCATTGGCCCAACTAGGCAGGTGCTTTGCTGTCATGTGCCTTAGAATGCTAGTGTTCATCAGGCTGGTAGTTGTGGTGCCCCTGCTGATACTGGCATGGCAGATATTGCAAATGGCCTTTTTTTGTTAACTGGACATTGTTTAAAAAGTACCAGACTTGGGAACACCTAAACCTTGGCCTGGCAACTTCACTCATGTTGGTACTCTGGGGAACAGTTGCCTTGTGTCTCTGGCCACCCCACTGCCTCTTCCTGCCTTTGTGGTGCTGTGGATCCCTCCCCTTGTGCAATGATGTCGTCACTCTGCATGTCACCTTCCCAGGTTGGGTCAATGACTTTATCGTCCATCATTTTGTCTTCCAATTCCACACCCTGATACTCCTCCTGATTTGCTGACTTAACATCAACACTTGTTGGCAATTGCGTCTCATCATCATCCACATCATGTGACTGTAATTGCATTGCCTATTTGTGAGTGCGGATACTCATATATTTGGGCATCGCTACTTGCAATCTATTCATGTCCCGCTTGAAACAGGCAAGGCGAGAGGCCAGAATCTATGCATGGAAATGTGAACAGCTGTTCAGAGTGTCCAAGTGTGGGATCATTTCCCTCCGGGCACTCGGCATGGTGGAAGAAAGGAGGATCAAGGTGAGGATTATGTGGTCCAGAATCAAGGCCACTGACACTGGACCATGTGGAAGACAGGGAGTTGCTGGCAAACTGACTGGAAGCATTATCTGCTATCCATCCAACAACCTTTTCACACTGGTCTTGCTTCAACAGTGGTGTTCCGCTTTCCCCTACCAAGTGGGACAGGAAGCTAGATAGAGATGATGTGTGTGTTTGATGTGTTCCTGCATCAGGCAGGGTTTCACCTTACCCACAGCCTTGGCCTCTGTGTTCACCATCAGCATCACGTCCACTTACTTGTCCCTTACCACAAGCCTTGTTAATTTTAAATTACTTATGATATATGCCTGTTGAGAAAACTTAGCAGGATTAGTATTGCAGGAAAATTTTCCCACCTCAGATAGACTTGTTACAGTGCAGGATCAATATAGCGATGCTATTAATCAAAAGTAGGAGTGATCAGAATGACCAGGCACAGCTGCATTGCTCTGGGACTATCAATAGATGCTGGCTCCAGGACCTCGGGTGCCACTCCACATAAAGTCTAATAGTGAAACTCCGTATGAAAATATGAGGCAGAAGTGGTACAGGCACTCATCGTCCTATTTATGTCCTTTGTTTGGCAATCACATAAAAACAGAAAGGAAGTGTGAAGAGGAGACGCAACGGACGATGGCCGTTTAACGCCGGTGTGCGCTTCTACGGATCCTCTATGCGACCAGTAGAAGTGCACACAGGCACGAAATGGCTATTGTCCATTGGGCCTCCTCTTCACACTTCCCTGCTGTTTTTATGTGATTTCCAAATAAAGGACATAAATGGGACAGTGAGTGCCTGCAACACTTCTTCCTCCTTTTTGCAATAGCGACGCTATTGCTTACCAAGAGTGTCTGGCTGCATGCTTTTGACACACAGCTAGTTTACTGTCAATGTTGTATAATATGTCCCTGCTAAAAAATAGCAAAATTACTATTGCAGGAAAACTTGCCCACCTCAGATGGACTTCCTACACTGCAGGAGCAACATAGTAATGCTATTACTATCCAACCAAGTCTGGCTGTATGCAGTTGATGCACAGCTGGCGCAGTATAAATGGGGTATAATATTTATCTGCTGAAAAAAAAAACTGGAAGATTTCTATGGCAGGAAAATTAGCCACCCTCAGATGGACTTGTTACAGTGCAGGAGCTATTGGTAACTAACCAAGTCTGGCTGTAGGTTTTTGATGGACAGCTGACACAGTAAAAAAGGTGTAGAATATTTCCCTGCTGAAAAAACTTTGCCGGAGTACTATTGCTGGAAAATTTGCCCATCTCAGATGGACTTCATGCAGTGTAGGAGCAACATAGCGATGTTAATAATAACCAACCAAGTAAGACTGTTTAATTTCTACACACAACTGGTGTACTATAAATGGCGTATAATATTTCCCAGCTGAGAAAGTTTGCAGGAATAGTATCACAGGAAAATGTGCCCACTTCAGAAGGACTCGTTACAGTGCAGGAGCAATATAGCGACGCTATTGATAACCAACCATGTCTGGCTAGATGCTTTTGATACATAACTGTTGTAGCATAAATGGCATATAATATTTCCCTCATGAAAAAAATGTGCAGGATTATACTTGCAGGAAAATTTGCCCAGCTCAGGTGGACTTCTTACGCTGCAGGAGCAATATAGCGATGCTATAGCTAACCACCTAAGTCTGGCTGTATGATTTTAACGCACAACTGGTGCAGCATAAATGCCAAATAATATTTCCCTGCTGAAAAAACTTTGCAGGATTACTATCACAGGAAAATTTGCCCACCTCAGATGGACTGGTTATGGTGCAGGAGCAATATAACGATGTTATTGATAACCAACCAAGTCTGGCTGAATGCTTTTGAAGCACAACTGCCGCAGTATAAATGGCATATAATATTTCCCTGCTCAGAACAATTTGCAGGATTAAGATCCAAAAAGATTAATATTAACCCTGAGAACTTGAAGGGCTTTGGTATGGATTGCAGCAGAAAGCATGTGTAATTAACCCTATCCTGTCCTAAACTATCCCTTCCGCACAAACTTTACCTAAGTGCTGATATCAGCAGTATGAATATTGATAATAATTAAACCTAATAAGGGCTGTCTTTGCAGTTGAAAGCAAGATTACAAGTGTCTAGTCCTTGCCTATACGCAGCTGCACCTCTGTCCCTAGCTCAGCAGTGCAGCACCTCTGCCTGCTCTGCCTGTGTCTGTTGGTACAGTGTGGCGAGCATGGCGTCATGGGTCTTACATAGAGATCCAATATGGCTATGGCAGTACAGTGACTGGCAGGCAATTCCCACATGTTTATTAGCTGTCTAAGAAGCACCAAATGTGCGGGGCAGGGACTCGAGCTTGCGCATGAGGATTCAGAAATACTCACAAAGTAACGAGCATCTGTGCACACTGATGTTCAAGCGAATAACCGGCTGTGACATGCATGCTCGCTCATCACTACAAATGACTACACAGAAAAATATAGGAACTGGAGTTGGAAAAATGGCAGCAGGTGCTTTGGATTTTTGAGTCACACCTTGAAATATTAGGCTGTAGTAGAAGCCAATTTGTTCACCAAAGGCCTGGAGCGCAGTACAATAATAAGTGTCTACAGGAACAGTGAATTATGATGAAGGGTCTTTGCAAGCCTGAGTCTGCATTTCAACAAATATTGTTGAAGATTTGTTTAAAATGAATGGTGTCTTCAATGTTAAAAAATATAGCCAGATACTTATCCTTCATGCATTGTCATCAGAAAGGCATCTGATTGCTGCAAACATATTCCACAGTAGGGCAACCACCCCTAACATATAACTAATATCAATAAGAACTATCTCAACATAAAGAAGAACAAGGAGTCTTGCAAGTGATTTTATGGCCCTCAAAGAGCCCTGATCTTAACATCATTAAGTCTGTCTGGGATTACAAGAAGAGTCAGAAGTATTTGCACAAGACGATTTTTGATTAGCGCTCCACTCCCTACTGAGTTCCTTCAAAAACTGTGAGCAAGTGTATCTAAAAGAATTGATTCTTTGATGCTGTTTCAAAGGCAAATAGTGATGGACACATCAAATATTGATTTGATTTTTGTTTTTTCTCTTTGTGTTTTGCCAATTTATAAAATCTACTATTAACACTTCTATTGTTCAAAGAAGCATTTTTTCTACACCCGTCTAAAACTTTTTCACAATATTATACATTAGGTTGGTCCTCCTTAAAAAGTCAAACATTAACCCCTTTCTGCCATTGGACGTACTATTCCATCCTATTCCGTCACAGGGGAGCGCGGCCGATCGCGGCCGGGTGTCAGTTGCCTATCACAGCTGACATCCGGCACTATGTGCCAGGAGCAGTCACGGACCGCCCCAGGCACATTAACCCCAGGCACACCGCGATCAAACATGATCGCGGTGTGCCGGCGGTATAGGGAAGCATCGCGCAGGGAGGGGCTCCCTGCGGGCTTCCCTGAGACCCCCGCAGCAACTCGATGTGATTGCGTTGCTGCAAGGGTCTCTTACATCTCCTCCCTGCAGCAGGCCTACATCCAAAATGGCCGTGGCATCCGAGTTCTGCAGGGAGGGAGGTGGCTTACCAAGTGCCTGCTCAGAGCAGGCGCTTGGTAAGCCTGCAGTGCTGCAAGTCAGATCGCTGATCTGACAGAGTGCTGTGCAAACTGTCAGATCAGCGATCTGTGATGTCGCCCCCTGGGACAAAGTAAAAAAGTTAAAAGAAAAATTTCCACATGTGTAAGAAAAAAAAAAAATTCCTAAATAAAGAAAAAAAAATATATTATTCCCATAAATACATTTCTTTATCTAAATAAAAAAACAAACAATAAAAGTACACATATTTAGTATCGCCGCGTCCGTAACGACCCAACCTATAAAACTGTCCCACTAGTTAACCCCTTCAGTAAACACTGTAAGAAAAAAAAAACGAGGCAATAAACAACGCTTTATTATCATATCGCCGAACAAAAAGTGGAATAACACGCGATCAAAAAGACAGATATAAATAACCATGTTACCGCTGAAAATGACATCTTGTCCCGCAAACAACGAGCTACCATAGAGCATCATCAGCAAAAAAATAAAAAAGTTATAGTCCTCAGAATGAAGCGATGCAAAAATAATTATTTTTTCTATAAATAATAATAATAATAATAATCTTTATTTTTATATAGCGCTAACATATTCCGCAGCGCTTTACAGTTTGCACACATTATCATCACTGTCAACGATGGGGCTCACAATCTAGAATCCCTATCAGTATGTCTTTGGAATGTGGGAGGAAACCGGAGTGCCCGGAGGAAACCCACGCAAACACGGAGAGAACATACAAACTCTTTGCAGATGTTGTCCTGGGTGGGATTAGAACCCAGAACCCCAGCGCTGCAAGGCTGCAGTGCTAACCACTACGCCACCGTGCTGCACGTATAAAAGGGCCAAAACATAAAAAAATTATATAAATGAGGTATCGCTATAATCATACTGACCCGAAGAATAAAACTGCTTTATCAATTTTACCAAACGCGGAACGATATAAACGCCTCCCCCAAAAGAAATTCATGAATAGCTGGTTGTTGGTCATTCTGCCTCACAAAAATCGGAATAAATAGCGATCAAAAAATGTCATGTGCCCGAAAATGTTACCAATAAAAACGTCAACTCGTCCCGCAAAAAACAAGACCTCACATGACTCTGTGGACCAAAATATGGAAAAATTATAGCTCTCAAAATGTGGTTACGCAAAAAATATTTTTTGCAATAAAAAGCGTCTTTCAGTGTGTGACGGCTGCCAATCATAAAAATCTGCTAAAAAACCCGCTATGAATTGTAAATCAAACCCCCCTTCATCACCCCCTTAGTTAGGAAAAAATTAAAAAATTTAAAAAATTTATTTATTTCCATTTTCCCATTAGGGTTAGGGCTAGGGTTAGTGCTAGGGTTAGGGTTGGGGTTAGGATTAGGGCTAGGGTTAGGTTAGGGCTAGGGCTAGGGTTAGAGCTAGGGTTAGGGTTAGGGCTAGGGCTAGGGTTAGGGTTAAGGCTAGGTCTAGGGCTAGGGTTAGGGTTAGGGCTAGGGTTAGGGTTAGGGCTAGGGTTAGGGCTAGAGTTAGGGTTGGGGCTAAAGTTAGGGTTAGGTTTGGGGCTAAAGTTAGGGTTAGGGTTTGGATTACATTTATGGTTGGGAATAGGGTTGGGATTAAGGCTAGGGGTGTGTCTGGCTTAGAGGTGTGGTTAGGGTTACCGTTGGGATTAGGGTTAGGGGTGTGTTTGGATTAGGGTTTCAGTTATAATTGGGAGGTTTCCACTGTTTAGGCACATCAGGGGCTCTCCAAATGCGACATGGCATCCGATCTCAATTCCAGCCAATTCTGCGCTGAAAAAGTAAAACAGTGCTCCTTCCCTTCCGAGCTCTCCTGTGTGCCCAAACAGGGGTTTACCCCAACATATGGGGTATCAGCGTACTCAGGACAAATTGGACAACTTTTGGGGTCCAAATTCTCCTGTTACCCTTGGGAAAATACAAAACTGGGGGCTAAAAAATAATTTTTGCGGGGAAAAAAAAGATTTTTTATTTTCACGGCTCTGCGTTATAAACTGTAGTGAAACACTTGGGGGCTCAAAGTTCTCACAACACATCTAGATAAGTTCTTTGGGGGGTCTAGTTTCCAATATGGGGTCACATTTGGGGGTTTCTACTGTTTAGGTACATTAGGGGCTCTGCAAATGCAATGTGACGCCTGCAGACCAATCCATATAAGTCTGCATTCCAAATGATGCTCCTTCCTTTCCGAGCTCTGCCATGCGCTCAAACGGTGGTTCCCCCCCACATATTAGGTATCAGCGTACTCAGGACAAATTGGACAACATTATTTAGGGTCCAATTTCTCCTGTTACCCTTGGAAAAATACAAAACTGGGGGCTAAAAAATAATTTTTGTGGAAAAAAAATATTTTTTATTTGCTTGGCTCTGCGTTATAAACTGTAGTGAAACGCTTGGGGGTTCAAAGCTCTCACAACACATCTAGATGAGTTCTTTAGGGGGTCTACTTTCCAAAATGGTGTCACTTGTGGGGGGTTTCTGCTGTTTAGGTACATTAGGGGCTCTGCAAATGCAATGCGACGTCTGTAGACCATTCCTGTTGTGAATTCTGTGGCCAAGCTCCCTCCTGTGGTCGTGAGTTGTACTTCGGCTGGTTCTGTCTATGAGCTTCCTTTGGTGGAAGAGAGTGGTACTGCGGCTTCTGAGTTTCCTTCCTCAGGTGATGAGGTTAAGTCGTTAGGTGCTGCTCTATTTAACTCCACCTGGTGCTTTGATCCTAGCCTCCAGTCAATGTTCTAGTATTGGTCTTGCTTCCTCCTGGATCGCTCCTGTGGCCTGTCTATCCTGCATAAGCTAAGTTCTGCTTGTGTTACTTTTGTTTGCTATTTTTTCTGTCCAGCTTGCTATATTGGTTTTTCTTGCTTGCTGGAAGCTCTGAGACGCAGAGGGAGCACCTCCGTACCGTTAGTCAGTGCGGAGGGTCTTTTTGCCCCTCTGCATGGTTGTTTGTAGGTTTTTGTGTTGACCGCAAAGCTATCTTTCCTATCCTCGGTCTATTCAGTAAGTCGGGCCTCACTTTGCTAAATCTATTTCATCTCTGTGTTTGTATTTCATCTTTACTCATAGTCATTATATGTGGGGGGCTGCCTTTACCTTTGGGGAATTTCTCTGAGGCAAGGTAGGCTTATTTTTCTATCTTCAGGGCTAGTTAGTTTCTCAGGCTGTGCCGAGTTGCATAGGGAGCGTTAGGCGCAATCCATGGCTACCTCTAGTGTGGTGTGATAGGATTAGGGATTGCGGTCAGCAGAGTTTCCATGTCTCAGAGCTCGTCCTATGTTTTTGGTAAATGTCAGGTCACTTTGTGTGCTCTGAACTTCAAGGTCCATTGTGGTTCTGAATTACCTGTTCATAACAGTACTGGAGGCCCAAAGTACTAATGCTTCTCAATAGAGGGAAAAGAGAAGTTCTGAGACCATTTTTTTTTCTTTGCACTGTGTTCTGTCTTTCTTTTCCCCTATACATCAGGGTGGTTCAGAACACAGGTGTGGACATGGACATTCAGGGTATGTCCTCTTTGATGGATAATCTCACTATAAGAGTACAGAACATTCAAGATTTAGTGGTTCAGAATCCTATGTTTGAACCTAAAATTCCTATTCCTGAGTTATTTTCTGGAGATAGAGCTAAGTTTCTGAATTTTAAAAATAATTGTAAACTATTTCTGGCTTTGAAACCCCGCTCCTCTGGTGACCCAGTTCAACAAGTTAAGATCATTATTTCTTTATTACGTGGCGACCCTCAAGACTGGGCATTTTCCCTTGCGCCAGGAGATCCTGCATTAAGTAATATTGATGCGTTTTTTTCTGGCGCTCGGATTGCTGTACGACGAACCTAATTCAGTGGATCAGGCAGAGAAAAATTTGCTGGCTCTGTGTCAGGGTCAGGATGAGATAGAGATTTATTGTCAGAAGTTTAGAAAGTGGTCCGTGCTCACTCAATGGAATGAATGTGCGCTGGCAGCTATTTTCAGAAAGGGTCTCTCTGAAGCCCTTAAGGATGTCATGGTGGGATTTCCTATGCCTGCTGGTCTAAATGAGTCTATGTCTTTGGCAATTCAGATCGGTCGACGCTTGCGTGAGCGTAAATCTGTGCACCATTTGGCGGTATTATCTGAGCATAAACCTGAGCCTATGCAGTGCGATAGGACTTTGACCAGAGCTGAAAGGCAAGAACACAGACGTCAGAATGGGCTGTGTTTCTACTGTGGTGATTCCACTCATGCTATCTCCGATTGTCCTAAGCGCACTAAGCGGTTCGCTAGGTCCGCCACCATTGGTACGGTACAGTCGAAATTTCTTTTGTCCGTTACTTTGATCTGCTTTTTGTCTTCCTATTCTGTCATGGCATTTGTGGATTCAGGCGCTGCCCTGAATTTGATGGACTTGGAGTTTGCTAGGCGCTGTGGGTTTGTCTTGGAGCCCTTGCAGTGTCTTATTCCATTGAGAGGAATTGATGCTACACCTTTGGCCAAGAATAAGCCTCAGTATTGGACCCAGCTGACCATGTGCATGGCTCCTGCGCACCGGGAGGATATTCGCTTTCTGGTGTTGCATAATCTGCATGATGTGGTCGTGTTGGGGTTGCCATGGCTACAAGTCCATAACCCAGTATTAGATTGGAAATCAATGTCTGTGTCCAGCTGGGGTTGTCAGGGGGTACATGGTGATGTTCCATTTCTGTCTATCTCATCATCTACCCCTTCTGAGGTCCCAGAGTTCTTGTCTGATTACCGGGATGTATTCGATGAGCCCAAGTCCAATGCCCTACCTCCGCATAGGGATTGTGATTGTGCTATAGATTTGATTCCTGGTAGTAAGTTTCCTAAGGGTTGACTGTTTAATTTATCTGTACCTGAGCACGCCGCTATGCGAAGTTATGTGAAGGAGTCTTTGGAGAAGGGTCATATTCGCCCGTCATCGTCGCCATTGGGAGCGGGGTTCTTTTTTGTGGCCAAGAAGGATGGTTCGCTGAGACCTTGTATTGATTACCGCCTTCTAAATAAAATTACGGTCAAATTTCAGTACCCCTTGCCGCTGCTGTCTGATTTGTTTGCTCGGATTAAGGGGGCTAGTTGGTTCACCAAGATAGATCTTTGTGGTGCGTATAATCTTGTGCGTATTAAACGGGGCGATGAATGGAAAACAGCATTTAATACGCCCGAAGGCCAATTTGAGTACCTGGTTATGCCATTCGGGCTTTCTAATGCTCCATCAGTGTTTCAGTCCTTTATGCATGACATCTTCCGAGAGTACCTGGATAAATTCCTGATTGTATACTTGGATGATATTTTGGTCTTCTCGGATGATTGGGAGTCTCATGTGAAGCAGGTCAGAATGGTGTTCCAGGTCCTGCGTGCTAATTCTTTGTTTGTGAAGGGGTCAAAGTGTCTCTTTGGTGTTCAGAAGGTTTCATTTTTGGGGTTCATTTTTTCTCCTTCTACTATTGAGATGAACCCTGTTAAAGTTCAGGCCATTTATGATTGGACTCAGCCAACATCCCTGAAGAGTCTGCAGAAGTTCCTGGGCTTTGCTAATTTTTATCGTCGCTTCATCAATAATTTTTCTAGTATTGCTAAACCGTTGACTGATTTAACCAAGAAGGGTGCTGATGTGGTCAATTGGTCTTCTGCTGCTGTGGAAGCTTTTCAGGAGTTGAAGCGTCGTTTTTCTTCTGCCCCTGTGTTGTGCCAACCAGATGTTTCGCTTCCGTTCCAGGTCAAGGTTGATGCTTCTGAAATTGGAGCAGGGGCTGTTTTGTCGCAGAGAAGTTCTGATTGCACGGTGATGAAACCATGCGCCTTCTTTTCCAGGAAATTTTCACCTGCTGAGCGAAATTATGATGTTGGCAATCGAGAGTTGCTAGCCATGAAGTGGGCATTCGAGGAGTGGCGTCATTGGCTTGAAGGAGCTAAGCATCGCGTGGTGGTCTTGACAGATCACAAAAACTTGACTTATCTCGAGTCTGCCAAACGGTTGAATCCTAGACAGGCTCGTTGGTCGCTGTTTTTCTCCCGTTTTGACTTTGTGGTTTCGTACCTTCCGGGCTCTAAAAATGTGAAGGCGGATGCCCTGTCTAGGAGTTTTGTGCCCGATTCTCCGGGTTTGCCTCAGCCGGTGGGTATTCTCAAAGAGGGGGTAATTTTGTCTGCCATCTCCCCTGATTTGCGGCGGGTGCTGCAAAAATTTCAGGCTAATAGACCTGACCGTTGCCCAGCGGAGAAACTGTTTGTCCCTGATAGGTGGACGAATAAAATTATCTCTGAAGTTCATTGTTCGGTGTTGGCTTGTCATCCTGGAATCTTTGGTACCAGAGATTTGGTGGCTAGATCCTTTTGGTGGCCGTCTCTGTCGCGGGATGTGCGTTCTTTTGTGCAGTCCTGTGGGATTTGTGCTCGGGCTAAGCCCTGCTGTTCTCGTGCCAGTGGGTTGCTTTTGCCCTTGCCGGTCCCGAAGAGGCCTTGGACACATATCTCTATGGATTTTATTTCGGATCTCCCCGTCTCTCAAAGAATGTCGGTCATTTGGGTGGTTTGTGATCGCTTCTCTAAGATGGTCCATTTGGTGCCCTTGTCTAAATTGCCTTCCTCCTCTGATTTGGTGCCATTGTTTTTCCAGCATGTGGTTCGTTTACATGGCATTCCAGAGAACATCGTTTCTGACAGAGGTTCCCAGTTTGTTTCGAGGTTTTGGCGAGCCTTTTGTGCTAGGATGGGCATTGATTTGTCTTTTTACTCGGCTTTCCATCCTCAGACAAATGGCCAGACTGAACGAACCAATCAGACCTTGGAAACATATCTGAGATGTTTTGTTTCTGCTGATCAGGATGATTGGGTGTCCTTTTTGCCTTTGGCAGAGTTCGCCCTTAATAATCGGGCCAGCTCAGCTACTTTGGTTTCACAGTTTTTCTGCAATTCTGGGTTCCACCCTCGTTTCTCTTCAGGGCAGGTTGAGTCTTCGGACTGTCCTGGTGTGGATACTGTGGTGGATAGGTTGCAGCAGATTTGGACTCATGTAGTGGACAATTTGACTTTGTCCCAGGAGAAGGCTCAACGTTTCGCTAACCGCAGGCGCTGTGTGGGTCCCCGACTTCGTGTTGGGGATTTGGTTTGGTTGTCATCTCGTTATATTCCTATGAAGGTTTCCTCTTCTAAATTTAAGCCTCGTTTCATTGGTCCATATAGGATTTCTGAGGTTCTTAATCCTGTGTCTTTTCATTTGACTCTTCCGGCTTCTTTTTCCATCCATAACGTGTTCCATAGGTCATTGTTGCGGAGATACGTGGCACCTGTGGTTCCATCTATTGATCCTCCTGCTCCGGTTTTGGTTGAAGGGGAATTGGAGTACATAGTGGAGAAGATTTTGGATTCTCGTGTTTCGAGACGGAAACTCCAGTATCTGGTTAAGTGGAAAGGTTATGGTCAGGAAGATAATTCCTGGGTCTTTGCCTCTGATGTCCATGCTGCCGATCTGGTTCGTGCCTTTCATGTGGCTCATCCTGGTCGGCCTGGGGGCTCTGGTGAGGGTTCGGTGACCCCTCCTCAAGGGGGGGGTACTGTTGTGAATTCTGTGGCCAAGCTCCCTCCTGTGGTCGAGAGTGGTACTTCGGCTGGTTCTCTCTATGAGCTTCCTTTGGTGGATGAGAGTGGTACTGCGGCTTCTGAGTTTCCTTCCTCAGGTGATGAGGTTAAGTCGTTAGGTGCTGCTCTATTTAACTCCACCTGGTGCTTTGATCCTAGCCTCCAGTCAATGTTCTAGTATTGGTCTTGCTTCCTCCTCGATCGTTCCTGTGGCCTGTCTATCCTGCATAAGCTAAGTTCTGCTTGTGTTACTTTTGTTTGCTATTTTTTCTGTCCAGCTTGCTATATTGGTTTTTCTTGCTTGCTGGAAGCTCTGAGACGCAGAGGGAGCACCTCCGTACCGTTAGTCGGTGCGGAGGGTCTTTTTGCCCCTCTGCGTGGTTGTTTGTAGGTTTTTGTGTTGACCGCAAAGCTATCTTTCCTATCCTCGGTCTATTCAGTAAGTCGGGCCTCACTTTGCTAAATCTATTTCATCTCTGTGTTTGTATTTCATCTTTACTCACAGTCATTATATGTGGGGGGCTGCCTTTTCCTTTGGGGAATTTCTCTGAGGCAAGGTAGGCTTATTTTTCTATCTTCAGGGCTAGTTAGTTTCTCAGGCTGTGCCGAGTTGCATAGGGAGCGTTAGGCGCAATCCACGGCTACCTCTAGTGTGGTGTGATAGGATTAGGGATTGCGGTCAGCAGAGTTTCCACGTCTCAGAGCTCGTCATATGTTTTTGGTAAATTTCAGGTCACTTTGTGTGCTCTGAACTTCAAGGTCCATTGTGGTTCTGAATTACCTGTTCATAACACATTCCATCTAAGTCTGCATTCCAAATGGCACTTATTCCCTTCCGAGCCCTCCCATGTGGCCAAACGGTGGTTTCCCCCCACATATGGGGTATCAGCGTACTCAGGACAAATTGGACAACAACTTTTGGGGTCCAATTTCTCCTGTTACCCTTGGGAAAATACAAAACTAGGGGCTAAAAAATAATTTTTGTGGGAAAAAAATGTTGTTTTATTTTTATGGCTCTGCATTATAAACTTCTGTGAAGCCCTCGGTGGATCAAAGTGCTCACAACACATCTAGATAAGTTCCTTAGGGGGTCAACTTTCCAAAATGGTGTCACTTGTGGCGGGTTTCAATGTTTAGACACATGAGTGGCTCTCCAAATGCAACATGGCGTCCCATCTCAATTCCTGTCAATTTTGCATTGAAAAGTCAAACGGCGCTCCTTCCCTTCTGAGCTCTGCCATGCGCCCAAACAGTGGTTTACCCTAACATATGGGGTATCAGCATACTCAGGACAAATTGTACAACAACTTTTGGTGCCAATTTCTTCTCTTACCCTTGGGAAAATAAAAAATTGGGGGCGAAAAGATAATTTTTGTGAAAAAAAATGATTTTTTATTTTTATGGTTCTGCATTATAATCTTCTGTGAAGCACTTCGTGGGTCAAAGTGCTCACCACACCTCTAGATAAGTTCCTTAGGGGGTCTACTTTCCAAAATGGTGTCATGTGCCCAAACAGTGGTTTACCCTCACATCTTGGGTATCGGCGTACTCAGGACAAATTGTACAACTACTTTTGGTGTCCATTTTCTCCTGTTACCCTTGGTAAAATAAAACAAATTGGAGCTGAAGTAATTTTTTTGTGAAAAAAAGTTAAATGTTCATTTTTATTTAAACATTCCAAAAATTCCTGTGAAGCACCAGAAGGGTTAATAAACTTCTTGAATATGGTTTTGAGTACCATGAGGGGTGCAGTTTTTAGAATGGTGTCACACTTGGGTATTTTCTATCACATAGACCCCTCAAAATGACTTCAAATGAGATGTGGTCCCTAAAAAAAATGGTGTTGTAAAAATGAGAAATTGCTGGTCAACTTATAACCCTTATTACTCCCTACCCAAAAAAATTTTGGTTCCAAAATTGTGCTGATGTAAAGTAGACATGTGGGAAATGTTAGATATTAAGTATTTTGTGTGACATATCTCTGTGATTTAATTGCATAAAAATTCAAAGTTGAAAAATTGCGAAATTTTCAAAATTTTCGCCAAATTTCCGTTTTTTCACAAATAAACGCAGGTAATATCAAAGAAATTTTATGACTATCATGAAGTACAATATGTCACGAGAAAACATTGTCAGAATCACTGGGATCCGTTGAAGCGTTCCAGAGTTATAACCTCATAAAGGGACAGTGGTCAGAATTGTAAAAATTGGCCTGGTCATTCACGTGCAAAATACCCTTGGGGGTAAAGGGGTTAAAGTCAAACTAGTCCTACGGTACTTGTTCAACCTAAAGAGGTTGTATACCACTATATCTTATCAATTGAAGATGGAGTCCTATAACTTCAACCTTCAGCAATCAGCTGATTTTAGCTCTGGAGGTGGCCATATGTAAACACTGAATGGAACCTATCAGTACAGTTCTGTTGAATGGGTATAGCTAACTCCTGAGTATTTCAGCTTGTCTGCTATTAATTTCAATACCTGACATTCAGTACCCAGGAATGGCCACTACACAGAGAAAAAAACTGTGCTGTTCAGCATAGTTCATTGTCTAAATCTGGCCACCACTGGAGCTGACAAAAGCTTAATGATGGGGGAGGCAGGATATGTTATTAATGACCTATCCTTTATATACAGTAGGTAGCCTATATAAAATGCTTGGATGGCAAATTTGAGGAAAACATGCTTGCTTTCTTCCATCACGTCAATCCATTGATTTCAACCTTAAGTATAAGGAGTTGAGCTACAATACCATAGACACAATTTGTTATATATTGAATATACTACACTGTATTTAAAACAAAACCATTAATAATTTGTTGTATTCTCTTTAAAGAATAAAAAAAATGATTATTCTGGGTGTAACTAGTATAGTACAGTAGACAAATAAAGTGTTGGTTATTTATTTTTTCTGTATTACTTCTGCACTGTTCTTGAAATGTTGTGTTTCAGTAAGTTCATCTTAATAAAGTAAGTTGTCTGTTTAAAGATGGCCAAAATTATTGCCATGAAACTGATTAGCGATCAATGTTCCAACTGCTAAAATAAATATTAATGCTATATTTGATCTGACCCCATGCACTGAATTTGCTGAGAGCTAAAGACCCCAAACACATCTAACCTTGCTCTTTTCACTGCTACATTTAATTTCTCATGTCGAGGGCTTGCAGAGCTACTTAATGTGTGCTTAATAGTGTTGAGCGATACCGTCCGATACTTGAAAGTATCGGTATCGGATAGTATCGGCCGATACCCAAAAAATATCGGATATCGCCGATACCGATATCCGATACCAATACAAGTCAATGGGACATCAAGTATCGGAATGTATCCTCATGGATCCCAGGGTCTGAAGGAGAGGAAACTCTCCTTCAGGCCCTGGGATCCATATTAAAGTGTAAAATAAAGAATTAAAATAAAAAATATTGTTATATTCACCTCTCCGGCGGCCCCTGGACATCAGCGGGAGGATCCGGCGTCCGGCACGGCTTCTTTCTTCAAAATGCGCGCCTTCAGGACCTGTGGAATGACGTCCCGGCTTCTGATTGGTCGCGTGCCGCCCATGTGACCGCCACGCGACCAATCAGAAGCCGCGACGTCATTCCTCAGCTAAAGTCCTAGAATGAGCGCCTTCTAGGACCTGAGGAATGACGTCGCGGCTTCTGATTGGTCGCGTGGCGGTCACATGGGCGGCACGCGACCAATCAGAAGCCGGGACGTCATTCCACAGGTCCTGAAGGCGCGCATTTTGAAGAAAGAAGCCGTGCCGGACGCCGGATCCTCCCGCTGATGTCCAGGGGCCGCCGGAGAGGTGAATATAACAATATTTTTTATTTTAATTCTTTATTTTACACTTCCGATACCGATACCCGATATCACAAAAATATCGGATCTCGGTATCGGAATTCCGATACCGCAAGTATCGGCCGATACCCGATACTTGCGGTATCGGAATGCTCAACACTAGTGCTTAATAATATAATGGAAAAGCTTTTATGTGGTTCAGGAAACCAGAGAGTTGTTTAATTGCTTGCCTTCCTAATGGAAACAGTGTGGGATTTCATAATTTACATTTTCATACCACACAGTTATGAACAAAACCAGAGTATGACATTTTCTGAAAACACATCATATACATAGTTACATAGTTACATAGTTATTAAGGTTGAAGGAAGACTATAAGTCCATCTAGTTCAACCCATAGCTTAACCTAACATGCCCTAACATGTTGATCCAGAGGAAGGCAAAAAACCCCATTTGGCAAAGAGTAAGCTCCACATTGGGGAAAAAAATTCCTTCCCGACTCCACATACGGCAATCAGACTAGTTCCCTGGATCAACGCCCTAACAAGGAATCTAGTATATATACCCTGTAACATTATACTTTTCCAGAAAGGTATCCAGTCCCCTCTTAAATTTAAGTAATGAATCACTCATTACAACATCATACGGCAGAGAGTTCCATAGTCTCACTGCTCTTACAGAGACTGAAAGTTTGATGAATTAACTCTGCTCATAGCAATGTAACATACAGTTAGGTCCATATATATTTGGACAGAGACAACATTTTTCTAATTTTGGTTATAGACATTACCACAATGAATTTTAAACAAAACAATTCAGATGCAGTTGAAGTTCAGACTTTCAGCTTTCATTTGAGTGTATCCACATTAAAATTGGATGAAGGGTTTAGGAGATTCAGCTCCTTAACATGTGCCACCCTGTTTTTAAAGGGACCAAAAGTAATTGGACAATTGACTTCAAGGCTATTTCATGGACAGGTGTGGGCAATCCCTTCGTTATGTCATTCTCAATTAAGCAGATAAAAGGCCTGGAGATGATTTGAAGTGTGGTGCTTGCATTTGGAAGGTTTTGCTGTGAAGTAAACATGCGGTCAAAGGAGCTCTCCATGCAGGTGAAACAAGCCATCCTTAAGCTGCGAAAACAGAAAATACCCATCCGAGAAACTGCTACAATATTTGGAGTGGCAAAATCTACGGTTTGGTACATCCTGAGAAAGAAAGAAAGCACTGGTGAACTCATCAATGCAAAAAGACCTGGGCGCCCACGGAAGACAACAGTGGTGGATGATCGCAGAATAATCTCCATAGTGAAGAGAAACCCCTTCACAACAGTCAACTAAGTGAACAACACTCTCCAGGAGGTAGGCGTATCAATATCCAAATCTACCATAAAGAGAAGACTGCATAAAAGTAAATACAGAGGGTTCCGTGCACGGTGCAAGCCACTCATAAGCATCAAGAATAAAAAGGCTAGACTGGACTTTGCTAAAAAACATCTAAAAAAGCCAGCATAGTTCTGGAAGAACATTCTTTGGACAGAGGAAACCAAGGTCAACCTCTACCAGAATCATGGAAAGAGAAAAGGATGGCGAAGGCGTGGTCCAGCTCATGATCCAAAGCATACCACATCATCTGTAAAACACGGTGGAGGCAGTGTGATGGCTTGGGCATGCATGGCTGCCAGTGGCACTGGGTCACTAGTGTTTATTGATGATGTGACACAGGACAGAAGCAGCCGAATGAATTCTGAGGTATTCAGAGCCATACTGTGAGCTCAGATCCAGCCATATGCAGCAAAATTGATTGGTCGTTGTTTCATACTACAGATGGACAATGACCCAAAACATAAAGCCAAAGCAACCCAGGAGTTTATTAAAGCAAAGAAGTGGAATATTCTTGAATGGCCAAGTCAGTCACCTGATCTCAACCCAATTGAGCAGCATTTCACTTGTTAAAGACTAAACTTCAGACAGAAAGGCCCACAAACAAACAGCAACTGAAAACCACCGCAGTGAAGGCCTGGCAGAGCATCAAAAAGGAGGAAACACAGCGTCTGGTGATGTCCATGAGTTCAAGACTTCAGGCAGTCATTGCCAACAAAGGGTTTTCAACCAAGTACTAAAATTGAACATTTTATTTAAAATTATTGAATCTGTCCAATTACTTTTGGCCCCTTTAAAAACAGGGTGGCACATGTTAAGGAGCCGAAACTCCTAAACCCTTCATCCAATTTTATTGTGGATACCCTCAACTGAAAGCTGAAAGTTTGAACTTCAACTGCATCTGAATTGTTTTGTTTAAAATTCAATGTGGTAATGTCTATAACCAAAATTAGAAAAATGTTTTCTCTGTCCAAATATATATGGACCTAACTGTATATCGTATGTGTAATAAATTACAGCTGGAACAGAAGTCCATTTGCTTTTAAGGCTACTTTCACACTAGTGTTGTTTGCTGTACGTCGCAATGCATCATTTTGGAGAAAAAATGCATCCTGCAAAGTTGCCCACAGGATGTGTTTTTTCTCCATTGACTTGCATTAGCGACGCATTAGCGACGCATTGCGACGTATGGCCACACGTCGCATCCGTTGTGCTACAGATACGTTGTGTTTTTGGTGGATGCGACGCACAAAAAAACGTTCAATGTAACTTTTTTTGTGCGTCGTGGCAGCCATTTTCGACCGCGCATGCACGGCCGAAACTCCCCCCCTCCTCCCCGCTCATCGCAATGGGCAGCGGATGCATTGTAAAACTGCATCTGCTGCCCACGTTGTGCTACATTTAACACACTGTCCATAGGTACGTCAGGCTGACGCATGGCGACGGCCCCGTACCGACCCAAGTGTGAAAGTATCCCAAGACTAGGATTACATAACAATTTTGACAACACAAAAAATCATTGATAGACTTAATTACAGTACTGCTTCAGCATTTTTTAATTGCAGCACTGGAGTGCTGCTTTAAATCTATGTCCTCTTTAATCCAGTCTTATATTCACCCTCCAGCATCTTCATCTGTTATCTCCGCCACTCCTGTCGGTCTCCAGCAGTCCGTGGTCTGCCGGATTACTCCAGTGTTTCATGGAGGGAGCCAGAGGTCACAACTCAATACAAGTCCTCATTCTGGTTAGGCCTGTCTCACACGTCCAGATAATTCCGGTACCGGAGAAAACGGTACTGGAGTTATCCGTGTGCTCACGTAGGCCATCCATGTGGGATCCGTGTGATGTCTGTAAGTACGTTTTTAGGGTCCGTGTGCTGTCCGTTTGCTGTACATGTGTGTTATGAACAGGTAATTCAGAACCACAATGGACATTGAAGTTCAGAGCAGACAAAGTGACCTGACAATTACCCAAAAACATAGGACGAGCTCTGAGACGTGGAAACTCTGCTGACCGCAATCCCTAATCCTATCACACCACACTAGAGGTAGCCGTGGATTGCACCTAACGCTCCCTATGCAACTCGGCACAGCCTGAGAAACTAACTAGCCCTGAAGATAGAAAAATAAGCCTACCTTGCCTCAGAGAAATTCCCCAAAGGAAAAGGCAGCCCCCCACATATAATGACTGTGAGTAAAGATGAAAATACAAACACAGAGATGAAATAGATTTAGCAAAGTGAGGCCCGACTTACTGAATTGACCGAGGATAGGAAAGATAGCTTTGCGGTCAACACAAAAACCTACAAACAACCACGCAGAAGGGCAAAAAGACCCTCCGCACCGACTAACGGTACGGAGGTGCTCCCTCTGCGTCTCAGAGCTTCCAGCAAGCAAGAAAAACCAATATAGCAAGCTGGACAAAAAAAATAGCAAACAAAAATAACACAAGCAAAACTTAGCTTATGCAGGAAGACAGGCCACAGGAATGATCCAGGAGGAAGCAAGACCAATACTAGAACATTGACTGGAGGCCAGGATCAAAGCACCAGGTGGAGTTAAATAGAGCAGCACCTAACGACTTAACCTCATCACCTGAGGAAGGAAACTCAGAAGCCGCAGTACCACTCTCATCCACCAAAGGAAGCTCATAGACAGAACCAGCCGAAGTACCACTCTCGACCACAGGAGGGAGCTTGGCCACAGAATTCACAACAGTACCCCCCCCTTGAGGAGGGGTCACCGAACCCTCACCAGAGCCCCCAGGCCGACCAGGATGAGCCACATGAAAGGCACGAACCAGATCGGCAGCATGGACATCAGAGGCAAAGACCCAGGAATTATCTTCCTGACACGAGAATCCAAAATCTTCTCCACTATATACTCCAATTCCCCTTCCACCAAAACCGGAGCAGGAGGATCAATAGATGGAACCACAGGTGCCACGTATCTCTGCAACAATGACCTATGGAACACGTTATGGATGGAAAAAGAAGCTGGAAGAGTCAAACGAAAAGACACAGGATTGAGAACCTCAGAAATCCTATATGGACCAATGAAACGAGGCTTAAATTTAGGAGAGGAAATCTTCATAGGAATATAACGAGATGACAACCAAACCAAATCCCCAACACAAAGTCGGGGACCCACACAGCGCCTGCGGTTAGCGAAACGTTGAGCCTTCTCCTGGGACAAAGTCAAATTGTCCACTACATGAGTCCAAATCTGCTGCAACCTATCCACCACAGTATCCACACCAGGACAGTCTGAAGACTCAACCTGCCCTGAAGAGAAACGAGGGTGGAACCCAGAATTGCAGAAAAACGGCGAAACCAAAGTAGCCGAGCTGGCCCGATTATTAAGGGCGAACTCAGCCAAAGGCAAAAAGGACACCCAATCATCCTGATCAGCAGAAACAAAGCATCTCAGATATGTTTCCAAGGTCTGATTGGTTCGTTCAGTCTGGCCATTTGTCTGAGGATGGAAAGCTGAGGAAAAAGACAAATCAATGCCCATCCTAGCACAAAAGGCTCGCCAAAACCTCGAAACAAACTGGGAACCTCTGTCAGAAACGATATTCTCTGGAATGCCATGTAAACGAACCACGTGCTGGAAAAACAATGGCACCAAATCAGAGGAGGAAGGCAATTTAGACAAGGGCACCAAATGGACCATCTTAGAGAAGCGATCACAAACCACCCAAATGACCGACATTCTTTGAGAGACGGGGAGATCCGAAATAAAATCCATAGAGATATGTGTCCAAGGCCTCTTCGGGACCGGCAAGGGCAAAAGCAACCCACTGGCACGAGAACAGCAGGGCTTAGCCCGAGCACAAATCCCACAGGACTGCACAAAAGAACGCACATCCCGTGACAGAGACGGCCACCAAAAGGATCTAGCCACCAAATCTCTGGTACCAAAGATTCCAGGATGACCAGCCAACACCGAACAATGAACCTCAGAGATAACTTTATTCGTCCACCTATCAGGGACAAACAGTTTCTCCGCTGGGCAACGGTCAGGTCTATTAGCCTGATATTTTTGCAGCACCCGCCGCAAATCAGGGGAGATGGCAGACAAAATTACCCCCTCTTTGAGAATACCCGCCGGCTCATGCAAACCCGGAGAATCGGGCACAAAACTCCTAGACAGGGCATCCGCCTTCACATTTTTAGAGCCCGGAAGGTACGAAACCACAAAGTCAAAACGGGAGAAAAACAGCGACCAACGAGCCTGTCTAGGATTCAACCGTTTGGCAGACTCGAGATAAGTCAAGTTTCTGTGATCAGTCAAGACCACCACGCGATGCTTAGCTCCTTCAAGCCAATGATGCCACTCCTCGAATGCCCACTTCATGGCTAGCAACTCTCGATTGCCAACATCATAATTTCGCTCAGCAGGCGAAAATTTCCTGGAAAAGAAGGCGCATGGTTTCATCACCGAGCAATCAGAACTTCTCTGCGACAAAACAGCCCCTGCTCCAATTTCGGAAGCATCAACCTCGACCTGGAACGGAAGCGAAACATCTGGTTGGCACAACACAGGGGCAGAAGAAAAACGACGCTTCAACTCCTGAAAAGCTTCCACAGCAGCAGAAGACCAATTGACCACATCAGCACCCTTCTTGGTCAAATCAGTCAACGGTTTAGCAACACTAGAAAAATTAGCGATGAAGCGACGATAAAAATTAGCAAAGCCCAGGAACTTCTGCAGACTCTTCAGAGATGTTGGCTGAGTCCAATCATAAATGGCCTGAACTTTAACAGGGTCCATCTCGATAGTAGAAGAAGAAAAAATGAACCCCAAAAATGAAACCTTCTGAACACCAAAGAGACACTTTGACCCCTTCACAAACAAAGAATTAGCACGCAGGACCTGGAACACCATTCTGACCTGCTTCACATGAGATTCCCAATCATCCGAGAAGACCAAAATATCATCCAAGTATACAATCAGGAATTTATCCAGGTACTCTCGGAAGATGTCATGCATAAAGGACTGAAACACTGATGGAGCATTAGAAAGCCCGAATGGCATAACCAGGTACTCAAAATGGCCTTCGGGCGTATTAAATGCTGTTTTCCATTCGTCGCCCCGTTTAATACGCACAAGATTATACGCACCACGAAGATCTATCTTGGTGAACCAACTAGCCCCCTTAATCCGAGCAAACAAATCAGACAGCAGCGGCAAGGGGTACTGAAATTTGACCGTAATTTTATTTAGAAGGCGGTAATCAATACAAGGTCTCAGCGAACCATCCTTCTTGGCCACAAAAAAGAACCCCACTCCCAATGGCGACGATGACGGGCGAATATGACCCTTCTCCAAAGACTCCTTCACGTAACTCCGCATAGCGGCGTGCTCAGGTACAGATAAATTAAACAGTCGACCCTTAGGAAACTTACTACCAGGAATCAAATCGATAGCACAATCACAATCCCTATGCGGAGGTAGGGCATTGGACTTGGGCTCATCGAATACATCCCGGTAATCAGACAAGAACTCTGGGACCTCAGAAGGGGTGGATGATGAGATAGACAGAAATGGAACATCACCATGTACCCCCTGACAACCCCAGCTGGACACAGACATAGATTTCCAATCTAATACTGGGTTATGGACTTGTAGCCATGGCAACCCCAACACGACCACATCATGCAGATTATGCAACACCAGAAAGCGAATATCCTCCTGGTGCGCAGGAGCCATGCACATGGTCAGCTGGGTCCAATACTGAGGCTTATTCTTGGCCAAAGGCGTAGCATCAATTCTTCTCAATGGAATAGGACACTGCAAGGGCTCCAAGACAAACCTACAGCGCCTAGCAAACTCCAAGTCCATCAAATTCAGGGCAGCACCTGAATCCACAAATGCCATGACAGAATAGGAAGACAAAGAGCAGATCAAAGTAACGGACAAAAGAAATTTCGACTGTACCGTACCAATGGTGGCGGACCTAGCAAACCGCTTAGTGCGCTTAGGACAATCGGAGATAGCATGAGTGGAATCACCACAGTAGAAACACAGCCCATTCTGACGTCTGTGTTCTTGCCTTTCAGCTCTGGTCAAAGTCCTATCGCACTGCATAGGCTCAGGTTTATGCTCAGATAATACCGCCAAATGGTGCACAGATTTACGTTCACGCAAGCGTCGACCGATCTGAATTGCCAAAGACATAGACTCATTCAGACCAGCAGGCATAGGAAATCCCACCATGACATCCTTAAGGGCTTCAGAGAGACCCTTTCTGAAAATAGCTGCCAGCGCACATTCATTCCATTGAGTGAGCACGGACCACTTTCTAAACTTCTGACAATAAATCTCTATCTCATCCTGACCCTGACACAGAGCCAGCAAATTTTTCTCTGCCTGATCCACTGAATTAGGTTCGTCGTACAGCAATCCGAGCGCCAGAAAAAACGCATCAATATTACATAATGCAAGATCTCCTGGCGCAAGGGAAAATGCCCAGTCTTGAGGGTCGCCACGTAATAAAGAAATAATGATCTTAACTTGTTGAACTGGGTCACCAGAGGAGCGGGGTTTCAAAGCCAGAAATAGTTTACAATTATTTTTAAAATTCAAAAACTTAGCTCTATCTCCAGAAAATAACTCAGGAATAGGAATTTTAGGTTCTAACATAGGATTCTGAACCACTAAATCTTGAATATTCTGTACATTTATAGCGAGATTATCCATCAAAGAAAACAGACCTTGAATGTCCATGTCCACACCTGTGTTCTGAACCACCCTGATGTAAAGGGGAAAAGAAAGACAGAACACAGTGCAAAGAAAAAAAAATGGTCTCAGAACTTCTCTTTTCCCTCTATTGAGAAGCATTAGTACTTTGGGCCTCCAGTACTGTTATGAACAGGTAATTCAGAACCACAATGGACATTGAAGTTCAGAGCACACAAAGTGACCTGACAATTACCCAAAAACATAGGACGAGCTCTGAGTCGTGGAAACTCTGCTGACCGTAATCCCTAATCCTATCACACCACACTAGAGGTAGCCGTGGATTGCGCCTAACGCTCCCTATGCAACTCGGCACAGCCTGAGAAACTAACTAGCCCTGAAGATAGAAAAATAAGCCTACCTTGCCTCAGAGAAATTCCCCAAAGGAAAAGGCAGCCCCCCACATATAATGACTGTGAGTAAAGATGAAAATACAAACACAGAGATGAAATAGATTTAGCAAAGTGAGGCCCGACTTACTGAATTGACCGAGGATAGGAAAGATAGCTTTGCGGTCAACACAAAAACCTACAAACAACCACGCAGAAGGGCAAAAAGACCCTCCGCACCGACTAACGGTACGGAGGTGCTCCCTCTGCGTCTCAGAGCTTCCAGCAAGCAAGAAAAACCAATATAGCAAGCTGGACAAAAAAAATAGCAAACAAAAATAACACAAGCAAAACTTAGCTTATGCAGGAAGACAGGCCACAGGAACGATCCAGGAGGAAGCAAGACCAATACTAGAACATTGACTGGAGGCCAGGATCAAAGCACCAGGTGGAGTTAAATAGAGCAGCACCTAACGACTTAACCTCATCACCTGAGGAAGGAAACTCAGAAGCCACAGTACCACTCTCATCCACCAAAGGAAGCTCATAGACAGAACCAGCCGAAGTACCACTCTCGACCACAGGAGGGAGCTTGGCCACAGAATTCACAACACATGTGTCCATGTCCGTGTCCGTGTATTGCAACAATTTTTACAATTTTAACCCTATGACAGGAGAAATGCACATGGACAGCACACGGATGGCACACGGACAGCATCCGTGTGCGGTACGTGTTTACACGGACCTATTGACTTTAATGGGTCCGTGTGATCCGTGTGCTCCCACAAACACTGACATGTCTCCGTGTTTTGCAAACAGACACACGGTCCGTGAAACTACACTGACATGTGCAGAGACACATTTATTTTAATGTGTCTACGTGAGTCAGTGTCTCCGGTACGTGAGGAAACTGTCACCACACGTACCGGAGCCACTGACATGTGAAACTGGCCTTAGATTGCATTGAGAGCTTGTGACGTAGATTCTGACTTCCGACTAGTCAGAATCTTTTTTCACAAGACAGCACCTCGGGTACAGAGCGGAAATAAAAAAATAAGTTGAAGACATGGGAATGTGAGTATGAGACAGGGGCAGGGGACTTAGGCTACTTTCACACTAGCGTCGTTTGGCCTCCGTCACAATGCGTCGTTTTGTAGAAAAATAGACTTTCATTAGCGAAGCATTGCCACACATTGCATCCGTAGTGCGATGGATGCGACGTGTTTTTGCAGTCCGTCGAGACAAAAAAACGTTGCTTGCAACTTTTTTTGTCCGTCGGTTACGCTTTTTCCGCCCCCTCCTCCCTGGACCTTACAATGGGGCAGCGGATGCGTTGTAAAACTGCATCTGCTGCCCCCGTTGTGATTTTATTTCACAGTATGCGTCGGTACGTCGGCCCGACGCACTGCGACGGGCCCGTACTGACGCTAGTGTGAAAGTAGCCTAAAATATAAAGCTCTTCTCCGGCGCTGGAAAAAAATCAAACATTGGAGTGGTGCTTTAAATCTCAAATATTAGAGCATATTTGCTAATATAAGAGGCAAATCCTAACGGTATTAGGCCCCAATACATAATCTGTAGCACCCCCCAACTAATACATGCAAATTATAATACCTATGTGGCAGAAGAGCTTCATGACTTTCTTGCCACCATTGTGCAACTGCTCCTTTCATCCATGTGAATGTGGTTGTTTTGACAACTTTAACATGGATTTCTGAAAGTCCCATTTACAAGAATGGCTCAGTGACAAGAAGTCTGCAACAAATCTGCCATATATGAATATATTAACAAAATAATAAACTAGCTTAAAGTTTCACTCTGTAACGCTACAGCATGTAGATATCAAATATATAAAATTAGAATAGCATTACTACTCTAGAAAATAGGAAAAAACTAAGGAACTTAGCGCATAAATTGGCCAATGCATGTGTGCCCAGCAGCCATGACAAGCATGGACTGTGCCCCCAACTTAGTAATATTATATTTGTCCTCTATCCCGGTATATACAGTCATGGCCGATAGTTTTATCTCCTTCATGACATTGGAATTTTCCGTTTTTCTGTGTTCGTTTTTCACTCCCCTCCTTCCCAGAGCCATAACTTTTCTATTTTTCCGTCAATATGGCCATGTGAGGGCTTATTTTTTGCGGCACGAGTTGTCCATTTGAATGACATCATTGGTTTTACCATGTTGTATACTAGAAAATGGGAAAAAAATTCCAAGTGCAGTGAAATTGCAAAAAAAGTGAAATTCCACGGGTGTTTTTTGTTTGGCTTTAATGCTAGGTTCACTAAATGCTAAAACTGACCTGATATTATGATTCTCCATGTCATTATGAGTTCATAGATACCAAACATGTCTAGGTTATTTTTTATCTAAGACCAAGAAAAAATGGAGTAAAAAAGTCCCAAACCACATTATTAAAAAACAAGTACAAAATTTATTTATCAATGAAACATAACAACTATATATGTATACCTGCTGTATGCAGTGTATATCACACAGGAAGGTATAACAGAGGAAGCATGGCGATACATCGAGTTACATGTGGTCAGCACAGTTCATCCCTGGGATACAAGCAATCAATGCATATATCTGAATCAAAAGGGTCCCAAAAAAGGGTCTCCATTTTTCGTGATCTGGGGTCGGGTGAGGGCTTATTTTTTGCGTGCCGAGCTGCTGTTTTTAGCTATACCATTTTGGTGCAGATACGTTCTTTTGATCGCCCATTATTGCATTTTAATGCAACGTCGTGGCGACCAAAAAAAGTAACTTGGGTGTTTCAAATTTTTTTCTCGCTACGCCATTTAGCGATCATGTCAATTTTTTTTTATTGATAGATAAGGCGATTTTGAATGCGGCGATACCAAATATGTGTAGGTTTTATATTATTTTATTTATTTGACAGCGGCATTTAACTAGTTAATAGAGGCGGGCAGATCGCGATTCCACTCGCCGCTATTGCGGGCACATGTCAGCTGTTCAAAACAGCTGACATGTCGCGGCTTTGATGTGGGCTCACCGCCGGAGCCCACATCAAAGCAGGGGATCTGACCTCGGACGTACTATCACATCCGAGGTCAGAAAGGGGTTAACACCCTTGAAATTTTTCCAGAAAATGAAGTATTTTTCCCAGAAAATTATTGCAATTACTTCTGTATTTCCTTTGTATGTATTGGAACAACACACACAAAAAAAAAAACAGAAAAAAATGGCGAATTGGACATACTTTCATAGAAATTCAAAATAATCTACCAGACGAAATTGCGAAAAATAGACCTGGCTACAATCGTACAACCAGGCTCTGATTAAGGCTATGGTTACATGATCAGCATTTGGTCAGTATTTGACATCATTATTTGAAAGCCAAAAGTAGGAGTGGGTGATAAATGCAAAAGTGGTGCACTGGTTTCTTTCATACCTTCCCTCTGATTGTTCCTGAGCAAAATACTTACCAAATACTGCCTACACTGCCTGTAGTTTGGGCAGTATAAATAGACTGACAGGTTCCCTTTAATCACATCAGCATGTCATTTCCCTACATCGGAGTGATTTTGACTGTTTTCTCCTTTATAAATGCGCTATTGTCATTCTATTTTATTATGTATCAGTGATTTACATCACTTTACTATCAATGAAAAAAATTCAAAAGAAACATTGGGAGTCATTTACAGTATATTCAATTATGATCTGCACATTTCTGCAGGTAAAAATAAATTGACCTACTGAACCTGATAATTTTTGCAGGCTATGCATGCGAAAGCATGCTTTATGCCATTTTATGTGGATAAATAGAAATTGATTGCAGAATTCTAATTTAGCTCACCAGCAACCAGTCAAGTATGATTTCTTAAAGATTAATAGCTCTTGTGCTGTTTTCTTAGAGATGAGTATTACGGGGCCTATACATCCAGGGCTACCACTAGGAATTTCAGTGCCCCATACTGTGAAAATTTTGGGGCCCCCTTGAAACTCCGCCCAGGCTCCACCCCCAGTTCCACCTCCATCCTACCGCCGCCTCCACCCCACGAACCTTCCACAGTTCCTCCACCCCCTCTTGGAAAAGCTCCACTTCTGGCAAATATCGGTCTACACTTGGACCGCAGTGCATGGACCGGCCGCGGGTCTCCTGACCTGAACTCAGCAGCCTCACAGCATGTATGAATGAGGATGCTGGTCAGGAGATCGGCGTCAAGTCCATGCACTGCTGTGGGAGCACAGACCGATAGCCGCATTTCAAAAATTACACTGCCATAATAATGAAGATGTTTCCCGATCATATGTACCAACTTGCTTCAATAAATTCCCACCGCCCTTCCAAACCCCAACCAAAACTTATAAGCTACTGGATTATCCTGAGCTGCTGCCTTTTATAATTGGGCATTTGGTTTTGCAGCAGGTCAGGATCATCCAGTAGCTTATACATTCCACTCGCCTCCCCCTGGGCCCTGTTGAATGCGGCCCCCAGTCACTCGCCTTCCCTCATCAGCCACACGATACCAGTACAGACACAGCCACAGTGAGCTACCTGAAAACTCTTCTCACCGTAGACACTCACCCTGCTCGCCCGCCCTCCGCCTGATCTGCCTTGCGCCTCCACCTGCTCATCCATCGCCCCCAGTCAGAAGAACAGAACAGCAAAAGCGATGACCTCCAAGACCACCCAACTTGAAACAGCGAGAAGGGGTTATACCACAGTGCCCACCGGATGGGGTCACACAGGGGAGAATGAGATACAGCTAATCACACGGGAGAGGATTAGATACACAGCTCAGCAGACAGTATCACACGGGAGAGGATGAGATACAGCTCAGCAGACAGTATCACATAGGATAGGATTAGATACATCTCAGCCAACGAGATCACACAGGATAGGATTAGATACACGGCTCAGTAGTCAGTATCACACAGTATAAGATTAGATACACGACTCAGCAGTCAGTATCACATGGGAGAGGATTAGATACACAGCTCAGCAGACTATCACGCAGGAGAAGATTAGATACACAGCTCAGCAGACAGTATCACAGGATAAGATTAGATACACAGCTCAGCAGACAGTATCACACAGGATAGGATTAAGGTACCTTCACACTGAACGATATCGCTAGCGATCCGTGACATTGCAGCGTCCTGGCTAGCGATATCGTTCAGTTTGACACGCAGCAGCGATCAGAATCCTGCTGTGATGTCGTTGGTCGCTGAAGAAAGTCCAGAACTTTATTTAGTCGCTGGACTCCCTGCAGACATCGCTGAATCGGCGTGTGTGATGCCGATTCAGCGATGTCTTCACTGGTAACCAGGGTAAACATTGGGTTACTAAGCGCAGGGCCGCGCTTAGTAACCCGATATTTACCCTAGTTACCAGCGTAAAAGTAAAAAAAAACAAACACTACATACTTACCTTCCGCTGTCTGTCCCCAGCTGTGCTTCTCTGCACTGTGAGCACCGGCCAGCCGGAAAGCAGAACACAGCGGTGACGTCACCGCTCTGCTTTCCGGCCGCTGTGCTTACACAGTGCAGGAAAGCACAGCGCCAGGGGACAGACAGCGGAAGGTAAGTATGTAGTGTTTGTTTTTTTTTACTTTTACGCTGGTAACCAGGGTAAACATCGGGTTACTAAGTGCGGCCCTGCGCTTAGTAACCCGATGTTAACCCTGGTTACCAGGGGACCGGAATCGTTGGTCGCTGGAGAGCTGTCTGTGTGATCTGTGTGACAGCTCTCCAGCGACCAAACAGCGACGCTGCAGCTATTGGGATCGTTGTCTGGATCGCTGCAGCATCGCTCAGTGTGAAGGTACCTTTAGATACACAGCTCAGCAGACAGTAATACAAAGGATAAGATTAGATACACAGCTCAGCAGACAGTATCACACAGGATAGGATTAGATAGACGGCTCAGCAGACAGTATCACACAGGATAGGATTCGATACATGACTCAGCAGTCAGTATCACACAGGATAAGATTAGATACAGCTCAGCAGGCAGTGTAACACAGGATAGGACTAGATACAGCTCAGCAGACAGTATCACATAGGATAGGATTTGATACACTGCTCAGCAGACAGTATCACACAGGAGAGGATTACAAACAACTCAGCAGATGGGATCACCGGAGAGGGGTGAGACTCACCCTGCTCGTCCGTCATCTGCGGTCCGCCCCCGCGTGACACACCACACGCTGCTCTCTCTGGTCCGGAATGAGGAAGTGGAGCAGCGTGTGACGTCAGGCAGGACCATGATGCACCTGGGCCGGCTGCAGCTTTTAAAGGTACAGTGCCATTTTCCGTTCTCCGAATGCATTAACAATACTGTAGGTGTATCTTTAAAACACCACAGTGCTGTTATGCATAGGGGGTTCGGAAGCCTTGAACAAAATGTCCAGGGGCCCGATGAGTCTTTGCACTAGCAACACCACTTAATAGGTCTCAGGGAATGCTCTGTTTTTCACCTTTTCACTCCCATACAAGTATCTAGCCCTCATTTAAATGGAGCCTGCCACGTCCCCCGTGACCCCAGAACCACCAGCAGTTGTGTCGACATATCTAAATACCGTGCCTAATAGTGATGAGCAAACATGCTCGCCACTACTCGTTACTCGCCTGAGTATCACTATGCTCAGTGTACTCGGCAGGCACCAAGCATTTCCGGGACTATTCGACGGTAACTGGTGTCTCCACCCAGCGTTTTTGGTGGACTTTAGAGAACCAATCACTGTGCAGGGATTGTCTGCCAGGCCATGAAATGCCTCAGCCATCTTTGTTGTGGTCATGCAGTGATTGGCTTGGCCGCACAGCATCATCCCGAGTATAAGAGACCTGGCGCCGCCCTGCTCGCCGCATTCTGTTCCTGTTTCAGAGAGAGTAGGGAGTGCTGGTGCCGAAATAAGGTCAGAATCATTGTTTTTAGAGGTAGTGTAGGTCTGCAACTCTTACATCCGCAACTTCTGAGAAACCAACAGTCCTTTTTAGGGCTAATTCGTGGGTCCCGATATTGCAGTGCTAGGTAGGCAGGGCACAGCATATCCACATCAGTGCAAGGGCTGCAGGCACTGTATGTGCATCCATTGGTCCCACTGCATCTTTCTCAAAGCTCCATAGCTGCTTGCTGCTGCTGCAGCTTATTTACTGTCTATATACCTATTTTTCTTTTCAGAAAATTCCCCCCCCAAAAAAAAAAAACCAGTCTGTTCTGTCAGACTGAGGCCTGTTGAAAAGTTATAGTTTGTCAGGCATACGTAGCATAATTGTGTGTGCTACCCTTGTGCCCCTTTTTTTGTTTTAAATTCACCAGAAAAGGCCTCATATATCTGCGTGCTCCAAGTTTGGTCATTGGAGACCGGTGTACTTATTTTTTGGCTGTCTGATACTCAAATTCTATACAGCACTATTTAGCATAATAAAAAATATTGAAAGGCCACAGATTTGCCAGTGTGGTATTTCCGTTACAGCCGTCATATATCTCTGTGCTCCAAGTTTGGTTATTGGAGGCCGGTGTACTTATTTTTTGGCTGTGTGATACTCAAATTCTATACAGCGCTATTTAGCATAAAAAAAAATTAAAGGCCACAGATTTGCCAGTGTGATATTTCCGTGTCAGCCCTGATATATCTGTGTGCTCCAAGTTAGAGCATTTTTGGCCGGTGGACCACTTTTTTTGCTGTCTGATACTCTAATTATATACAGCACTATTTTGCATTTAAACAAAACCCATCTATTTGGCAGTGTGTTATTTCCGTGACAAGACTCATATATGTGCGTGCTCCAAGTTAGCGCATTTTAGGCCTTTTTTACACAGTATTTGCTGTCTGTTACCCTAGTTCTGTACACTATTTTAGTTTAAAAAAGTAAAAAATGCAGGCCACATATCGGACTGTGTGGTATCTCATTAAAAATACTTCTCTTTCAAGTTGTTAAAGGTGCTTCATGACTGTGTTAAATGCTCCAACTACTACTACCACCATCCTCATTTCCGGCCTACAGGCAGTCACTGCGCACATAGAAAGTCTGAGGAGCAGAGTGTTAATGCTTGGGCAGTGTTGTTATCTGTCTCTGTATTATGAAGGGGTTTTCTCCCGCCAATAAAAGCGGTACTGCCATAAAGCGAGGAGACATGTGCCCAATGACCGCCAGAGAGCAAGGATCCATGCGCTCCATGAACGTAAGTACAGCGCACGTGCACTGTAGAGAGAGACAGTTCATGCTCTGTGTTCAGCTTTGCTAAACAATAATTAAAGGGCACAGAAGACGTTGGTACGGTCAGCAAGGTACTCCCTCTGCATTTTCCCAAACTTTGCACTCTTTGTGAGAGTCCACCATGCCTCAGGCCAGGGATTTGGGAGGGTCTGAGAAAACTGTCTCTGAACTTTGCCAGTGTGTCTCTCTCACCTGTACTCCTTACTTGGCCAACGAACTGTGACCTCTTCTGCCAGCATTTTGAGATGGGATTTGTTTAAATAATTCAGCAAGAAGGGCCCTATGGTCCTACAACCTTGTAGTACACCTGTCTGCCTCTAGAATAAGATATATAACAAGAACACCAATCAGTATTGGCTGTCACCCAAAATTTGGAGAAAACGAGGGTGACGGGAAAGGCAGCATAACCTAAACTCAGCCATGCGTCATAGACTGCAAACAGTAGATACTTTCGTGTCCTCACCAAAAGCACAACTGACCATGGCTCCCCCCCTCCTCCTTGTCCTCAGGCCTCCACTACTTTCCACAAACATGAGTAATATCATTGTAAATGCATTATTGTAAATACCATCTCTTGTAGTTTTTATTTCCCTCACCTCATTGTAGATTTTAAGTTGTCACCCTTTTTTTTTTTTCGTTTTAATTATTGTTATTGTTATAAGTTAGTGTAGATTCTAAGCTGTCACGAGCAGGGTAGTTTTATTTCTGTTTAATTATTGTATTATTGTTATACTTGTATTATTGTTATACTTGTTACTTAGGACTGTTGTGTTTGAAACTGTAAATATGTTTACGCTATATAAATAACTATAAATATTAATATTAGAACAAAGAGAACCAGGATGGAGTCCTGGCGTCATTTTGGCGTCATTGTCGCTCACCATCTTGGTGAATTCCTCAAGGTTTTGGAGGATGGTACATATGTCTGACATCCATGTCCACTCATGAGATCTTATGTGTGAATTCAGAACTGACCACCGACTGCCCTCTTCCGCTCACAAATCCTTTCCAAAATATTCAGTGTAGAGTTCCAATGCATGGGGAGGACATGACACAACAGTCGGTGAGACATAAGCTGCAAGTGCTGCAGAAGCATTTCAAAAGAGGATGAAGCTCTAGCTGACTTTCTAAAATGTGTACGCAGAGTCTCGTACTTTTCCTAGCAGATCTGGCACCTCCATGTCGCTTTTCATAGAACAATGAGATTAAGCACATGGGCCAGGCATGGCATGTGTGTGAGCTTGCCTCGACGCAGAGCAGACACCAGGTTTCAGCCATAGTCCCACATGACCATGGCTGGCTGTAAGTTCAGCGGTGTCAGCCAGAGATCGGCCTGCTCTTTCAGAGCTGTCCAGTGTTCACAAATCTTCATCATTGTGTAGATTGTCACCTAAGCATATTAGCTTCAGCACAGCCTTTTGCCGCTTGGCTGAGGCATTGCTGCAGTGCTCCAGTTTGTGACTGATGTGCTACTTGCGGATATGGTGGCTGAAGAGGAGGAGGTGGAGTAGCTGAAGACTGTGGGGGCAATCCAGATTGACTAAGGGCCTGCAATACGCGTGGGTTGGTCGGACGTGCACGATCCCAAGGTCTGACTGGGTCCCAGCTTCCACTTTGTTAACCCAGTGTGCTGTTAGTGTGATGTACCGTCCCTGACCACAACCACTTGTCCACGTGTCTGTGGTTAGGTTGACTTTGCCAATTACAGCATCTTGGAGGGCGCAGGTAATGTTTTGGGACACGTGCCTGTGTAATGCCAGGAAGCCACACAGGCACAAAAAGTCCTGCATGTTTGTGGCCTCGGGGTGATCCTCGACTCTGCCCTCTCTTTCAATATACATATCCAAGCCCTTGCCTCCTCCTGCCCACTACAACTCAAAAACAGTTCTAGGATCCATACATTCCAAGAAACTGCAAAAATGTTTGTGCACTCCCTCATGATCTCCTGCCTCCACTATTGCAACCTTCTAATGTCTGGCCTCCCCTCTAGTACTTTTGCACCACTCCAATCTATCCTAAAGTCTGATGCCCGAGTAATCCAACTGTCCCTCTGGTTATTCCCCAGCCTCTTCTCTCTGCTAGGCCCTTCACTGACTTCCAATTGCCCAGAGGCTACAGTTCAAAATCAAAACCCTAACTATGACATGCAAAGCTTTCCACAAAAGCCTTCCACAACCTGTCTCCATACATCTGTAACATAGTCTCCCAATGTCCAACTGGGTCATGGCTTCCTCTACGCTAACCCAGTGTGCCGTCAGCAAGATGTACCATCCCTGCCCAAGAGCACTTGTCCACGTGTCCGTGGTTAGGTGCACTTTCCCTGTAACAGCATTTTGAGGGCCCGTGTAATGTTGTGACGGCAGACCGGGCAAAATTGTGGCGGCTGGGTAGTGAGTACCTTGTGATGGTCTCTGCCATCAGGTTGCTGAAAGATTAGACCTCACACGGGCCTAATATGCAACATTTTGAGCGTCTGTAGATGAGAAATGTGTGAATTTAGTATTGTGGCGTTGCCTGCTTATTTCCACTTGTGTTCCAAGGACTTGGGTATAAACAACTGAACGGTGCGCTGGGACAAGAACGTGGACGTGCTCGTTCATGGTAGTAATTGAGTTTGTGTGCAACTGCAGATGCAGGGCATGAGGCAAGTTTGCATGCAGCATGGACAGAGGATTGGCTTGCACGCACAACATCGGAAGAAGCAGTGGCATCACCAGTACACATTGTTAATGGAGCCTTGTGTTCAACCCACAAAGTCGGGTGCTTTCCTGCCATGTGCATGATCATGCTTGTGGTGGTTAGGATGGGACTTTTGCTACCCCTGCTGATGCAGTCATGGCCCGTGGTGCAAATGGCCTTTTTGGGGTTATCGGCAGAGTTTTTAAAAAACAACCAGGCTGTTACGGGGACATTCAGTGTCTCCCTCTCCCACACCACCTCCTCACCTCGACCTCAGTCTTTTGTTGTTCTTCAAAGCACAGTCCTAGGACCCCTACTCTTCTCCATCTAAACCTTCGGCCTGGGCCAGCTGATGTAATGGCACAGTTTGCAATTTCACCAGTATGCCGATGACACGCATATCTGTACATGATATCACCTCCTTACCATCCAAAATCACACGTCTTCCCACTAATTCATTCTCCTTTTGTGCTCGCTTTCAAAAAGTGGACATGGACCAAACAGAATACATCATCTTTCAACCATCTCAGGCTAAATAGACCTGAGAGCTGTGTATGCATCATTCGGTACCACTTTAGTAAGAGTGAAAGTTTGCCCAAGAAAAAATGATTTCCCAGACATTCATGGCATTTTTTGCACATTTTTTGCAGCTGTGATCTTCATCTTCTTGGTGTGGATGTAGTAAATTTCAAAGTGTTCATCAATACCATCATCGTCCATATCTCGGAAAGAGGAAATCTGGTGTTTCCCAGAGTCGTGGTTATGTACATTTTGTGGCATACCTTTAACAGTGTTTGTTACACTAGAAAAAAGAATTGTTGACTGTGACATTTGGATATTATTGGTAATATGTATGGGTGAAAAAGATGAAGAAGCTTGTGCTGCGGGTGTGTTTATAGTTACGGACGATGCACTGCTCTTTAAACTTTCTTTTTCACAAGCATCCATCATTTTGTTTGGTTTTACTACTACACTGATCTGCTTTCTCTAATTCAGCATCTCTGGAACATGTTGCACTTTGCCCTTTAGACAGACACGTTCGTCTTTCCAAAAATATTTTTGACAGGAATTTTTTAGGCCGAGTATAACACGCGCATCTGTTACACAGATCTTATGATGAGCATGAAACACATTATGGTAATTGGTGTTGGCTAAATGACCAATCATTGTAGGCTGTATCCTAGATCTCATACGTCCCATAGCCACCGCTGTTATTAGTCATGTACGTTCCAATTCCTGTCATCACCATGCCCCTTTTCCTCATCACTTCATCCAACGATTCGTCCCCCATATTTTTAGTAAAAAGCTGAACCTTCCCAGCAGCAACTGTGTAGGAAACCAATTTACAGTTTTGCAAGGTGTTTATAAATTATGATGCCCGTTAACAATTTTTTTTTACAAAATTCACCCCCCATGTGGAAATGTTTCACAGCCCATGCACTTAGTCTATGGGCATTACAAGTGTAGGAGACCCGCTCCTTTAGATTACCTCTCATCATTCTCCACCACTACATCACCAGGCTTCACATGTTCCGTGCTGCTAAAGAGAGTCAATTTTTGGGCAAGGGTGTCTATGATCCCCATGAAATATTTTTTAAACATTTACCCCCAATGAGCAATTGCTTTTCAGGCCATGCACTCTATTACAAGTGTCAGACACCACACCCCTACATTAGGCCTACTTCTTAACCTGTCTCCTACAATGTCTCCCTTAACTGCCACCAGGTGACCATGGTGAACGTGCTCTAAACTGTTATAGGCCAGTGAATTTTGGGCAATGGGGCTGTGATGGTCCTACTTCTTAACTCTGTCTCCTGCAATGTGTCCTTTAACTACCACTAGATCACCAGGGTGAACGTGCTCTGTAAAGTTATAGGCCACTGAATTTTGGGCAAGGGGCCTGCGATGGCACTAGTATATTTTTAAAAAGGGTACTCTTCATTGGTGAAAACACATCATTGTTGGCAAAGAATTCATAACATTTGTGTACCTTAAAGAGTTCCCTTACAAAGCTCCTTTTTGTGTTGCCTGGTTGCTCACATTGGACACAATACACTTCATATAAATTTGATAAAGCAATGCTGTTAGTTTGGCTCAGTAGTTCATTAAAAATATTTGTTTGTCGACTACATTAACTTCTCTCCTTGAGAGCCATAACTTTGGCTGCCTCAAATGTACAAATGGCAAATATACAAATGGCGATTTGTAACCAAGATTTAAATATTGTATACCGAATGCATTCAGACAAACAAATAGCTGCATTTCTTGTAAAACATTTACAGATGTGACAGAGAATGCTCATAGTGACACAATCTTGATAAATGTCTGTTTATTCACTTCACAATCAGTTCTAAGCCTCTATATGTTTGCTGTTTGTCATTGTAAAACATTAAGCTTTACTGAAACTATACCGGTGGTGGTTTGATCTAAATCCTTGTGGCTTTTATTTTCTAGGGGTTTATGGCTCCTCGTCTGATGGCTTCATGATATCTCAGTCTAATCCAAACTTGAAAAGTGGCCACTTGAAGGTCGGGGTGAAACTAGAGTTACTACATAGTGTACATCACTATATAAGACTAGAGAAACATGACTAAGACAGATGCCAAAACTGGGGCACCTGTACATGTACAGTGTGCTGATACCTGCATAATTGGGGACACCATGCAGTGTAGGTAATCTCCCAGGGGTTCTCTGTCTTGGTGTTGCTTCTCTGATGTTCCAGACGAATGATGTTTGCAAGCCTATTGGTGATGATCTAACTATCCTGTATGCAATTAATCTTCATATATACATAATCACTATATTTATGTAATCCTTATATGTATTTATGAACCTTTGCATGTTAACATATACAAAAGTGTACACACTCACACTATTCAATCTTACTATTCCTTGAATTTTGTTGTTAGCAATAAAATTGCTCTGTATTGCAAGTATTTGCCTATTTTAAAGCCGTATCTGAACCTTAGTGTTAACAACATGGCAAATAAAATTGCCAAATTCTCCTTTAAATAATTGTGCAAAGAGGAAACCATCATACCATTGCAAAATACGAGTGGATTTTCATGGGTCCATCCACTATGTCGGTTCCAAGGCCTAATGGGGTGCATATGACTGACTATGCAGCAGGGCTGACCTTGCTGGCAATGTGTAAAACCAAGGAGTACGGGAGTACAAAATGCATATTGTGAAGTGGATTTTCATGGGCGCATTCACTATGTGGGTTCCAAGGCCTAATGGGGTGCATATGACTGACTATGCAGCAGGGCTCGCCTTCCTGCCAATGTGTAAAACCAAGGAGTACGGAGTACAAATTGCATATTGTGAAGTGGATTTTTATGGGCCCATCCAGTATGTGGGTTCAAAAGCTTATTGGGTTGCATATGAATTGGTAGCAGGGCAGGCCTTGAATTCAATGCAACACTTTTTCAGGAGTCGCCCTGTTGTGAATTCTGTGGCAGAGTTCACTCCTGTGGTCACAAGTGGTACTTCGGCTGATTCTCTCTGGGATCTTCCGTTTGTGGAGGAAAGTGGTACTGCAGCTTCTGAGTTTTCTCCCTCAGGTGATCTGGTGAGCTCGTTAGCTTCTTCTCTGCTTAACTCCACCTGATGCTTTGGTCCATGCTTCCTGTCAATGTTCCAGTGTTGAACTGGTTTTTTCCCTGGATCATTCCTGTGGCCTGCTGCTCTGCAAAGCTAAGTTTTGCTTTTGTTATTTTGTTGCTATTTTTCAGTCCAGCTTGCTTTATTGGTTTTTTCTCGCCTGCTGGAAGCTCTGAGACGCAGAGGGATGACCTCCGTACCGTTAGTCGGTGCGGAGGGTCTTTTTGTCCCCTCTGCGTGGTTATTTATAGGTTTTTGTGCTGACCGCAAAGTTATCTTCCCTATCCTCGTTCTATTCAGCTAGTCGGGCCTCACTTTGCTAAATCTGTTTCATCTCTATGTTTGTGTTTTCATCTTACTCACAGTCATTATATGTGGGGGGCTGCCTTTTCCTTTGGGGAATTTCTCTGAGGCAAGGTAGGCTTATTTTTCTATCTTCAGGAATAGCTAGTTTCTCAGGCTGTGACGAGGCGCCTAGGTTCTGGTCAGGAGCGCTCCATGGCTACCTTTAGTGTGGTTTGATAGGATCAGGTATTGCGGTCTGCAGTGTTCCCACGTCTCAGAGCTCGTTCTTTAATTTTGGGTGTTTGTCAGATCACTGTATGTGTTCTGACCGCTATGTCCATTGTGTTACTGAGAGTTGCTGGCCATGAAGTGGGCATTCGAGGAGTGGCATCATTGGCTTGAAGGAGCTAAGCATCGCGTGGTGGTATTGACTGATCATAAGAACTTGACTTATCTCGAGTCTGCCAAGCGCTTGAATCCTAGACAAGCTTGTTGGTCGTTGTTTTTTGCCCGTTTTGACTTTGTGATTTCGTACCTTCCGGGCTCTAAAAATGTGAAGGCGGATGCTCTGTCTAGGAGTTTTGTACCCGACTCTCCGGGCTTATCTGAGCCGGCGGGTATCCTCAAGGAAGGAGTAATTGTGTCTGCCATCTCCCCTGATTTGCAGGTGCTGCAAAAATTTCAGGCTAATAAACCTGATCGTTGCCCAGCGGAGAAACTGTTTGTCCCTGATAGGTGGACGAATAGAGTTATCTCTGAACTTCATTGTTCGGTGTTGGCTGGTCATCCTGGAATCTTTGGTACCAGAGAGTTGGTGGCTGGATCCTTTTGGTGGCCCTCTCTGTCGCGGGATGTGCGTACGTTTGTGCAGTCCTGTGGGATTTGTGCTCGGGCTAAGCCCTGCTGTTCTCGTGCCAGTGGGTTGCTTTTGCCCTTGCCGGTCCCGAAGAGGCCTTGGACACATATCTCTATGGATTTTATTTCTGACTTTCCCGTTTCTCAAAAGATGTCAGTTATTTGGGTGGTCTGTGATCGCTTTTCTAAGATGGTCCATCTGGTACCCTTGTCTAAATTGCCTTCCTCCTCTGATTTGGTGCCTTTGTTCTTCCAGCATGTGGTTCGTTTGCATGGCATTCCAGAGAATATTGTTTCTGACAGAGGTTCCCAGTTTGTTTCGAGGTTTTGGCGAGCCTTTTGTGGTAGGATGGGCATTGACTTGTCTTTTTCCTCGGCTTTCCATCCTCAGACTAATGGCCAGACCGAGCGAACCAATCAGACCTTGGAAACATATCTGAGGTGCTTTGTTTCTGCTGATCAGGATGACTGGGTGTTCTTTTTGCCTTTGGCTGAGTTCGCCCTTAATAATCGGGCCAGCTCGGCTACCTTGGTTTCACCGTTTTTCTGCAATTCTGGGTTCCATCCTCGTTTCTCTTCTGGACAGGTTGAGTCTTCGGACTGTCCTGGTGTGGATACTGTGGTGGACAGGTTGCAGCAGATTTGGACTCAGGTAGTGGACAATTTGACCTTGTCCCAGGAGAAGGCTCAACGTTTCGCTAATCGCAGACGCCGTGTGGGTCCCCGACTTCGTGTTGGGGATCTGGTTTGGTTATCTTCTCGTCATATTCCTATGAAGGTTTCCTCTCCTAAGTTTAAACCTCGTTTTATTGGTCCGTATAGGATTTCTGAGGTTCTTAATCCTGTGTCTTTTCGTCTGACCCTTCCAGATTCTTTTTCCATACATAACGTATTCCATAGGTCATTGTTGCGGAGATACGTGGCACCTATGGTTCCATCTGTTGAGCCTCCTGCCCCGGTTTTGGTGGAGGGGGAATTGGAGTATATTGTGGAGAAGATTTTGGATTCTCGTGTTTCAAGACGGAAACTCCAGTATCTGGTTAAATGGAAGGGTTATGCTCAGGAAGATAATTCCTGGGTTTTTGCCTCTGATGTCCATGCTCCCGATCTTGTTCGTGCCTTTCATGTGGCTCATCCTGGTCGGCCTGGGGGCTCTGGTGAGGGTTCGGTGACCCCTCCTCAAGGGGGTGGTACTGTTGTGAATTCTGTGGCAGAGTTCACTCCTGTGGTCACAAGTGGTACTTCGGCTGATTCTCTCTGGGATCTTCCGTTTGTGGAGGAAAGTGGTACTGCAGCTTCTGAGTTTTCTCCCTCAGGTGATCTGGTGAGCTCGTTAGCTTCTTCTCTGCTAAACTCCACCTGATGCTTTGGTCCATGCTTCCTGTCAATGTTCCAGTGTTGGACTGGTTTTTTCCCTGGATCATTCCTGTGGCCTGCTGCTCTGCGAAGCTAAGTTTTGCTTTTGTTATTTTGTTGCTATTTTTCAGTCCAGCTTGCTTTATTGGTTTTTTCTCGCCTGCTGGAAGCTCTGAGACGCAGAGGGACGACCTCCGTACCGTTAGTCGGTGCGGAGGGTCTTTTTGTCCCTTCTGCGTGGTTATTTATAGGTTTTTGTGCTGACCGCAAAGTTATCTTCCCTATCCTCGTTCTATTCAGCTAGTCGGGTCTCACTTTGCTAAATCTGTTTCATCTCTATGTTTGTGTTTTCATCTTACTCACAGTCATTATATGTGGGGGGCTGCCTTTTCCTTTGGGGAATTTCTCTGAGGCAAGGTAGGCTTATTTTTCTATCTTCAGGAATAGCTAGTTTCTCAGGCTGTGACGAGGCGCCTAGGTTCTGGTCAGCAGCGCTCCACGGCTACCTTTAGTGTGGTTTGATAGGATCAGAGATTGCGGTCTGCAGAGTTCCCACGTCTCAGAGCTCGTTCTTTAATTTTGGGTGTTTGTCAGATCACTGTATGTGTTCTGACCGCTATGTCCATTGTGTTACTGAATTGGTTAACATAACATCGCCCCTGGACATCTTATGACAGGGGTATTGTGGTGCGCCGTAATTCTTGGCAGCCCATCCACTCACAGCATAGGCTACAACAGCTTAGGAGACCCACTGTTTCATAATGGCCCTTTAGGAAGATTAATGCCACCTGATGCACCAGTAAAAATAGGCTCTGGGACTTTAAAAGTCCCTCCTTCGTTAATGAAACGAGATGGGTCTGCTTATGTGTCACACACTACATGGCCAGCTAGGGGTGTGAAATGTTACAATGACATTTCCCTTTCAAATAATTTTTATTAAGCATTTTGAAATTTAATATTGAGTTCTGTAGATAATCATATATTCAACTTTCAAGGAAATAAGGGTGGGGAGAGGGCGGGAGGTGAGGGAAGTGGGAATGGGAAAAGGGTAAGAGAAAAATTGTGGACATGATGTCCAGTCATAACAGAATTTGATTAATTATTAACAATTATTAACAGGTTAACATATATTACCTTCACAGGTAAACATTAATTGTCACCTTTCCTTTTAATGTGGTAAGTTGGGATATACCTCAACCCATTTCTTCCATTTCCTATCATATTTCTTATAATAGTTGTTTGCTATTGCAAAGTTTTCTTCATATGCTTTATGTAGGTTAATTTGGTCTATGATTTCAGTAAAGGCTGGTAAAATTGGATTTTTCCAATGGAATGCTATAATTTGTTTAACCACTAAACAAATGTGGATTATAATAGGTCTCGCATTTGTGTCAATGCTTTCCCATTGTAAAGACAACAAGGCCATTGCTGGGGTAACTATGATGTTATCTTTTAATATTTTGTTGATTAGCTTTGTGGCCTGTCTCCATAAGGGTTTCACCTTTGGACACTTCCAAAACATATGTAGCAAACTTCCGTATTCTCCACATTCTCTCCAGCACAGGGGAGACCCTCCCGATGGCAGGTGGGAGAGGCGAGCCGGAGTGAAGTACCACCTTGTGATGATTTTAAAATATGCTTCTTGTAGTGTCATGCAAATATTTGATGCATAGGTGAAATGGATCGCGTTTTCCCACTGTTCTGGAGTAAATGTCGTGTTCAAATCATTTTCCCATTTATTCATGTAAGATAACTTGTCAAATTTTGTGTCGTTGTTGAACCACCGATAAATTTGCTTATTACTCCAAAATAAGTAATGTTTGTTTTTTTTTTAATAAATTAGTAGTAGCTTCGGAGATTTTTGGTTTTTTAATGATACAATTTGGGGCTTGTTCTTTCAGTGTCATATAAGGAAAAAAGGCTGAGGAGGGAATGTTAAATTTTTCTTTCACGGAGCTGAAACTGATAAATTTAACCCCATCATGAATATCGCTTAATTTTAGGATCCCTTTTTCTCGCCACATGGGAGAGGGGTCAGCGTTTTGGGTAAGCGTAATAATATCTATAGGGGTATTGTAGAGTAGAATTTTCTTGTTGGATCCTCTTTTCCTTTTAGAAAGTTTGTCCCATGCATATATAATGGAAGAGAAAATAGGGTGTTTAACGTGAATATTGTTGGTTCTGTTTAGAATATGATTGAAGACTAATTCTTTGGGAGGTTTATTATGATTGTGGGTAATTTCTAGATCAAGCCAATTTGGATAGTCCTCTTGCATGAACCAATATTGGCTTTGCTTGATAAGGTTTGATAAGTATAAGGCGGTTATATTGGGTAGGCCTATACCCCCAAATTCTTTGCATTTATGTAATATGTTTGTGGGTATTCGGGCCCTTTTTTTTATTCCAGATGAACAAATTAATTGTGGATTGTATACTGGTTAGATAAGATGTGTTGACTTTTAGGGGGAGTGTTCTTAGTATATAAGAGATTTTTGGGATGATAAAAATTTTGATAACCAATATTCTACCACACCATGATAGGTCTTTTGTACCAAAGAAATTAAGGTCATTGTTAATTGTCTCTAAGAGTTTGTCCAGATTTTTCTTCATTATTGCCTCAAGGTTTTTTGAGATGATCGTGCCTAGATATTCTAAGTCCCCCTCTGACCAGCTTAGTGAAGATATATTCTCAATTTTCTTTGTTTCTAAGTCGCTCAAATAAAATGGCAAGATTTTTTATTTGTTTTCGTTAATCTTAAAAAAGGAAATATTTGAGAACGTTTTAAGGGTTTTTTGCAGTTCTGTGATTGATTTGTAAGGATCAGTCAGGGTAAATATCAGGTCGTCAGCAAAAAGGCCAATCTTATACTGACGTGTTTGTGTTTTCAAACCTTTTATGTTATTGTTTTGTCTGATCGATTGCGCCAATGGTTCCATTGACAGTATAAAAAGAAGTGGAGAAAGGGGGCAACCTTGTCTTGTACCATTTGATATGTCAAATAGTGCAGAAGAATAATTGTTAGTATATATTCTGGCTTTTGGCCTACAGTAAAGTGCCATGATGCTGTTAATATATTTTTCATTAAAACCAAATTTACTTAGAACTGATGTTAGATAGAGCCAATTTAGGCGGTCAAAAGCCTTTTCGGCATCTAAAGTAATAATTACCGTTGGCAATTTAGAGGAGTGTATCAGTTTGATTGAATTAATCAGTCTTCTAGTGCCATCTGTCGCTTGACGACCTTTGATAAAACCGATCTGATCCCCATTTATCAATGATGGTAGGTAGGATTTGAGCCTTTTCGCTATTAATTTGGAGTATATCTTCAAATCTGCATTTATGAGGGAAATTGGTCTGTAATTATTTACAAGAGTCAGGTTGGAATTGTGTTTGGGGATCAATATTATTGTGGATTCTAACATTTCTTCTGGGAAATTTCCTGAGGAACTAGCTATATTAAAGATTTTTTGTAAGTGTGGGGAAAGTATTTTGGTGAAGGATTTGTAGTATTCATTCCCGAAACCGTCCGGGCCTGGTGATTTAAAATCTTTGAGTTGAAGAATGGTCTTTTCAATTTCTTCTTGGGAGAATGGGGAAGTTAGGTTTTCTAAATCGTCATGGGTCAGTTTGGGGAGTTCAATTGTGGACAAGAATTTTTCAATGTCAGAGGTATTGGGTTTTGGGGTAGAAGTTTGTGACTGTAAATTGTATAATTTATTATAAAAATCAGCGAAGGAATTAGCTATGTCTTGAGGATGAGATACCGTTATTCCATTTTGGTTCTTTATTTTGTTGATCCTATTTGATTGTCTAGTCTTTTTCAATCTATTAACCATGTATCGTGTTGGCTTATTGATTGAAGAGTATTGCTTCATTTTGGAGTTTTTGACCATGGTATGGTATGATGAAAATATGATTCTTTTGAGATCCTGCCTGAGTTTTAGTAAATCAATTTTGATTTGTGTAGAGGGGGAATTTAAATTTATTTGCTCGTTTTCCTTGTCTTTTATCTTATTTTGAAGGTCCTCAATCTGAGTCCTAAATTTTCTTTTCCTTTTGGCAGAGATCTGTATCATGGTACCTCTTATAACCGCCTTATGGGCACACCAATTTATGAATGGGGTTGTATCTGTAGGGGAATTTTCTGTAAAATAATTTATTAATGATTTTTCTATTGGTAATCTATATTCAGGATGGTGTAACAGATTAGAGTCGCATTTCCATAATGAATTTTTGTTAATTGTGTGGCCTATTTGTACTTCAGCTGATACTGGAGAGTGGTCCGAGAAGGTTTTCCTTTCTATATTAATTCTATGGAACTTGGGAAGTGTAAAAATGTCTGATAAAATTAAGTCAATACGTGACGCTGATTGGTGAGGGTCAGAAAAATGGGAGAATTCGATTGATGTGGTGTTAAGACACCTAAAGATGTCAAATAATTCGTTATGATGGATCCAGTTGTCTAAATTGTTTGGTCTGTATCTATTTGGGGTGGAGGAGTCCATATTTGCGTTTGGGACCAGATTGAAATCTCCCAGCCAAATCATGGCACCTCTCTTAACTTACATGACTTTTTTATTTATTTTGTTCAGGAAATTTATTTGACCCGTATTGGGGGCGTAGATATTGATAATTGTGCATACCTGGTTGTTTAATGAACAAATAAGAATATGGAATCTACCTTTAACATCTTTGACCTCCTCTATGAATTCAAATGAAATTGTGCCTTTGATGATTGTGATTACTCCGGCTTTCTTTTTCACATTGTCAGACTTGTAAATATATGGGAAATTTTTATGTGAGAATTTTGGGTTGGCCTTGTCTTTGAATTTGGATTCCTGTATACAAATTATTTCAGCTTGACTTTTACTTATTTCTTTCCAAAGTGTATGTCTTTTGTGTGGACTATTAAGTCCTCTTACATTGTAGGATAGTAGTTTTAAACTCATTATGATCTAAATTATATGGAAGTCTATTTTGCAAACCTGTGAAGAAAATCTTAACAAACCTATAAGTGTTTAATGCAAGTGGTAACAATAAATAATAAACTGGAATGTCCACTTGAAGGGGTTCACTTCAGTGAATCTGACTTCACCTGTTGGGGGAAAAAGTCCGTGTTACTCGCTCCCGAGCAACATCCTCTTTGTTGATGAACATAAACTCAATATATTAAATACATAAACTCGTTACTAACAATAACAGATTAATAGAATAGTTAAACATCCTAGGGCAAGGTATAGCATTGTACCCGGGTGTTTTCCCATTTAGATCACTCAATATAAATATATCAAAACCCTTTCATGTCTTGCTGTCAGAATCAGGGTGAACTTTGTGTCGTGAATATAATGGGATATTGATGGATTTTAAGAAGTCCCTGCCTTCCTCTGGGGAGTTTAGGGCGATAACATTGCCTCTGTAATTTACTAATAATTTTAGCGGGAATCCCCACTTATAAGAGATCTCATTGTCTCTGAGAGGTATGGTGATATTCTGGAAAGCTTTCCTCCCTTCGTTCGTATCTCTGGAGAGATCGGCATATAATTTGAGTTTTTCAAATAGCTCAGGGAAGTTTTTATTTTCTTTAAAGTAATTTTGAATTTTTTCTTTTGTTTTGAAAAAGTGGATTCTCATTAACGTGTCTCTAGGTAGATCTTTAGGAATAGTGGGCGGTTTTCGCAACCTGTGGATTCTGTCTATTTCTAGTTCTTGATCAGTCAGGGTAGGGATTATTTTTCTGAATAACTTCTTGGTGTACTCTTCCAATTTATTTGGGCCTATATTCTCAGGAATCCCCCTAATTTTGATGTTATTTCTCCGGTTCCGGTCTTCCAGATCTGCTACCTTAAGCTTTAGCTTATGCATCTCTCTGATGATGTTGTTATTTACTTTGGATATATTATCTGGCCTCTCCTCTATCTTTTTAATTCTATCTTCAAATTTGTCCATCCTATTGCTGAGGAGGGATAATGATTCTTTGAACATTTTATTTTGCTTATCAAACCTTTCGTTCATGCTGTTTTCAAACTTATCCATTTTTTCTGTCAAATTAGACAGAAGTTTCCCAACAGAATTCATATCAAATCCTTGAGTATTGTCGGGGTTTGGATTACTTTTTTTTGGTTTTGGCTTGGAGGGGCTTGTATTAGGAGAGAATATCTCTGAGACCTCGTCAGATGAATCATTAGGAGTGGTGTATTTCTCTCCTATAGCCCCTGGAGTTTTCCTCTTGACCCTGGTATTGTCGAAGGAGTAGACTTTGCCGTTACGACACCCCCACCCATTCTATCCCCACCCGTGGCCCCCCAACTATCATTCTAAACCCAATAAAAACACAACCACTGTAATTCTTTTGGAATGATCTAGGCCACAGTAGCCTTTTTATTAAGACATATAACAATAATACATTAATAACAATAAATAACATTTTAAAGGCCAGAAGGAGTCCTAGGAGCCCCAAGAATCTGGTGATTGACAAGCCATACCGCGAACATCCATAACACCAACTTTACCCCCAGCCGTTCAAAACCCTGGCTCGGGAGCACCAAAAACCCAAACGAGGGCTCACTGTTCACGGTAAAAATCCCTGGAGATCCAGCCACCCCTGCCGGAACTCCCCAACCACCATTCACCAGATTCAAAAATACACCAACACAAAAACAGAGGACCCATATGCCAAAATGGATCCCCAAATCCAATTTTTACCAACTCCCAGGACTCCCCCCAGCCGCCTCGGCCACAATGACCCACGAGAAACAACAACCCTCCCATTTAACGACCAACTTGATAAAACCCTCTCCCTCCACTTTGTTTTTTTTTTTTTTTTTTTTTTAATAAAATGAAAATAACAATAGGGCGGGAGGGCGGGACTGCTCACGATCCTCCGAGAGCGGGAAGTGACTGCCCCCACCCCAAAACTCCCATAAACCCCCGAGCTAGCTCCACCCCCTCCTGATTCAAATTCTCTACCCCTCTCCCCCCCATTGTCATGCAGGCCTTCGCCTACGCCGTGGGGGGGGAGGGGCACGGCTCGCTTCGGCCCTTCCTTGACCCTGTTATTGTTGAAGGAGTAGACTTTGCCGTTACGACACCCCCACCCATTCTATCCTCACCCGTGGCCCCCCAACTATCATTCTAAACCCAATAAAAACACAACCAATGTAATTCTTTTGGAATGATCTAGGCCACAGTAGCCTTTTTATTAAAACATATAACAATAATACATTAATAACAATAAATAACATTTTAAAGGCCAGTAGGAGTCCTAGGAGCCCCAAGAATCTGGTGATTGACAAGCCATACCGTGAACATCCATAACACCAACTTTACCCCCAGCCGTTCAAAACCCTGGCTCGGGAGCACCAAAAACCCAAACGAGGGCTCACTGTTCACGGTAAAAATCCCTGGAGATCCAGCCACCCCTGCCGGAACTCCCCAACCACCATTCACCAGATTCAAAAATACACCAACACAAAAACAGAGGACCCATATGCCAAAATGGATCCCCAAATCCAATTTTTACCAACTCCCAGGACTCCCCCCAGCCGCCACAACGAAAGGCCCTTTGAACCCCTCAAAGGCCCGAGACCCCACCACTCCGAAAAAATATGGCCCGTTCAATGCCCTCCTGAATAGCGAGGGCCCACAAGTCCATTCCTACCGCATTCAAATGGACCCCATCCGCCAACCAAAAGGCCCCTTCCCCTTTCTCCAGCTCAAAATGGCGCACCGCCACGCCCCCGTTCCTGGCCACGAAACTGGACACCGCCCGATTAACTTTCATCCGGGCTTTATTCAACTTGTCCAGTGACCTCATATTCCTCCACCGCTTCCTCGGCACGATTTCAGACCAAACAATGGTCAAACCAGGATACAGGACCCACAAACGCAGACAGTCCTGCTTAATGTCTTTAATCAATTCTCTAAATGGACGGGCCCCCAAGTCATTCCCCCCGACGTGCAACACTAAAATATCCGGAGCCCTGTCCAACCGGGCTCCGTCATTAATTTCCTTTAGCACTCTGCGCCATACCAACCCCCGAAAACCCAACCACCGGATTACCGCCTTCTCACGATCGAAACCCAATTGTCTCCCCTCGCTCCGCACGTCGGCGCGCTGCGCTCCCCAATAAACGTAAGAATGGCCGAATATCCACACCAACAAAGGCGAGGGACCTGAAAAAACACAAAGCAGAAACTCAAGATCAACACATACCAACAGCCAAACCGTCCCCGCCTCCCAAAGAGCCCCTCAACTTTTATGGGCACACATAGCTCCGATATCTATCCGAACGCCACCTTCCGATGCGCTGAATTGCTGGAGCCCCCAGGCCTCCCAACGCTGCTTCCGTCGCTGCCCCAATCCTAAAAGAGTGGGGCGCGAAACCACCCACATCCAAACCCAGCAACCCGATTGCCTTTCTAAAAATCACCGTAAACTGATACCGGGACAACAAAGAACCATCCATATGGCATAATAACGACCGGTCACGACAAGGCCCCAAATCCCAAAAATTTTTTAACAGGTAACCGGGCACATAACCAAACCTGGCACCGAACCCAACACGATCCTGCTCCCCTTACCTTCCTGATCCGCCTTGGACCGCCGCAGCCACAACTCGACTCTGCCCGCCAATAACAGCACGTCCCGAGCCAACAAACCTCCCACAACCTTCTTGCTAGGCGAAACTAACTCGCCCACCCGTAACGCCCCGAAAAAGGCTAAAGCAAACGCTAAGCGAAATAAGCGCACCTCAAAACCCGACACGCAGACCGACTCCAAGACCCCACCCAGTCTTTCCAACAAACCAAAAGACACTGGACGCCTGGTATCCATGCGCCGCGGCCCCCGCCGGAAACCCTTAACCGCTTGCTTCACCAGAAAAATGTTTGTTAAATCCAATTGACCACGCAATTTAAAACCGAAAGCCAAAGCTGACATAAGCCGTGACACTTTAGCCGGAGACCAACCCGCAGCAGCTCCCCGACTCAACCAAGACAACAACACTCCCGCTTGCTCCTGCTCACCCGACCTACACCCAGCAGCCCCCAACACTTCCATCCACTCCACCCAAATAGCCTGGTAAGCCTCCCACGTTCTCGGAGCCAACGACGACTTGATCAACGCCTCCGTGTCTCGGACGCCACAAGCCAAAGCTCCGCTGGGCATTCCAACCCAACGTCCTCCGCCTCCGGAGCCAGCGACCGAAAACGTTCGAACTGTGAACGAGAAAGAGCGTCAGCAATGGAATTATGGGCACCAGGCACATGCGTCGCAGTCACCTGTGCGTTCAAACTCAAACATGACAAGACCAGCTGTCTCAACACCCGCACAACCGGAGGCGATGAAGCCGACAGATTGTTTATCGCACAAACCACTCCCATGTTGTCGCAGTAAAAACGAACACACCTGTTCTGAAAAGCCTGCTGCCACAAATGTACCGCCACCAAGATGGGAAAAATGTCCAAAAGTGCGATATTCCGAACCAAGCCAGAAGACATCCAAGATGGCGGCCATGTTGCCGCACACCATTGTCCCTTAAAATACGCCCCGAAGCCTGACCCCCCAGCTGCGTCCGTAAACAACTCCAATGACTCGTTATCAAAGACTCCCTCCTGTAACAACGAACGGCCGTTGTAACTCTGCAAAAACTCGCTCCACACCGCCAAATCCTCTTTATGATCAGCTGACAACCGTACAAAATGATGAGGAGCCCTCACTCCTGCCGTAGCCATGGCCAATCGCCTCGAAAAAACCCTGCCCATAGGCATAACTCGACAAGCGAAATTAAGCTTTCCGAGGAGCGATTGCAAATCCCTTAACGTTAACTTCCGCAAACGACAAGCCCGCAACACCTCCTCGCGCAAACTCTCAACTTTATCGATGGGCAACCTGAACTCCCACTGAATGGTATCGATCACGATACCCAAAAACGACAAGCACGTGCTCGGGCCTTCCGTTTTGCCCGGAGCCAACGGAACTCCGAAGCGATGCGCCACCCATTTAATTGCTCTCAAAAGCGTCTTACAACAGTCAGACCCCGCCGGGCCGACGCACAAAAAGTCATCCAGATAATGAATGACAGAATCACACCCCGAAACATCACGAACCACCCACTCCAAAAAGGAACTAAAAGCCTCAAATAATGCGCAAGATAACGAACACCCCATAGGCAAACACCTGTCAACAAAAAAGCGATCCTCCCAAAAACAACCCAGCAGCCGAACACTATCTGGATGAACAGGCAACAACCGAAAAGCGGATTCTATATCTGTCTTAGCCAACAAGGCCCCTTTTCCGGATTTCTGAACCCATTCTACCGCCGTGTCAAATGACGCGTAAACCACAGAGCACAACCCCAGGTCAATCCCGTCATTAACTGACAAACCCCTGGGATAAGACAGATGCTGAATCAAATGAAATTTCCCTGCCTCTTTCTTAGGCACGACCCCCAACGGGGAAACCACCAGATCCACAAAGGGCGGAGACTCGAAAGGGCCCGCCATCTGACCCATCGCAACCTCCTTCCGCAACTTCTCGGAAACCACTTCAGCATGCAACAAAGCCGACCGCAAATTCTTCCTAACACAGGGAACAACATAAGAAGAGGCCGGGATTACAAAACCCTCCTGAAAACCTGCTAACAATAACTCCGCTTTTTCCCTATCTGAATATCTACTTAGATAAGGGATCATCTTTTCCCACATCACCGGTGTCACCCCCTTGGGTATTACCGCTTCCTGACTTACCTCTACCCTTTTTGAAACATTTTGCGGCGCCATGCGTGGAGCCACTACAGTGTGAACACAAGTGTTTATACTTGCAGTTAGCCCCGAATCTACACTGGCCTTCGTTAAACTGCCAACAGACCCCCAATTTTTGACCCCCTGTTTGACTTCCTGAACTAGAGGCGCTCGCGGTACTGGACTGAAAACCCTGGCCGGAACCTCCGGCCCCCCCGTGAAAGGGGTTGCCGAACTTGTACTGCGCCATAACCCGCAACCACAACCCAATATCTTTTTGATCCCAGCGAATTGCTGGCCGAACTGCCTTCCTCTGTCTGAACTGCTCATCATACCTGAGCCACGCCTTACCACCATAAACCTGATGAGCCTCGCTTATGGAATCCAGATAACAGAACAGACCCGAGCAATTCTCAGGCGCCTTTTCTCCAATCACACTAGCCAGAATGACAAAAGCCTGCAGCCAATTACCGAACGTCTGAGGAATCAGGCGCCATCGCCGCTTTTCCTCGTCCTCCTTCTTACCCTCATCTTTTTTCTTTTTATCCAAATTAAATTTCTCTAACGGAAGTAACGAGAATATCTCCACATATTCGTCTTTTGCAATCTTTTCTCTAACTTTCTTTTTTAGATGCGCCCCCAACGGGCCCTCAAAACACACATAAACTTCGCCATGGGCTAAATGCACCCTACACTCTTTTTCCTTCTCCGTCTGCACTGAAACCGATATCGGCGCCGGAGCCGCTACTGACGCCACCACCGCCCCAAAAGCCCCACCTGCGGGCTCAACCAAGCCCCTAAATGCCGCTGCGCAGACATACCTTGCTCCAACCTAGATAACAGATCCTGCACACTACCCAAAAGCTCACGCACCCCGGCTGAACTTGCATCACCCGCAACCCTCTCAACACCACCAACCCCCTGACTACCCAAAAAAGCAGGCGACGCCAAATTACGTAAACACAGACCTGACACAGACGCATACTCACCGGGCTGCAAAGGATCTGTGGGCCCCCCAGCCGGAGTGCTGGCATCCAGACGTCCCCGACTCGCTGTGTCCGCGAAGGATCCACCCGAATCCGCCCGGCCCTGCCTTCCAGTAAGGTCCGCTTGTGTGCCCTGTCCCGGTACAGGCACGGCAGCTAATGGATCCAGGCTCTGGCTTCCCGGGGAAAAAGGTGCCTGCGTGGACGAGCTGGCAGCGCACCAGCTCCCATCCGTCCCAACATCGACCGCAGCGGCCATGAAGCTGTCTTGTCGCCCCGAAGCAGGAGAGGACCCTGCCACTGAAGGTGGGGCCAGCCCGGATACGTCCAGCTGCGGGCCGCCCGCCCCGACGTTGCTTGCTGGAGCCGCCGTCCATCCAGATGCGGCCGAGGCAGGCCGCGCGGCAGGAGCCACACCGCCGCGGCCTCCCGCTCCAACAGGCCCCAGTCGTTGCCGTGCGCGTCGAGGCCCCGCCCCCACTGCACTCCGAGGTGCAGGCCTCGAAACCGCCGATGAGCCCCGACCGGCAGGTGGATTCCTCCCAGGCCGGGGCCGCGCAGCCGCTGATCTTACCGGCGCCCGGCCAGGAGGGTCCCGGGAGGGGCTCCTGCGCCTTCGGGGGGCTCGAGGACCAGAGTCCGGGGAAAGACGCTCGGGGGGCCGCGTCCTCCGAGAACGCCGCTCCAGCGGCGCCGCAGCGCCAGCCGACCCTGCGGCGCTCGACGATCCCGCAGCGCCGGACGGCCCTGCCGCCGACATAATGTGGGCCACCTGCTCCTGCAGCCAACCGGGAGGATGAAGCGCTGCCGCCGCCCTGAGGCCCTCGAGGATCGCGTCGGTGCCAGACATGTCAGGTATGTCTGCTCACGATCCTCCGAGAGCGGGAAGTGACTGCCCCCACCCCAAAACTCCCATAAACCCCCGAGCTAGCTCCACCCCCTCCTGATTCAAATTCTCTACCCCTCTCCCCCCCATTGTCATGCAGGCCTTCGCCTACGCCATGGGGGGGAGGGGCACGGCTCACTTCGGCCCTTCCTTTAAAGATGTACAGGTCCTTCTCAAAAAATTAGCATATAGTGTTAAATTTCATTATTTACCATAATGTAATGATTACAATTAAACTTTCATATATTATAGATTCATTATCCACCAACTGAAATTTGTCAGGTCTTTTATTGTTTTAATACTGATGATTTTGGCATACAACTCCTGATAACCCAAAAAACCTGTCTCAATAAATTAGCATATTTCACCCATCCAATCAAATAAAAGTGTTTTTTAATAACAAACAAAAAAAACAACAAATAATAATGTTCAGTTATGCACTCAATACTTGGTCGGGAATCCTTTGGCAGAAATGACTGCTTCAATGCGGCGTGGCATGGAGGCAATCAGCCTGTGACACTGCTGAGATGTTATGGAGGCCCAGGATGCTTCAATAGCGGCCTTAAGCTCATCCAGAATGTTGGGTCTTGCGTCTCTCAACTTTCTCTTCACAATATCCCACAGATTCTCTATGGGGTTCAGGTCAGGAGAGTTGGCAGGCCAATTGAGCACAGTAATACCATGGTCAGTAAACCATTTACCAGTGGTTTTGGCACTGTAAGCAGGTGCCAGGTCGTGCTGAAAAATGAAATCTTCATCTCCATAAAGCATTTCAGCCGATGGAAGCATGAAGTGCTCCAAAATCTCCTGATAGCTAGCTGCATTGACCCTGCCCTTGATGAAACACAGTGGACCAACACCAGCAGCTGACATGGCACCCCACACCATCACTGACTGTGGGTACTTGACACTGGACTTCAGGCATTTTGGCATTTCCTTCTCCCCAGTCTTCCTCCAGACTCTGGCACCTTGATTTCCGAATGACATGGAAAATTTGCTTTCATCAGAAAAAAGTACTTGGGACCACTTAGCAACAGTCCAGTGCTGCTTCTCTGTAGCCCATTTCGGCACCTGTAGCCCATTTCCTGCACACGCCTGTGCACGGTGGCTCTGGATGTTTCCACACCAGACTCAGTCCACTGCTTCCTCAGGTTCCCCAAGGTCTGGAATCGGTCCTTCTCCACAATCTTCCTCAGGGTCCGGTCTCCTCTTCTCGTTGTACAGCGTTTTCTGCCACATTGTTTCCTTCCAACAGACTTACCATTGAGGTGCCTTGATACAGCACTCTGGGAACAGCCTATTTGTTGAGAAATTTATTTCTGGGTCTTACCCTCTTGCTTGAGGGTGTCAATGATGGCCTTCTTGACATCTGTCAGGTCGCTAGTCTTACCCATGTTGGGGGTTTTGAGTAATGAACCAGGCAGGGAGTTTATAAAAGCCTCAGGTATCTTTTGCATGTGTTTAGAGTTAACTAGTTGATTCAGAAGATTAGGGTAATAGGTCGTTTAGAGAACCTTTTCTTGATATGCTAATTTATTGAGACAGGTTTTTTGGGTTATCAGGAGTTGTATGCCAAAATCATCAGTATTAAAACAATAAAAGACGTGACAAATTTCAGTTGGTGGATAATGAATCTATAATATATGAAAGTTTAATCATTACATTATGGTAAATAATGAAATTTAACACTATATGCTAATTTTTTTAGAAGGACCTGTAGATGAGTCCATCTCTACAAAAGTGTTTGGGAGGTTCTTTTTTACTCTGTTTGAATTGGGGAGTTTATCATAGTCTAATTCCTCATCGTCTTTTAATGGAGACCTGGATCTATTGGGACTTATTGTGGTTATTAAGTCCTTTGATGGATTGCGCCCAGAACCTTTGTACCTTTGGGGTTTTTGAGGTATAGATGAGGCCATGTTCAAGAATTGGGGTTTAGACGAGTTCTTGCTCATTGTTATCCCCAAGCAATAGCCTGATTTGCAGAGAGTGTCTACTTAGGACGGTCTCAGAATAAAGATTAAAGATTTTCCACAAATAGTAGCCCCAAGCAAAGCTGGAATTGTAGACAATGTCCTCTATGTTGATCTCAGGTTAATCCTGGTGAGGCTGGCCCTGGTGAATAAAAAATCCCCACAAAGTGGTCTCAAACAGCAAAAGGGGAGCAACTATGGAAATACCCCTGTGAGTGTGGTAATAGAAATCATCTGAATATAAACAAGCAATTAGCTGTGTCAACAGGTGGCGTATATAGTTTCACAGTAATTACAGAAGAATATGCTTAGATAATACCTAGCACCTGAGAATTAAAAAGTGCAGATTAAATCACTGGGGCATACAAATAGATTTTTCCTAACAGAGCATGCTTATATAACACTTTGTGTTTGTTAGTTAAAGGGTGCAGGTTAATTCCCCAAAACAAACAAATATCTTTCAAGAACTGATTGTTCTCCTAGAGACATGTGCTAATAAGGAAGGAATCAGGGTAGAAATAAAACTCTCCAAATAATATGACTGGATTTAGGACTTCCCAGTCAGCTTCACTAAAATAGCCAGTTACCTGGATTAGATCCTGTCAGCGACTGATATAGTAGGCTATAGCTCTTTTGGTTTGTGAGCCCTGCAGGGCTCCTATCTGTTTCAACAACAGTTTATGCTGCACTGGAGTCTTCCTGTCGCTCCTGCAGAGATGGCTGTCTGTGTGGTTCCACCGTTGTCCTGCACAGGAGCCGTCGGTCATCGCTGTCTTCCCCGCTGGACCGCCGGTGTATTTTCGTTCCCAGCAGGGGGCCGGAACTTACCGCTGTTTGAGTCCGGTGGTGCTTGGATCCGGAGCCTGCGATGTGTTGACCAGCGCAGATCTTCTTCTTTGCTGTCGCTGGTGTACTCTGGTCTCTCAAGCCTTCTGATCTGTCGCCGTCCACCAATAAAATGGCAGCCGTCTTTTCCCGCCTTTTGTTCCAAGGTCTGGGGGAGTGTCAGCGTCGGCTTCTGTGTGGAGCTGATATCACGTCACTGCTCCGGGTCTTCCCCGATGCTTCTGGATCGCTTTCTTCTGCCTCTGTCTTTCAATCCGGGGAGGCTTAGCACTTTATGCTAATGAGCACAGGGCGGTATATCCCCAGGCAATAGGGGAGGGAGCAGCAGCTGTGCAGAGACGGCTCCATAGTGTGTGCCTGTAGCTGTCACTTCCCTCCTCCTCACTACCAAGCCAAAGAGGGAGTTTATAATAAAATCTGATGTTTTTTACCTCATACCTTATTAGCTGAGCCGCTTGTTAGAAGGTATTAGCTTCCTGAGGCTGGATTACCTCAACCCTGTAGTTTGAAGGCCCAAACTTTTCTAGGGCTGATTTCTAAAATTTATGTGGTAAAATTAAAATAATTTTCGGATCATAGTGACCCAGATGAGGCACTGGATAAGATCCAACCAAGGATTTGACAATAAAAACGTTTTTTAGGCAATTTTGGTTGATTATAGAGGATTTTCCTCAGGAGCTCCAGCACCGCACAACCTACGCCATAGCAGTCCAGGCCACGCCCCCTACAATGACATTTCCTAGTGAATGCATTTGAAGTGGTTGAAAGCAATGTTAAAGTTGAAAAACGCTTCAAAAATGCTGTGTCTGAACTAAGCTTAAGTGGGAGAGGAAATTTTTGATCTGGGGTTAATTATTTGGCCTTACAGGCAAGTCATTAACCTGCAAAGCATGTACCTTGACATATTTCCAAGCAAAACCCGTTTTGGTTTTGTTTTAATGTGTCTTTTGTGGCACCGGGAAAAATGGCATGAATCTCAGTAAAAAATTATTAAAGCTGTGAACTAGAAGTCAGAAATGCTTCCAGGGGCGATCCCCATGAGGTTCCTCTGTCATTTGAGCAGTGTTTCCATAAATTTCAGACATTTTAGACCTTAAAGGGACCCCGGGGGGATCACTGTAAAAATACTCGGGTTTTCCATAGACTTACATTGGGCTCGTTGTTCTGGCCGAGTACCCGAGTATTCCAATTTGCTCGACCGGAGCAACGAGCTCCTGAGCATTTTAGTGCTCGCCCATCACTAGTGCCTTAAAGTCCCTTTATTGCATTACACACATGAACAGATCTTTAGAAAAAGTATTTCTAAAGTCCATTCATGATAAGTAAATGAGGCCTTTGACTAGGGTTGAGCGACCTTGACCTTTTTAGAGTCGAGCCGTGTTTCGCGAAACCCGACTATCTTAGAAGTCGAGTCGAGTGGAATCGGCCGATTATCGCGAAAAGTCGGGTATCGCCCGAAACACGAAACCCAATGCAAGTCAATGGGGGAGCATAGTCGGCAGTGAGTGGAGGCCAGGAAAACACCTACACTGCCCATTTTAATGGCAAAAACATCCATTCTTGTTAAAAAAAGCTTGTCAATCGTAATTTACCTTATAATAATTAGAAGGCATTTGAATTTGGGGGTCATTTGGCTAAAGTTGTGGGGGGTAGGGCTGGTTCAAGTAATTAGTGGGCTGGGCCCAGTAAATCTGGACCACGTCACGGCAGTGGAGCAGGGAGAGGTAAGTATTTCAACTTTGCAAGTGCTGTGATCCTGAGCAAGCAGGGGGGGCCCACTCGTTGGCATTTTCACTGGCACAGGGCCCCTCAAAGTACAGCGGTGTGTTTGCATGGCGGGGGCGCCTCCCACCGGCAGCAACACTTTTGCGTACTATGAGAGGCCCTGTGCCAGTGACGTCGCCAACTAGTATTCCTCCCCCCACCTGATGAAGGAACCTGCACTTTCATCTGCACCTTCCTCTTTGTCCCCGTGTAAGGTGGTATGGTATGCGGGAAGAGGAACCTGACTTTCAGCAGGGTCACAATCTTGCTGTGTAGCGTGCACGGGGAATTTTGCGTTATGGGTCAATGTACCAGCAGACTCATCTATCACTGGCTGGGCAATGGGCAGGATGAGGAGGAAACACAGATATAGGCCCAAAGAATAAATTTGGCTAAATGCAGTTCAAAATTGGTAACACAGGACTAACCAGGGGGCATTGCAGTGGAGGACAACTGGAATGAGAGGCTGACACAGAGAGTAGGCCCAAATCAGTAAGTAGTCGAAATGCAGTTCAAAATTGGCAACCGTAGTAAACAGGCGGCACAGCTTTGTTCAGTGGAGGAGAACAGCAAGGAGTGGCAGACACCGATAGTAGGCCCCAACCCAACTAGTAGGCCAAATGCAGTCTAACATTAACAACTACTTAACGAGAGCCTGAAAATGGAATTTCAGGACAGGAAACCAGGAGAACAGCAAGGAGTGGCAGACACCGATAGTAGGCCCCAAACCAACTAGTACGCCAAATGCAGTTGTTCCGTTTAACCACAATTTAATGAGAGCCTGAAGATAGAAGTTCAGGAAAGGCAACCTGGAGAACACCTTGGAGTGTAACACACCATCTCTCTACACCCCATACCCAATTTGTAGGCCTAATGCAGCGTAGTTTCCAACAACTACTAAACGAGAGCCGGAAGATCGAAGCTCAGGAAAGGCAACCTGGAGAACACCTTGGAGTGGAACACACCATCTCTCTACACCCCATACCCAATTTGTAGGCCTAATGCAGTGTAGTTTCCAACAACTACTAAACGAGAGCATGAAGATCGAAGCATTGGCGAGGAAACCTGGGGAACACCTTGGAGTGGAACACACCATCTCTCTACACCCCATACCCAATTTGTAGGCCTAATGCAGCGTAGTTTCCAACAACTACTAAACGAGAGCCGGAAGATCGAAGCTCAGGAAAGGCAACCTGGAGAACACCTTGGAGTGGAACACACCATCTCTCTACACCCCATACCCAATTTGTAGGCATAATGCAGTGTAGTTTCCAAGAACTACTAAACGAGAGCCGGAAGATCGAAGCTCAGGAAAGGCAACCTGGAGAACACCTTGGAGTGGAACACACCATCTCTCTACACCCCATACCCAATTTGTAGGCCTAATGCAGTGTAGTTTCCAAGAACTACTAAACGAGAGCCGGAAGATCGAAGCTCAGGAAAGGCAACCTGGAGAACACCTTGGAGTGGAACACACCATCTCTCTACACCCCATACCCAATTTGTAGGCCTAATGCAGTGTAGTTTCCAAGAACTACTAAACGAGAGTCGGAAGATCGAAGCTCAGGAAAGGCAACCTGGAGAACACCTTGGAGTGGAACACACCATCTCTCTACACCCCATACCCAATTTGTAGGCCTAATGCAGTGTAGTTTCCAAGAACTACTAAACGAGAGCCGGAAGATCGGAGCTCAGGAAAGGTTACCTGGAGAACACCTTGGAGTGGAACACACCATCTCTCTACACCCCATACCCAATTTGTAGGCCTAATGCAGCGTAGTTTCCAACAACTACTAAACGAGAGCATGAAGATTGAAGCAATGGAGAGGAAACCTGGGGAACACCTCGGGGAGGCAGACACCGTTAGTAGGCCCTACCAAAGTTGTACACCCAATGCAGTTTTAAAATTCCTAGAGGCTGAAAACAAGACTATTGACGCTCAGCTTTTTTCAAAGGAACACAGCTGAATTGAGTGGCGCAGACAGACGCAGGTAGTAGGACTCAAACCAAAAATGTGGCTCACTGCAGCAGAAAAAAGTTACAGGGGTACACAAGCTGCAGTGCTCTGGGCAGTGGAGGACAATTTCAATAGTGAACCGCAGACAGACTTTGTACGCCTACTATTAAAAAAAGGATGCTCTATGCAATTATAAATAGGTTCTAGGGGTACACGGGCAGCAGTGGTGTGGTCAGTGGAGGCCTAGTGGAAGGAGTGACCGCAGACAGGCATCGAAGGTCTAAAATAATAACACATGGCTGTAGGCAATTTTAAATTGGTTTCGGGGTACACGGGCAGCAGTGGCCTGGTCAGTGTAGTAGTAGTAGAAAGAACGGACCGCAGACAGGCATCGAAGGCCTAAAATAAAAAAATTGGGCTGGCTGTAGGCAATTTTAAATTGGTTCCAGGGGTACACGGGCAGCAGTGGTGTGGTCAGTGGAGGCATATGGTAAGGAGTGACCGCAGACAGGCATCGAAGGCCTAAAATAATAACACATGGCTGTAGGCAATTTTAAATTGGTTCCAGGGGTACACGGGCAGCAGTGGTGTGGTCAGTGGAGGCCTAGTGGAAGGAGTGACCGCAGACAGGCATCGAAGGCCTAAAATAAAAAAATTGGGCTGGCTGTAGGCAATTTTAAATTGGTTCCAGGGGTACACGGGCAGCAGTGGTGGGGTCAGTGGAGGCCTAGTGGAAGGAGTGACCGCAGACAGGCATCGAAGGCCTAAAATAATAACACATGGCTGTAGGCAATTTTAAATTGGTTCCAGGGGTACACGGGCAGCAGTGGCCTGGTCAGTGTAGTAGTAGTAGAAAGAACGGACCGCAGACAGGCATCGAAGGCCTAAAATAAAAAAATTGGGCTGGCTGTAGGCAATTTTAAATTGGTTCCAGGGGTACACGGGCAGCAGTGGTGTGGTCAGTGGAGGCATATTGTAAGGAGTGACCGCAGACAGGCATCGAAGGCCTAAAATAATAACACATGGCTGTAGGCAATTTTAAATTGGTTCCAGGGGTACACGGGCAGCAGTGGTGTGGTCAGTGGAGGCCTAGTGGAAGGAGTGACCGCAGACAGGCATCGAAGGCCTAAAATAAAAAAATTGGGCTGGCTGTAGGCAATTTTAAATTGGTTCCAGCGGTACACGGGCAGCAGTGGTGTGGTCAGTGGAGGCATATTGTAAGGAGTGACCGCAGACAGGCATCGAAGGCCTAAAATAAAAAAATTGGGCTGGCTGTAGGCAATTTTAAATTAGTTCCAGGGGTACACGGGCAGCAGTGGTGTGGTCAGTGGAGGCCTAGTGGAAGGAGTGACCGCAGACAGGCATCGAAGGCCTAAAATAAAAAAATTGGGCTGGCTGTAGGCAATTTTAAATTGGTTCCAGGGGTACACGGGCAGCAGTGGTGTGGTCAGTGGAGGCATATTGTAAGGAGTGACCGCAGACAGGCATCGAAGGCCTAAAATAAAAAAATTGGGCTGGCTGTAGGAAATTTTAAATTGGTACCAGGGGTACACGGGCAGCAGTGGTGTGGTCAGTGGAGGCCTAGTGGAAGGAGTGACCGCAGACAGGCATTGAAGGCCTAAAATAAAAAAATTGGGCTGGCTGTAGGCAATTTTAAATTGGTTCCAGGGGTACACGGGCAGCAGTGGTGTGGTCAGTGGAGGCATATTGTAAGGAGTGACCGCAGACAGGCATCGAAGGCCTAAAATAATAACACATGGCTGTAGGCAATTTTAAATTGGTTCCAGGGGTACATGGGCAGCAGTGGTGTGGTCAGTGGAGGCATATTGTAAGGAGTGACCGCAGACAGGCATCGAAGGCCTAACATAATAACACATGGCTGTACGCAATTTTAAATTGGTTCCAGAGGTACACGGGCAGCAGTGGTGTGGTCAGTGGAGGCATATTGTAAGGCGTGACCGCAGACAGGCATCGAAGGCCTAAAATAAAAAAATTGGGCTGGCTGTAGGCAATTTTAAATTGGTTCCAGGGGTACACGGGCAGCAGTGGTGTGGTCAGTGGAGGCCTAGTGGAAGGAGTGACCGCAGACAGGCATCGAAGGCCTAAAATAATAACACATGGCTGTAGGCAATTTTAAATTGGTTCCAGGGGTACACGGGCAGCAGTGGCCTGGTCAGTGTAGTAGTAGTAGAAAGAACGGACCGCAGACAGGCATCGAAGGCCTAAAATAAAAAAATTGGGCTGGCTGTAGGCAATTTTAAATTGGTTCCAGGGGTACACGGGCAGCAGTGGTGTGGTCAGTGGAGGCATATTGTAAGGAGTGACCGCAGACAGGCATCGAAGGCCTAAAATAATAACACATGGCTGTAGGCAATTTTAAATTGGTTCCAGGGGTACACGGGCAGCAGTGGTGTGGTCAGTGGAGGCCTAGTGGAAGGAGTGACCGCAGACAGGCATCGAAGGCCTAAAATAAAAAAATTGGGCTGGCTGTAGGCAATTTTAAATTGGTTCCAGGGGTACACGGGCAGCAGTGGTGTGGTCAGTGGAGGCATATTGTAAGGAGTGACCGCAGACAGGCATCGAAGGCCTAAAATAAAAAAATTGGGCTGGCTGTAGGAAATTTTAAATTGGTACCAGGGGTACACGGGCAGCAGTGGTGTGGTCAGTGGAGGCCTAGTGGAAGGAGTGACCGCAGACAGGCATTGAAGGCCTAAAATAAAAAATTGGGCTGGCTGTAGGCAATTTTAAATTGGTTCCAGGGGTACACGGGCAGCAGTGGTGTGGTCAGTGGAGGCATATTGTAAGGAGTGACCGCAGACAGGCATCGAAGGCCTAAAATAATAACACATGGCTGCAGGCAATTTTAAATTGGTTCCAGGGGTACACGGGCAGCAGTGGTGTGGTCAGTGGAGGCATATTGTAAGGAGTGACCGCAGACAGGCATCGAAGGCCTAAAATAATAACACATGGCTGTAGGCAATTTTAAATTGGCTCCAGGGGTACACGGGCAGCAGTGGTGTGGTCAGTGGAGGCATATTGTAAGGAGTGACCGCAGACAGGCATCGAAGGCCTAAAATAAAAAAATTGGGCTGGCTGTAGGCAATTTTAAATTGGTTCCAGGGGTACACGGGCAGCAGTGGTGTGGTCAGTGGAGGCCTAGTGGAAGGAGTGACCGCAGACAGGCATTGAAGGCCTAAAATAATAACACATGGCTGTAGGCAATTTTAAATTGGTTCCAGGGGTACACGGGCAGCAGTGGCCTGGTCAGTGTAGTAGTAGTAGAAAGAACGGACCGCAGACAGGCATCGAAGGCCTAAAATAAAAAAATTGGGCTGGCTGTAGGCAATTTTAAATTGGTTCCAGGGGTACACGGGCAGCAGTGGTGTGGTCAGTGGAGGTATAGTGGAAGGAGTGACCGCAGACAGGCTTCGAAGGCCTAACATAACAAAAATGTCAATACAATGGTATTGTCAGTGGCAGGCATTGAAGGATGTCAGCGCATAGACTAAACATTGGTGGAGCTGTGAGATAATTTTGCAAGTGGTAGAGCACTGTTTGAGCTGGGGGGGGGGAACTGTCTTGTGGCCGGCGGTACAGGCCCAGGGCCCCTCATATTACAACGGTGTGTCTGACGTTGGGTGCGCACCACCACCGCCAGAGACACTTTATTGTACTAGGAGGGACCCAGTGGCAGTGCCGTCGACCAAAAGCGGGCACACCCACCTCTTCAGACAAACAGCACTCTCACGGGTGCTGTCGCCAAGTGTCGATACCACGGCCCCGTGTGGGGAGTTTGGCCATTTAGTGAGGTGTAAACATGTCGTATGCTGGACAATCAGGTGCAGAAAATTACGAGATTGGAAAAGGCATTCAGAATAGTCCACAGGCAAGACCTTTTCATAGGAAAGCTAGGTGTCAGCCGGGCAAGGGGGGGCAAAAGATTTCGAAATCCAGTTGTGGTTCATTTTAATGAAGGTTAGATCATCTACATTTTGGGTAGCCAGACGAGTCCTTTTTTCTGTTAGTATTGAACCTGCAGCACTGAATACTCTTTCTGATAGGACACTAGCTGCCGGGCAAGCAAGCTCCTGCAATGCATATTCTGCCAATTCTGGCCAGGTGTCTAATTTTGATGCCCAGTAATCAAATGGGAATGACGGTTGAGGGAGAACATCGATAAGGGATGAAAAATAGTTTGTAACCATACTGGACAAATGTTGTCTCCTGTCACTTTGAATTGATGCTGCAGTACCTGTCCTGTCTGCGGTCATAGCAAAATCACTCCACAACCTGGTCAGAAAACCCCTCTGGCCAACGCCACTTCTGATTTCTGCCCCTCTAACTCCTCTGGTCTGCTGGCCCCTGCAGCTCGTGTGAGAACGATCACGGGCGCTGTGTGCAGGGAATGCCAGAAGCAAACGGTCAACAAGAGTTGATTGTTTGGTTGCTAATATTAGTTCCAAGTTCTCATGTGGCATTATATTTTGCAATTTGCCTTTATAGCGAGGATCAAGGAGGCAGGCCAACCAGTAATCGTCATCGTTCATCATTTTAGTTATGCGTGTGTCCCTTTTGAGGATACGTAAGGCATAATCCGCCATGTGGGCCAAAGTTCCAGTTCTCAAATCTCCGGTTGTGCTTGGTTGAGGGGCAGTTTCAGGCAATTCCACGTCACTTGTGTCCCTCCAAAAACCAGAACCCGGCCTTGCCGCGCCACCAATTTCCAGTGGCCCCGGAAAAGCTTCCTCATTACAAATATAATCATCCCCATCATCCTCCTCGTCCTCCTCCTCCTCTTCGCCCGCTAACTCGTCCTGTACACTGCCCTGGCCAGACAATGGCTGACTGTCATCAAGGCTTTCCTCTTCCTCAGCTGCAGACGCCTGATCCTTTATGTGCGTCAAACTTTGCATCAGCAGACGCATTAGGGGGATGCTCATGCTTATTATGGCGTTGTCTGCACTAACCAGCCGTGTGCATTCCTCAAAACACTGAAGGACTTGACACATGTCTTGAATCTTCGACCACTGCACACCTGACAACTCCATGTCTGCCATCCTACTGCCTGCCCGTGTATGTGTATCCTCCCACAAAAACATAACAGCCCGCCTCTGTTCGCACAGTCTCTGAAGCATGTGCAGTGTTGAGTTCCACCTTGTTGCAACGTCTATGATTAGGCGATGCTGGGGAAGGTTCAAAGAACGCTGATAGGTCTGCATACGGCTGGAGTGTACGGGCGAACGGCGGATATGTGAGCAAAGTCCACGCACTTTGAGGAGCAGATCGGATAACCCCGGATAACTTTTCAGGAAGCACTGCACCACCAGGTTTAAGGTGTGAGCCAGGCAAGGAATGTGTTTCAGTTGGGAAAGGGAGATGGCAGCCATGAAATTCCTTCCGTTATCACTCACTACCTTGCCTGCCTCAAGATCTACAGTGCCCAGCCACGACTGTGTTTCTTTCTGCAAGAACTCGGACAGAACTTCCGCAGTGTGTCTGTTGTCGCAAACACTTCATAGCCAATACAGCCTGCTGACGTTTGCCAGTAGCTGCCCCATAATGGGAGACCTGGTGTGCAACAGTGGCAGCTGTGGATGGAGTGGTTGTGCGACTGCGGTCTGTGGACGAGCTCTCGCTTCTGCAGGAGGACGAAGAGGAGGAGGAGGGGGTGCGAACGGCTACAGCCAACTGTTTCCTAGACCGTGGGCTAGGCAGAACTGTCCCAAACTTGCTGTCCCCTGTGGACCCTGCATCCACAACATTCACCCAGTGTGCCGTGATGGACACGTAACGTCCCTGGCCATGCCTATTGGTCCATGCATCTGTTGTCAGGTGCACCTTTGTGCTCACAGATTGCCTGAGTGCATGGACGATGCGCTCTTTAACATGCTGGTGGAGGGCTGGGATGGCTTTTCTGGAAAAAAAGTGTCGACTGGGTAGCTCGTAGCGTGGTAGAGCGTAGTCCATCAGGGCTTTGAAAGCTTCGCTTTCAACTAACCGGTAGGGCATCATCTCTAACGAGATTAGTCTAGCTATGTGGGCGTTCAAACCCTGTGTACGCGGATGCGAGGCTAAGTACTTCCTTTTTCTAACCATAGTCTCATGTAGGGTGAGCTGGACTGGAGAGCTGGAGATCGTGGAACTAGCGGGGGTGCCGGTGGACATGGCAGACTGAGAGACAGTGGGAGATGGTATTGTTGCCGCCGGTGCCCTAGATGCAGTGTTTCCTACTACGAAACTGGTGATTCCCTGACCCTGACTGCTTTGGCCTGGCAAAGAAACCTGCACAGATACTGCAGGTGGTGCGGAAAATGGTGGCCCTACACTGCCGGAAGGGATGTTGCGTTGCTGACTAGCTTCATTGGCCGAGGGTGCTACAACCTTAAGGGACGTTTGGTAGTTAGTCCAGGCTTGCAAATGCATGGTGGTTAAATGTCTATGCATGCAACTTGTATTGAGACTTTTCAGATTTTGTCCTCTGCTTAAGGTAGTTGAACATTTTTGACAGATGACTTTGCGCTGATCAATTGGATGTTGTTTAAAAAAATGCCAGACTGCACTCTTTCTAGCATCGGATACCTTTTCAGGCATTGCAGACTGAGCTTTAACCGGATGGCCACGCTGTCCTCCAACAGGTTTTGGCTTTGCCACGCGTTTTGGGCAAGATACGGGCCCGGCAGATGGAACCTGTTGCGATGTTGATGCCTGCTGCGGCCCCTCCTCCTCCACTTCAGAACTGCTGCCGCCTGCACCCTGTTCCCCCAATGGCTGCCAATCGGGGTCAAGAACTGGGTCATCTATTACCTCTTCTTGTAGTTCGTGTGCAACTTCGTCTGTGGCACCGTGTCGGTCGGTGGTATAGCGTTCGTGAGGGGGCAACATAGTCTCATCAGGGTCTGATTCTTGATCATTACCCTGCGAGGGCAATGTTGTGGTCTGAGTCAAAGGACCAGCATAGTAGTCTGGCTGTGGCTGTGCATCAGTGCACTCCATGTCAGACTCAACTTGTAATGGGCATGGACTGTTAACTAGAGTTGAGCGACCTTGACCTTTTTAGAGTCGAGCCGGGTTTTGCGAAACCCGACTATGTCCAAAGTCGGGTCGAGTGAAATCGGCCGATTATGACGTAAAGTCGGGATCGACCGAAACACGAAACCCAATGCAAGTCAATGGGGCAGCATAGTCGGCAGTGAGTGGGGGCCAGGAAAACACCTAGAGTGCCCATTTTAATGTCAAAACCATCCATTCTTCTTAATGAAGCTTGTCAAGCGTAATTTACCTTAAAATAATTGGAAGGCATTTGAAATTGGGAGTCATTTGGCTAAAGTTGTGGGGGGTAGGGCTGGTTCAAGTAATTAGTGGGCCCAGTAAATCTGGACCACATCACGGCAGTGGAGCAGGGAGAGGTAAGTATTTCAACTTTGCAAGTGCTGTGATCCTGAGCAAGCAGGGGGGGCCCACTCGTTGGCATTGGCACTGGCACAGGGCCCCTCAAAGTACAGCGGTGTGTTTGCACGGCGGGGGCGCCTCCCACCGGCAGCAACACTTTTGCGTACTATGAGAGGCCCTGTGCCAGTGACGTCGCCAACTAGTATTCCTCCCCCCACCTGATGAAGGAACCTGCACTTTCATCTGCACCTTCCTCTTTGTCCCCGTGTAAGGTGGTATGGTATGCGGTAAGAGCAACCTGACTTTCAGCAGGGTCACAATGTTGTTGTGTAGCGTGCACGGGGAATGTTGCGTTATGGGTCAATGTACCAGCAGACTCATCTATCACTGGCTGGGCAATGGGCACGATGAAGTGGAAACACAGATATAGGCCCAAAGAATAAAGTGGGCTAAATGCAGTTCAAAATTGGTAACACAGGAATAACCAGGGGGCATTGCAGTGGAGGACAACTGGAATGAGAGGCTGACACAGAGAGTAGGGCCAAATCAGTAAGTAGTCGAAATGCAGTTCAAAATTGGCAACCGTAGTAAACAGGCGGCACAGCTTTGTTCAGTGGAGGAGAACAGCAAGGAGTGGCAGACACCGATAGTAGGCCCCAACCCAACTAGTAGGCCAAATGCAGTCTAACATTAACAACTACTTAACGAGAGGCTGAAAATGGAATTTCAGGACAGGAAACCAGGAGAACAGCAAGGAGTGGCAGACACCGATAGTAGGCCCCAAACCAACTAGTACGCCAAATGCAGTTGTTCCATTTAACCACAATTTAATGAGAGCCTGAAGATAGAAGCTCAGGAAAGGCAACCTGGGGAACACCTTGGAGTGTAACACACCATCTCTCTCCACCCGATACCCATTTTGTAGGCCTAATGCAGTGTAGTTTTCTACAACTACTAAACGAGAGTCGGAAGATCGAAGCAATGGCGAGGAAACCTGGAGAACACCTTGGAGTGTAACACACCATCTCTCTCCACCCCATTCCCCATTTTTTAGGCCTAATGCAGCCTACTTTCCGACACCTACTAAACGAGAGCATGAAGATCGAAGCTCAGGAAAGGCAACCTGGGGAACACCTTGGAGTGTAACAACAACCTCTCTCTACACCACGGAAGGGCTGATTCTTAGGAAGGAAGGCTGTTGTAAATAAGCATTGCGCGTCCGAGGGTGATTATATTCTTATTCGGTATCTACTCACCCTCGGACGCGCCATGCTTCTTGATTTGTAATTAATGTTTATTTGCAATGTGCTTTTGACTTACTCAATTATTTTTTTAATTATTGATTTTATTAAATTAATAGTTTAACATCTTATTGGAAATAATTTAAAGGAGACGCGACAGGACAACACTCGGTGGATGCCATATCTGTGTTAACAACTCCAAAAAACTTTCAGTTAACTTCTTGCAGGAGAAAGAAATTGTAGCTGTTGGACCTTTGTAGTACAGTTCCAGATATTTGTTGTGTGTTTGTTTTGATTGTTAAAATGTCTGCATTTGAGATCTCAACACGATCTTATTTTTTATAATCAAATTAATTTTTTAAATATTTTATTAGGTTGGTTCAAGGGGTACACGGGCCGCAGTAGACAGGTCAGTGGAGGCCTAGTGGAAGGAGGGACCGCAGATGCGCCACTGTTTCACCCATACACAATTAGTAGGCCTAATGCAGCGTAGTTTCCAACAGCTACTAAACGAGAGCCGGAAGATCGAAGCTCAGGAAAGGCAACCTGGGGAACACCTTGGAGTGTAACAACAACCTCTCTCTACACCACGGAAGGGCTGATTCTTAGGAAGGAAGGCTGTTGTAAATAAGCATTGCGCGTCCGAGGGTGATTATATTCTTATTCGGTATCTACTCACCCTCGGACGCGCCATGCTTCTTGATTTGTAATTAATGTTTATTTGCAATGTGCTTTTGACTTACTCAATTATTTTTTTAATTATTGATTTTATTAAATTAATAGTTTAACATCTTATTGGAAATAATTTAAAGGAGACGCGACAGGACAACACTCGGTGGATGCCATATCTGTGTTAACAACTCCAAAAAACTTTCAGTTAACTTCTTGCAGGAGAAAGAAATTGTAGCTGTTGGACCTTTGTAGTACAGTTCCAGATATTTGTTGTGTGTTTGTTTTGATTGTTAAAATGTCTGCATTTGAGATCTCAACACGATCTTATTTTTTATAATCAAATTAATTTTTTAAATATTTTATTAGGTTGGTTCAAGGGGTACACGGGCCGCAGTAGACAGGTCAGTGGAGGCCTAGTGGAAGGAGGGACCGCAGATGCGTCACTGTTTCACCCATACACAATTAGTAGGCCTAATGCAGCGTAGTTTCCAACAGCTACTAAACGAGAGCCGGAAGATCGAAGCTCAGGAAAGGCAACCTGGGGAACACCTTGGAGTGTAACAACAACCTCTCTCTACACCACGGAAGGGCTGATTCTTAGGAAGGAAGGCTGTTGTAAATAAGCATTGCGCGTCCGAGGGTGATTATATTCTTATTCGGTATCTACTCACCCTCGGACGCGCCATGCTTCTTGATTTGTAATTAATGTTTATTTGCAATGTGCTTTTGACTTACTCAATTATTTTTTTAATTATTGATTTTATTAAATTAATAGTTTAACATCTTATTGGAAATAATTTAAAGGAGACGCGACAGGACAACACTCGGTGGATGCCATATCTGTGTTAACAACTCCAAAAAACTTTCAGTTAACTTCTTGCAGGAGAAAGAAATTGTAGCTGTTGGACCTTTGTAGTACAGTTCCAGATATTTGTTGTGTGTTTGTTTTGATTGTTAAAATGTCTGCATTTGAGATCTCAACACGATCTTATTTTTTATAATCAAATTAATTTTTTAAATATTTTATTAGGTTGGTTCAAGGGGTACACGGGCCGCAGTAGACAGGTCAGTGGAGGCCTAGTGGAAGGAGGGACCGCAGACAGGCATCGAAGGCCTAAAATAATCACACATGGCTGTAGGCAATTTTAAATTGGTTCCAGGGGTACACGGGCAGCAGTGGTGTGGTCAGTGGAGGCCTAGTGGAAGGAGTGACCACAGACAGGCATCGAAGGCCTAAAATATTAACACATGGCTGTAGGCAATTTTAAATTGGTTCCAGGGGTACTTGGGCAGCAGTGCCCTGGTCAGTGTAGTAGTAGTTGAAAGAATGGACCGCAGACAGGCATCGAAGGCCTAAAATAAAAAAATTGGGCTGGCTGTAGGCAATTTTAAATTGGTTCCAGGGTTACACGGGCAGCAGTGGTGTGGTCAGTGGAGGCCTAGTGGAAGGAGTGACCGCAGACAGGCATCGAAGGCCTAAAATAATCACACATGGCTGTAGGCAATTTTAAATTGGTTCCAGGGGTACACGGGCAGCAGTGGTGTGGTCAGTGGAGGCCTAGTGGAAGGAGTGACCACAGACAGGCATCGAAGGCCTAAAATATTAACACATGGCTGTAGGCAATTTTAAATTGGTTCCAGGGGTACTTGGGCAGCAGTGCCCTGGTCAGTGTAGTAGTAGTTGAAAGAATGGACCGCAGACAGGCATCGAAGGCCTAAAATAAAAAAATTGGGCTGGCTGTAGGCAATTTTAAATTGGTTCCAGGGGTACACGGGCAGCAGTGGTGTGGTCAGTGGAGGCCTAGTGGAAGGAGTGACCGCAGACAGGCATCGAAGGCCTAAAATAATAACACATGGCTGTAGGCAATTTTAAATTGGTTCCAGGGTTACACGGGCAGCAGTGGTGTGGTCAGTGGAGGCCTAGTGGAAGGAGTGACCGCAGACAGGCATCGAAGGCCTAAAATAATCACACATGGCTGTAGGCAATTTTAAATTGGTTCCAGGGGTACACGGGCAGCAGTGGTGTGGTCAGTGGAGGCCTAGTGGAAGGAGTGACCACAGACAGGCATCGAAGGCCTAAAATATTAACACATGGCTGTAGGCAATTTTAAATTGGTTCCAGGGGTACTTGGGCAGCAGTGCCCTGGTCAGTGTAGTAGTAGTTGAAAGAATGGACCGCAGACAGGCATCGAAGGCCTAAAATAAAAAAATTGGGCTGGCTGTAGGCAATTTTAAATTGGTTCCAGGGGTACACGGGCAGCAGTGGTGTGGTCAGTGGAGGCCTAGTGGAAGGAGTGACCGCAGACAGGCATCGAAGGCCTAAAATAATAACACATGGCTGTAGGCAATTTTAAATTGGTTCCAGGGTTACACGGGCAGCAGTGGTGTGGTCAGTGGAGGCCTAGTGGAAGGAGTGACCGCAGACAGGCATCGAAGGCCTAAAATAATCACACATGGCTGTAGGCAATTTTAAATTGGTTCCAGGGGTACACGGGCAGCAGTGGTGTGGTCAGTGGAGGCCTAGTGGAAGGAGTGACCACAGACAGGCATCGAAGGCCTAAAATATTAACACATGGCTGTAGGCAATTTTAAATTGGTTCCAGGGGTACACGGGCAGCAGTGGTCTGGTCAGTGGAAGTCTAGTGGAAGGAGTGACCGCAGACAGGCTTCCAAGGCCTAACATAACAAAATTGGGCTGGCTGTAGGCACTTTAAATTGGTTCCAGGGGTACATGGGCAGCAGTGGTCTGGTCAGTGGAAGTCTAGTGGAAGGAGTGACCGCAGACAGGCTTCCAAGGCCTAACATAACAAAATTGGGCTGGCTGTAGGCACTTTAAATTGGTTCCAGGGGTACATGGGCAGCAGTGTATGGTCAGTGGAAGTCTAGTGGAAGGAGTGACGGCAGACAGTCTTCGAAGGCCTAACATAACAAAATTGGGCTGGCTGTAGGCACTTTAAATTGGTTCCAGGGGTACATGGGCAGCAGTGTATGGTCAGTGGAAGTCTAGTGGAAGGAGTGACCGCAGACAGGCTTCGAAGGCCTAACATAACAAAAATGTCAAAACAATGGTATTGTCAGTGGCAGGCATTGAAGGATGTCAGCGCCTAGACTACACATTGGTGAAGCTGTGAGAGATAATTTTGCTAGTGGTAGAGCACTGTTTGAGCTGGGGGGGGGGAACTGGCTTGTGGCCGGCGGTACAGGCACAGGGCCCCTCATATTACAACGGTGAGTCTGACGTTGGGTGCGCACCACCACCGCCAGAGACACTTTATTGTACTATGAGGGACCCAGTGGCAGTGCCGTCGACCAAAAGCGGCCACACCCACCTCTTCAGACAAACAGCACTCTCAAGGGTCCAAGCGCAAAGTGGCGATAGCACGACCCCGTGTGGGGAGTTTGGCCATTTCGTGAGGTGGAAACATGTCGTATGCTGGACAATCAGGTGAAGAAAATTACGAGATTGGAAAAGTCATTCAGAATAGTCCACAGGCAAGACCTTTTCATAGGAAAGCTAGGTGTCAGCCGGGCAGGGTGGGGCAAAAGATTTTGAAATCCAGTTGTGGTTCATTTTAATGAAGGTTAGATCATCTACATTTTGGGTAGCCAGACGAGTCCTTTTTTCTGTTAGTATTGAACCTGCAGCACTGAATACTCTTTCTGATAGGACACTAGCTGCCGGGCAAGCAAGCTCCTGCAATGCATATTCTGCCAATTCTGGCCAGGTGTCTAATTTGGATGCCCAGTAATCAAATGGGAATGACGGTTGAGGGAGAACGTCGATAAGGGATGAAAAATAGTTTGTAACCATACTGGACAAATGTTGTCTCCTGTCACTTTGAATTGATGCTGCAGTACCTGTCCTGTCTGCGGTCATAGAAAAATCACTCCACAACCTGGTCAGAAAACCCCTCTGGCCAACGCCACTTCTGATTTCTGCCCCTCTAACACCTCTGGTCTGCTGGCCCCTGGAGCTCGTGTGAGAACGATCACGGGCGCTGTGTGCAGGGAATGCCAGAAGCAAACGGTCAACAAGAGTTGATTGTTTTGTTGCTAATATTAGTTCCAAGTTCTCATGTGGCATAATATTTTGCAATTTGCCTTTATAGCGAGGATCAAGGAGGCAGGCCAACCAGTAATCGTCATCGTTCATCATTTTTGTAATGCGTGTGTCCCTTTTGAGGATACGCAAGGCATAATCCGCCATGTGGGCCAAAGTTCCCATTGTCAAATCTGCGGTTGTGCTTGGTTGAGGGGCAGTTGCAGGCAAATCTACGTCACTTGTGTCCCTCAAAAAACCAGAACCCGGCCTTGCCACGCCACCAATTTCCCGTGCCCCCGGGAAAGCTTCCTCATTAAAAATATACTCATCCCCATCATCCTCCTCATCCTCCACCTCCTCTTCGCCCGGTACCTCGTCATGTACACTGCCCTGACCAGACAATCGCTGACTGTCATCAAGGCTTTCCTCTTCCTCTGGTGCAGACGCCTGATCCTTTATGTGCGTCAAACTTTGCATCAGCAGACGCATTAGGGGGATGCTCATGCTTATTATGGCGTTGTCTGCACTAACCAGCCGTGTGCATTCCTCAAAACACTGAAGGACTTGACACATGTCTTGAATCTTCGACCACTGCACACCTGACAACTCCATGTCTGCCATCCTACTGCCTGCCCGTGTATGTGTATCCTCCCACAAAAACATAACAGCCCGCCTCTGTTCGCACAGTCTCTGAAGCATGTGCAGTGTTGAGTTCCACCTTGTTGCAACGTCTATGATTAGGCGATGCTGGGGAAGGTTCAAAGAACGCTGATAGGTCTGCATACGGCTGGAGTGTACAGGCGAACGGCGGATATGTGCGCAAAGTCCACGCACTTTGAGGAGCAGGTCGGATAACCCCAGATAACTTTTCAGGAAGCACTGCACCACCAGGTTTAAGGTGTGAGCCAGGCAAGGAATGTGTTTCAGTTGGGAAAGGGAGATGGCAGCCATGAAATTCCTTCCGTTATCACTCACTACCTTGCCTGCCTCAAGATCTACAGTGCCCAGCCACGACTGCGTTTCTTGCTGCAAGAACTCGGACAGAACTTCCGCGGTGTGTCTATTGTCGCCCAAACACTTCATAGCCAATACAGCCTGCTGACGTATGCCAGTAGCTGCCCCATAATGGGAGACCTGGTGTGCAACAGTGGCAGGTGCGGATGGAGTGTTTGTGCGACTGCGGTCTGTGGACGAGCTCTTGCTTCTGCAGGAGGACGAGGAGGAGGAGGAGGAGGAGGGGGTGCGAACGGCTACAGACAACTGTTTACTAGACCGTGGGCTAGGCAGAACTGTCCCAAACTTGCTGTCCCCTGTGGACCCTGAATCCACCACATTTACCCAGTGTGCCGTGATGGACACGTAACGTCCCTGGCCATGCCTACTGGTCCATGCATCTGTTGTCAGGTGCACCTTTGTGCTCACAGATTGCCTGAGTGCATGGACGATGCGCTCTTTAACATGCTGGTGGAGGGCTGGGATGGCTTTTCTGGAAAAAAAGTGTCGACTGGGTAGCTCGTAGCGTGGTACAGCGTAGTCCATCAGGTCTTTGAAAGCTTCGCTTTCAACTAACCGGTAGGGCATCATCTCTAACGAGATTAGTCTAGCTATGTGGGCGTTCAAACCCTGTGTACGCGGATGCGAGGCTAAGTACTTCCTTTTTCTAACCATAGTCTCATGTAGGGTGAGCTGGACTGGAGAGATGGAGATCGTGGAACTAGCGGGGGTGCCGGTGGACATGGCAGACTGAGAGACGGTGGGAGATGGTATTGTTGCCGCCGGTGCCCTAGATGCAGTGTTTCCTACTACGAAACTGGTGATTCCCTGACCCTGACTGCTTTGGCCTGGCAAAGATACCTGCACAGATACAGCAGGTGGTGCGCTAAATGGTGGTCCTACACTGCCGGAAGGGATGTTGCGTTGATGACTAGCTTCATTGGCCGAGGGTGCAACAACCTTAAGGGACGTTTGGTAGTTAGTCCAAGCTTTCAAATGCATGGTGGTTAAATGTCTATGCATGCAACTAGTATTGAGACTTTTCAGATTCTGACCTCTGCTTAAGGAAGTAGAACATTTTTGACAGATGACTTTGCGCTGATCAATTGGATGTTGTTTAAAAAAATGCCAGACTGCACTCTTTCTAGCATCGGATACCTTTTCAGGCATTGCAGACTGAGCTTTAACCGGATGGCCACGCTGTCCTCCACCAGGTTTTGGCTTTGCCACGCGTTTTGGGCAAGATACGGGCCCGGCAGATGGAACCTGTGGCGATGTTGATGCCTGCTGCGGCCCCTCCTCCTCCTCTGCTTCAGAACTGCTGCCGCCTGCACCCTGTTCCCCCAATGGCTGCCAATCGGGGTCAAGAACTGGGTCATCTAATAACTCTTCTTGTACCTCCTGCGCAACTTCGTCTGTGTCACCGTGTCGTTCGGTGGTATAGCGTTCGTGATGGGGCAACATAGTCTCATCAGGGTCTGATTCTTGATCAGCACCCTGCGAGGGCAATGTTGTGGTCTGAGTCAAAGGACCAGCATAGTAGTCTGGCTGTGGCTGTGCGTCAGTGCACTCCATGTCAGATTCAATTTGTAATGGGCATGGACTGTTAACTGCTTCACTTTCTAAGCCAGGGACGGTATGTGTAAAGAGCTCCATGGAGTAACCCGTTGTGTCGCCTGCTGCATTCTTCTCTGTTGTTGTTTTTGCTGAAGAGGACAAGGAAGTGACTTGTCCCTGACCGTGAACATCCACTAACGACGCGCTGCTTTTACTTTTACCAGTTTCACGAGAGGAGGCAAAAGAGCTAGAGGCTGAGTCAGCAAGATAAGCCAAAACTTGCTCTTGCTGCTCCGGCTTTAAAAGCGGTTTTCCTAATCCCAGAAAAGGGAGCGTTCGAGGCCTTGTGTAGCCGGACGACGAACCTGGCTCCACAGCTCCAGACTTAGGTGCAATATTTTTTTCCCCACGACCACCTGATGCTCCACCACTACCACTACCCTCATTACCAGCTGACAATGAACGCCCCCGGCCACGACCTCTTCCACTAGACTTCCTCATTGTTTTAAAAACGTAACCAAACTAACGTTATTTGTTGCAGTCACACAACTTACACGGTGAGCTATAACTTCAGTATGATTTAGCTACCCCTTTACAGGTTGGTGAGACCACCGCGAAAATCAGGCACAATGTTACACACTCTTTTTTTGGTGGCTGCAAATTAGAGAGATGCCCCACACGCAGGACTGTCACTGAAGCACAAATGTTAATATTAATGTCACACTATTATTTGTTTTTTATTTTTATTTTTTTCAGGAACACTTTAGAAACCCCCCCAAAAAAAAAAAATTGATTTTTGCAGGGAGAATTTAGAAAACAAATGTAACAAACTATATGCTTTCTATGGGCCACTGAGTGAGAGATGACGCACACAGGAATCAGGAGTGGCACACAAGCCCAGAGGCCAATATTTTTCTACCAATGATTGATGGAGTTATTTTCTCTGGTAGATTTTGGAACCCAAATCAAGGAAAAAAAATATAGGCTTTCTATGGACCACAATTGGAGAGAGAGAGAGAGAGAGATGGCACACCCAGGAGTCAAGACTGGCACACAAGCAGAAAGGCCAATATTAATCTCCCACTGTTTTTTTTTTTTTTCAGGGAGACTTTAGAAAAAAAAAAATAAAAAAAATATGATTTTATCAGGAAGAATTTAGAAACCAAATAAAATAAAATGATTTTTTCAGGGAGAATTTAGAAAACAAATAAAACCAAAAATAGGCGTTCTATGGCCCACTGACTGAGAGATGACGCACACAGGAATCAGGAGTGGCACACAAGCCCAGAGGCCAATATTTTTCTACCAATGATTGATGGAGTTATTTTCTCTGGTAGATTTTGGAACCCAAATCAAGGAAAAAAAATATAGGCTTTCTATGGACCACAATTGGAGAGAGAGAGAGAGAGAGAGAGAGAGAGAGAGAGATGGCACACCCAGGAGTCAAGACTGGCACACAAGCAGAAAGGCCAATATTAATCTCCCACTGTTTTTTTTTTTTTTTTTTTTTTTTCAGGGAGACTTTAGAAAAAAAAATAATAAAAAAAATATGATTTTATCAGGAAGAATTTAGAAACCAAATAAAATAAAATGATTTTTTCAGGGAGAATTTAGAAAACAAATAAAACCAAAAATAGGCGTTCTATGGCCCACTGACTAAGAGAGAGAGAGAGAGATGGAACGCTTAGTACTGGCACACAAGCCCAAAGGGCAATATTAATCTCCCTTTTTTTTTCCAGGGAGAATTTCTAAAACCCCCCCCCAAAAAAAAATAGGCTTTCTATGGCCCACTATTTGTGAGAGAGATGGGACGCTCAGGACTGGCACAGATGGCACACTCAGGACTGGCACAGAAGCCCAGAGGCCAATATTAATCTCCCTTTTTTTCTGGGAGAATTTATAAAACCAAAAAAATATTTAAATAGGCTTTCTATGTCCCACTATTTGTGAGAGAGATGGCACGCTCAGGACTGGCACAGATGGCACGCTCACAACTGGCACACAAGCCCAGAGGCCAATATTAATCTCCCTTTTTTCAGGGAAAATTTATAAAACCAAAAAAAAAATTAAATAGGCTTTCTATGGCCCACTATTTGTGAGAGAGATGGGACGCTCAGGACTGGCACAGATGGCACGCTCAGGACTGGCACAGAAGCCCAGAGGCCAATATTAATCTCCCTTTTTTTCTGGGAGAATTTATAAAACCAAAAAAATATTTAAATAGGCTTTCTATGGCCCACTATTTGTGAGAGAGATGGCACGCTCAGGACTGGCACAGATGGCACGCTCACAACTGGCACACAAGCCCAGAGGCCAATATTAATCTCCCTTTTTTCAGGGAAAATTTATAAAACCAAAAAAAAAATTAAATAGGCTTTCTATGGCCCACTATTTGTGAGAGAGATGGCACGATCAGGACTGGCACAGATGGCACGCTCACAACTGGCACACAAGCCCAGAGGCCAATATTAATCTCCCTTTTTTCAGGGAAAATTTATAAAACCAAAAAAAAAATTAAATAGGCTTTCTATGGCCCACTATTTGTGAGAGAGATGGGACGCTCAGGACTGGCACAGATGGCACGCTCAGGACTGGCACAGAAGCCCAGAGGCCAATATTAATCTCCCTTTTTTTCTGGGAGAATTTATAAAACCAAAAAAATATTTAAATAGGCTTTCTATGGCCCAATATTTGTGAGAGAGATGGCACGCTCAGGACTGGCACAGATGGCACGCTCACAACTGGCACACAAGCCCAGAGGCCAATATTAATCTCCCTTTTTTCAGGGAAAATTTATAAAACCAAAAAAAAAATTAAATAGGCTTTCTATGGCCCACTATTTGTGAGAGAGATGGCACGCTCAGGACTGGCACAGATGGCACGCTCACAACTGGCACACAAGCCCAGAGGCCAATATTAATCTCCCTTTTTTCAGGGAAAATGTATAAAACCAAAAAAAAAATTAAATAGGCTTTCTATGGCCCACTATTTGTGAGAGAGATGGGACGCTCAGGACTGGCACAGATGGCACGCTCAGGACTGGCACAGAAGCCCAGAGGCCAATATTAATCTCCCTTTTTTTCTGGGAGAATTTATAAAACCAAAAAAATATTTAAATAGGCTTTCTATGGCCCACTATTTGTGAGAGAGATGGCACGCTCAGGACTGGCACAGATGGCACGCTCACAACTGGCACACAAGCCCAGAGGCCAATATTAATCTCCCTTTTTTCAGGGAAAATTTATAAAACCAAAAAAAAAATTAAATAGGCTTTCTATGGCCCACTATTTGTGAGAGAGATGGCACGCTCAGGACTGGCACAGATGGCACGCTCACAACTGGCACACAAGCCCAGAGGCCAATATTAATCTCCCTTTTTTCAGGGAAAATTTATAAAACCAAAAAAAAAATTAAATAGGCTTTCTATGGCCCACTATTTGTGAGAGAGATGGCACGCTCAGGACTGGCACAGATGGCACGCTCACAACTGGCACACAAGCCCAGAGGCCAATATTAATCTCCCTTTTTTCAGGGAAAATTTATAAAACCAAAAAAAAAATTAAATAGGCTTTCTATGGCCCACTATTTGTGAGAGAGATGGGACGCTCAGGACTGGCACAGATGGCACGCTCAGGACTGGCACAGAAGCCCAGAGGCCAATATTAATCTCCCTTTTTTTCTGGGAGAATTTATAAAACCAAAAAAATATTTAAATAGGCTTTCTATGGCCCACTATTTGTGAGAGAGATGGCACGCTCAGGACTGGCACAGATGGCACGCTCACAACTGGCACACAAGCCCAGAGGCCAATATTAATCTCCCTTTTTTCAGGGAAAATTTATAAAACCAAAAAAAAAATTAAATAGGCTTTCTATGGCCCACTATTTGTGAGAGAGATGGCACGCTCAGGACTGGCACAGATGGCACGCTCACAACTGGCACACAAGCCCAGAGGCCAATATTAATCTCCCTTTTTTCAGGGAAAATTTATAAAACCAAAAAAAAAATTAAATAGGCTTTCTATGGCCCACTATTTGTGAGAGAGATGGGACGCTCAGGACTGGCACAGATGGCACGCTCAGGACTGGCACAGAAGCCCAGAGGCCAATATTAATCTCCCTTTTTTTCAGGGAGAATTTATAAAACCCCAAAAAAAATAAAATAGGCTTTCTATGGCCCACTATTTGTGAGAGAGATGGCACACTCAGGACTGGCACACAAGCCCAAAGGCCAATATTAATCTCCCACTGTATTTTTATCAGGGAGAATTTATACACCCCACAAAAAAAAATACAGAAAAATGAAAAGGCTTTCTATGGCCCACTATGTGAGAGAGATGGCACACACAGGGATGGCACTCTAGCAGAAATGCCAAATTGCCAATCTTAATCTCCCACCAAAAAAAAAAAAAAAAAAAAAACAGGGAATGTCCTACAATTACTATCTCCCTGCCTGCAGTAATCTCAGCCAGGTATGGCAGGCAGCTACTATCTCCCTGCCTGCAGTAATCTCAGCCAGGTATGGCAGGCAGCAATAAGGAGTGGACTGATGCACAAATGAAATAAAAAGTGTGGACAAACAAAAAAGATAGCTGTGCAGAAAGGAAGGAACAAGAGGATTTGTGCTTTGAAAAAAGCAGTTGGTTTGCACAGCGGCGTACACACAGCAATGCAGCTATCAGGGAGCCTTCTAGGGCAGCCCAATGAGCTACAGCGCTGAGGGGAAAAAAAAAAAAAAAAACTTCCACTGTCCCTGCACACCGAGGGTGGTGTTGGACAGTGCAAATCGCTGCAGCACAAGCGGTTTTGTGGTTAATGGACCCTGCCTAACGCTATCCCTGCTTCTGACAAAGCGGCAGCAACCTCTCCCTAAGCTCAGATCAGCAGCAGTAAGATGGCGGTCGGCGGGAACGCCTCTTTATAGCCCCTGTGACGTTGCAGACAGCAAGCCAATCACTGCAATGCCCTTCTCTAAGATGGTGGGGACCAGGACCTATGTCATCACGCTGCCCACACTCTGCGTTTACCTTCATTGGCTGAGAAATGGCGCTTTTCGCGTCATTGAAACGCGACTTTGGCGCGAAAGTCGCGTACCGCATGGCCGACCCCGCACAGGGGTCGGATCGGGTTTCATGAAACCCCGACTTAGCCAAAAGTCGGCGACTTTTGAAAATGTTCGACCCGTTTCGCTCAACCCTACTGTTAACTGCTTCACTTTCTAAGCCAGGGACGGTATGTGTAAAGAGCTCCATGGAGTAACCCGTTGTGTCGCCTGCTGCATTCTTCTCTGTTGTTTTTGCTGAAGAGGACAAGGAAGCGACTTGTCCCTGACCGTGAACATCCACTAACGACGCGCTGCTTTGACATTTACCAGTTTCACGAGAGGAGGCAAAAGAGCTAGAGGCTGAGTCAGCAAGATAAGCCAAAACTTGCTCTTGCTGCTCCGGCTTTAAAAGCGGTTTTCCTACTCCCAGAAAAGGGATCGTTCGAGGCCTTGTGTAGCCAGACGACGAACCTGGCTCCACAGCTCCAGACTTAGGTGCAATATTTTTTTTCCCACGACCAGCTGATGCTCCACCACTACCACTACCCTCATTACCAGCTGACAATGAACGCCCCCGGCCACGACCTCTTCCACTAGACTTCCTCATTGTTTTAAAAACGTAAACAAACTAACGGTATTTGTTGCTGTCACACAACTTACACGGTGAGCTATAACTTCAGTATGATTTAGCTACCCCTTTACAGGTGAGTGAGACCACAACGAAAATCAGGCACAATGTTACACACTCTGTTGTTGGTGGCAACAAATGAGAGAGATGCCACACACGCAGGACTGTCACTGAAGCACAAATGTAAATATTAATCTCCCACTGATTTGATTTTTTTTTTTTTTCAGGGAGACTTTAGGAAAAAAAAATAATAAAATAAAATGATTTTTTCAGGAAGAATTTAGAAACCAAATAAAATAAAATGAATTTTTCAGGGAGAATTTAGAAAACAAATAAAACAAAAAAAGGCTTTCTATGGCCCACTGAGTGAGAGATGGCGCACACAGGAGTCAGGAGTGGCACACAAGCCCAGAGGTCAATATTTATCTCCCACTGATTGATGTAGTGATTTTTTCAGGTAGATTTTGGAACCCAAATCAAGCTAAAAAAATAATAGGCTTTCTATGGCCCACAATTGGAGAGAGAGAGAGAGAGATGGCACACCCAGGAGTCAAGACTGGCACACAAGCAGAAAGGGCAATATTAATCTCCCACTGATTTTTTTTTTTTTTTTTTTTTCAGGGAGACTTTAGGAAAAAAAATAATAGAATAAAATGATTTTTTCAGGAAGAATTTAGAAACCAAATAAAATAAAATGATTTTTTCAGGGAGAATTTAGAAAACAAATAAAACAAAAAAAGGCTTTCTATGGCCCACTGAGTGAGAGATGACGCACACAGGAGTCAGGAGTGGCACACAAGCCCAGAGGCCAATATTTATCTCCCACTGATTGATGTAGTGATTTTTTCAGATAGATTTTGGAACCCAAATCAAGCTAAAAAAATAATAGGCTTTCTATGGCCCACAATTGGAGAGAGAGAGAGAGATGGCACACCCAGGAGTCAAGACTGGCACACAAGCAGAAAGAGCAATATTAATCTCCCACTGATTTGTTTTTTTTTTTTTTTTTCAGGGAGACTTTAGGAAAAAAAAATAATAGAATAAAATGATTTTTTCAGGAAGAATTTAGAAACCAAATAAAATAAAATGATTTTTTCAGGGAGAATTTAGAAAACAAATAAAACAAAAAAAGGCTTTCTATGGCCCACTGAGTGAGAGATGATGCACACAGGAGTCAGGAGTGGCACACAAGCCCAGAGGCCAATATTTATCTCCCACTGATTGATGTAGTGATTTTTTCAGGTAGATTTTGGAACCCAAATCAAGCTAAAAAAATAATAGGCTTTCTATGGCCCACAATTGGAGAGAGAGAGAGAGATGGCACACCCAGGAGTCAAGACTGGCACACAAGCAGAAAGGGCAATATTATTCTCCCACTGATTTTTTTTTTTTTTTTTTTCAGGGAGACTTTAGGAAAAAAAAATAATAGAATAAAATGATTTTTTCAGGAAGAATTTAGAAACCAAATAAAATGAAATGATTTTTTCAGGGAGAATTTAGAAAACAAATAAAACAAAAAAAGGCTTTCTATGGCCCACTGAGTGAGAGATGGCGCACACAGGAGTCAGGAGTGGCACACAAGCCCAGAGGCCAATATTTATCTCCCACTGATTGATGTAGTGATTTTTTCAGGTAGATTTTGGAACCCAAATCAAGCTAAAAAAATAATAGGCTTTCTATGGCCCACAATTGGAGAGAGAGAGAGAGATGGCACACCCAGGAGTCAAGACTGGCACACAAGCAGAAAGGGCAATATTAATCTCCCACTGATTTTTTTTTTTTTTTTTTTTTCAGGGAGACTTTAGGAAAAAAAATAATAGAATAAAATGATTTTTTCAGGAAGAATTTAGAAACCAAATAAAATAAAATGATTTTTTCAGGGAGAATTTAGAAAACAAATAAAACAAAAAAAGGCTTTCTATGGCCCACTGAGTGAGAGATGACGCACACAGGAGTCAGGAGTGGCACACAAGCCCAGAGGCCAATATTTATCTCCCACTGATTGATGTAGTGATTTTTTCAGATAGATTTTGGAACCCAAATCAAGCTAAAAAAATAATAGGCTTTCTATGGCCCACAATTGGAGAGAGAGAGAGAGATGGCACACCCAGGAGTCAAGACTGGCACACAAGCAGAAAGAGCAATATTAATCTCCCACTGATTTGTTTTTTTTTTTTTTTTCAGGGAGACTTTAGGAAAAAAAAATAATAGAATAAAATGATTTTTTCAGGAAGAATTTAGAAACCAAATAAAATAAAATGATTTTTTCAGGGAGAATTTAGAAAACAAATAAAACAAAAAAAGGCTTTCTATGGCCCACTGAGTGAGAGATGATGCACACAGGAGTCAGGAGTGGCACACAAGCCCAGAGGCCAATATTTATCTCCCACTGATTGATGTAGTGATTTTTTCAGGTAGATTTTGGAACCCAAATCAAGCTAAAAAAATAATAGGCTTTCTATGGCCCACAATTGGAGAGAGAGAGAGAGATGGCACACCCAGGAGTCAAGACTGGCACACAAGCAGAAAGGGCAATATTATTCTCCCACTGATTTGTTTTTTTTTTTTTTTCAGGGAGACTTTAGGAAAAAAAAATAATAGAATAAAATGATTTTTTCAGGAAGAATTTAGAAACCAAATAAAATGAAATGATCTTTTCAGGGAGAATTTAGAAAACAAATAAAACAAAAAAAGGCTTTCTATGGCCCACTGAGTGAGAGATGGCGCACACAGGAGTCAGGAGTGGCACACAAGCCCAGAGGCCAATATTTATCTCCCACTGATTGATGTAGTGATTTTTTCAGGTAGATTTTGGAACCCAAATCAAGCTAAAAAAATAATAGGCTTTCTATGGCCCACAATTGGAGAGAGAGAGAGAGAGAGATGGCACACCCAGGAGTCAAGACTGGCACACAAGCAGAAAGGGCAATATTAATCTCCCACTGATTTGTTTTTTGTTTTTTTTTCAGGGAGACTTTAGGAAAAAAAAATAATAGAATAAAATGATTTTTTCAGGAAGAATTTAGAAACCAAATAAAATAAAATGATTTTTTCAGGGAGAATTTAGAAAACAAATAAAACAAAAAAAGGCTTTCTATGGCCCACTGAGTGAGAGATGACGCACACAGGAGTCAGGAGTGGCACACAAGCCCAGAGGCCAATATTTATCTCCCACTGATTGATGTAGTGATTTTTTCAGGTAGATTTTGGAACCCAAATCAAGCTAAAAAAAAATAGGCTTTCTATGGCCCACAATTGGAGAGAGAGAGAGAGATGGCACACCCAGGAGTCAAGACTGGCACACAAGCAGAAAGGGCAATATTAATCTCCCACTGATTTGTTTTTTTTTTTTTTTTCAGGGAGACTTTAGGAAAAAAAAATAATAGAATAAAATGATTTTTTCAGGAAGAATTTAGAAACCAAATAAAATAAAATGATTTTTTTAGGGAGAATTTAGAAAACAAATAAAACAAAAAAAGGCTTTCTATGGCCCACTGAGTGAGAGATGACGCACACAGGAGTCAGGAGTGGCACACAAGCCCAGAGGCCAATATTTATCTCCCACTGATTGATTTATTGATTTTTTCAGGTAGAATTTAGAACCCAAATCAACCAAAAACATAAATAGGCTTTCTATGGCCCACTATTTGTGAGAGAGATGGCACGCTCAGGACTGGCACACAAGCCCAGAGGCCAATATTAATCTCCCACTTTTTATTTTTTTTCAGGGAAAATTTATAAACCCAATAAAAAAAAAAAAAATAGGCTTTCTATGGCCCACTATCTGAGAGAGAGAGGTGGCACGCTTAGGACTGGCACACAAGCCCAAAGGCCAATATTAATATCCCTTTTTTTTTTCAGGGAGAATTTATAAAACCAAAAAATAAAAAATAAATAGGCTTTCTATGGCCCACTATTTGTGAGAGAGATGGCACGCTCAGGACTGGCACACAAGCCCAGAGGCCAATATTAATCTCCCACTTTTTTTTTTTTTGTTCCAGGGAAAATTTATAAACCCAATAAAAAAAATAATAAATAGGCTTTCTATGGCCCACTATCTGAGAGAGAGAGATGGCACGCTTAGGACTGGCACACAAGCCCAAAGGCCAATATTAATCTCCCACTGATTGATTTATAGATTTTTTCAGGTAGAAAAAGTGAGTGATGATGCACACAGGAGTCAGGAGTGGCACACAAGCCCTGAGGCCAATAATTTTCTCCCACTGATTGATGTAGTGATTTTTTCAGGTAGATTCTAGAACCCAAATCAAGCAAAAAAAAAAAATAGGCTTTCTATGGCCCACTATTTGTGAGAGAGATGGCACGCTCAGGACTGGCACACAAGCCCAGAGGCCAATATTAATCTCCCACTTTTTTTTTTTTTGTTCCAGGGAAAATTTATAAACCCAATAAAAAAAATAATAAATAGGCTTTCTATGGCCCACTGACTGAGAGATGGCACACACAGGAGTCAAGAGTGGCACACAAGCCCTGAGGCCAATATTTTTCTCCCACTGATTGATGTAGTGATTTTTTCAGGTAGATTTTATAACCCAAATCAAGCAAAAAAATAAATAGGCTTTCTATGGCCCACTGAGTGAGAGATGGCACACACAGGGATGGCACTCTAGCAGAAATGTCAATCTTAATCTCCCACAAAAAAAAAAAAAAACAGGGAGTGTCCAACAATTACTATCTCCCTGCAGTAATCTCAGCCAGGTATGGCAGGCAGCAATAAGGAGTGGACTGATGCACAAATTAAATAAAAAGTGTGGACAAACAAAAAAGATAGCTGTGCAGAAAGGAAGGAACAAGAGGATTTGTGCTTTGAAAAAAGCAGTTGGTTTGCACAGCGGCGTACACACAGCAATGCAGCTATCAGGGAGCCTTCTAGGGCAGCCCAATGAGCTACAGCGCTGAGGGAAAAAAAAAAAAATGTAGCTTCCACTGTCCCTGCACACCGAAGGTGGTGTTGGGCAGTGGAAATCGCTACAGCACAAGCGGTTTGGTGGTTAATGGACCCTGCCTAACGCTATCCCTGCTTCTGAAGAAGCGGCAGCAACCTCTCCCTAAGCTCAGATCAGCAGCAGTAACATGGCGGTCGGCGGGAACGCCCCTTTATAGCCCCTGTGACGCCGCAGACAGCAAGCCAATCACTGCAATGCCCTTCTCTAAGATGGTGGGGACCAGGACCTATGTCATCACGCTGCCCACACTCTGCGTTTACCTTCATTGGCTGAGAAATTGCGCTTTTCGCATCATTGAAATGCGACTTTGGCGCGAAAGTCGCGTACCGCATGGCCGACCCCGCACAGGGGTCGGATCGGGTTTCATGAAACCCGACTTTGCCAAAAGTCGGCGACTTTTGAAAATGAACGACCCGTTTCGCTCAACCCTACCTTTGACTAGTCAATGGGACGTTAGTGTCCCTGACTAGTCGGCCCCCTTAGCATGTTATCACAACCCTGTGGGAGTGATAACATGGCTTACAAGCCCCGACATCATCACAAGTGCTATACATACCTCGCACATGCAAGTGGATTCTTTCCTACTACATTGATCCTCTGAAGCTGGATGTATGCATGCTGGCTCAAGAGAGGCACATTGTGCATGAACGAAATGAAGACTCCACAGTTTTATGTGAATTTGAATATTTTGAGATTTGGTTCATGTTTCACACAGAGAAAACACACTGGTGAGGCAACAGAGAATAGCTAACATCATTTGGAATTGTTGCATGGAACTGCCCATAATATCCTGCAGTTATGACTAGTGTTGAGCGATACCTTCCGATATCCAGAAGTATCGGTATCGGATTGGACCGGCAGATATTCAAAAAATATCGGATATCGCCGATACCGATACCCGATACCACTGCAAGTCAATGGGACAAAAATATCGGAATTAAAATAAACCCTTTCTTTCCTTGTAGGTTAATTCTACATGAAGGACAACCACTAAGAATAATGTAGGATGTATTGGGGGAGGTGGAGGAGACATTAAAGGCATAGAGGTTTAGCCCAATCAAATGGAATAGCAGGAATTAATTTTTTTTTTAAGTCGTTCGGAGTTACAAAGCTATTGACTATGTTACGATTTTTTATATTTAGTCAGATATTTATGTTTCACTACTTCCATGCTCTTCACCTTCTTTTTAACTTCTCCCACACTTTCTTCTTCATCATCCTCAGCAGCATCATCTTTTTCATCAGCATCTCCTTCACCTTATTCATCTTCTTCTTCTTCACCTTCTTCGTATTATTTTTTTTTTTACATTCTTCATATTCTTTATATTCAACTATTATTCTTCTTCATAATCAACTTCTTCTTCTTCATATTCTTCTTCTTCATCATATTCTTATTTGTGACAGCAAGGCCTTCCTGCAGTTGTTATCTAAAAAAGTTTGAAGATAAAACTTTCTGTTCTGCCTGTCACAAAAGATTTAAAACAGGATTTGTCCGCGTTCAGTTTGATCTGCAGCAGCAGTTTTTTTCCAGGGGAACCACGAGGAGGAACGGAATCACCCCCATACACTGCTTAGTCTTCTTCTGCTTATAATTTAGATAATATCTTTTGCTCTGGTACCAAGAAGAAGGCACCTATGCCAAAGGCTCTGCCAGAACCAGCTGACTGTACTGGAACCAGGATGGGGAGCAGAAGGTACAAGAGCAAAAGACACTGCCGAGAACCAGCTGATGGTAATGGAACCCGGATGGCTAGCCGAAGGTACAAGAGCCAATGGAACTACTGAGGACCAGCTGACGTTACTGGAACCCGGTTACTAAGCAGGAGGTACCCGGGCCAGAAAGCACTACCAAGGACCACCTGACGTTGGTGGAACTCGGATACCCAGAAGGAAGCACCTAAGCCAAAGGCTCTGCCTGGAACCAGCTGACGGTACTGGAACCAGGATGGGGAGCAGAAGGTACAAGAGCAAAAGACACTGCCGAGAACCAGCTGACGGTACTGGAACTCGGATGGCTAGCCGAAGGTACAAGAGCCAATGGAACAACTGAGGACCAGCTGACGTTACTGGAACCCGGTTACTAAGCAGGAGGTACCCATGCCAGAAAGCACTACCAAGGACCACCTGACATTGGTGGAACTCGGATACCCAGAAGGAGGCACCTAAGCCAAAGGCTCTGCCCAGAACCAGCTGACGGTACTGGAACCCGGATGGCTAGCCGAAGGTACAAGAACCAATAGAACAACCGAGGACCAGCTGACGTTACTGGAACCCGGTTACTAAGCAGGAGGTACCCGTGCCAGAAAGCACTACCAAGGACCACCTGACGTTGGTGGAACCCGTATACCCAGAAGGAGGCACCTAAGCCAAATGCTCTGCCCGGAACCAGCTGACGTTACTGGAACCAGGGGGACCTATTCAAGCTTGTGTTCCTAAGAACCAGCTAATGGTGCTGGAACTCAGATAGGCAGCAGAAGGTCCACAGGAAAAAAAATTGCTACAATGCGAGCCACCGTAGTTACCGAAAACCCACATTCCTACAGGGGGAGCTTGTCCTATTGGCACAATGGAACCAGCCTTCATTACCAGTTCCCGCAGCCCACATAGGAAGCACCTAGCCTGCCGGCACCATAGAGTCAGCTAACCAGACCGCAACACGACAGGACAACATAATGGAGGCAAAGTGACCTTGACACTACCCGGAAACAGCTGGCGTGCTGGGATCGGGCTGGGCAGGAGGGAGTACCCGTGCCAAACACACTTCTGAGCAGCAACTGGCGGTGTTGGTGCCAAGGGAATGCAGGAGAAGCAGAGTATAGGATGAGGCCTATTTGGAGCAAGATGAAAGGGAACCTTTAACCCCCCAAGGTGTTTGCAACTAAAAGATCCACCTTGTGCAGCACTAATGCTGCACAAGGAAAAGGTGGCTCTTTTAATTATGCTCCTTGCACACGCTGAAGTTAACACTTATAAAATGTGTCCCCTCATACCGTGAAACAGTGCCAGATGTGGGACTTTCCTTCTTAATGAGACGCAGCACAGCCATCATTCACACCCCCTTGGCGCCGTGCACCGCCTCCTCAGCATTGTTTGAATCTGTCCCGGAGCCTGCGCTGTTAAGTTATCCCTTGGCCATGCGCAGTTAGCTCTGCCTGTCTTCAGACATCATTTGTTGTCAGGCTGGCTGCACCTGTGCGGCCGCCCTGCCAGAGATCCCGCCCCGCAGTGTCTTCTGATTTATTCACACTGCGGGCCTGGCATTCATGGGCATGCGCAGTGCATATCTTGGCCTCTCACTCATGTCCTTCCGCCTTCTTGAGACTGTGCCGCATCAGCTGATCCCAAATCACATGCCACGGCCGTGACGCAGCACAGTCTGAAGAAGGCGGAAGGAGATGAGTGAGAGGCCAAGATATGCACTGCGCATGCCCATGAATCCCAGGCCCGCAATGTATTCACATTTTTTCACACTGCGGGCCTGGGATTCATGGGCATGCGCAGTGCATATCTTGGCCTCTCACTCATCTCCTTCCACCTTCTTCAGACTGTGCCACGTCAGCTGATCCCAAATTGTATGCCACGGCCGTGACGCAGCACAGTCTGAAGGAGATGAGTGAGAGGCCAAGATATGCACTGCGCATGCCCATGAACCCCAGGCCCGCAGTGTGAATAAATAAGACACTGCGGGGCGTGATCTCGGGCAGGACGGCCGCACAGGCGCAGCCAGCCTGACAACAAATTATGTCAGAAGACGGGCAGCGCTAACTGCGCATGGTCAAGGGATAACAAAACAGCGCTTGCTCCGGGATAGATTCAAACAACACTGAGGAGGCGGCGCCCAGCGCCAAGGGGGTATGAATGATGGCTGTGCTGCGTCTCATTAAGAAGGAAAGTCTCACCTCCGGGACGGTTTGAAGGTATGAGGGGACGCATTTTAAGTGTTTAGTTAAGCGTTTGCAAGGAGAATAACTAAAATAGCCACCTTGTCCAAATGCAGCATTAGTGCTGCACAAGGTGGCTCTTTAAGTTACAAACGCCTGGGGGGGACAGGTTCCCTTTAATTTCTGTTTTAGTGTCAGCGTGGAGGTCGCAGGACACATTGCCGGATGCACAGCAGGGGAGTAGCTGACGTTACTGAACCCCAATAACACGGCATCAAGTGTTGACTGTGCAGACAGCACTTCCAGGCAGCAGCTGGCGGTGTTGTAGCCTAGGGACAGCAGGAGGAGCAGAATCTTTATTGCCGCACACACAGCAGGGGCGCAGCTGGCATTACTGAACCCCAATAACAGAGGAGCAACTGTTGACTGTGCAGAGAGCACTTCCGGGCAGCAACTGGTGGTGTTGATGCCCAGGGACAGCAGGAGGAGCAGAGTGTAGGCTGAAGCCTGCACTCGAGGCAGTTTAATATCTGTTGTTGTGTCAGCGTGGTGGTCGCAGGACACATTGCCCCACACACAGCAGGGGAGCAGCTGGCATTACTGAACCCCAATAACAGAGGAGCAACTGTTGACTGTGCAGACAGCACTTCCCGGCAGCAACTGGTGGTGTTGTAGCCCAGTGACAGCAGGAGGACCAGAGTTTAGACCGAAGCCTGCACTCGAGGCAGCTTAATATCTGTTGTTGTGTCAGCGTGGTGGTCGCAGGACATATTGCCGGATACACAGCTGGGGATCAGCTGACGTTACCGAAACCCAATAACACGGCATCAAGTGTTGACTGTGCAGACAGCACTTCCAGGCAGCAGCTGGCGGTGTTGTAGCCTAGGGACAGCAGGAGGAGCAGAATCTTTATTGCCGCACACACAGCAGGGGCGCAGCTGGCATTACTGAACCCCAATAACAGAGGAGCAACTGTTGACTGTGCAGAGAGCACTTCCGGGCAGCAACTGGTGGTGTTGATGCCCAGCGACAGCAGGAGGAGCAGAGTGTAGGCCGAAGCCTGCACTCGAGGCAGTTTAATATCTGTTGTTGTGTCAGCGTGGCGGTCGCAGGACACATTGCCGGATACACAGCTGGGGATCAGCTGATGTTACTGAAACCCAATAACACGGCAGCAAATGTTGACTGTGCAGACAGCACTTCCAGGCAGCAACTGGCGGTGTTGTAGCCCAAGGAAAGCAGGAGGAGCAGACTTGAGTTATTGCCGCACAGACAGCAGGGGAGCAACTGGCGTTACTGAACCCCAATAACAGAGGAGCAACTGTTGACTGTGCAGACAGCACTTCCGAGCAGCAACTGGTGAGGTTGGAGCCCAGGGACAGCAGGAGGAGCAGACTTGAGTTATTGCCGCACACACAGCAGGGGAGCAGCTGGCGTTACTGAACCCCAATAACAGAGGAGCAACTGTTGACTGTGCAGACAGCACTTCCGGGCAGCAACTAGCGGTGTTGGAGCCCAGGGACAGCAGGAGGAGCAGAGTGTAGGCCAAGGCCTGCACTCGAGGCAGTTTAATATCTGTTGTTGTGTCAGCGTGGCGGTCGCAGGACACATTGCCAGATACACAGCTGGGGATCAGCTGACGTTACTGAAACCCAGTAACATGGCAGCAAGTGTTGACTGTGCTGACAGCACTTCCGAGCACCAACTGGTGGTGTTGGAGCCCAGGGTCAATCAGGGTGTAGGCCGAGGCCAAATTGGAGCCAGTTTAATATCTGTTGTAGTGTCAGCGTGGCGGTCGCAGGACACATTGCCAGATACACAGCAGGGGAGCAGCTGATGTTACTGAACCCCACTAACACAGGAGCGAGTGTTTTTCTCTGTGCAGACAGCACTTCCGAGCACCAACTGGCGGTGTTGGAGCCCAGGGTCAATCAGGGTGCAGGCCAAGGCCTGAATTGGAGCCTGTTTAATATCTGTTGCAGTGTCAGCATGGCGGTCACAGGACACATTGCCAGATAAACAGCAGGGGAACAGCTGATGTTTCTGAACCCCACAAACACATGAGCGAATGTTTTTCTCTGTGCAGACAGCACTTGCGAGCACCAACTGGCGGTGTTGGAGCCCAGGGAATCCAGGAGAAGCAAAGCAATTTGAAAGGGAACCTTTAACCCCCTAAGCATTAGTAACTGAAAGAGACACCTTGTGCAGCAGTAATGCTGCACAAGGAAAAGGTGGCTCTTTTAGTTCTGCTCATTGCACACGCTGAACTAAACACTTATAAAATGTATCCCCTCATACCGTGAAACCGTCCTGGAGGTGGGACTTTCCTTCAGAATGAGATGCAGCACAGCCAGCATTCATACCCCCTTGGCGTTGGGCGCCACCTCCTCAGTGTTGTTTGAATCTGTCCCGGAGCCAGCGCTATTACGTTAAACCTTGGGCATGCGCAGTTAGCGCTGCCCATCTTAAGACATCATTTTGTGTCAGGCTGACTGCGCCTGTGCGGACGCGCTGCCCGAGATCATGACCCGAAGTGTCTTCTGATTTATTCACACTGCGGGGCTGGGATTCATGGGCATGCACAGTGCATATCTTCGCCTCTCACTCATCTCCTTCCGCCTTCTTCAGACTGTGCGGCGTCACAGCCATGGCATGTGATTAGGGATCAGCTGACGGCACACTGTGTGAAGAAGGCGGAAGGAGATGAGTGACAGGCAAAGATATGCACAGTGCATGACCTGAATCCCAGCCCCGCAGTATGAATAAATCAGAAGACACTGCGAGGCGGGATCTCGGGCAGCGCGACCGCACAGGAACAGTCAGCCTGACATCAAATGATGTCAGAAGACGGGCAGCACTAACTGCGCATGCCCAAGGTTTAACATAATATCATGATTAAGGGAGCTTAGTCTCCAGAAACGCGTTGAGATTCTTACCCATATGGTTCATGCTGAAGTTTTTATCCTCCATGTTTAAAGTTTGTGAATAAAGAAAACTCTTTTTTACAGATTTGGTGAAGCTGGACATTCCTTTCTTTTTTTTACTTTATACGCCTGGACACAGCGGGTTCGTGCTCCTGAAGATTGGTTTAAGCATCACGGGTGAGCTGGCTTATTATTCTTTTTTTTAACATAACAGCGCAGGCTCCCGGACTGATTCAACCAACGCTGAGGGGGCGGCACCAAGCGCCAAGGGGATATGAATGGCGGCTGTGCTGTGTCTCATTACGAAGGAAAGTCCCAACTCCGGCACTGTTTCACGGTATGAGGGGACACATATTTTATAAGTGTTAAGTTCAGCGTGTGCAAGGAGCAAAAGTAAAAGAGCCACCTTTTCCTGGTGCAGCATTTGTGCTGCAAAAGGTGGCTCTTTCAGTTACAAACGCCTGGGGGGGACAGGTTCCCTTTAATTTCTGCAGTAGTGTGAGTGTGGAGGAAGCAGGACCAATTGCCGGATACACAGCAGGGGATCAGCTGACGATACTGAAACCCAATAACACTGGGTCATGTGTTGATTGTGCAGACGGCACTTCTGAACAGCAACTGGCGGTGTTGGAGCCCAGGGATTACAGTTCAGGTGGTAGAAACATGAACACAACAGGAGACCTGGATACTGTTGCCAACCAAGTATTTAATCTGGAAGAGGAGTGGCAAATTCCTGCGAGATCCAGACCTGGTTCATTTTCAGAAAAGTAAGCCGGTCAAAGTTATCGGAGGATAGTCGCATGCGACGGTCTGATAATACACCACCTGCGGCACTAAAGACGCGTTCTGATAATACACTAGCAGCAGGGCAAGCCAGCACCTCCAATGCATACTGGCTAAGCTCTGGCCATGAATCTAGCTTAGAGACCCAAAACTTGAAGGGGAAAGAGCCGTCTGGGAATACACTGAGAGGGCAAGACATGTAGTCTGTCACCATCTGACGGAAACATTGCCTCCTGCTGACTGGAGCCGTCTGTGATGGTGTAGACATTTGTGGCGGGCACACAAAAGTTTGCCACAGTTGGGCCATACTGGTCTTGCCTTGTGCTGAGGCACTGCTTCTGCTCCCTGTTTGTGCTGAGCTTCCTCCACTGCCTCAACACACTGAGCTGCTTTGTAAAGCACTAGCAGCACTGCTCTCAGTTGGACTGGAGAAGATGATGTGTCTTGGTACTCCCGCATTTTATGCTACCGGTTCAACAGTGTTATGAGGCTTTGTAAGTTGTCCCAGTAGTGCGGATCTAGGAGGATGTACACCCAATCAGCCATGTTGAGAATGTGGGCGATGCGGCGGTCGTTTCTCAGGCACTGCTGCATGAAATCAACCATGTCCTGCAGACTGCCAACTGGCCAAGAAATGCTGTCCCCTGCTTGAGGCGTGATCTCTGCCTGCTCTGCATCACCCCACCCTCACTCTACATATTGACTACTGGAGCATTGTGTAACTCCCTCCTCTGTAAAGATGTCTTCCTCCTCCATTGACTCCTCCTCATCCTCCTCACAAAGTGTCCCCTGCCTAGGCCTTTGTGAAGAACCACGTCACGCAGGCTGTCCAGAAGCCGATGGCATTTGTGACTCCTCATCCTCCACCTCTTCCACAACCTCATCTGTTATGAAAGGCAATTCAGAATCACAATGGACATGGAGGTCAGAGCACATACAGTGATCTGACAATAACCCAAAATAATAGAACGAGCTCTGAGACGTGGGAACTCTGCAGACCGCAATCCCTAAGCCTATCAAACCACACTAAAGGTAGCCGTGGAGCGCTCCTGACCAGAACCTAGGCGCCTCGTCACAGCCTGAGAAACTAGCTAGTCCTGAAGATAGAAAAATAAGCCTACCTTGCCTCAGAGAAATTCCCCAAAGGAAAAGGCAGCCCCCCACATATAATGACTGTGAGTAAGATGAAAACACAAACATAGAGATGAAACAGATTTAGCAAAGTGAGGCTCGACTAGCTGAACAGAACGAGGATAGGGAAGATAACTTTGCGGTCAGCACAAAAACCTATAAATAACCACGCAGAGGGGACAAAAAGACCCTCCGCACCGACTAACGGTACGGAGGTGGTCCCTCTGCGTCTCAGAGCTTCCAGCAGGCAAGAAAAACCAATAAAGCAAGCTGGACTGAAAAATAGCAACAAAATAACATTAGCAAAACTTAGCTTTGCAGAGCAGCAGGCCACAGGAACGATCCAGGGAAAAAAACAAATCCTACACTGGAACATTGACAGGAAGCATGGATCAAAGCATCAGGTGGAGTTAAGTAGAGAAGAAGCTAACGAGCTCACCAGATCACCTGAGGGAGGAAACTCAGAAGCTGCAGTACCACTTTCCTCCACAAACGGAAGATCCCAGAGAGAATCAGCCGAAGTACCACTTGTGACCACAGGAGTGAACTCTGCCACAGAATTCACAACAGTACCCCCCCCTTGAGGAGGGGTCACCGAACCCTCACCAGAGCCCCCAGGCCGACCAGGATGAGCCACATGAAAGGCACGAACAAGATCGGGAGCATGGACATCAGAGGCAAAAACCCAGGAATTATCTTCCTGAGCATAACCCTTCCATTTAACCAGATACAGGAGTTTCCGTCTTGAAACACGAGAATCCAAAATCTTCTCCACAATATACTCCAATTCCCCCTCCACCAAAACCGGGGCAGGAGGCTCAACAGATGGAACCATAGGTGCCACGTATCTCCGCAACAATGACCTATGGAATACATTATGTATGGAAAAAGAATCTGGAAGGGTCAGACGAAAAGACACAGGATTAAGAACCTCAGAAATCCTATACGGACCAATAAAACGAGGTTTAAACTTAGGAGAGGAAACCTTCATAGGAATATGACGAGAAGATAACCAAACCAGATCCCCAACACGAAGTCGGGGACCCACACGGCGTCTGCGATTAGCGAAAAGTTGAGCCTTCTCCTGGGACAAGGTCAAATTGTCCACTACCTGAGTCAAAATCTGCTGCAACCTGTCCACCACAGTATCCACACCAGGACAGTCCGAAGACTCAACCTGTCCAGAAGAGAAACGAGGATGGAACCCAGAATTGCAGAAAAACGGTGAAACCGAGCTGGCCCGATTATTAAGGGCGAACTCAGCCAAAGGCAAAAAGGACACCCAGTCATCCTGATCAGCAGAAACAAAGCACCTCAGATATGTTTCCAAGGTCTGATTGGTTCGCTCGGTCTGGCCATTAGTCTGAGGATGGAAAGCCGAGGAAAAAGACAAGTCAATGCCCATCCTACCACAAAAGGCTCGCCAAAACCTCGAAACAAACTGGGAACCTCTGTCAGAAACAATATTCTCTGGAATGCCATGCAAACGAACCACATGCTGGAAGAACAAAGGCACCAAATCAGAGGAGGAAGGCAATTTAGACAAGGGTACCAGATGGACCATCTTAGAAAAGCGATCACAGACCACCCAAATAACTGACATCTTTTGAGAAACGGGAAGGTCAGAAATAAAATCCATAGAGATATGTGTCCAAGGCCTCTTCGGGACCGGCAAGGGCAAAAGCAACCCACTGGCACGAGAACAGCAGGGCTTAGCCCGAGCACAAATCCCACAGGACTGCACAAAAGTACGCACATCCCGCGACAGAGAGGGCCACCAAAAGGATCTAGCCACTAACTCTCTGGTACCAAAGATTCCAGGATGACCAGCCAACACCGAACAATGAAGTTCAGAGATAACTCTATTCGTCCACCTATCAGGGACAAACAGTTTCTCCTCTGGGCAACGATCAGGTTTATTAGCCTGAAATTTTTGCAGCACCCGCCGCAAATCAGGAGAGATGGCAGACACAATTACTCCTTCCTTGAGGATACCCGCCGGCTCAGATAAACCCGGAGAGTCGGGTACAAAACTCCTAGACAGAGCATCCGCCTTCACATTTTTAGAGCCCGGAAGGTACGAAATCACAAAGTCAAAACGGGCAAAAAACAACGACCAACTAGCTTGTCTAGGATTCAAGCGCTTGGCAGACTCGAGATAAGTCAAGTTCTTATGATCAGTCAATACCACCACGCGATGCTCAGCTCCTTCAAGCCAATGACGCCACTCCTCGAATGCCCACTTCATGGCCAGCAACTCTCGGTTGCCCACATCATAATTTCGCTCAGCAGGCGAAAACTTCCTGGAAAAGAAAGCGCATGGTTTCATCACTGAGCAACCAGAACCTCTCTGTGACAAAACAGCCCCTGCTCCAATCTCAGAAGCATCAACCTCGACCTGGAACGGAAGAGAAACATCTGGTTGACACAACACAGGGGCAGAAGAAAAACGACGCTTCAACTCTTGAAAAGCTTCCACAGCAGCAGAAGACCAATTGACCACATCAGCACCCTTCTTGGTCAAATCGGTCAATGGTTTAGCAATACTAGTAAAATTGCAGATGAAGCGACGATAAAAATTAGCAAAGCCCAGGAACTTTTGCAGACTTTTCAGAGATGTCGGCTGAGTCCAATCATGGATGGCTTGGACCTTAACAGGATCCATCTCGATAGTAGAAGGGGAAAAGATGAACCCCAAAAATGAAACCTTCTGCACACCAAAGAGACACTTTGATCCCTTCACAAACAAAGAATTAGCACGCAGGACCTGAAAAACCGTTCTGACCTGCTTCACATGAGACTCCCAATCATCCGAGAAGATCAAAATGTCATCCAAGTACACAATCCGGAATTTATCCAGGTACTCTCGGAAGATGTCATGCATAAAGGACTGAAACACTGATGGAGCATTGGCAAGTCCGAACGGCATCACAAGATACTCAAAATGACCCTCAGGCGTATTAAATGCAGTTTTCCATTCATCGCCTTGCTTAATTCGCACCAGATTATACGCACCACGAAGATCTATCTTTGTGAACCAACTAGCCCCCTTAATCCGAGCAAACAGATCAGATAACAATGGCAAGGGGTACTGAAATTTAACCGTGATCTTATTAAGAAGGCGGTAATCTATACAAGGTCTCAGCGAACCATCCTTCTTGGCTACAAAAAAGAACCCTGCTCCTAATGGCGACGATGACGGGCGAATATGCCCCTTCTCCAGGGATTCCTTCACATAACTGCGCATAGCGGTGTGCTCAGGCACGGACAAATTAAACAATCGACCTTTTGGGAATTTACTACCAGGAATCAAATTGATAGCACAATCACAATCCCTATGCGGAGGTAGGGTATTGGACTTGGGCTCATCAAATACATCCCGGTAATCAGACAAGAACTCTGGGACCTCAGAAGGGGTGGATGACGAATTTGACAGAAATGGAACATCACCATGTACCCCCTGACAACCCCAGCTGGACACCGACATGGATTTCCAATCTAATACTGGATTATGGGCTTGTAGCCATGGCAACCCCAACACGACTACATCATGCAGATTATGCAACACCAGAAAGCGAATGACCTCCTGATGTGCAGGAGCCATGCACATGGTCAGCTGGGTCCAATATTGAGGCTTATTCTTGGCCAAAGGCGTAGCATCAATTCCTCTCAATGGAATAGGACACTGCAAGGGCTCCAAGAAAAACCCACAACGCTTAGCATATTCCAAGTCCATCAAATTCAGGGCAGCGCCTGAATCCACAAATGCCATGACAGAATACGATGACAAAGAGCAGATCAAGGTAACGGACAGAAGAAATTTTGACTGTACAGTACCAATGGTGGCAGACCTAGCGAACCGCTTAGTGCGCTTAGGACAATCAGAGATAGCATGAGTGGAATCACCACAGTAGAAACACAGACCATTCAGACGTCTATGTTCTTGCCGTTCAACTCTGGTCAAAGTCCTATCACACTGCATAGGCTCAGGTTTAAGCTCAGGTAATACCGCCAAATGGTGCACAGATTTACGCTCACGCAAGCGTCGACCGATCTGAATGGCCAAAGACACAGACTCATTCAAACCAGCAGGCATAGGAAATCCCACCATGACATCCTTAAGGGCTTCAGAGAGACCCTTTCTGAATATTGCTGCCAGCGCAGATTCATTCCATTGAGTGAGCACTGACCACTTTCTAAATTTCTGACAATATACCTCTATCTCATCCTGAGCCTGACAAAGAGCCAGCAAATTTTTTTCTGCCTGATCCACTGAATTAGGCTCATCGTACAGCAACCCAAGCGCCAGGAAAAACGCATCGATATTACTCAATGCAGGATCTCCTGACGCAAGAGAAAACGCCCAGTCCTGAGGGTCGCCGCGCAAAAAAGAAATGACGATCCTAACCTGTTGAATTGGGTCACCAGAAGAGCGAGGTTTCAAAGCCAGAAATAGTTTACAATTATTTTTGAAACTCAGAAATTTAGTTCTATCTCCAAAAAACAAATCTGGAATAGGAATTCTCGGTTCTAGCAAAGAATTCTGAACCACAAAATCTTGAATATTTTGAACTCTTGCCGTGAGCTGATCCACACATGAAGACAGACCTTTAATGTCCATTGCTACACCTGTGTCCTGAACCACCCAAATGTCTAGGGGAAAAAAAAGACAAAACACAGTGCAAAGAAAAAAAAATGGTCTCAGAACTTCTTTTTTCCCTCTATTGAGAATCATTAGCACTTTTGGCTTCCTGTACTGTTATGAAAGGCAATTCAGAATCACAATGGACATGGAGGTCAGAGCACATACAGTGATCTGACAATAACCCAAAATAATAGAACGAGCTCTGAGACGTGGGAACTCTGCAGACCGCAATCCCTAAGCCTATCAAACCACACTAAAGGTAGCCGTGGAGCGCTCCTGACCAGAACCTAGGCGCCTCGTCACAGCCTGAGAAACTAGCTAGTCCTGAAGATAGAAAAATAAGCCTACCTTGCCTCAGAGAAATTCCCCAAAGGAAAAGGCAGCCCCCCACATATAATGACTGTGAGTAAGATGAAAACACAAACATAGAGATGAAACAGATTTAGCAAAGTGAGGCTCGACTAGCTGAACAGAACGAGGATAGGGAAGATAACTTTGCGGTCAGCACAAAAACCTATAAATAACCACGCAGAGGGGACAAAAAGACCCTCCGCACCGACTAACGGTACGGAGGTGGTCCCTCTGCGTCTCAGAGCTTCCAGCAGGCAAGAAAAACCAATAAAGCAAGCTGGACTGAAAAATAGCAACAAAATAACATTAGCAAAACTTAGCTTTGCAGAGCAGCAGGCCACAGGAACGATCCAGGGAAAAAACAAATCCTACACTGGAACATTGACAGGAAGCATGGATCAAAGCATCAGGTGGAGTTAAGTAGAGAAGAAGCTAACGAGCTCACCAGATCACCTGAGGGAGGAAACTCAGAAGCTGCAGTACCACTTTCCTCCACAAACGGAAGATCCCAGAGAGAATCAGCCGAAGTACCACTTGTGACCACAGGAGTGAACTCTGCCACAGAATTCACAACACTCATCCCTTAGCGCTTGCAGTGTTTTTTCAAGCAGGCAGATAAGGGGGACAGTCATGCACACTAGTGCATCATCTGCACTCGCCATCCACGTGGAATCATCGAAGGCATACAAAACCTGGCAGATGTCCTTCATAGTGGCCCACTCAGTGGTTGTGAAGTGTGATCGGCGTGCATTGCGACTTGTTTGCGTCTGATGCAGCTGGTACTCCATTACTGCTGGCTGCTGCTCACACAACCGCTCCAACATATGTAACGAAGAATTCCACCTGGTGGGTAGGTCACATATGATGCGATGTTCTGGAAGGAGGAATCGGCACTGCAGAGCTGCAAGGCACGATCTTGCCATGCCGGAACAACGCAAGTGAGTGCATTCTAGGCGGATCTTGTGCAGCAGTGCATCAAGATCCGGATAGTCCCTCAAAAAACTCTGTATGACCAAGTTGAGCACATGTGCCAGACATGGGATGTGAGTGAGGTTGCCTAGGGCCAGAGCTGCCACCAGATTTTGGCAATTGTCACACACTACCATGCCTGGCTGGAGATTTGCTGGCACAACCAATATACGATACGATACGATACACTTTATTGATCCCGTGGGAAATTATGGTATCACAGCAGCACAACTTAAATCATAAAAATCATAAAGGAATTACATAGTTGACATGACATTATACATTATACATTAGAATAGGACATACACAACGAGTGAACTTAAATGTAGATAAATAAGTAGACTTTCACCTTGGTGGTTTAACCCTAATGTTATTATTGTACATTCCCATGGCAGTTGGCACAAACGATTTCCTATATTTTTCCTTCTTACACCTCAGAAGTATTAGCCGGTTACTGAAGGTGCTCTTCTGTCTCATGAATAGCTCATATAATGGATGTGCATTATTGTTCATAATTGCCATACACTTTTTCAGAGTTCTTCTCTCCACTACCTCCCCAAAAGAGTCCAGATTACAGCCCACAGCAGAACTTGCCTTCTTGATAATCTTATTCAGCTTATTAGCATCAGAGGCCCTGATGTCACTCTCCTGCTTGATGGCATTCCAGAGCTCCTGCTTTGTGTGGCTTTGATTCCCCAAAGAAATTAATTTCAGTATGGCCTGTTGACGTTTGGCCACGGCTGTGCTCATATCGGTCGTAACAGGTAAGCATTCACGGGTCAAGGTGGAGGTAGACCGTGACGGCTCCTGCAGCGATGATTCAGAGGAACTGGAGTATGAGGAGGAGGCAATATGTACAGACTGGATTCCTGCAATCCTTGGAGTTGGCAGAACACATACAGCACCACTCGAAAGATCTGTACCCGGCTCCACAAAATTCAACCAGTGGGCAGTGATGGAAAGGTATCTTCTCTGTCCATGGTGACTGGTCCACGCATCGGTGGTGAGGTGGACCTTGCTACTGAAGGCGTTTAGTAGCGCATGTTTAATGTTTCCCTCCACATGTTTTGCAGGGTAGGGACGGCTTGCCTGCTGAAATAAAAGCAGCTGGGCACGTTGTATTGTGGGACTGCCCATGCCATTAAGTTACGGAAGGTGTCAGTCTCCACCAGCCTGAATGAGAGCATTTCAAGGGACAATAGTTTTGCAATGCCAGCATTCAGAGCCTGTGCTCAGAGGTGGTTTGCCGAAAATGGCCACCTTTTCTCCCATGCCTGTGCTACCGATGGCTGTAGACTGGGCTGGGAGTGTGAGGATGACTGGGAATGTGGTGCTGTGGGTGGAATTACACTGGGTCTCTGGACAACAGTGCCAGAGGTTCTTCCATGGCGATCCTGTGAGGAAGCCGAACCAGCTGTGTGTGAGCTGGAGGAAGAGGCTACAACACGAGCTGAAGAGATGGTAGGTGCTGCTGTTGGTTGGCCTAGGTCTTTGTGTGTTTTTGTAACTCCACCATGAGCTTGGTCCGCATATGTTTCCACATATTTGTGGTATTGAGGTTGCTGACACTTTTCCCTCTTTTGTCTTTCTGATGACACAGCTTGCATTTGACAAAGCAAATGTCATCTGCAACTGTGTCAAAAAAGGACCAGGCACTGCAAGTCTTGGGAGCACCAGTTTTGAATTTTGGAAGAGACATGCTCCTAATGGGTGCCGAAGTGGAGGCTACAGGCACCGCAGTCTTCCCCCTCCCTCTCCCTCTTTGGGCTGTTCGGGGAATTTTTTCCTCAGAGCTGCTCCCACCACCTTCCTGTACCTCACGCCATGATGGACCTCATCATCTACACTACTCTCTTCCACCAACTGTTTCTCCTGGGTAGTCTCGGCAGCACAGTATGCACCAGAAAGTGGCACCTGAGTCTCATTATCAGATGCGTACTACGGTGTGGTGACCGGAGGCACTGGCCCACCTGCCTCTTCAGAGTCAGAGAGACAAAGCTGTTGGGCATCACTGCATACTGCCTCTTCTTCCATTTCTCCAATGCTGCTTGGCTGGTCCCCTCTTTCCAAGCCAAGAGATTCAGAGAACAGAAGTAGAGATGTCTCCTGTCCTGGGCTCTCTGACTGCATGGGCAATTTGGCAGGTGGTGAATAGACAGATGGGTGCTCTCCAGTGCCTGAGAGGATGTGTCACTAATTGAAGTTGATGCCTTAGCTGCCATCCATCCGACAATGGCTTCAAGTTGTTCCTCCCGCAGCAGGGAGGTATGGCGTTCTCCTACAAAGCTGCGCATGAAGGACTGTTCCCTGCTGAAACTGGGGGATAATGAGTCACTGGTGCCTGCAGCAGGCACAGAATCCCCACGTCCTCTCCCTGCTCCACGCCCACGACCACGTGCCTTACTCCCTCCCTTCTTCATCTTGGTAGACTGATAAATATAGGCAGAAAAGTACTAAGGGCTTAGTGTGCTTATTCCTGAACAGCTCCTAACAGGTATAAGAAACACTAATTTTCTAAAGAGTGGACTAGACTTTAATATGACGTAATGTGGCCTACACAACTGTAAAGTGGAGTGTTTGGTGAACTTTATTAACTTTGTGTTTTTTTTCACACAACAGACTACAAGGTGAGCTGCACTCACACACAGACCGTGCAAACAGCCGTGAACGGCGCTGCAAGGCCAAAAAAGCTCCTCTATGTAATCCTATATAGTGTTTTTCCACAATCTAGCAGGATATAGATGGAAACCTACTAATAGGAGAAAATAGGCAAAATATGCTGCAGGCAGCACTAATGCAAAAAGGGACAATTGAACAGTATGAGGCAGTGACGCACACAGAGCTGACTACAACCAGCGGTGGCTGTAGAACAGACAACAGCCTGAGCTGCACTCACACAGAGACCTTGCAGACAGCAGTGAACAGCGCTTCAAGGCAAAAACAAGGTTCTCACACAGCGGTTGCTAAATTAGCCTGGGTAAAGCACAATGAAGCAAATCGCTATTTCTAAACTGGCCCTCAGTCAGAACACAATGTCCTGTTCCTAACTGAATTCACAGCAGTGTGAACCCAAAATGGTGGCGGCGACTTTTATAGTGCATCATGACATCATTCCAGCAGCCAATCACAGCCATGCCAGTAGTTGCATGCCTACCATGCAGAACAGGATATGGCCACACTTCTAATCATTCCTCAATGGCTGAATTAAATGAAACTGGCTCTTTGGATTATGGGAACTTCCAATTCTGGTATCCGATATACTGAAAGTATCGGAAATCGGTATCAGAATTCCGATACCGCAAATATCGTCCAATACCCAATACTTGCGGTATCGGAATGCTCAACACTAGTTATGACATCTTAAGTATCATACCTTGATGCATTGTTGTGTGGGACTGCCCATAAAGAGCAGGCTGGAGCGAGCCGCCCCACCCCTCCCATGAGCGGCATACAAGGAAGCCGACATGACAGGGGGTTTGGAGCCAGGGACAGGTGAAGCGGGGGTTAATCCAGGAAGGGGGAGGGAATTACTGGAGGAGTGTGGGGCTATAGTGGTGATGGGGGGTGGAGCCTGTCACTTCCAGCTCAGGAAGCAGTTGAGCAAGACACAGACAGTGACACTCACCAGAGATGAGCTCTGTGGACCTCGTGCTGTCCCAGCTGCGGGCGGCTGCGGTATCCCAGCCCCCCGGCTGGCTAGAAGCTCGGGCGGCTGGCATCCTGGGCAGAAATAGTGGCGGTTCCACGGCTGGTGGCTCTGGCGAACGGCGGTCCTGGCAGGTAAGGCCCCCCCGAATGCTTATCCCCCGACTTGGCTAGGGCACCCCAGCGGCGGCGCAGGAGCCCCTCCAGGGACCCTCCGGACCGCGTGCCTGCCTGCAAATGCCCAGGCAGGCCGCGGTCTGGGAGGAATCCGACAGATGCGCTGGGGCCTGCGGCGGCAGCCAGGCCTTCTCCCCCTTCGCTCTGGGGAGGGAGGGGCTGCGCGTGCCAGACCTGCTGCGGTTTGGAGCGATGCCATGGCGGACCTCTGCAGTGCAGCATGTTCCGGGCGGCCTGCTCCTACCAACAACGTGAGATGGCGTGGGAGTACCCTGGAGGCAGGCGGCGCCCCAGACTCGGCGGGGCTGCTGGACTCTGGCAGGGATCCCGTTTCCCTCACCCAATCTGCAACCGGGTCGGCACCTTATCGTTCGGTGGGGTCAGTCGGCGGCAGAGCGCATAGTCTGCCTTGGTTCAGGACTCCGTTGCATCAGTCGACACCCGCGATGGACGGCTACATGACAGCGCCCTCTACTGCGGCCGGGACGGTGGGACCTGCGTCACGAGGCGAACTTCACAGCCAGGAGGACCTGAGGACGGCATCGGGGTCAGGAGACGGCTGGACGTCCACGTCATCTGCGGCTGGGGGATCACAGCTACCCTGCAGCCTGGTGAGAATCAGTCTGTGTCTTGTCTGTCACCAGCATTTTTAACATCTCCGTCTGTTGTTGGTAGTCGGGTCGCGGCATCCGTAAGTCAGAGTGATGGGGTTGGAGTGAGGGCCGACGTGCGTGGTGTCAAGGTGGGGGAGCTTTTGTTAAATATTCGGGAGCTGCTGTCGCGGTCGGGCGGTGTTAGGCCTGGGATGTCCCCTTTGTCGGCTTCGGTGGGACCTTCCGATTTGGGTCAGGAGTTGTCGAGTAGCGGCACGGCGGTGCGGGACAGGTCGGCCGAGTCGGTATCTGTATCCGTACAGACCGAGAAGGAGAAAGAGGGAGGGATCTGTTTGGATGATAAGGCACGGGGTGAGGTCTACCTTTGTTTTGAGGGTCCGTTGGGGGCTCATTTGAAGAAAGAGGTGCGCGAAAAGATTTCGAAAGACGAGTACGTGGAGATTTTTTCGCTTTTGCCACTGGAGAAATTTGATTTAGATAAGAGCAAGAAGGAGGATGGTAAGAAGGAGGATGAGGAAAAACGGAGATGGCGCCTCATTCCTCAGACTTTCGTGAATTAGCTCTAGACGTTTGCGATTCTGGCAAGCGGCATTGGTGAGAAGGCTCCTGAGAATTGTTCTGCTTTATTTTGCTACATGGATTCCATAGGGGAGGCGCATAGGGCTTATGGGGCAAAGCATGGTTGCGCTATGACGAACAGTTTAGATAAAGGAAGGCAGTTCGTCTGGCGATTCGGTGGGATCAGAAGGACATGGGGTTGTGGCTGCGGGTTATGGCGTCAACAAAATTTGGCCATTCCTTTCAAGGCGGGGCCGGAACTTCCGGCCAGGCCGCTTAACAAGGCAGTTCTCCAGGTGTCGGCGGTCAGTCAGGGCAGCCCGGAGGTCAAAACATGGCGTGTGCTGGCAATTCAATGAGGGCCAGTGTAAGTTCGGAGCCACTTGTAAGTTCAAGCACTTGTGCTCGCACTGCAATGGGTCTTCCCACGGAGCGGTCAGATGCTTTAAGAAAAAAGGGAAGCCAGATAGTAATTCCAAAGGGGGTGACACCAGTGAGGCTGGGCGCGATGGTCCCCTATCTAATTAGGTTCCCGGATAGGGAAAGGGCGGAGTTGTTGCATGCAGGGTTTTGTGAAGGTTTTCGGATACCCGCTCCTGCTTTTGTATACCCCAGAGTTTGAAAACCTTGGATCGGCCGAGTTACAGGGACCTTTTTGTCGGAGAAATTGTGGAAAGGGGTTGCTTTAGGTAGGATGTCTGGACCGTTTCCCATTCCTCCTTTTGACGACCTGGTCCTGTCGCCTTTGGGCTTGGTTCCCAAAAGGAGCCTAACAAGTTTAGGCTTATTCAGCACTCATCTTATCCAAAAGGGAGGTCGGGAATGATGGGTTCGACCCAGAGCTTTGTTCCGTAGTTTATACGTCGTTTGATGAGGCTGCTAAGTGGGTGCGGAGTTGTGGCAAAGGGGGCTTTCCTGGCAAAGACCGACATTGAGTCTGCTTTCCGTTTGTTGCCGGTTCACCCTGATAGCATGAGGTTGCTAGGCTGCTCTTGGGAAGGCGGGTTTTATGTTGACAGATGCTTGCCTACGGGCTGCTGATTGTCGTGTGCTTATTTTGAGGCCTTTAGTTCCTTTCTGGAATGGGCAGTATGGGATGCATCCGATTTGGATTCGGTGATTCATTATTTGGATGACTTCTTGTGCGTAGGGCCTGATCAGTCTCAATGTTGCGAGGTCCTGTTGAGGATGGTTGTTTGGATAGCTGAGCGGTTCGGAGTTCCACTAGCGCCGGGAAAAACTGAGGGTCCGGGTACAAGTTTATCCTTTCTAGGCATTGCTATCGATTCGGAGAAATTGGAGTTTAGGTTGCCTGTCGACAAGGTGCTTGGTTTGAGGAGAGAGGTGGCCCGGGCCAGACGCTTGAAGAAATTGTTGTTGCATGAGGTGCAGTCGCTCCTTGAGAAACTAAATTTTGCATGTAGGATTATTCCAATGGGGAGAATTTTTTCACGCAGGTTGGGTAGTGCGACAACTGGGGTTAGGGCCCCTCATCATTTTGTTCATTTGTCGGTAGAACACAAGGCCGATTTGGAAGTTTGGTACCATTTCCTGGCTTGTTACAACGGGCGTTCTTCGTTGATGGAAGATGTAGTGGGTAGGGTTGAGCGAAACGGATCGTTCATTTTCAAAAGTCGCCGACTTTTGGCAAAGTCGGGTTTCATGAAACCCGACCCGACCCCTGTGCGGGGTCGGCCATGCGGTACGCGACTTTCGCGCCAAAGTCGCGTTTCAATGACGCGAAAAGCGCCATTTCTCAGCCAATGAAGGTGGACGCAGAGTGTGGGCAGCGTGATGACATAGGTCCTGGTCCCCACCATCTTAGAGAAGGGCATTGTAGTGATTGGCTTGCTGTCTGCGGCGTCACAGGGGCTATAAAGGGGCATTCCCGCCGACCGCCATCTTACTGCTGCTGATCTGAGCATAGGGAGAGGTTGCTGCTGCTTCTTCAGAAGCAGGGATAGTGTTAGGCAGGGTCCATTAACCACCAAACCGCTTGTGCTGTAGCGATTTCCACTGTCCAACACCACCTTTGTTTGCAGGGACAGTGGAAGCTACATTTTTTTTTCCTCAGCGCTGTAGCTCATTGGGCTGCCCTTGAAGGCTCCCTGATAGCTGCATTGCTGTGTGTACGCCGCTGTGCAAACCAACTGCTTTTTTCAAAGCACAAATCCTGTTGTTCCTTCCTTTCTGCACAGCTATCTTGTTTGTTTGTCCACACTTTTTATTTAATTTGTGCAGCAGTCCACTCCTTATTGCTGCCTGCCATACCTGGCTGAGATTACTGCAGGGAGATAGTAATTGTAGGACAGTCCCTGTGTGTTTTTTTTTTTTTTTAATTCTTCCTAAAAAAAAAAGCTGTGGGAGATTAAGATTGGCATTTCTGCTCGAGTGCCATCCCTGTGTGTGCCATCTCACATAGTGGGCCATAGAAAGCCTAATTTTTTTTCTGTTTTTTTTTGTGGGGTTTCTAAATTCTCCCTGAAAAAAAAAAACAGTGGGAGATTAATATTGCCCTTTGGGCTTGTGTGCCAGTCCTGAGCGTGCCATCTCTCTGTCAAATAGTGGGCCATAGAAAGCCTATTTTTTTTTTTTTTATTGGTTTTATAAATTCTCCCTGAAAAAAAAAAAAACAGTGGGAGATTAATATTGTCCTTTGGGCTTGTGTGCCAGTCCTGAGCGTGCCATCTCTCTCTCAAATAGTGGCCCATAGAAAGCCTATTTATTATTTTTTCATTGGTTTTATAAATTCTCCCTGAAAAAAAAAAAACAGTGGGAGATTAATATTGCCCTTTGGGTTTGTGTGCCAGTCCTGAGCGTGCCATCTCTCTGTCAAATAGTGGGCCATAGAAAGCCTTTTTATTTTTTTTTATTGGTTTTATAAATTCTCCCTGAAAAAAAAAACAGTGGGAGATTAATATTGTCCTTTGGGCTTGTGTGCCAGTCCTGAGCGTGCCATCTCTCTGTCAAATAGTGGGCCATAGAAAGCCTATTTATTTTTTTTTATTGGTTTTATAAATTCTCCCTGAAAAAAAAAACAGTGGGAGATTAATATTGCCCTTTGGGCTTGTGTGCCAGTCCTGAGCGTGCCATCTCTCTCTCAAATAGTGGGCCATAGAAAGCCTATTTATTTTTTTTTATTGGTTTTATAAATTCTCCCTGAAAAAAAAAAAAACAGTGGGAGATTAGTATTGCCCTTTGGGCTTGCGTGCCAGTCCTGAGCGTGCCACCTCTCTGTCAAATAGTGGGCCATAGAAAGCCTATTTATTATTTTTTCATTGGTTTTATAAATTCTCCCTGAAAAAAAAAAAAACAGTGGGAGATTAATATTGCCCTTTGGGCTTGTGTGCCAGTCCTGAGCGTGCCATCTCTCTCTCAAATAGTGGCCCATAGAAAGCCTATTTATTATTTTTTCATTGGTTTTATAAATTCTCCCTGAAAAAAAAAAAACAGTGGGAGATTAATATTGCCCTTTGGGCTTGTGTGCCAGTCCTGAGCGTGCCATCTCTCTCTCAAATAGTGGGCCATAGAAAGCCTATTTCTTTTTTTTAATTGGTTTTATAAATTCTCCCTGAAAAAAAAAAACAGTGGGAGATTAATATTGCCCTTTGGGCTTGTGTGCAAGTCCTGAGCGTGCCATCTCTCTGTCAAATAGTGGGCCATAGAAAGCCTATTTTTTTTTTTTATTGGTTTTATAAATTCTCCCTGCAAAAAAAAAAAATAGTGGGAGATTAATATTGGCCTTTGGGCTTGTGTGCCAGTCCTGAGCGTGCCATCTCTCTCTCTCAGATAGTGGGCCATAGAAAGCCTATTTGTTTTTGTTTTTTTATTTGGTTTCTAAATTCTCTCTGAAAAAATCACTTTTTTTTTATTTGTTTTCTAAATTCTTCCTTAAAAAATCATTTTTTTTGGGGGGGGTTTCTAAATTCTCCCTGAAAAAATAAAAAAAAACAGTGGGAGATTAATATTGGCCTTTCTGCTTGTGTGCCAGTCCTGACTCCTGGGTGTGCCATCTCTCTCTCTCAGATAGTGGGCCATAGAAAGCCTATTTGTTTTTTGTTTGTTTTTTGTTTTCTAAATTCTCTCTGAAAAAATCACTTTTTTTAATTTGTTTTCTAAACTCTTCCTTAAAAAATCATTTTTTTTTCTGGGTTTCTAAATTCTCCCTGAAAAAATAAAAAAAAACAGTGGGAGATTAATATTGGCCTTTCTGCTTGTGTGCCAGTCCTGACTCCTGGGTGTGCCATCTCTCTCTCTCAGATAGTGGGCCATAGAAAGCCTATTTTTTTTTTATTTGGTTTCTAAATTCTCTCTGAAAAAAACACTTTTTTTTTATTTGTTTTCTAAATTCTTCCTGAAAAAATCATTTTTTTGGGGGGGTTTCTAAATTCTCCCTGAAAAAATAAAAACAAACAGTGGGAGATTAATATTGACATTTGTGCTTGAGTGACAGTCCTGCGTGTGTGGCATCTCTCTCATTTGGTGCCACCAAAAACAGAGTGTGTAACATTGTGCCTGCTTTTCCTTGCGGTCTCACCCACCTGTAAAGGGGTATCTAAATCATACTGAAGTTATAGCTCACCGTGTAAGTTAGCAACAAATACCGTTAGTTTGGTTACGTTTTTAAAACAATGAGGAAGTCTGGTGGAAGAGGTCGTGGCCGGGGGCGTTCATTGTCAGCTGGTAATGAGGGTAGTGGTAGTGGTGGAGCATCAGGTGGTCGTGGGAAAAAAAATATTGCACCTAAGTCTGGAGCCAGGTTCATCGTCTGGCTACACAAGGCCTCGAACGCTCCCTTTTCTGGGAGTAGGAAAACCGCTTTTAAAGCAGGAGCTGCAAGTGCAAGTTTTGGCTTACCTTGCTGACTCAGCCTCTAGCTCTTTTGCCTCCTCTTTTGAAACTGGTAAATGTAAAAGCAGCGCGTCGTTAGTGGATGTTCACGGTCAGGGACAAGTCGCTTCCTTGTCCTCTTCAGCAAAAACAACAACAGAGAAGGATGCAGCAGGCGACACAACGGGTTACTCCATGGAACTCTTTACACATACCGTCCCTGGCTTAGAAAGTGAAGCTGTTAACAGGCCATGCCCATTACAAGTTGAATCTGACATGGAGTGCACTGATGCACAGCCACAGCCAGACTATTATGCTGGTCCTTTGACTCAGACCACAACATTGCCCTAGCAGGGTACTGATCCAGAATCAGACCCTGATGAGACTATGTTGCCCCATCACGAACGCTCTACCACCGACTTACACGGTGACACAGACGAAGTTGCGCACGAGCTAGAAGAGGAGGTTATAGATGACCCAGTTGTTGACCCCGATTGGCAGCCATTGGGGGAACAGGGTGCAGGCAGCAGTAGTTCTGAAGTGGAGGAGGAGGGGCCGCAGCAGGCATCAACATCGCAACAGGTTCCATCTGCCGGGCCCGTATCTGGTCCAAAATGCGTGGCAAAGTCAAAACCTGTTGGAGGAAAGCGTGGCCATCCGGTTAAAGCTCAGTCTGCAATGCCTGAAAAGGTATCCGATGCTAGAAAGAGTGCAGTCTGGCATTTTATTAAACAACATCCAATTGATCAGCGCAAAGTCATCTGTCAAAAATGTTCAACTACCTTAAGCAGAGGTCAGAATCTGAAAAGTCTCAATACAAGTTGCATGCATAGACATTTAACCACCATGCATTTGCAAGCCTGGACTAACTACCAAACGTCCCTTGAGGTTGTAGCACCCTCAGGCCAATGAAGCTAGTCAGCAACGCAACATCCCTTCCGGCAGTGTAGGGCCACCATTTTCCGCACCACCTGCAGTATCTGTGCAGGTTTCTTTGCCAGGCCAAAGCAGTCAGGGTCAGGGAATCACCAGTTTCGTAGTAGGAAACACTGCATCTAGGGCACCGGCGGCAACAATACCATCTCCCACAGTCTCTCAGTCTGCCATGTCCACCGGCACCCCCGCTAGTTCCACGATCTCCAGCTCTCCAGTCCAGCTCACCCTACATGAGACTATGGTTAGAAAAAGGAAGTACTTAGCCTCGCATCCACGTACACAGGGTTTGAACGCCCACATAGCTAGACTAATCTCATTAGAGATGATGCCCTACCGGTTAGTTGAAAGCGAAGCTTTCAAAGCCCTGATGGACTACGCTGTACCACGCTACGAGCTACCCAGTCGACACTTCTTTTCCAGAAAAACCATCCCAGCCATCCACCAGCATGTTAAAGAGCGCATCGTCCATGCACTCAGGCAATCTGTGAGCACAAAGGTGCACCTGACAACAGATGCATGGACCAGTAGGCATGGCCAGGGACGTTACGTGTCCATCACGGCACACTGGGTGAATGTTGTGGATGCAGGGTCCACAGGGGACAGCAATTTTGGGACAGTTCTGCCTAGCCCACGGTCTAGGAAACAGTTGGCTGTAGCCGTTTGCACTCCCTCCTCCTCCTCCTCGTCCTCCTGCAGAAGCGAGAGCTCGTCCACAGACCGCAGTCGCACAACCACTCCATCCGCAGCTGCCACTGTTGCACACCAGGTCTCCCATTATGGGGCAGCTACTGGCAAGCGTCAGCAGGCTGTATTGGCTATGAAGTGTTTGGGCGACAACAGACACACCGCGGAAGTTCTGTCCGAGTTCTTGCAGAAAGAAATGCAGTCGTGGCTGGGCACTGTAGATCTTGAGGCAGGCAAGGTAGTGTGTGATAACGGAAGGAATTTCATGGCTGCCATCTCCCTTTCCCAACTGAAACACATTCCTTGCCTGGCTCACACCTTAAACCTGGTGGTGCAGTGCTTCCTGAAAAGTTATCCGGGGTTATCCGACCTGCTCCTCAAAGTGCGCGGACTTTGCTCGCATATCAGCCGTTCGCCCGTACACTCCAGCCGTATGCAGACCTATCAGCGGTCTTTGAACCTTCCCCAGCATCGCCTAATCATAGACGTTGCAACAAGGTGGAACTCAACACTGCACATGCTTCAGAGACTGTGCGAACAGAGGCGGGCTGTTATGTTTTTGTGGGAGGATACACATACACGGGCAGGCAGTAGGATGGCAAACATGGAGTTGTCAGGTGTGCAGTGGTCGAAGATACAAGACATGTCAAGTCCTTCAGTGTTTTGAGGAATGCACACGGCTGGTTAGTGCAGACAACGCCATAATAAGCATGAGCATCCCCCTAATGCGTCTGCTGATGCAAAGTTTGACGCACATAAAGGATCAGGCGTCTGCAGCAGAGGAAGAGGAAAGCCTTGATGACAGTCAGCCATTGTCTGGCCAGGGCAGTGTACAGGACGAGGTAACATAGTAACATAGTAACATAGTTAGTAAGGCCGAAAAAAGACATTTGTCCATCCAGTTCAGCCTATGTTCCATCATAATAAATCCCCAGATCTACGTCCTTCTACAGAACCTAATTGTATGATACAATATTGTTCTGCTCCAGGAAGACATCCAGGCCTCTCTTGAACCCCTCGACTGAGTTCGCCATCACCACCTCCTCAGGCAAGCAATTCCAGATTCTCACTGCCCTAACAGTAAAGAATCCTCTTCTATGTTGGTGGAAAAACCTTCTCTCCTCCAGACGCAAAGAATGCCCCCTTGTGCCCGTCACCTTCCTTGGTATAAACAGATCCTCAGCGAGATATTTGTATTGTCCCCTTATATACTTATACATGGTTATTAGATCGCCCCTCAGTCGTCTTTTTTCTAGACTAAATAATCCTAATTTCGCTAATCTATCTGGGTATTGTAGTTCTCCCATCCCCTTTATTAATTTTGTTGCCCTTCTTTGTACTCTCTCTAGTTCCATTATATCCTTCCTGAGCACCGGTGCCCAAAACTGGACACAGTACTCCATGTGCGGTCTAACTAGGGATTTGTACAGAGGCAGTATAATGCTCTCATCATGTGTATCCAGACCTCTTTTAATGCACCCCATGATCCTGTTTGCCTTGGCAGCTGCTGCCTGGCACTGGCTGCTCCAGGTAAGTTTATCATTAACTATCATTAACTATCATTAACCTTCTCCCTGTCAGATTTACCCAGTGGTTTCCCATTCAGTGTGTAATGGTGATATTGATTCCTTCTTCCCATGTGTATAACCTTACATTTATCATTGTTAAACCTCATCTGCCACCTTTCAGCCCAAGTTTCCAACTTATCCAGATCCATCTGTAGCAGAATACTATCTTCTCTTGTATTAACTGCTTTACATAGTTTTGTATCATCTGCAAATATCGATATTTTACTGTGTAAACCTTCTACCAGATCATTAATGAATATGTTGAAGAGAACAGGTCCCAATACTGACCCCTGCGGTACCCCACTGGTCACAGCGACCCAGTTAGAGACTATACCATTTATAACCACCCTCTGCTTTCTATCACTAAGCCAGTTACTAACCCATTTACACACAATTTCCCCCAGACCAAGCATTCTCATTTTGTGTACCAACCTCTTGTGCGGCACGGTATCAAACGCTTTGGAAAAATCGAGATATACCACGTCCAATGACTCACCGTGGTCCAGCCTATAGCTTACCTCTTCATAAAAACTGATTAGATTGGTTTGACAGGAGCGATTTCTCATAAACCCATGCTGATATGGAGTTAAACAGTTATTCTCATTGAGATAATCCAGAATAACATCCCTCAGAAACCCTTCAAATATTTTACCAACAATAGAGGTTAGACTTACTGGCCTATAATTTCCAGGTTCACTTTTAGAGCCCTTTTTGAATATTGGCACCACATTTGCTATGCGCCAATCCTGCGGAACAGACCCTGTCGCTATAGAGTCCCTAAAAATAAGAAATAATGGTTTATCTATTACATTACTTAGTTCTCTTAGTACTCGTGGGTGTATGCCATCCGGACCCGGAGATTTATCTATTTTAATCTTATTTAGCCGGTTTCGCACCTCTTCTTGGGTTAGATTGGTGACCCTTAATATAGGGTTTTCATTGTTTCTTGGGATTTCACCTAGCATTTCATTTTCCACCGTGAATACCGTGGAGAAGAAGGTGTTTAATATGTTAGCTTTTTCCTCGTCATCTACAACCATTCTTTCCTCACTATTTTTTAAGGGGCCTACATTTTCAGTTTTTATTCTTTTACTATTGATATAGTTGAAGAACAGTTTGGGATTAGTTTTACTCTCCTTAGCAATGTGCTTCTCTGTTTCCTTTTTGGCAGCTTTAATTATTTTTTTAGATAAAGTATTTTTCTCCCTATAGCGGGCGAAGAGGAGGAGGAGGACGAGGAGGATGATGGGGATGATTATATTTTTAATGAGGAAGCTTTTCCGGGGCCACTGGAAATTGGTGGCGTGGCAAGGCCGGGTTCTGGTTTTTTGAGGGACACAAGTGACGTAGATTTGCCTGAAACTGCCCCTCAACCAAGCACAACCGCAGATTTGACAACTGGAACTTTGGCCCACATGGCGGATTATGCCTTACGGATCCTCAAAAGGGACACACGCATTACTAAAATGATGAACGATGACGATTACTGGTTGGCCTGCCTCCTTGATCCTCGCTATAAAGGCAAATTGCAAAATATAATGCCACATGAGAACTTGTAACTAATATTAGCAACCAAACAATCAACTCTTGTTGACCGTTTGCTTCAGGCATTCCCAGCACACAGCGCCCGTGATCTTTCTCACACGAGCTGCAGGGGCCAGCAGACCAGAGGTGTTAGAGGGGCAGAAATCAGAAGTGGCATTGGACAGAGGGGTTTTCTGACCAGGTTGTGGAGTGATTTTGCTATGACCGCAGACAGGACAGGTACTGCAGCATCAATTCAAAGTGACCGGAGATAACATTTGTCCAGTATGGTTACTGACTATTTTTCATCCCTTATCGACGTTCTCCCTCAACCGTCATTCCCATTTGATTACTGGGCATCCAAATTAGACACCTGGCCAGAATTGGCAGAATATGCATTGCAGGAGCTTGCTTGCCCGGCAGCTAGTGTCCTATCAGAAAGAGTATTCAGTGCTGCAGGTTCAATATTAACCAAAAAAAGGACTCGTCTGGCTACCCAAAATTTAGATGATCTAACCTTCATTAAAATGAACCACAACTGGATTTCGAAATCTTTTGCCCCACCTTGCCCGGCCGACACCTAGCTTTCCTATGAAAAGGTCTTGCCTGTGGACTATTCTGAATGACTTTTCCAATCTCGTAATTTGCAGCACCTGATTGTCCAGCATACGACATGTTTACACCTCCCTAAATGGCCAAACTCCCCATACGGGGCCGTGGTATCGCACTTGGCGCCAGCACCCGTGAGAGTGCTGTTTGTCTGAAGAGGTGGGTGTGCCCGCTTTTGGTCGACGGCACTGCCACTGGGTCCCTCATAGTACAATAAAGTGTCTCTGGCGGTGGTGGGGCGCACCCAACGTCAGACACACTGTTGTAACATGAGGGGCCCTGGGCCTGTACCGCCGGCCACAAGAGAGTTCCCCCACCCCCAGCTCAAACATTGCTAAACCACTTGCACAATTATCTCTCACAGTTCCACCAATGTTTAGTCTATGTGCTGACATCCTTAAATTCCAGCCACTGACAATACCATTGTATTGACATGTATGATGGTACTTAACATAGTCCGGGGCAGTGTCCTATATTTACCCAAGTAAATACTTTGCGCCAAATTACTAGGTCTGAAACTCCGCAGAGGAGCCCACCCCAGTACCGAATGATTGCACCCTTTGGTGGTTTCGTTTTGTTGTCATGCGAGAGATTAACATGTATTTATTGTTTGGGACTACTAACTGGCAGACACTCATTACAATCGGCCTCCGCTGACAACACCAATGCTGCCCGTGTACCCCTAGAACCAATTATAAAGTGCCTACAGCCCAATTTTTTTTATGTTAGGCCTTCGAAGCCTGTCTGCGGTCCCTCCTTCCACTAGGCCTCCACTGACCTGTCTACTGCTGCCCGTGTACCCCTGGAACCAATTATAAAGTGCCTACAGCCCAATTTTATTATGTTAGGCCTTCGAAGCCTGTCTGTGGTCCGTTCTTTCTACTACTCCTCCACTGACCAGACCACTGCTGCCCGTGTACCCCTGGAACCTATTTAAAAGTGCCTACAGCCCAATTTTTTTATGTTAGGCCTTCGAAACCTGTCTGCGGTCCCTTCTTTCTACTACTCCTCCACTGACCAGACCAATGCTGCCCGTGTACCCCTGGAACCAATTATAAAGTGCCTACAGCCCAATTTTATAATGTTAGGCCTACTACGCCTGTCTGCGGTCCCTCCTTCCACTAGTCCTCCAGTGACCAGTCCACTGCCGCCCGTGTACCCCTGGAACCTATTTCAAAGTGCATACAGCCTACTTTTTTTCTTTAATTTATAATTATAAAGCCCAGATGGACTACGCTGTACCACGGTAAGAGCTACCCAGTCGTCACTTCTTTTGCAAGAAAAGCCATCCCAGCCCTCCACCATCAGGTAAAAATCCGCATTGTCCATGCTCTCAGGCTATCTAATAGTCGAAAGGTGCACCTGACAACAGATGCATGGACCAGTAGGCATGTCCACGAAAGGTTACATGTCCATTACGGCGCACTGGGTTAATGTTGTGGATTCATGGTCCACAGGGGACAGCCTACTAAGTCTGTCTGCAGTCCCAAATAGAAATTGTCCTCCGCTTACCACACCAATGCTGCCTGTGTACCCCTGGAACATTTTATAAACTCCATTGACCAAAATTTTGGGTTTAAAGCCTACTACCAGTGTCTGCCGCTCCAAGGTGTTCTCCGGGTTGCCTTTTCTGAGCTTTGATCTTCAGGCTCTCGTTTAGTAGTTTTTTTTAAATCTAACTGCAGTGGGGCTAGTACTTGGGTTGGGGCCTACTACCAGTGTCTGCCGCTCCAAGGTGTTCTCCGGGTTGCCTTTTCTGAGCTTTGATCTTTAGGCTCTCGTTTAGTAGTTTTTTTAAATCTAACTGCAGTGGGGCTAGTACTTGGGTTGGGGCCTACTACCAGTGTCTGCCGCTCCAAGGTGTTCTCCGGGTTGCCTTTTCTGAGCTTTGATCTTCAGGCTCTCATTTAGTAGTTTTTTTAAATCTAACTGCAGTGGGGCTAGTACTTGGGTTGGGGCCTACTACCAGTGTCTGCCGCTCCAAGGTGTTCTCCGGGTTGCCTTTTCTGAGCTTTGATCTTCTGGCTCTCGTTTAGTAGTTTTTTTAAATCTAACTGCAATGGGGCTAGTACTTGGGTTGGGGCCTACTACCAGTGTCTGCCGCTCCAAGGTGTTCTCCGGGTTGCCTTTTCTGAGCTTTGATCTTCTGGCTCTCGTTTAGTAGTTTTTTTTAAATCTAACTGCAGTGGGGCTAGTACTTGGATTGGGGCCTACTACCAGTGTCTGCCGCTCCAAGGTGTTCTCCGGGTTGCCTTTTCTGAGCTTTGATCTTCAGGCTCTCGTTTAGTATTTTTTTGTAAATCTAACTGCAGTGGGGCTAGTACTTGGGTTGGGGCCTACTACCAGTGTCTGCCGCTCCAAGGTGTTCTCCAGGTTGCCTCTCCATTGCTTCAATCTTCTGGCTCTCGTTTAGTAGTTGTTGAAAACAACACTGCATGCGGCCTACAAGTTGGGTCAGGGGTGTAGAGACTGTTGTGAATTCTGTGGCTGAATTCACTCCTGTGGTCACAAGTGGTACTGCAGCTTCTGGGCTTCCTCCCTCAGGTGTTCTGGTGAGCTCGTTGGCTGCCTTGTTATTTAACTCCACCTGATTCTGTCTTCCTTGCTCCTTGTCAATGTTCCAGTGTTGGATCTGAGCTTCTGGATCTTTCCTGTGGCCTGCTGCTCTGCTTAGATAAGTGCTTCTTTGCTTTTGTTGCTGTTTTTTCTGTCCAGCTTGTCTATTCGTTTTTGCTGGAAGCTCTGAGACGCAAAGGGTGTACCGCCGTGCCGTTAGTTCGGCACGGTGGGTCTTTTTGCCCCCTTTGCGTGGTTTTTTGCTTTAGGGTTTTTTGTAGACTGCAAAGTTCTCTTTGCTATCCTCGCTCTATCTAGAATATTGGGCCTCACTTTGCTGAATCTATTTCATCCCTACGTTTTGTCTTTTCATCTTGCTAACAGTCATTATATGTGGGGGGCTGCCTTTTCCTTTGGGGTATTTCTCTGAGGCAAGTCAGGCTTGTATTTCTCTCTTCAGGCTAGTCAGTTCCTCAGGCTGTGCCGAGTTGCATAGGTAGTGTCAGGCGCAATCCACAGCTGCCTTTAGTTGTGTTTAGGATAGGTTCAGGTATTGCGGTCTACAGAGATTCCACGTCTCAGAGCTCGTTCTATTGTTTTTGGGTTATTGTCAGATCACTGTATGTGCTCTGATTACTGGCACACTGTGTTACTGGATTGCCTTCATAACAAGAGACGGTGTGTTCCACTCCAAGGTGTTCCCCAGGTTGCCTCTCCATTGCTTCAATCTTGAGGCTCTTCTTAAGTAGTTGTTGAAAACAACACTGCATTCGGCCTACAAGTTGGGTCTGGGTTGTAGAGACGGTGTCTTCCGCTCCAAGGTGTTCTCCAGGTTGCCTTTCCTGAGCTTCTATCTTCAGGCTCTTGTTAAATAGTTCTTAAATGGAACAACTGCATTTGGCCTACTAATTGGGTTGGGGCCTACTAACAGTGTCTGCCGCTCCTTGCTGTTCTCCTGGTTTCCTGTCCTGAAATTCCATTTTCAGGCTCTCGTTAAGTAGTTGTTAATGTTAGACTGCATTTGGCCTACTAGTTGGGTTGGGGCCTACTATTGGTGTCTGCCGCTCCTTGCTGTTCTCCTCCACTGAACAAAGCTGTGCCGCCTGTTTACTACTGTTGCCAATTTCGAACTGCATTTAGACTAATTACTGATTTGGGCCTACTCTCTGTGTCAGCCTCTCATTACAGTTGTCCTCCACTGAACAAAGCAATGCCCCCTGGTTAGTCCTCTTACCAATTTTGAACTGCATTTAAACCACTTTATTCTTTGGGCCTATATCTGTGTTTCCTCCTCATCCTGCCCATTGCCCAGCCAGTGATAGATGAGTCTGCTGGTACATTGACCCATAACGCAACATTCCCCGTGCACGCTACACAGCAAGATTGTGACCCTGCTGAAAGTCAGGTTCCTCTTCCCGCATACCATACCACCTTACACGGGGACAAAGAGGAAGGTGCAGATGAAAGTGCAGGTTCCTTCATCAGGTGGGGGGAGGAATACTCGTTGGCAAACACCCCGAAACAGCTGTCTGTGGATGGATACCATGCTTGGCAAAGGTGGCTTTCCTTCATAGGATACTGCCCTTCCCGTGGTTGTTCCTTCCCGGGGAAAGGCCTGGCTATTCACTGCTTGCGTCGAGAAACACGTGATGGTGTCTCCGCAGCTTCTTTACATGCATCTGCATATTTCCCATAAGGGATGGGGGCAGTGTTCTGGAATCACTGCGTTGAGAAACACATGATGGTGTCTCCGCAGTGTTGGATGTTTTGGTCTCCCCGAGGCCAATCATCTGTGCCTTTATACCATACCACCTTACACGGGGACAAAGAGGAAGGTGCAGATGAAAGTGCAGGTTCCTTCATCAGGTGGGGGGAGGAATACTCATTGGCGACGTCACTGGCACAGGGCCCCTCATAGTACGCAAAAGTGTCGCTGCCGGTGGGAGGCGCCCCCGCCGTGCAAACACACCGCCGTACTTTGAGGGGCCCTGTGCCAGTGCCAATGCCAACGAGTGGGCCCCCCCTGCTTGCTCAGGATCACAGCACTTGCAAAGTTTAAATACTTACCTTACCTTAACTATTATTATAAGGGAAATTAAGATTGACAAGCTTCATTAAGAAGAATGCATGGTTTTGGCATTAAAATGGGCACTCTAGGTGTTTTCCTGGCCCCCACTCACTGCCGACTATGCTGCCCCATTGACTTGCATTGGGTTTCGTGTTTCGGTCGATCCTGACTTTACGTCATAATCGGCCGATTTCACTCGACCCGACTATTGAGATAGTCGGGTTTTGCGAAACCCGACTCGACTCTAAAAAAGTCAAGGTCGCTCAACCCTAGTAGTGGGGAATGCCGACTTAGATCTTTTACCGATGCATCTGGTGGTATTGGTTTTTTGGGGCCTTTTTTGGAGGCCGATGGCGCACCGCCAGAAGGCCAGAAGAATGGTTTGTGAACGGCTTGGTGAAGAACATTACTTTGCTGGAGATTTTCCCGATTTTGGTGGCGGCGCATTTATGGAGCAATGGTTTCCAAAACAAAAGGGTCTGTTTTATTTGCGATAATATGGCGGTAGTTTGTGCTATTAATAGCTATTTGGGCTATTAACAGTTTGCCCAGGGGGAGCTTTGGAGCGTGGTGTCCGGACCTCTTATTCAGGCATCCTTGGCTCCTGGTACGTGGTCGGCTTATTGGTCGGTATGGAGTTCTTGGGAGAATTGGTTGGCATTGTGCGGGGGTGCTAATACGGGCCAGGATCAGGTTGGGGCTTTGCTCCTACGGTTGAGACATGGGGTCGATCAAGGATGGTCAGCGGCTAAGGTCGACAGGATAATTGCAGCTTTGATGTTTGGTTTTCGGCTTCGGGGTTGTCACGACTTGACAAAGTCTTTTTTGGTGAAGCAAGCGGTGAAGGGGCTGAAGAGAGCATGTACCCGAGGCGATCGTAGGCGCCCGGTGTCGTTTGAGATGTTGGAGCAGTTGGGTGCACGGCTGGGTAATATTCGTGTTTCTAGTTTTGAGGAGTCCTTATTTCGTCTAGCTTTTTCCATGGCCTTTTTCAGAGCTTTACGAGTTGGGGAGCTTGTGTCACCTTTTACGGTTTGATAAGGGGGGCTTTCGGCTGGGACATTTTTGTTACCAAGGGGTCTTTACAATTCTGGATTCGGAGGTCTAAGACGGATCAGGACGGATGAGGTAAAAGGATGGTATCGGGTGCTGGTCCGGGTTCCGAAATGTGTCCTATCTGTTGCTGGCAGGTTTTGTTAGTTTTCGACTGAGCAGAGATGGGCTTTGTTGCGTCACAAGAACACGGGTCTGCTTTTTCCGGATACCAAATTGTGGTAGTTTTTCAGCAGGCATTGGTGGCCATCAGGGTAGACCCTTCCAGGTTTGCTTCTCATTCGTTTCATATTGGAGCTGCTACAGAGGCAGCGCTGGGTGGTTTGGCTCCTGCAGTGGTACAGAGGATTGGTCGGTAGGAGTCTGGCTGTTATCGGAGTTATTCTAGGCCTTGAGAGGTGTCGGCTCATAGTATTTTTCAGGTTTGCCCTCTACCTACTACCTGGGTATCGACAATACCAATGTCATGTCCTGCAGTTATGACATCTTACCTATCATGTCTTCTTGGGTGGTGGTCCATACTTGGGCCCTCTGAGATCAGCCACTCCCATTGGAGCCCAATTTGTTCAGAAATGAAGTTTTTCATCTCCATCTCACTAGATAAGTTTTTCTCTTCTGCAGCTTGTAAGCTCTTATGGTCAGCTGGGTCCTCTCTCACAAGTAAAGTGTAAACTCTTATGGTCAGTTGGATCCTATCTCTCACAAGTAAAGTGTAAACTATTTTGGACAGCAGGGTTCCCTCTCTCACATGTAAAGTGTAAGCTCTTATGGTCAGCTAGGTCCTCTCTCACATGTACAGTGTAAACTCTTATGGTGAGTTGGGTCCTCTCTCTCTCACATGTACAGTGTAAACTTTTATGGTCAGCTGGGTCCTCTCTCTGTCTCACACATGTAAAGTGTAAAGACTTATGGTCAGCTGGGTCTTCTCTCTCTCACATGTACAGTATAAACTTTTATGGTCAGCTGGGTCCTCTCTCTCTCTCTCACACACAAGTAAAGTGTAAACTCTTATGGTCAGCTGGGTCCTCTCTATCTCACATGTAAAGTGTAAACTCTTATGGTCAGCAGGGTCCTCTCTCACAAGTAAAGTGTTAACTCTTATGGTCAGTTGGGTCCTATCTCTCTCACATGTACAGTGTAAACTCTTATGGTGAGTTGGGTCCTCTCTCTCTCACATGTACAGTGTAAACTTTTATGGTCAGCTGGGTCCTCTCTTTCTCACACATGTAAAGTGTAAAGACTTATGGTCAGCTGGGTTCTCTCTCTCTCACATGTAAAGTGTAAAGACTTATGGTCAGCTGGGTCCTCTCTCTTTCACATGTGCAGTGTAAACTTTTATGGTCAGCTGGGTCCTCTCTCTCTCTCACACATGTAAAGTGTAAAGACTTATGGTCAGCTGGGTTTTCTCTCTCTCTCTCACATGTACAGTGTAAACTTTTATGGTCAGCTGGGTCCTCTCTCTCTCTCTCACACATGTAAAGTGTAAAGACTTATGGTCAGCTGGGTCTTCTCTCTCTCTCACATGTACAGTGTAAACTTTTATGGTCAGCTGGGTCCTCTCTCTCTCTCTCACACATGTAAAGTGTAAAGACTTATGGTCAGCTGGGTCTTCTCTCTCTCTCACATGTACAGTGTAAACTTTTATGGTCAGCTGGGTCCTCTCTCTCTCTCACACACAAGTAAAGTGTAAACTCTTATGGTCAGCTGGGTCCTCTCTCATATGTACAGTGTAAACTTTTATGGTCAGCTGGAACCTTTCTTTCACTCTCTGGCATGTAAGTTGCTCAGTTGCAGGGGCAAACATATATGTTTAGTGGGGTCACAACTTTGTAACCTTTGCAAACTAATTTTGTTCCTATCTCCTGCTGTTATTCTTTACAAATTTAACACCTTCCCTTCCTAGGTTCTAATAGAACCTGCTTCTGACAGCAAAGATTACAGCTATTTAACACCATAAAAAGGGTTTTCTGGTCTAAAAGTACAAGTCTGAAGTCACTCTATACTGTGAGCAGGCGGTCATGTGACCACAAGTGATTCCCATAATTCCAGCCACGTTCCGACTAGACTGTATCCGGCCTCCCTCAATATACTTGAATGAAGTGAAACCGGATACAGTGTTGTTGGCTCGTGATCGGATGTATGCAATCGACGCGGCACCAGAGAGTTCTCACAGCGTGCTGTGCGAGCGATGTGAGTGTTCACAAGTTTGCAGTCACATACAGTAAGTGCAGACTTATAGTTTTAAGCAAAACAACCCATTTAAATGTCATTTTCAAGTAATGTAGCACTGGTGGGGCATCTGCCCATCATCCCCACCCATCACTGACACGATTGCAGGCAGGCAATGAGTTCACGGCATCCAAGCATTGTTGAAAGTAAGCACTCCAACAATATTCAGCTGGTGGCACTATTGACATTTTTTAGTAAACATTATAAACCTACAAATAACAAAATCTGTGGTAGATGTATCGAGAGGAAAACCTGAGCAAACCTAAAATATAACCAAAAAGCCACTCAAATTTTGAATATGAAAAAAAATTATTCAATTTTATTACATAAAACATTTAATGTAAAGCAATATAAAATAGATTAGGAGTTACACAAGCAAACAAGAAAGTTACATCAGATAAGAGGCCACATAACAGAACAGGAGCAAAGTATCTGTGCTTATGGCATATGTTACATAGAAAAGTATGTAAACCAATGTATAAATGCAGTATATAATGATGTTTCACATATATAATAGCTAAAAGGGACTGAATGGTATCACTTCAAAAGGGTTAGCTAGCATAATGATGGTCACACCAGTGTAAACAATTAAAACTTAATATACACTGCCCCCCAAAAAAGGGAACACTAAAATACCACATCCTAGATATCACTGAATGAAATACTCCAGTTGTAAATCTTTATTAAGTACATAGTGGAATGTGTTGAGAACAATAAAACCTAAAAATGATCAACTAAAATCACAACCAATATCTCACGCGGTCTGAAGTTGGAATGATGCTCAAAATCAAAGTGGAAAATGAAGTTACAGGCTGATCCAACTTCAGTGGAACAGCCTCAAGACAAGGAAATGATGCTCAGTAGTGTGTGTGACCTCCACATGCCTGTTTGACCTCCCTAAAAAGCCTGGGCATGCTCCTGATGAGGCAGCAGATGGTCTCCTAAAGGGATCTCCTCCCAGACCTGCACTAAAGCATCTGCCAACTCCTGGACAGTCTGTGGTGCAACGTGACGTTGGTGGATGGTGCGAGACATGATATGCCAGATGTGTTCAATCAGATTCAGGTCTGGGGAATGGGCGAGCCAGTCCATAGTTTCAATGCCTTCATCTTGCAGGAACTGCTGACACACTCCAGCCACATGAGGTCTGGCATTGTCCTGCATTAGGAGGAACCCAGGGCCAACTGCACCAGCATATGGTCTCACAAGGGGTCTGAGGATCTCATCTCGGTACCTAATGGCAGTCAGGCTACCTGTGGTGAGCACATGGAGGGCTGTACGGCCCTCCAAAGAAATGCCACCCCACACCATTACAGACCCACTGCCAAACTGGTCATGCTGAAGGATGTTGCAGGTAGCAGATCGCTCTCCACAGCGTCTCCAGACTCTGTCACGTCTGCAACATGTGCTCAGTGTGAACCTGCTTTCATCTGTGAAGAGCACAGTGCGCCAGTAGCAAATTTGCCAAGCGTCCTGCACGGTGTTGAGCTGTGAGCACAACCCCCATCTGTGGACATCGGGCACTCAGACCATCATCATAGAGTCGGTTTCTAACTGTTTGTGCAGACACATGCAAATTTGTGGCCTGCTGGAGGTTATTTTGCAGGGCTCTGGCAGTGCTCCTCCTGTTGTTGAGTTGTTGCCCTCCTATGGCCCCCTCCACTTATCCTGGTGTACTGCCTGTCTCCTGGTAACGCCTCCAGCCTCTCGACACTACAATGACAGACACAGCAAACCTTCTTGCCACAGCTTGTATTGCTGTGCCATCCTGGATGAGCTGTACTACCTGAGCAACTTGTGTGGGTTGTAGAGTCTGTCTCATGCTACCATGCGTGTGAAAGCACCAACATTCAAAAATGACTAAAACATCAGCCAGAAAGCATTGGTACTGAGATGTGGTCTGTGGTCCCCACCTGCAGAACCACTCCTTTATTGAGTGTGTCTTGATAATTGCCAATAATTTCCATCTGTTTTCTATTCCATTTGCACAACAGCATATGAAATTGATTGTCAAACGGTGTGGCTTTCTGAGTGGACAGTTTGATTTACCTGGAGTTATATTCTGTTGTTTAAGTGTTCCCTTTATTTTTTGAGCACTGTAGATACATATCTGGACCCACCCAAAGATGGGGTCAGATAACCCTTTTCTGTGTGCATCTACAATACTCAGCATGCATACCTTTCATGGATGATAGATATAATGTGTGTGATTGTTTGCCAGTATTTTCCCTGCCCTTCCTCTGTTTTTCACCATGGGGGCCTGCTGCATCCTGTAGAGAATCAGTTTAGTCACCAGGTTACCCTGCGTTCACACTTGCGTATCGAGGCTTTTCGGCGCCCGCTGACCATACGGGAACGCAACTTGTTACGTTTTGTGCAGACGGTGGGTGCGTCAAAATGACACATCCACATACATCCACATTCATCTGCATGTCCTGCTTACCCAATGTTAAAGATAGAAAGGATGCAGGGAGAAGTAGGCGGACCTAAATGGAAGAAGGAAGTGGGCAAGGCTTAATGGAGGAAGTACGCAGCGCTCCGCAATGCCCCTTTACGCAAGTATGAACCCGCCCTTACATATTGGTAATGATGAACTTTTGTTTTCTGGCCTTTTTTGCATTTGATGCTCTTTTCGATGAATTGCTTTATTAATGTTCTTGAAGAGATTGAAAAGACCATAAAGACCCTTGATGTAGGTTGCAAGTTTGAGTATTTGGCAAATGCCTCATGTATTTTATGATCATTGCAGGATACAGCCAGGGCTTGTAGTGTTGGAAGAATGAATTGAGATGTCTGTCCCTGTGGGGTGCACTTACATAGTGCTGGACAGCTCACCTAAAATAATAATAAAAGTGTGGCCAATAGGCTGTAAGCTGGCATGGTGTATTACACATACCTGTGGGACAAGCACCATATACAAGCCATATCTATGTGCATTTATAATACTAAGAAACTCCCGAGGACCCAAACCGTCTATGGAGGCCTGTAAGCATCTGCATTTTGATCAGATAATGGGAACTAAATGCAAACAATTTCACGAGTATCTGTCATTTTAAGGAACTTTTCATATATCATATTTAGAAGGTTTGGTTGGTGGGGAACCTGTTACCATGACCCTCTTTCATCTCTAAAGGAAAGTGTTCACCATGTAGAGAATAAAATAACCGAGCAATACAACAGTTAAAAAGTAAAAATTGTCTTATAGTATGTATAGTCTTATAGTCCATTCACTAATTCGAAAAGAAATGCACATTAGATATGCACAATTCTGCTTCTAGGATTTTCTTCTTTTTGACTTGAGTTGGATCCAAACTTATGTTAGCAGCATGCTACATATAGTATAAAGCAGTAAAACAGCACACTGCAATTCTAAGCAGACACCTTACCAATTACGGTACTTCTGTTTTGCTTTTGGAATTTTTAAGCTGCAGTGTTTTATCATTTGATGTACAAGTACATTTTCTGAATTGTTTGTAAGAGTTTTCAATCTCTTTTACTTGATTTTTCAAGTGCTCTTGGCAAAATCACTGCGAGGTTTTAGAAAAAGTGTTTACACTCTACTTGTCTAAACATCACTTGAAGAACCATGTAACAAGTTCCAGAAAACAATTCAGTAGCTTAGAAATTAAATGGAAGAAATGTTTTTTTTTTCGGTGTTAACAATAACCAGTTTTCAAAGAATTTTTCACTCATGTAAGACAAGGGCTCCACAATAATATCTGGTCACCTAATGTAAAGTCAGGTAAAATCAATACATTATTGTGACTCATGTACAGCATTAATGTTTTTATATGGGTGAATAGACTGTGTGAATATCTCAATAATAATAATAATAATCTTTATTTATATAGCGCCAACATATTCCGCAGCGCTTTACAGTTTATCTCAAGAATTCATACATAGACATTTTTTTTTTATATTTGTCATTTTTTTGAAATGAGCAACCTTGAGGGTCATAAATGCAAAAGCTAGCCAAAGAAATAAAGAAGCAGCTGAAAGACACTTCATGCTTACATCTCTTTTAGGCCTCTTTCACACGTCCAGATAATTCCGGTACCGGAGAAATCGGTACCGGAATTATCCGTGTGTCCGTGTGCTCATGTAGCAAATCAGTGTGGCACACGTGCGGCAGCCGTGTGCTGACTGAGGATCACATGGTCCCGCTCATTGCAGTAAGGAATATGCGCATATTCCACATTACTTATCTATTGTTCATTATCAAAAGGGTAGCAACTTATTCTGCAGGACATCGACACCGAACAGACAAGCAATAACATGTAGAACTATCTTCAGCATATAGAAGAACAAGGAGACTTGAAAGTTATGCCATGGCCTACATAGTGGTCTGATCTCAACATAATCAAGTCTACATGACATCACATGAGATTATACATGAAGAGACAGAAATTTAGAGCTGATCGGATGCTTTTGTGATGGTATTGTTTTATGTTTAGTTATGTTGGCTTAGATATTCAAAATTCCCATCTGATAAATAAAGAATTAATAACGTTATACTCACCGATCCTCAGCTCTCCCTAAATTGTCCCATGGTGGCTCACTGCATTGTCCTATCATGGCTTCTCTTTAGCCTTTTTTTTATTATTGGTCTTCTGGCACTGTTGCTGTGCACTCCCTATGGGCTCACATTGTGGTCAATGAAACTTATTGATGTTAATGGCGTGCATCATGTCCCACAATGTAGGACACAGTGCAACTTATTATTGAGGTGGGGGGAGTATAGCAGATTATTGTTTGAAACCCTTTGACACTCTCATTGCAGCCATTTTGCGTAGTTTGTGCAAATCAAATCCTAAAAATATAGAATTCTTCATAAGAAATTTTTGGAAGAAATTCAATTTACTCATCTTTTATAATGACCATATAGAATCATCACCTCTACTTTTCATGGTGCTGTTTTACATGCAATGGGCACAAGCAGGAGAGAATTATCGGCTGAAATGGTACTTCAGCAACTTCTAGCAGTAGCTTTAGATTTTACCTGAATTCAGAAGTTTTATCACTTTGACATTTGCATTAGATCAGCTACTACATAATTTATAGTACAGTTTATAATTTGGTAACTCTAGGAAATGTCATGCAAATTTCATTCAGTGTAGTCTTTCACACCTCATACATTGTGTGTTCAAGCAAAACTTTGCATAAACATTTATTCACGGCTCACTATAGCACTTAAGCAACATAAGCAAATTAAGCACCTTCAAATTTCTCTGCTAGCAGTGAAAGGATCCACACTATTGATCCATGGTTCCTGGCAGTGATCTATCACTTGGAAGCTGAGCTAAATCATTGCTGTTGAGAAGAAGCATTACTAATTAGCTGACAACTCCAAATAGCTCTTCAGCTGAATTAATTCTTGCACTTAGATTCCATGTTTTATTAATGTTGTAGTCCAATTTGCAATAAAGTCAGTTTGTAATGAGGGCTTATACATTTAATATCGATTGTAATACCAGCTAGTGACAGGTATATGGTATTTCAAAGACAATAGAACAAGTCATAAATACAACATATGAAGGAAGAGGGTGTGTAATAGGTATCATTATTTAGAAAAAAAAAACCGAAACGCTTTAAAGATTATGAAGCGTATCACTTCTAAGTGAGATGGAGAATATTTCATAGTTGGCAGGGAGCTAGATCTGAATATCATTCTTTCACCCTTCCCTTATATAACTTCCCATGCAATTTTTCAAACCTATAAAAGAGTATAAAATAGAGAATAAAAATCCAAAATTGATTTGGGTCCGTTAGAAATTTTTAACATGTATTTATGAAATCACAGACCTATCTTAAGAACTTATTTGCGTAAAATATCCAAGACAGAATTGTCTTTATACAATAATTTTGCACACTGACATTGGCCATATAGACCTATGGCTGGGTTATAGCAAGTAGTTTCTGATAAAAGGGCAGCATGGTGGCTCAGTGGTTAGCACTGTAACCTTGCAGCGTTGGGGTCCTGGGTACAAATCCCACCAAGGACAACATCTGCAAGGAGTTTGTATGTTCTCCCCGTGTTTGCATGGGTTTCCTCCAGGTACTCCGGTTTCCTCCCTCATTCCAAAGACATAATGACAGGAAATTTAGATTGTGGACCTTAATGGGGACAGTGCCGATAATGTCTGTAAAATGCTGTGGAATTAATGGCACTATATAAGTGAGTAAAATAAATAAATAAAATTAAATCATTAAAAGGGAAAAAATAGATTTTATCTGGAAAAAATATCTACGGTAATTTATAACTTTGTTGGTATAAAATAAAGCCTGAAGTTATTCTAAGTAAGAATTTGTACATATTCATATATAGTTTTTTGTTGCAGAAATTCCTTTTGCTATGCCATTAACATCTTCATGACCAGGCTATTTTCCATTTCTATTTGTTTTCATTTTTCCTCTTTCGATTCTCAAAGCAACAACATTTTTATTTTTCCATTTTACTTTTCTGAGTTTAAGGAATGGCTTTTTGGCCACAATTCTTTCATGAAGATCACTTCCTAGCCAGACTTCTCTGACCGATAATTGTTTGCATCTGTGTCCCATTGGTTGCTGACAGTTCTGATCTCATTGCACTGCTGGACATCTGATTTCGACCTGTAATCAGCATTTTGGGTCTTTTACCTGCTGCACTAATTTTTCTTTGTTGATTACTGCATTTGAGCTCCTCATTGTTGCCGTTTCTTGATGCCCTCAATGCTTAGAAATATATGCTTATTTACCACCAGGGAGGTGGCTGTTTGGCTCCAAATTTAGTTTGCATCAAAACAATGACACCAAACATACAGCCAATATCATTAAGAAACACATTTCAGCCTGAAGAACAAGTCCTGAAAGTGATGATATAGCATTAAAACTAGTCCTTCTGAGTAGGATGACAATATGTGGTGGCATAATGTATGGTAACAGAACACGACTTGTCTTCATACCAGGAAAACTAACAGTTTGCCATTACATTGATTTAGTTGTGAAACCAGTGGTAAGGACAATTTCTAAAATGTCAAGTCATTATTCAATGCAACAATATCAGGTCACAGCGTGTATGACCTAAAGATATTACTATGGCCTGCAGCATCTCCAGACTTGTCTCCCATCAAGCAAATCTATGATATTAGTGGTCAGCAATTGCAAAGAACTGCCAAGATCAAATCTTGATGATTTGCATACCCCAGTGGGTTAGGTGTGGCATAACTTTCTTCAACGGTTAATAATCTTATTGACCGCATGCCAAGGTGTTCAAGTGAGGTATTTCTGTCAGTGATGCTCCATCCTGATTAAATCGAGATTATTTGAAAATTTTCTTTCCATTTCTTTAATATTTGCATATCATTATTATGTCTATCAATCATGTGATTTCCATAATTTCATGACTTTTAATTCTCGGACTTGCAATTTCAAAGTTGAGGCATTTATATATTTATATTAACATTAGTTATTAGGAAGTTAGTGCTCATTTAAACCTGTGTCCCTCTTCCTCTTGTAAAAGGCATTTAGATGTCTGTATCTGTGTTTTGTGTGTATATACACTGCTCAAAAAAATAAAGGGAACACTAAAATCCCACATCCTAGATATCACTGAATGAAATATTTCAGTTGTAAATCTTTATTCATTACATAGTAGAATGTGTTGAGAACAATAAAACCTAAAAATGATCAACTAAAATCACAACCAATATCCCACACGGTCTGAAGTTGGAATGATGCTCAAAATCAAAGTGGAAAATGAAGTTACAGGCTGATCCAACTTCAGTGGAAATGCCTCAAGACAAGGAAATGATGCTCAGTAGTGTGTGTGGCCTTCATGTGCCTGTATGACCTGCCTACAATGCCTGGGCATGCTCTTGATGAGACAGCGGATGGTCTCCTGAGGAATTTCCTCCCAGACCTGGACTAAAGCATTCCCCAATTCCTGGACAGTCTGTGGTGCAACGTGACGTTGGTGGATGGTGCGAGACATGATGTCCCAGATGTGTTCAATCAGATTCAGGTCTGGTGAACGGTGGGGCAGTCCATAGCTTCAATGCCTTCATCTTGCAGGAACTGCTGACACACTCCAGCCACATGAGGTCTGGCATTGTCCTGCATTAGGAGCAGCACAGGGCCCACCGCTATAGCAAATGGTCTCACAAGGGGTCTGAGGATCTCATCTCGGTACCTAATGGCAGTCAGGCTACCTCTGGCGAGCACATGGAGGGCTGTGCGGCCCTCCATAGAAATGCCACCACACACCATTACTGACCCACCTCCAATCCGGTCATGTTGCAGGCAGCAGATCGCTCTCCATGGCGTCACTAGACGCTATCACATCTGTCACATGTGCTCAGTGAGAACCTGCTTTCATCTGTGAAGAGCTCAGGGCACCAGTGGCAAATTTGCCAATCCTGGTGTTCTGTGGAAAATGTCAAAGCATCCTGCACGGTGTTGGGCTGTGAGAACAACCCCCATCTGTGGACATCAGGTTCTCAGATCATCCTCATAGAGTTGGTTTCTAACCGTTTGTGCAGACACACCCATATTTGTGGCCTGCTGGAGGTCATTTTGCAGGGCTCTGGCAGTGCTCCTCCTGTTCCTCCTTGCACAAAGGCTGAGGTAGCTGTCCTGCTGCTGGGTTGTTGCCCTCCTACGGCCACCTCCACGTCTCCTGGTGTACTGGCCTGTCTCCTGGTAGCACCTCCAGCCTCTGGACACTATGCTGACAGACACAGCAAACCTTCTTGCCACAGCTCGCATTGAAGTGCCATCCTGGATGAGCTCCACTATCTGAGCCACTTGTGTGGGTTGTAGAGTCCGTCTCATACTACCACGAGGGTGAAAGCACAACCAACATTCAAAAGTGACCAAAACATCAGCCACAAAGCATTGGTACTAAGATGTTGCCTGTGGTCCCCACCTGCAGAGCCACTCCTTTATTGAGTGTGTCTTGACAATTGCCAATAATTTCCATCTGTTATCTTTTCCATTTGCACAACAGAATGTGAAATTTATTGTCAAAGAGTGTTGCTTCCTAAGTGGACAGTTTGATTTCACAGAAGTTTTAGTTACTTGGAGTTATATTCTGTTGTGTTCCCTTAATTGTTTTTGAGTAGTGTGTATATGTATATATATATATATATATATATATATATATATATATATATATATATATATATATATATATATATGTATATATATATATATATATATATATATATATTGCTAACTACCATACAATTAATCCCCTAACAACCATTTTTCAAAGTGCTAAGTGCTACAGAAACTGCGGGTATTAATTGAATGCTGCAAACTCAAAGGGCTTAGGTGTGAAATTACGCTTTCTGAAGAAAATTGTGAAAAATGAGTACCAAATGCACAACATTGAAAGAAATGACTTTGTCATTGAAGTATGGATTAGTAGCCTAGAGAAAGTACTGCTGATTTATCAATAATTGCCAGATTTGTCAAGCTGGAAATGTATTGGGTTCTCATGCAGTAGTCACCCACAAGATGAAGAATCATGGTCTGAATGTTAAACCTTTCATGATAGATCGTGTCTCTATTCTGAATTCTAACATATTTGCCTTCAATTTCTAGCTGCTAAGTTGTGGACCTCTTGGTCACATATGTTATTGAGCTAAAAAAAAAATTACCAAAGCTAGTCAGATGTAGAGATGAGCAAGCATTTCAATGTTCGGTTCGGATTATGTTTGCCGAATTTGCAATATTTGATGATTAATTCGTTGAATATTCACTTAACATAACCGAACGCCATTCACGTCAATGGGAGGCAAAAACAAATGCATGCACAACACCGTATAACAGCCCAAAATGCTGCCAAAATACATCAAATGAGGGACAGGCACCAGAAAAGTGGCCTCAATTCACCAACAGTACATATTGCAGCAAGGAACTGCAGCATTCAGCCAGGCATGAGGTATTAGGGTCTGGGACAGCATTTACAGCTTTCAATTGAATGTCACATTAAGATGAAGTGGGTGAGGGATCGGTGTAGGCCCCCTTTTCTGGGAGCCCTGATACCATTTGCAACATCTCTACCTGCTTTAATGCTGAGCCACACTCAGGTGGCACAAATATACCTTTGTCAGAAAAATTTAAGGATATTAACATGGGTAGTTGAGTCCAAGGAAGTGGAAGCCTTACGGTCTCGGAGGCCTACTGCTACAGGCAACAAGCATGAAGGAGACCCAACCAGGAGTGTTCACATTTCTAAAAATTATTGGCAGACACCACCAAAGTGTTATCTTTTTCATCATAGTAGAAATAGTAAAATAGGGACCGACAGGTCTTCCACTACACCCAATGCAGCAGATGGACACCCAACAAGGAGCGTTCACATTTAAAGAAATGAGGACCTTACACCACAGAAGTGGCATCAATTTGACCACAGTAGAAATAGTATAATAGGGACTGACAGTTCTTCCACTACAACCAATCCAGCAGATGGACACCCCACAGGAGTGTTCACATTTTAACCCCTTTCTGCCAGCTGACGGGAAAGTATGTCAGCTGGCAGACTCCCCCGCTTTGAGTTGGGCTCCGGCGGTGAGCCCACCTCAAAGCCGCGACTAGTCAGCTGTTATCAACAGCTGACATGTGGCCACAATGGGCGCGAGCAGAATCACGATCCGCCCGCGCCCCGTTAACTAGTTAAATGCTGCTGTCAAGCTCTGACAGCGGCATTTAACAAGCGCCGCTGTCCGCGCGGCCAGAAGTGCTTGCACCGCTGACCCTGACACATGATCGGGGGTCAGCGGCGCATTGCCATAACAACCTAAGGTCTCTTTGAGACCTCTATGGTTGTTTATGGCAGATTGCTTTGAGAGCCACCCTGTGGTCGGCGCTCAAAGCAATGCTGACTTTTTGCTACATAGAGGTGATCTGTGCTTCACCTTTATGTAGCAGAGGCGATTATGTAGTAGCAGCTTCTAGCCTCCTATGGAGGCTACTGAAGCATGGCAAAAAAAAAAGTGTTTAAAAATATAAAAAAGATTAAAAAAAATGTAAGTTCAAATCACCCCCCTTTCGCCCCAATCAAAATAAAACAATTAAAAAAACCTACACATATTTGGTATTGCCACGTTCAGAACCGCCCGATCTATCAATAAAAGAAGATGAACCTGATTGCTAAATGGCGTAGCGAGAAAACAAATCAAGACGCCAAAATTATATTTTTTTGGTCGCCGCGACATTGCATTAAAATGCAATAATGGGTGATCAAAAAATGTATCTGCACAAAAGTGGTATGATTAAAAACGTCAGCTCAGCACGCAAAAAATAAGCCCTCAATCAACCCCAGATCACGAAAAATGAGACACTACTGGTATCAGAAAATGGCGGATTTTTTTTTTTTTAGCAATGTTTGGATTTTTTTTTCACAACTTAGATAAAAAAGAACCTAGACATGTTTGGTGTCTATGAACTTGTAATGACCTGGAAAATAATAATGGCAAGTCAGTTTTAGCATTTAGTGAACCTAGCAAAAAAGCCAAACAGAAAACTAGAATGGGTTTGCACTTTGTTTGCAATTTCATCGCACTTGGAATTTTTTTCCATCTTTCTGTTACATGACATGGTAAAACCAATGGTATTTTTCAAAAGTACAACTCATTCCGCAAAAAATAAGCCCTCATATTGCCATATTGACGGAAAAATAACAAAAGTTATGGCTCTGGAAAGAGGGGGAGTAAAAAACGAAAACGAACAAACAAAAAAAAGTTTCTGAGGTTAAGGAGTAGTGTTGAGCCACCTCCCTAGTGTTCGGGTTCGGTTCATCGAACAGGGAGGTGTTCGCCGAACTGTTCGTCGAACGTTCAACGAATACCGTCGAACCGCATTGAAACCAATGGCAGGCAAACACAAACACATACAAACACATGGAAAACACATAGAAAACACCTTAAAAGGTGTCCAAAAGCTGACAAACTGCTCAAAAGACACAACAAACACATGGAAAAGTCACAACTACATATAATCATGTGAAAAGAAAAGAGGTGGAGTAGTAAAAGGAGGAGGAGACACAGATATAGGCATGTCATGCCCTACTAAAATCAAGAAAGGCTGGAGTAAAAATCTAAACTCACTCTACCAACACCCAGACGTCTTGACAAAAAAATGAAAAAAGAAATATCTTTAGGTAGAATGGCGGCGGGTCCATTCAGAAAACTTTACTTAGAAGACATTGTGGTACCCCCGTTGGGAGTTTTGCCAAAAAATGAACCCAATACATTCAGACTAATCCACCATTTGTCATATCCAAGGGGCAGGTCAGTAAACGACAACATCGACGCGGAACCAAGTACAGTACTATGTACTGTACCTCCTTTGACGAGGCAATCAGGCGGGTCAAGAAGTTGGTAAGGGGCACCCTAATGGCCAAAACAGACATTGAGGGGGTGTTCCGGTTACTACCTGTGCCTCCAAATAGTGTTCTCCCATTGGGCTGCTTCTGTGAAGGAGCATACTACATAGATCGCTGTTTGCCCATGGGGTGCTCCATATCCTGCTCACTATTTGAGGCATTTAGTTGCTTCCTCGAATGTGTCATCATGGACGTTTGTAAGGCGGCACATATTATCCATTACCTCAATGACTTGGGCCCAAAAGATTCACCACAGTGTGAAAACACGCAGTAGTCCACCTGTGAGAAGGAGAGAGCTGGATGGAGAGTGGACACCCCAGAGCCGAGGGGTTAGATTGAGAAGGGAAGAAGGCGGTGTAGCTTGCTTTATGGGTGGGGTACTCTGCTGAGTAGCAGAAATTGCTACTAGGCCCAAAAGGATTTCCTGGGCAAGATGCCGTTAAAAAATAGTACTTAGGTAAACAGGCGGTGTAGCTTACTTCATGGATGAAGTACGCTGCTGAGTAGCACCAAATTCTACTAGGCCCAAAAGGATTTCCTGGGCTAGATGCCGTTAAAAAATAGTACTTAGGTAAACAGGCGGTGTAGCTTGCTTCATGGGTGGGGTATGCTGCTGAGTAGCACTAAATTCTAGGCCCAAAAGGATTTCCTGTGCTAGATGCCGTTACAAAATAGTAGTTAAGTAAACAGGCAGTGCAGCTTGCTTCATGGGTGGGGTACGCTGCTGAGTAGCACAAATTGCTACTAGGCCCAAAAGGATTTCCTGGGCCAGATGCCGTTAAAAAATAGTACTTAGGTAAACAGGTGGTGTAGCTTGCTTCATGGGTGGGGAACGCTGCTGAGTAGCACAAAATTCTACTAGGCCCAAAAGGATTTCCTGTGCTAGATGCCGTTACAAAATAGTAGTTAGGTAAACAGGCGGTGTAGCTTGCTTCATGGGTGGGGTACGCTGCTGAGTAGCACCTTCTGCACCTTCCTCAACAGTTTGGCTGCTACCATGTGCCCTCGGTAATCCCTCTCTCCCAGCCTCCAATGCCAGCCACCTTGGTGCTGCCAACCTTCTTGACCTTGGAGATATGATCCCTTCCGCATATGACTCCTCCTGTTCCTCCTCCTCCTCCTCTTGTTCCACCACCTGACTCCGAACACTGTGTAAGGTGTGCTCCAGCATGTAAATCACCGAATGGTCATGCTAATAATGGCATCATCAGCACTAAACATCTTCGTCGCTATTTCAAAACTATGCAGAAGGGTGCATAGGTCCCTGATCTGAGACCACTCCTGCAGCGTGATTTGCCCCACCTCTTGATCTCGTTGGCACAGGCTATACGTCATAACGTATTGCACCAGGGATCGTCGGTGCTGCCACAGTCGCTGCAACATGTGCAGAGTTGAATTTCACCATGTGGGCACATCGCATTCAGCCGGTGAACTGGTCGGCCCAACGACTTCTGTACAGATGCAAGTCGTCGAGCTGTGGAATGCGAATGGCAGAAGTGAGCACACAGCAACCGTGCCCTCTGCAGAAGCCCATCTAGCCCAGGATAGTGGGATAAAAATTGCTGGAAAACCAGGTTCAAAACTTGAGCCATACAAGGCACGTGTGTGACATTGCCCCGGCGAAGGGCCGCACCCAGGTTTACAGCATTGTCGCACACAGCCTTCCCTGGCTGCAGGTTGAGTGGAGACAACCATTGATGGAACTCAGTCTCCAGAGCTGACCACAACTCCTCAGCTGTGTGACTCACATTTCCCAGACATTTCAATGTAAACACTGCCTGATGCCGTTGAGCCCTGGTGACAGCATAGTGAGGTGTGCAGGATTCCTTCTGCCCAGTTACATCGCGGGTGGCATTACCAGACAGGCTTTGGGTGCAGGTGTAGGACCGAGAGGAGGTTGAGGAGGCAGAAGCAGTGGAGGAACTTCTAGATACAGAGAATCGATGAGCAACTCATGGGGACGGCAAGACTCGGACAGCAGCCCCTTCTCCTGATGTCGCCGTAGTTACCCAGTGCCCAGTCACCGACATGTAACGCCCCTGTCCGTGTCTACTCATCCAAGTGTTTGTGGTGAAATGCACCCTGTCATACACAGAGTTTCTCAAGGAAGCGGTGATGCTGTGTGCGATATGCTGGTGTAGCGCAGGCACAGCTTTCTTTGATAAGTAGTGGTGACTGGGCATCTGCCATGGACATTATGTCTCGAAAATCCTTTGTGTCCACCAGGCGGAAAGGCAGCATTTCTGTAGCCAACATCTTGCAGATGGAGTAATTCAACCTCTTAGCTTTGTCATGGCTAGGAGGAAATGGTCTTTTACTTGTCCACATCTGAGGGACTGAGGGCTGGCTGCAGTGCTTAGACGGAGTTGAGTAGGGTGTCCCCGGCAAACTTCTGGTCTGTGAGGAAGGTGCAGGCGAAGATGTTATGTTGCCTTGATCAAAATGTGGTGTGATGTCGGAGAGCGCTCAACACCAGCAGGTGTTTCCATGTGCAAATGTCCTGATGACCTGCCAATCACACTGGCTGTTGCGGGTAAAGAGGTGGAAGGTCTGCATCCAAAACCATGTGCGACTGCTGTCCCCACAGTCACAGAGGATGAAGAGGACGCGGATGCACTTGATGGGGCAGACGTGGTTGACCCGGCCCACTAGGCCGCATTGTAGCACAGTGAGCTTCCCACTGCAACTTATGCCTCATATCCATGTGATGGTTCATGCATGAAGTACTCAAGCTAGTGATTTTTGGGCCTCTACTGAGATTTTGTTGACAAATCTTACAGACAACATGAGTTGGGTCATCCTTTGCGATGTCAAAAAATGCCCACGCTATGCAAGGCTTAGAGCCCGTATGACCTGAAGAGCCACCACGACTTCTGGTCTAAGGCACAGTTGGGGTTGAGGATGCAGTTGTTGACGTGCTTCCAGTACTCCATCTCTGTCCAGGAAGGCGCACCATTACCTCGTCATCAGACTCGTCACTAGCATCCTCCTCCACCTCCTCTGTTGACCTCATGGACTGGCGGACTGGGGGTTGACAGTAAGTGGGGTCTACAAACTCTTCATCATCATCTTGTATGTTCTCACGCCCGTTGTCCTCAGAGCCAACCTCTTCCTGCCCCGACCGAAATGTTAAGTCTTCGTTCCAATCAGGTATCTCAGTCTCATCATCATCTTACTCATTGTCTCCACCAATAGGAGTTACAGTTTGGGAACAAGGGTCTACATTATGCTCTGAACCTTCTTCATCTTGGCCTGTATCCAACTCAAAATTATTCTGGGCATCAGTGCAGATCATTTCGTTGTCTGGATTCACAGAAACTCTGGAGCAGACCTCTGATTCCCAGGCTATAGTATGCGTAAACAGCTCTACAGACTCAACCATGTGTGTTACCCCATGCTCAGACGGGCAGCTGGAGACTTGAGAGCTGTGAGGAAGCAAGTGCGATTGGGGTGACAACTCTGAGGACTGGAGTAGTTGTGATGTTGAAGTTGACATGGAGGAGAGCCCACTTGAACGAGCACTTGATATCCGTTCAAGCACCTGCTGTTTTTGTGCCTCATCTGGAATTTTTGGCGATGCTTGTAGCTATGGTCGTAAGAAAGGGATCATATCAGATTGTCCACGAAAAGAAGTAGACATCTTACTTTGGCTGGAAGATGGTCTTTCTTCTGCAGATGTTACTGTTACTTGACCACCTACCCCACGGACACAACCTTTTTTTCCCTTTCCAACACGCCTATTCCCCTTTCCACCAGCAGCAGGCCTTTTGCCACTCATTTTAGTGCTTAACTAATTGGCAACTCTGTATCTGTAGTTGTTGGCACAATACCCGATGGATGAAAACCGAGCAGAACTGAGTGGCCAAACTGAGGTACTAGGCCCAAAACTAATAACTGGATTAGATGCAGTGAAAATTGAGATACACAGGCGGTATAGTTTGTTTCACAAGCAGGCTACTCTGCTGACGTGCAGACACTGCTCCTAGGCCCTAAACTATCAATTGGATTAGATGCAGTAAAAATTGAGATACACAGGCGGTATAGTTTGTTTCACAGGCAGGCTACTCTGCTGACGTGCAGACACTGCTCCTAGGCCCTAAACTATCAACTGGATTAGATATAGTAAAAATTGAGATACACAGGCGGTGTAGTTTTTTTCACAGGCAGGCTACTCTGCTGACGTGCAGACACTGCTCCTAGGCTCTAACCTGTTAACTGGATTAGATGCAGTGAAAATTGAGATACACAGCCGGTATAGTTTGTTTCACAGGTAGGCTACTCTGCTGACGTGCAGACACTGCTCCTAGGCCCTAAACTATCAACTGGATTAGATGCAGTGAAAATTGAGATACACAGCCGGTATAGTTTGTTTCACAGGCAGGCTACTCTGTTGACATGCAGACACTGCTCCTAGGCCCTAAACTATCAACTAGATTAGATGCAGTGAAAATTGAGATACACAGGCGGTGTAGCTAGCTTCACAGGCGGGCTACTCAGATGACTATCAGACAATGCTACTAGCCCAAAAGGATTGGCTGAGCTAGATTACACCAAATGCTGTGACAAACACTTGTACAGTACTGGCACAGACCTGCCTGGCAAACAGTGCTATGAACTGCTGTAACCTACCCTGAAAAGGGCTGATATTACAACTAGTCCCGACTCCTCCCGACTCCCTAAACCTATCTCTCTGACAATTTGCTAAAAAAAACACTATTAGTCTGTATAGCGCCCACAGCAGCAGTGGTGCCGTCTAACACTAAGCTGCAGCAGTGAGGAAATGGTGGCGACGGGGCAAATGGCTGGTTCTTATAGGGCAAGCACATGTGACATACACAGCCAATGACACATGCCCTTGCTTGTGTGTATCACATGCACATTGCTGTGTGTGTGTGCACTGCTGATAGGCTGAGAGACTGCACCGCCCCACTGTAAATGCGGAAAAGAAAAAAAAATGGAGATCAGCGTTTTTTCAGCACAGATCTATCCCCCGCCGCCCACTATACACTGAAACAGTCTATTAACAATGATAAACAGTTTTAATGTGCAAATCAAGCGAGGCTTTTGCTGAATGAACAGTTATCAAACAGAAACTCGAACAGCCGAATTTTAAGCAAATTGTTCGGGTTCGTCGAACGACTCGAATTTGAGATTGGCGAACAGTTCGACTCGAACACCGCTCATCTCTATTAAGGAGTGAAAAAATGAGATCCTGACACCACCGAAGTGGAATAGCTGTCAAGAGAACAGAAATAGTATAATTGGGACTGAGACGTCTTCCAGTACAGCTAACCCAGCAGATGTAGATCAACCATGACTGTTCACATTTCCACATATTTGTTTTAGCATCAGCTGCAGCAGCCACAGCAACCACAGAAACGACACTAAAGATATCACACTGTGCAGTTATGCATCACACTAAAAAATGCAATTTAACCTAGTCTGTACAGTCTGCGATTCGGGTGCAAAAGTCCTTGGAGATCCATGACTTGTTAATCTTAATGAAAGTTAGGCGGTCTATACTTTCAGGGAACAGCCAGCTGTGCCTATCCATCGCGACACCACCAGCAGCGCTGAAGACACGTTCTGAGAGAACGTTGGCTGCTGGGCATGATAAAACCTCAAAGGCGTGTGAGGCGAGCTCAGGACCAAAATGTGAAAGAGTTCAAAACCTCACTGAGGTTATTGATATTTAGTAGTGATGAGCGAATGTGCTTTCCACTACTCGGTATTCGCCCGAGTATCACTGTGCTCGGTGTACTTGGTGAGCACCGAGCATTTCCAGGATTATTCGGCGGGTGCTCGGGTCTCCTCCTTTTAATTTTGGTGCTTTTTAGAGTGCCAATGAACATGCAGGGATAGTCTGCCATGCACTGTAATACTGCAGCCATCTTTTTTGTAGTAGTACAGTCATTAGCTGACCACACAGCATCATCAGGTCTGTAAGAGACTTGACGCTGCCCTGCTTGCCGCATTCTGCTCTGGACTCAGCTACACTGTGTGCAGAATTATTACGCAAGTTGTATTTTGATCACATGATACTTTTTATACATGTTGTCCTACTCCAAGCTGTTCAGGCTTGAGAGCTAACTACCAATTAAGTAAATCAGGTGATGTGCATCTCTGTAATAAGGAGGGGTGTTGTCTAATGACATCAAAACCCTATATAAGGTGTGCTTAATTATTAGGCAACTTCCTTTTCTTTGGCAAAATGGGTCAGAAGAGAGATTTGACGGGCTCTGAAAAGTCCAAAATTGTGAAATGTCTTGCAGAGGGATGAAGCAGTCTTGAAATTGCCAAACTTTTGAAGCGTGATCACCGAACAATCAAGCGGTTCATGGTAAATAGCCAACAGAGTTGCAAGAAGAGTGTTGGGTAAAAAAGGCGCAAAGGAACTGCCCAGGAAAATCAAGCGCGAAGCTGCCAAGATGCCATTTGCCACCAGTTTTGCCATATTTCAGAGCTGCAACGTTACTGGAGTAACAAAAAGCACAAGGTGTGCGATACTCAGGGACATGGCCAAGGTAAGCAAGGCTGAAAAACAACCACGTTTGAACAAGAAACATAAGATAAAACGTCAAGACTGGGCCAAGAAATATCTTAAGACTGACTTTTCAAAGGTTTTATGGACTGCTGAAATGATGGTGACTCTTGATGGGCCAGAGGCTGGATCAGTAAAAGGCAGAGAGCTCCACTCCGATGAACCTATGGGACCTTTTTGGGTTGAGGATGGAGTGAAGCTCAACTCCCAGACCTACTGCCAGTTTCTGGAAGACAACTTCTTCAAGCAGTGGTACAGGAAGAAGTCAGTATCATTCAAGAAAAACATGATTTCCATGTAGGACAATGCTCCATCACAAGCCTCCAACTACTCCACAGCGTGGCTAGCCAGTAATGGTCTCAAAGAAGAAAAAATAATGACATGGCCCCCTTGTTCACCTGATCTGAACCCCATAGAGAACCTGTGGTCCCTCATAAAATGTGAGATCTACAGGGAGGGAAAACAATACACCTGTGGTGGCTGTTGCACACAATGTTGATTGTAAACAGATCAAGCAACTGACAGAATCTATGGATGGAAGGCTGTTGAGTGTCATCATAAAAAAAGGTGGCTATATTGGTCACTAATTTTGGGGGGTTTTGTTTTTGCATGTCAGAAATGTTTATTTCTAAATTTTGTGCAGTTATATTGGTTTACCTTGTGAAAGTAAACAAGTGAGATTTTAATATATTTGGTTTTTATTAAGTTGCCTAATAATTCTGCACAGTAATAGTTACCTGCAAAAACAGATATCCTCCTAAGATAGCCAAATCTAAGAAAACCCCACTCCAACTTCCATAAATGTTAAGCTTTGATATTTATGAGTCTTTTGGGTTGATTGAGAACATAGTTGTTGATCAATAATAAAAATAATCCTCTAAAATACAACTTGCCTAATGATTCTGCACACAGTGTAGTGTAGGGAGAACTGCTGTTGAGACAGGGTCAGATTTGTTCCTTGATTATTAGTTAGTGTGGGTCTTCTAGTGTTCATTCCACAAATCCTGATAAATCAACAGTCCTTTTTAGGCTATGTGCACACGTAAGAAAAGAGGTGCAGAATTTTCTGCACAAAATCCGCATCTCCTGGCAGAGTCCACAGCCGTAGATTTGCTGCAGTTTTTATGCGGATTTTGTGCATTTTTTATGCGGAATTGATTTTGTGCGGATTTTCTGCGTTTTTGCCACTGCGAATTTTTAACATGGAGGGGTGCAGAAACGCTGCAGATCCACACAAAAGAAGTGGCATGCACTTCTTTGAAATCCGCACCAATTCCGCACTGATTTTTCCGCACCATCTGCACAGCTATTTTTTAACCCCATTGATTTACATTGTACTGTACATCACAGTGTGGATCTGCAACGTTTCTGCGCGGAAAAATTCGCTGTGAATCTGCAGCAAATCCGCATCGTGTGCACATAGCCTAGGGTTAATTCGGGGGTACATAGATTGCAGTGCTAGGTAGGCAGTTAGTCTATGTGTACATATCCACATCAGTGCAAGGCATGCAGGCAATGTATGTTAGTTATATAGATCCCACTGCATACATCAAAAGACTCCATTACTGTCTGCTGCTGCGTATTTTATATATACGTAGCTGCAGGTATCCATGGCTAGGATTTTTTTTTGCAACTTATACCTACTTATACTGTACCTACTAATTTTATTACAATGCAATCCATAGCCCCTTTTTTTCTACATTTAATTGTTTGGTCATCTGCAGACTACAGCCAGGTCATTTCAATACAAGAAAGTGAAAATCTAACAATTTTAAATGTTTTTTTTTTGTTCCAGGCATCAGATGTGAGTGCGCAGAAAATTCTGGCCTTTTTTTTTTTGTACCATAGTTTTTTTTGGAGTTTCTTACAACATTTTTGGACACCATTTTCCTGACCAAAAAATCTTTAGCTGGCCCAAAAATATTTAGCTACATTTCTTATATTTATCACTGTGATTTGTACGCCACACACATCGCATATAACTGCACTAAATATTTTACAATCTTAGTACTCCAAATTTTTTTTAGTTTCATAGCCTACTTTTTTACACAATTTTGGTGGCCCCCAAAAAATCAAGGCGACATTTTGATCAGTCTGTTATCTAAGTCAGACGCCCGGTCTATCTGTGGTCTCCAAATACTTGCTTTCCAGGCATACATTCCACTTTTTGGTCTATCTGCCACACTTGTTCTATACAGTAGTTTGGGGTTAAAAAAATAAAAAAAATTCAGGCCACATATTGAAACAATCTGTTCTCTCAGTCAGATGCTCGATCTATCTGAGGTTTCCAAATACTTGCTTTTCAGGCATACATTCCACTGTTTTGTCTGTCACTACCCTTGCTCTATACAGTATTTTGTGGTTACATTTTTTAAAAAAAAATCCAGGCCACATATTGAAACAGTCTGTTATCTTAGTCAGACGACCGGTCTATCTGTGGTCTCCAAATGCTTGCTTTTCAGGCATACATTCCACTATTTTGTCTTTCTGCTATCCTTGTTCTATACAGTATTTTGTGGTTAAAATTTAAAAAAAAAATCCAGGCCACATATTACAACAATCTGTTATCCAAGTCAGATGCCCGGTCTTTCTGTGGTCTCCAAATACTTGCTTTTCAGGCATACATTCCACTATTTTGTCTGTCTGCTATCCTTGTTATATACAGTATTTTGTGGTTAAAAATTTAAAAAAAAATCCAGGCCACATATTGAAACAGTCTGTTATCTCAGTCAGATGCCCAGTCTATCTGTGGTCTCCAAATACTTGCTTTTCAGGCATACATTCCACTTTTTGTCTGTCTGCTACCCTTGTTCTATACAGTATTTTGTGGTTAAAAAAATATAAAAAAAAATCCAGGTCACATGTACATGTTGAAACAATGTTATATCAGTCAGACACCCCGTCTATCTGTGGTCTCCAAATACTTGCTTTCCTGGCATACATTCCACTTTTTTGTCTGTCTGCTACCCTTGGTCTATACAGTATTTTGTGGTTAAAAAACTTAAAAACCTCCAGGCCACATATTACAACAGTCTGTTATCTCCATCCAATGCTTGGTCTATCTGTGGTCTCCAAATACTTGATTTTCAGGCATACATTCCACTTTTTGGTCAGTCTACTACCCTTGTTCTATACAGTATTTTGTGGTTAAATTTTATTTAAAACTCCAGGCCACATATTACAACAAGAGAAAAAAGTAAACAAAAACCCTGATGTAACTAAGTAAAAAAAGCAAAAGTGCATTTAAATAACACGGAGTTTTTAGTAATTCTGTTTTTTGATAAAAAAAATAGCACAAAAGCCATCCCACCTTATCACGGTAACTCTGATCGGGACAGTCCTACTCTGTCTAATATTAAAACCTTACATTGTGTCAATGTTGACCTCAGTGTGAATAAGGGCAGACAAAAGGACTGGGCTCAACCAGTGAAACACTAGACTGGGGAAGCCTTATATAGTCTCTAGCGCAGAAACAGGGACGCCACACCCCGGCTTGCACAGAATGCAACAATACAGAGAAAAAAAACACAAAATTGAGCTTAAATTGAGTTGGTGTACACATGCAGAGGTTAAACGCATGTTCACATTGGCTACAAAACATTGAAACCTACAAGAGAAAAAAAAACCTCTGCATGTGTACCAACTCAATTTAAGCTCAATTTTGTGGGTTTTTTTTTCCACATATTACAACAGTCTGTTATCTAAGTCAGATGCCCAGTCTATCTGTGGTCTCCAAATCCTTGCTTTTCAGGCATACATTCCACTTGTTGGTCTGTCTGCTTCCCTTGTTCTATACAGTATTTTGTGGTTAAATTTTTTTTTAAAAACCAGGCCACATATTGAAACAGTCTGTTATCTCAGTCAGACACCCAGTCTATCTTTTGGCTACAAAAACTTGCTTTTCAGGCATATATTAAACTTTTTTGGTGTTGTATTAGCCTACTTCGTGACAGTACTTATCTTTTTAAAAAATAAAAAAGGCCACATATTGGACATTGTGGTTTCTCTGTCAGACAACTTCTCTATCTGTAGTTTAAAAATTGTTGCATTTGAGTGCTCATTTGAACTGGTTTTGATGTGTCTTACCCTAGTTATTATTAAAAATTGTTAAAAACAAAATAAAAAAATTATCAACATTCCATTGAATTAAAAGTGTGTTTTTTCGGCACACTGATCACATGTAAGTTTTGTCAAAATTAATCCAATTGTATTGAGCTTTGGAAATATTTCAGTAGACCATTTAAAATGGGCAAGGGACGGGGAAGTGGACGTGAAACTGATGGTCCATGCAGAGGATGAGGCCATGGCCAAGCTGAAAGTGGGCCATAACAAAAGACTTACATCTTCTCGCTCAACCATCCTGTCCCAGTTTCTAGGGGACCGCAGCACACCACTATTTAAGCCAGAGCAGTGTGAAACAGTTGTTGGTTGGATAGCGGATAATGCTTCCAGTCACTTAGCCACCACCACGTCTTCCACACGGTCAAGCCTGAGTAGCCGTGAGTGTGGACCACCTATTACTCACCCTGATCCTCCTTCCTCCCACCATGCCGAGAGCCCTGAGACAACTTATCCCACACTTGGACACTCCAAAAAGATGTTCTCATTTCCCTTTAAAGATTCATGATTCTCGGCTGGTCATCTTGAAGTGGGGCAAGATGAGATTGCATGTAGCAATACCCAAACATTTGAGCAGCTATGGTCACACGAAGGCGATGTTGAGAATGTGTCACAAGAGGTGGACGATGATGAGACACAATTGCCAGATAGTCAGGATGAGGAGCAGGGTGCGGATGTGGAAGAAGAGGTGGTGAATGGCATAGCAACAGACTCAACCTGGCAGGAAGACATGCAATGCGAGGACAGCAGCACACATGGGGAAGAAGGCATAGCACCCCAACAGGCAGGAAGAAAGTGTGATGGCCGCAGAAAGTAGGCGTGCATCCATTCCCTGTAACACCTACATGACGGAAGTTGTCATTCCAACTGTTAGATTGGGACCTGTTCTCTTCAACATATTCATTAATGATCTGGTAGAAGGTTTACACAGTAAAATATCGATATTTGCAGATGATACAAAACTATGTAAAGCAGTTAATACAGGAGAAGATAGTATTCTGCTACAGATGGATCTGGATAAGTTGGAAACTTGGGCTCAAAGGTGGCAGATGAGGTTTAACAATGATAAATGTAAGGTTATACACATGGGAAGAAGGAATCAATATCACCATTATACACTGAATGGGAAACCACTGGGTAAATCTGACAGGGAGAAGGACTTGGGGATCCTAGTTAATGATAAACTTACCTGGAGCAGCCAGTGCCAGGCAGCAGCTGCCAAGGCAAACAGGATCATGGGGTGCATTAAAAGAGGTCTGGATACACATGATGAGAGCATTATACTGCCTCTGTACAAATCCCTAGTTAGACCGCACATGGAGTACTGTGTCCAGTTTTGGGCACCGGTGCTCAGGAAGGATATAATGGAACTAGAGAGAGTACAAAGGAGGGCAACAAAATTAATAAAGGGGATGGGAGAACTACAATACCCAGATAGATTAGCGAAATTAGGATTATTTAGTCTAGAAAAAAGACGACTGAGGGGCGATCTAATAACCATGTATAAGTATATAAGGGGACAATACAAATATCTCGCTGAGGATCTGTTTATACCAAGGAAGGTGACGGGCACAAGGGGGCATTCTTTGCGTCTGGAGGAGAGAAGGTTTTTCCACCAACATAGAAGAGGATTCTTTACTGTTAGGGCAGTGAGAATCTGGAATTGCTTGCCTGAGGAGGTGGTGATGGTGAACTCAGTCGAGGGGTTCAAGAGAGGCCTGGATGTCTTCCTGGAGCAGAACAATATTGTATCATACAATTATTAGGTTCTGTAGAAGGACGTAGATCTGGGGATTTATTATGATGGAATATAGGCTGAACTGGATGGACAAATGTCTTTTTTCGGCCTTACTAACTATGTTACTATGTTTATGTAGATCTTCCCGAGTCTGGTTATTTTTTAAAGACTTTGCTGATAATCCCAAACAGGCCATTTGCAGCAAATGCCATGCCTGCATTAGCAGGGGTAGCAAAACTATAATCCTGACCACCAACAGCATGATCAGGCACATGGCAGCCAAGCACCCGACTTTGTGGGCCGAACCCCAGGCTCCAGTGTCTGCATTTGACACTACTGTTTCTTCCACTGTTTTGCGAACAAGCCAATCCCCAGTCCATGGTGCATGCGAAGATGCCTTGTGACCTGCACCTGTTGTTGCCCACAGTCAGCACCATCATCAAGCATGTCCACATCCTTGTCCCAGCGCAGTCTTCAGTTGTCTATACCGCACTCATTGGAGCACAAGGGGAAATTCGCAGCCAATGCCCCACAGGGCACAGCACTAAATTCTCACATTTTTCATCTGCTTGTGCTCGAAATGTTGCCTTTTAGGCTCATTGAGATGGAAGCTTTCCGCACCCTAATGTTGTCGGCCGTCTCAAGGTACTCGATCCCCAGTCACCACTATTTCTCCCGGTGTGATGTACGAGCATTAGAACAGCATGTGTCCCACAACATAACCCATGCCCTCAACAATGCTGTTACTAGGAAAGTCCACCTAACCACGGACATGAGGACAAGTGCTTGTGGGCAGGGACAGTACATCTCACTGACAGCACACTTGGTTAATATAGTGGAAGCCGGGACCTAGTCGAGCCTTGGGATGGAACACATCCTCCCCACACCAAGTATTGCGGACCCTATGTCAATCAGGGTTGCCCACACAGTCTACATCCCTTGCACCTCCTCCTGCTCTTCAGCCTCCATATCTGAAGTGAGCACATCAGTCTGAAGCTGGAAGCACTGCAGCACTGTCTTACCTAAGTGGCAACAGGCTGTGCGAAAGCTAATCTGCTTAGGTAGCAAACCGCATGATGCTAAAGAGTTGTGGACAGCTCTGAAAGAGAAGTCAGATTTTTTGCTGACATCACTGAACCTACAGCAAGGCATGGTCATGTGTTATAGTGCATGGAACCTGGTGGCAGGTCTGAGGCAAGGTGAGCTCACACAGGTACCTTGCCTGGCCCATGTGCTTAACCTTGTCATTCAACGTTTTCTGAAAAGCTACCCGGAGCTGCCGGATTTGCTAGTGAAAGTACGCCGCCTGTCTACCCATTTTATAAAGTCAGCTACAGCTTGTCACCCTTGTCATGCTTCAGCAGCATTTGCAGCTTCCAGCTCACTGACTGGTGTGTGATGTGCCCACGCTTTGGAACTCTACACTGCATATGTTGGAAAGGATTTGGGAGCAGATGAGGGCAGTTGTTTACTACCAGCATCAACAAGGCCATCGTTATTCAGTTCTGACTCCACACATAAGACCTCAGGAGTGGACATGGATGTCAGACATATGTACCATCCTCCAAAATGTTGAGGACTGCACCAATCCCACTGAAGGCCTCCAAGTTGTTAGAGAAGGGATTTCTTACCTACTCAGGTGTTCTCTTACTTAGGTACCTAAGCGATGAAGCAATAATCAGAGAGACACACTGATCATTGTCTTTCCTTTATGAGGGGTTAGGGTGTTCTTTTAAAGTACAAGATCAAAGGGAAATGAGGCATCACACAATAATCTGGCAGAAATATGAGTTATACAATGGGTTGTCAAACACATCTTGGGATATGAGATAAATTACATAAGAGAATGTGGGGGTACATCCAGCATGTCAATGTGTTATGTTTAAAAAGTTAAAAATCTCAAGAAAACTTGGCTGAACAAATAGAATTTTTAGGTGATTACAGACCATGTTAACAAAAAACAACATGTCTTTGACAATTTCTGTGAATTGTAGGAAATGACCATTTGCCATAAGAATATCGGCATGTAGACAGATGATAGCTGGAACATAGGTCATTATTGCATAATACTATTTTCTTCGATTTTACTCAGCATAGAAATTAACCACTTCTTTCACAATGGTGAGCGGCAATGACGCCATAATTAGCTTCACCATCCCGCTTCTCTGCATTCTGAAAACCTCTCTGCTAACAATTAAAGAAGATGGATTGCAGGCAGAGCAGGAGGACATGGAGCAAAGAACCATACAGGGTGATTACACACAGCCCAGCCTCATGTCATCTCAACGTGGATTGGTAGACAATGAGGAAGAGGAGGAGGAGGAAGAACAGGAGCTACTTTCATGCGCTATAGATGGTACTATAATACCATAACAAAATTCTCATTGGGGTCTGTTACAAACCCCCAAATATAACAGAAACCATGGAAAGTCTACTTCTAAAGCAGATAGATGAAGCTGCAACCCATAATGAGGTCCTGGTTATGGGGGACTTTAACTACCCGGATATTAACTGGGAAACAGAAACCTGTGAAACCCATAAAGGCAACAGGTTTCTGCTAATAACCAAGAAAAATTATCTTTCACAATTGGTGCAGAATCCAACCAGAGGAGCAGCACTTTTAGACCTAATACTATCTAATAGACCTGACAGAATAACAAATCTGCAGGTGGTCGGGCATCTAGGAAATAGCGACCACAATATTGTACAGTTTCACCTGTCTTTCACTAGGGGGACTTGTCAGGGAGTCACAAAAACACTGAACTTTAGGAAGGCAAAGTTTGACCAGCTTAGAGATGCCCTTAATCTGGTAGACTGGGACAATATCCTCAGAAATAAGAATACAGATAATAAATGGGAAATGTTTAAGAACATCCTAAATAGGCAGTGTAAGCGGTTTATACCTTGTGGGAATAAAAGGACTAGAAATAGGAAAAACCCAATGTGGCTAAACAAAGAAGTAAGACAGGCAATTAACAGTAAAAAGAAAGCATTTGCACTACTAAAGCAGGATGGCACCATTGAAGCTCTAAAAAACTATAGGGAGAAAAATACTTTATCTAAAAAACTAATTAAAGCTGCCAAAAAGGAAACAGAGAAGCACATTGCTAAGGAGAGTAAAACTAATCCCAAACTGTTCTTCAACTATATCAATTGTAAAAGAATAAAAACTGAAAATGTAGGCCCCTTAAAAAATAGTGAGGAAAGAATGGTTGTAGATGACGAGGAAAAAGCTAACATATTAAACACCTTCTTCTCCACGGTATTCACGGTGGAAAATGAAATGCTAGGTGAAATCCCAAGAAACAATGAAAACCCTATATTAAGGGTCACCAATCTAACCCAAGAAGAGGTGCGAAACCGGCTAAATAAGATTAAAATAGATAAATCTCCGGGTCCGGATGGCATACACCCACAAGTACTAAGAGAACTAAGTAATGTAATAGATAAACCATTATTTCTTATTTTTAGGGACTCTATAGCGACAGGGTCTGTTCCGCAGGATTGGCGCATAGCAAATGTGGTGCCAATATTCAAAAAGGGCTCTAAAAGTGAACCTGGAAATTATAGGCCAGTAAGTCTAACCTCTATTGTTGGTAAAATATTTGAAGGGTTTCTGAGGGATGTTATTCTGGATTATCTCAATGAGAATAACTGTTTAACTCCATATCAGCATGGGTTTATGAGAAATCGCTCCTGTCAAACCAATCTAATCAGTTTTTATGAAGAGGTAAGCTATAGGCTGGACCACGGTGAGTCATTGGACGTGGTATATCTCGATTTTTCCAAAGCGTTTGATACCGTGCCGCACAAGAGGTTGGTACACAAAATGAGAATGCTTGGTCTGGGGGAAAATGTGTGTAAATGGGTTAGTAACTGGCTTAGTGATAGAAAGCAGAGGGTGGTTATAAATGGTATAGTCTCTAACTGGGTCGCTGTGACCAGTGGGGTACCGCAGGGGTCGGTATTGGGACCTGTTCTCTTCAACATATTCATTAATGATCTGGTAGAAGGTTTACACAGTAAAATATCGATATTTGCAGATGATACAAAACTATGTAAAGCAGTTAATACAAGAGAAGATAGTATTCTGCTACAGATGGATCTAGATAAGTTGGAAACTTGGGCTGAAAGGTGGCAGATGAGGTTTAACAATGATAAATGTAAGGTTATACACATGGGAAGAAGGAATCAATATCACCATTACACACTGAATGGGAAACCACTGGGTAAATCTGACAGGGAGAAGGACTTGGGGATCCTAGTTAATGATAAACTTACCTGGAGCAGCCAGTGCCAGGCAGCAGCTGCCAAGGCAAACAGGATCATGGGGTGCATTAAAAGAGGTCTGGATACACATGATGAGAGCATTATACTGCCTCTGTACAAATCCCTAGTTAGACCGCACATGGAGTACTGTGTCCAGTTTTGGGCACCGGTGCTCAGGAAGGATATAATGGAACTAGAGAGAGTACAAAGGAGGGCAACAAAATTAATAAAGGGGATGGGAGAACTACAATACCCAGATAGATTAGCGAAATTAGGATTATTTAGTCTAGAAAAAAGACGACTGAGGGGCGATCTAATAACCATGTATAAGTATATAAGGGGACAATACAAATATCTCGCTGAGGATCTGTTTATACCAAGGAAGGTGACGGGCACAAGGGGGCATTCTTTGCGTCTGGAGGAGAGAAGGTTTTTCCACCAACATAGAAGAGGATTCTTTACTGTTAGGGCAGTGAGAGTCTGGAATTGCTTGCCTGAGGAGGTGGTGATGGCGAACTCAGTCGAGGGGTTCAAGAGAGGCCTGGATGTCTTCCTGGAGCAGAACAATATTGTATCATACAATTATTAGGTTCTGTAGAAGGACGTAGATCTGGGGATTTATTATGATGGAATATAGGCTGAACTGGATGGACAAATGTCTTTTTTCGGCCTTACTAACTATGTTACTATGTTACTATGTTACTACAAGCACAGCTGTCATGCCGTCTGTTCAACGTGGATGGCCTTAGGACAGGGAGGAGGACAGCATGGTCAGTCATCCTGTTGCTGAGGACACGGAAGTCTTGCCTGTTAGCAGTCTGGCACGTATGGTTGACTTTATGCTGCACTGCACTGCACTTACTGTGACTCTTGCATTATTAAAATTTTTGGTGACACTCATTACTAGTTGATGACACTTCTAGACCCATGCTACAAGGAAAACATTCAATCTCTTCAATCTCTTCTTCCAGAGGCAGACAGGTGTACTAAAATGGTGCAGTACCAGAGGGCCCTTCTCATCTGAGTACGCTAGCAGCAGACGTCAGAGTTTGTTGTACAACCAAGGAGTACAGGCGAGAGAGACAGAAGTACAATCAAGCAAAGGCAGGGGAACAATAGCAAAGTTCTGGGACAGTTTTCCCATGGTGACGGCACAGAGGCAAGGGGTGCTGTAACAAGAAGTGCAATGTTTGGGAAGATGCTGAGGGAGTACCTTGCAGATCGTACAAACGTCCTCCATGATTCCTCTGTGCCTTTTAATTATTGAGTATCCAAGATGGCTCTCTACCTTGGAGGTCCTGGCCTGCCCTGCAGCTAGCATTCTGTCCGAGGGTGTTTTTAGTGCCGCTGGCGGAATTATTACTGACAAGCGCATCCGCCTGTCAACTGAAAATGCTGACAGGCTGACTCTTATAAAAATGAACAAGGGCTGGATTGGACAAGACTTCTGTACACCACGAATGAAAACAGCGAAACATAACCTCAAATACATTGGCTTTTTTGGGGAGGTGTATTCTCATGCACCTCTTCACAACCACACAAGGGTATACACTTCCTAATTTTGTTTATTTGGTGTTATCCTCCTACTTATCCTCATCCTCATCATCTACAACCACTATAACACCAGGGTGAGCGTATTCCTTGATGGAAAAGTCACTCAATTTTTGTTCAAGGGTGTTTTTATGATACCCGTTACAAATTTGAAACCCCAAAATTTTTTACTCCCCCAAGGGGAAATGTTTGTCAGCTTATACACTTAGTGTATGGACATTCAAAATGTAGGAGACCTGCTCCTTTAAATTGGGAAATAGAGACATATGAGGACATCTTCCATGTCTCTTCAGGCATTACCAATAGAGCACGAGGGTGAAGGTATTCCGTGATGCAACGGTCACTGAATTTTTGGGCAAGGGTGTTACGATGCCCATAAATAGTTACCAAAAATAAAGAATTTGTATCCCCAGGGGGAAATGTTTGTCAGCCCATGCACTTAGTGTATGGGCATTACGATTATAGGGGACCCGCTCCTTTAAATTGGGCTTATTTTTTAATGAGGCCTTCCTCCACGTTTCCTCATCCACCACCACTAGAACACCAGGGTGAACGTGTTCTATGCTGCTACAGCCAGTCATTTTTTGGCAAGGGTGTCTATGATCCCCATAAAAATTATTTAGAAATGTACCCCCCATGGGGAAATGTTTGTCAGCCCATGCACTTAGTGTATGAGCATTACGATTATAGGGAACCCACTCCTTTAAATTGGGCCTGTTTTTTAATGAGGCCTTCCTCCACATCTCATCATCCACCACCACTAGAACACCAGGGAGAACGTGTTAATTGCTGCTACAGCCAGTCTATATTTTGGCAAGGGCGTCTATGATCTCCATAAAAAAATTAAAAAAATGTACTCCCCATGAGGAAATTTTTGGCAGCCCATACACTTAGTGTATGAGCATTACGAGTCTAGGGGACCCACTCCTTTGTTATGGGACAGTTTTTTTATGGGGTCCTCCTCCATGTTTCTTCCAAGGGGGGATTGGGGTGCGTGCAAATTTGGGTCAAGGCAGCCCTTGCATTCAATGCATAAGGAAACAGTATGGCAGGACCAATGAAGAATGTGAACTGGATTTTCCTGTGGCCATCCAGTACCTGGGTTCAAAGGCTTCTTGGGGTTCATATGACTTGGTAGCAGGGCAGGCCTTGCAGTCAATGCATAAGAAAACAGTATGGGAGTACAAAATGAACAATGCAAAGTGGGTTTTCCTGTGGCCATCCAGTACCTGGATCCAAAGACTTATTGGGGTGCATATGACTTGGTAGCAGGGCAGGCCTTGCAGTCAATACATAAGAAAATGGTATGGGAGAACAAAATGAACAATGCGAAGTGGGTTTTCCTATGGCCAACCAGTACCTGGGTTTAAAGGCTTCTTGGGGTTCATATTACCTTGCCTTCTATGCAGATCATGACTAAGACCACCAGGTCGAAACGCGTAGATTGTTATTAGGCTCTGTAGCCAGTGTGTATTGAGTGCTGAATACCATATATATATATATATATATATAAACATAATTTTATTATATTTTCATTAAAAGTTATTTTTTTACCCTCACCATTTCCTGGACACACCTGCTCTTCTATATGGGGATAATATTCCAGATAGTGCAGCAAAAAGGCATTCATATGTCGGGCTCTACTGTTGTGAATTCTGTTGTCGGGCTCCCTCCTGTGGTCATGAATGGTACTTCGGCTGGTTCTGTCCATGGACTTCCTCTGGTGGCTGTGGGTGTTTCTGAGTTTCCTTCCACAGGTGATGAGGCTAAGTCGTTAGTGGGCTGCTCTATTTAACTCCACTTAGATCTTTGCCCCATGCCACCTGTCAATGTTGTACTATTGGTCTAGTTCGCTCCTGGATCGTTCTGGGTACCTGTTTATTCTAGCAGAAGCTAAGTTCCTCTTTGCTATTTTCTTGTTTGCTATTTTTTCTGTCCAGCTTGCTATTGTGAATATTGCCTTGCTTGCTGGAAGCTCTGGGACGCAGAGGGGCGCCTCCGCACCGTGAGTCAGTGCGGAAGGTTTTTTTTTCCCTGCTCACTCTGCGTGGCTTTTTGTAGGTTTTTGTGCTGACTGCAAAGTTACCTTTCCTATCCTCTGTCTGTTCAGCAAGTCGGGCCTCTCTTTGCTAAATCTATTTCATCTCTGTGTTTGTGATTTCATCTTACTCACAGTCAATATATGTGGGGGCTGCCTTTTCCTTTGGGGAATTTCTCTGAGGCAAGGTAGGCTTTATTTTCCTATCTTTAGGGCTAGCTAGTTCTGAGGCTGTGACGAGTTGCATAGGGAGCGTAAGGAGCAATCCACGGCTATTTCTAGTGTGTGATAGGACTAGGGATTGCGGTCAGCAGAGTTTCCACTTCCCAGAGCTGTCCTGTATTTTTGTAGCTATCAGGTCTTTCCGGGTGCTCTTGACCACCAGGTCCATTATTGTCCTAACCACCAGGTCATAACACTCTACATGAGGTCCAAGCCCATGCTGTGTTGGTGGCTGGGTGACATTGAGGCTCATTTCCTCCATCCTCTCCCATCAACCATAAACAACAGAGAGGGAAGGATTATCCTCTTCATCTGACAGTTGCTAGCCTATCAGCTCTTCCTCCTCCATTTGTTCCTCCGATCTTGCACCTTCGATAATAGCTTATCTGTATCACCAGCCACTCTAGTTCACCCTACCATGGCACCTGCCTGTGTGATGACAGTCTTGAACTTAGAGACAATGTTATCCCTTCCTCATCCTCCTCTGCTTCTTCCTCTTCTTCTGGGACCACCGTCTCCTCCCGCAGGATATTCAAAGTCTGCTCCAGCATATAGATGACTGGAATAGTGATGCTGATGACTGCGTCATCAGTGCTAACCATCTTAGTAGCCATTTTGAAGCTGTGCAGAAGGGTGCAGAGGTCTTTAATCTGTGCCCACTCTGTAAATCTGATATGCACCACCTCCGTACTGCGTTGGCCTAGGCAACATGACATGAAATATTGCATCAGGGTTCTTGCTGCTGCCACAGCCGCTGCAACATATGCAGAGAGGAATTCCACCGTGTCGGCACTTCGCATATCAACCTGTTAACTGGCATGGACAAAGAACTCTGTTTCGATGCAAGTTAATGACCAGAGGGGTGCGATTGACAGAAACGAGCACACAGCTTACATGCTTTCTGGAGCAGTTCACCCAGGCCAAGATAGTGGCTGAGAAAATGCTGTACCACCAGGTTGAGGCTGTGAGCCATGCAAGGCATGTGTGTGAGCTTACCTCATCTTAAGGCCACCACTTGATACGGCCTTCCCTGGATGCAGGTTCAACCAATACAGCCATTGGTGAAACTCAGGCTGGAGAGCTGTCTACAACTCTTCAGCTGTATGACTACGATCTCCAAGGCATATCAATTTTAAAACTGCCTGATTGCGGTGAGCCCTGGCTGCACAGTAAGGAGGTGGCGGGGGTTCACTTTGCACTGTTGGAATGTGTGTGTCTCATTAAGGCAGAGGTTAAAGGGCGCAGGTGGAGGCCCTAGAGGATATCGAGGAGGCAGAAGCAATGGAACAAGTGTTGAATGCAGAGGTTTGTCCTGCAAGCCTTGTGGTTTCCAAGATTTGTGGAGCAGCGCCTGCCCCCACAGCCACCAGAGTCACCCACTGCTAAGTCAGCGAGATGTAACGCCGTTGGCCATGCTTACTCGTCCAAGTGTCTGTGGTGAATTGCACACTGGCAGACAGAGATTTTGTCAAGGAACGGGTGATGCTGTCTTCGACATGCTGGTGTAGCGCAGGCACAGCTTTCTTAGAAAAGTAATGGTCACTGGGTAATTGGTACTGGGGACTACGAAGGCCATCAGCTTTCGGAAACCATCTGTATCTACCAGGCACAAAGGCAGCATTTATGTGGCCAACAGATTGGAGATGGTGGAGTTCAACTGTTTTATTTTGTCATGCGTAGGAGGAAACAATCTTTTACGTGACCACAACTGCGGAACTGTGGGCTGGCTGCAGTACTGTCAGAGGGCTGAGTACAGTGAACTTGACAAACTGCTGGACCATGAGAAAGGTACAGGTGGAGAGGTTACTGTGGATTGAGAAACTTGTAGCGTGCTCATTCTATGAGATCGGTCAAAACCAGCAGGCATGTCCGCTTCCATTAGAGATGGAGGTGGGCTCTCAGTCAGCGTGACTGAAGTGGGTAAAGAACCCGAGGTCCTGCGGTCAAAGACCTGGGTCTCAATAGTTTGCACTGTAATAGAGGAGGAGGAAGAAGCAGCAGATGCGATTGATGGGGCGACTGATGGTTGTTGAGGTCCGCTGGTCCACATTTTTGCGCAGTGGGATTCCCACAGTAAAGCATGTTGATTACGCATGTGAAGGTTCAAAAATGTAGTAGTCAAATTATTGCACTTTTTACCTCGACCCAGTTTTTTTTTTTTTTGCAAAGTTGGCAGATTACGTGATTTGGCTCATCCTTTGCAGTGTCAAAAAAGGCCCAGTCTAAGCAACCCTTGCCATGCCTGTGAGCTTCAGACCTGTCGACAATGATGGTCAGAGGCACATTTGTGGCTGATGGTGCATCGCTCATCGTGGCTGCATCACTACGTGTCTGCGATGGACGGCGCAGCGTAACCTCATCGTCTTCCTCCTCGGATGACCTACTCAGCTGTGTGCCCCTATGTTCCATCGAACTGGGATTTAACACCTCATTATCATCCTCTGTGTTATCACATTCCTGGCCATTGGAGTCACTCTCCTCCTCTTCTTGCCCTGACAGCACAGTACAGTCCATGTGAGCCTCAGATATCTGAGTCTCATCAGAGTCACCTCCTCCCAGGGGTTAACATCCTGACAAGTGTCAGGATGCTGTTTGGATTGTACTTAGTCCTACCCCAGATCAAGCTAGAAACATGTTGGACATCAGTGCAGATTTCCTGCTCTTGACTCTGCAAAGCTTTTGAGTACACTTGTGATGAACATGGCATAGAATGTGTGAACAGCTCTTCAGACTCACCCCTCTGTGGTTCAGTACAATCAGTTGAACGGTTAGATAGTTGAGATGCGGAGGGAAACAATGGGAATTTTTGTGCTACTTCTGTGGACTGTACTGGGTTTGATGTTGAGGTGGAGGAAGAGGAGGAGAGGCCACTTGAATCTGCAATTGCCATCCACTCGAGTACATGTTCTTTCTGGGCATCATCAATAACGCATACCGCTGGACTTCTGCCAAAAAAAGATAGTGGTGTAGCCTATCCAGTAACATAAATTGTCAGTTGTCTTTGCATAAGATCTGATGTTTGTGAAAGCACTGGTAAAGCAACATTACCACCTACCCCATGTACACCTTGCACACCAAGCCTAATTCCCCTTCCACCACGGCCTCGCTTTTTCCAAGTCATGTTGCTCTGATAGTGTGGTAGGAGCACAGTATTAGTAACCAAATATTCAATTTTAAACTCTGCACACAGCTGAGTTTCAGTGCCAGTAAATTCAAAGTTGAAATATGGCATGCTATACCATGTTAGTCACAGAAAAAAGAATTGCTTGAGTGTGGATGAAGCCTGTATGACAAAGAAGTTAAGCTAGAAACAATTTTTAAGTCAGATCCCTTACTGTATGACATTATAACAGAAGAATTTGTTGTCGCCTACGGAACAGGCCTCAATAACACACTAGATGCTTCAAACTATTTTAAAGTCAGGTCCATTACTATATGACGTTAATAACAAAAGATGTTTTTGTAGCCTACGGATCAGTCCTCTATAATGGTAATGAGTGAATTTTTTGAAAAACAATCGCCAAATATAAATTTGGCACGGATATGGCAAATTTGGATGCGTGATCAGAAACCGAAGCAAAATTGTATAAAATCGGTAAAAATCGGTAATATTTGATAAAAGTGCGGGAAAATATTTGCGTTGCCACAAAAATATTTTTAGCACTTTGGCAATGATAATAGTGGTGTATGATGAGGGTTTGGCATGGTTTTGATGAGGGGAGGGAGTTTGCAGAGCTAAGAGGTGCGGCGCTCTTGTAAGCAGTCATTTTTTTCCTAACTATATGTGTGCATGTTGCAGCTAGCCTACCAGGGTGCAGGAAGCACCCACAAGGTCCTGACACAATGGCTTGTGTCATTGGCTGTGGAAATCACATGTCCCTTTCAATATAAATTGCAGACACCTTGTCTTAGAGCTATTTTGACACTGATACAGAGCAGAGAGGCTGCTCCTGATGCTGCCACTGTTAACAGCAGGATTTTAGCTAGTTGGGCGGTTGTATATTAGCCAAATAGTGTAGCTAGATAGTGTCCAGTGTAGCTGTAAAATTTACCTTCCAGAATTATTTTTTGGGGGGCATTACAGAGGTCCACAGACAAAGCCAACAGGGCACATGTTCTATAAGTGTGTTTTGCACTGCTTCTGTCATGCTCCATGCACAAGTATAGTATTCTAAATAATATTTTTTTAAGTGTGAAAAAGCCTGCTGTATCCCACATTTTAGCTAGTTAGCTAGGTGATTGTATATCAGTCAGTGTAGCTAGCTATTGTCCAGTGTGGCTGTTAAATTTATCTTCAAGCATTTTTTTCTTTTTTGGCCATACTGAGGTCCACATAGAAAGCCAGCAGGGCACATATTGTGCACTGCTTCTATTGTGCTGCATACACGACTATAGCAAATAATATTTTTTCAGTAGCTAAACGTGAAACAGCCTGCTGTATCCTACCTTGCCATTGCGTGCTGTGGTGATATGAAACTGTAGACTTATGGCACATTAAAAAAATATATAATTTTTTCAGTTGCTGAATGTGATACAGCCCGCCGTATCCAACATTGTCATTTTGTGTCAGTGATATGAAGCTGTCTGCAGACATCAAGCACATTAAAATATTTTTTTTTCTGTTGATAAATGTAATAAAGTCCACTATATCCAAACTTTTCATTTAGTGGCATTGAAATTGTTCTGTGTGCAGAGCTGTTGCACATTAAAATTATTATTACTTTTTTTACAAACGTGATACAGCAGCCGAGATCTGAATTTGAAATTGTTTTGGGCCTATCTTCTAGATTATGTACATCTTTGGCATTCAATTTCTCACAGACATCTTTTATACCTACCTTGAGATGCGCATCTGTCACACCTATCTTCTGATGAGCATTAAACAATATCTGGTAATTGGTGTTGGGTAGATGAGTAATTAATTAATATGTAGTTGTAGGCTGGTTCCTGGATCTCATACTTCCCGTAGCCAACCTGTTATTGATCCTGTTGTACATTCCCATTACTGCCCCCCAAAATTATTTTGTTACTAACGTTATACAGTAGAGGACATGTGACCTTGAAATTGTTTGGAGCAGATCTTCTTTGTCATATAGGCCTCATCGACACTAAAACAATTCTTTCTAATGTGAGTAACGTGATTCATCATGCCATATTTCACCTTCTAATTCTGTGCTGCGGAAATTCAGCTGTGTGCAGAGGTTGTGCAGAGTAAAAAATCAATTTTTAGTTGCTAATAGTGTGCATGCTATCTGAGCAACATGACTGTGAAAAATTGAAGTTGTGGAAGAAGTGGGATTAGGCTTGGTGTTTGAGGTGTGTGTGGGCTAGGTGTTATTGTTTCTGAAAGCATTAGTGACCCATTAACGTGACGTCCTATCCAAAGACAATTGACAACTTCTGTTACTGAATGTTAGCAGCCACAAAAACCTCACTGACATGGTTCCGTCAGAAATAATAGCTATAGTTAGCCCATATTAACAAAGAAGAAAGGTATACCCACTCAATACAACATATTATAAAGAGGAGAAAGAAGAGCTATACTAGGTATATATATAAAAATCCAAAATTTATTGACAAATCACATAGTTTAACCATACATGTACAAAAGCAATAATTCATGTGCAGGAACAGTACACCGGGATGGACAGGATCCACCAAAAAACCTTAATGACTATAGGTCAAATCAGCTAACCATAAGGTGCATAGTGCTAACATCTGGGCAAGTGTACCTGCCAAAGCAGCGCCCCATATAAGCCTATCCCCCAGTGAGGCAAATATCAAAGCATGGGGAAATAGGCAGGCACTTACCAAGGTGAAGATTGGAGGATCCAAGGCCAGGTGTATAACAAGAAGCCCCCCGACGCGCGTTTCGCGTCCCTCTTTGACCGCTTTCTCAAGGGAGTACCGAATCGCCTGTTCGTAGGACCTTTAAGGGTCAGGGGTGAGTCACATGCGGCGTGTGGGCCAATCCGAGTGGTCAAAAAGCGGCGCATGCGCACCGCGAGCCCCAGGTCCTGGCAGTGCACCGCAGCGTCGCGTGCTACTGCGCACGCGCGGGGAATACACAAAATTCCCCAGGCGTGCGAGCAGGGCAAAGCAACGCCGCGCCGCATACCAGGAGTCCCGGGCCGCGGCGCGCATGCGCACAACCACTAGATCACCAATGAGTGTTAAGAAACATGCTGCTATCGTGACAAATATAAATATACATAATAAAGATACATAGCTTGTTCCAAATATGGAGGGGACATGTATATACACTAACAGAGGGAGAAATAATAATTATACGACGGAGAATCATAATTGTATACATAATGGAACAGTCCAGTTGTGATCCAGTTGAAAAGTATTTCTCTCTCCGCAGATTTCTCACAGTGCCCTCCAGAACGGCCAGGGACTCCTGGTATGCGGCGCGGCGTCGCTTTGCCCTGCTCGCACGCCTGGGGAATTTCGTGTATTCCCTGCGCGTGCGCAGTAGCGCGCGATGCTGCGGTGCACTGCCAGGACCTGGGGCTCGCGGTGCGCATGCGCCGCTTTTTGACCACTCAGATTGGCCCACACGCCGCATGTGACTCACACCTGACCCTTAAAGGTCCTACGAACAGGCGATTCGGTACTCCCTTGAGAAAGCGGTCAAAGAGGGATGCGAAACGCGCGTTGGGGGGCTTCTTGTTATACACCTGGCCTTGGATCCTCCAATTTTCACCTTGGTAAGTGCCTGCCTATTTCCCCATGCTTTGATATTTGCCTCACTGGGGGCTAGGCTTATATGGGGCGCTGCTTTGGCAGGTACACTTGCCCAGATGTTAGCACTATGCACCTTATGGTTAGCTGATTTGACCTATAGTCATTAAGGTTTTTTGGTGGATCCTGTCCATCTCGGTGTACTGTTCCTGCACATGAATTATTGCTTTTGTACATGTATGGTTAAACTATGTGATTTGTCAATAAATTTTGGATTTTTATATATATACCTAGTATAGCTCTTCTTTCTCCTCTTTATAATATGTTACTGAATGTTGTAGTTTTTAGTGTGCTGCATTGTTCTTGTGTAATTGCAGTCTCTGATATCTTTAGTGGGGCTTATACGCCTGCTGCTGCTGGTGATGTTAACAATAATTTGTGTAAATGTGAACAGTTCTGCTTGCGTAACCATCTGCTTGTTTGCGTGTAGTGGAAGATCTGTCGGTCCCTATTATACTATTTCTACTGTGGTGAAATTGATGCCACTTTGTTAATGTTGGACACTAGAGTTAAGCGACTTTTGTTTTTATAGGATCGGGTCGGATTTCACGAAACCCGACATTTTCAAAAGTTGGGTCGAGTGAAATCGGCCGATCCTATAGAAAAGTCGGGGTCGGGGTCGGCCGAAACACGAAACCCAATGCAGTGCATTGGGTTTCTAATGGTTCCCAGGGTCTGAAGGAGAGGAAACTCTCCTTCAGGCCCTGCGATCCATATTAATGTGTAAAATGAAGAATAAAAATAAAAAATATTGCTATACTCACCCTCGGACGCGCCCTGGTTGTAACTGGGAGCCTTCCTTCCTAAGAATGAGCGCCTGAAGGACCTTTCGATGACGTCGCGGCTTGTGATTGGTCGCATGAGCAGTCACATGGGCGTCACGCGACCAATCACAAGCCGCGACGTCATCGAAAGGTCCTTCAAGCGCTGATTCTTAGGAAGGAAGGCTGCGGGTTAGAACCAGGGCGCGTCCGAGGGTGAGTATATACCTATTATCAGATGCTGGTAACTCACTTCTAGCCCTCTCGCCCCGCACTAGACAGGAGGAAATGGGCGGTCCAGTGTCCAGATCAGGACCTCCTGAGGTAACAGATAAAGCGCATGGGGGAGGGGGAGGCTCTTTGTGCTGTTCTGTCAGCTCCAATCTCCTATGCTGACTGCAGGTTGGAGCTAGTACAGGAGAGCAATGCAGTGATGTTGCCACCCTCTTCTGCACAGCAGCTGTCTGCCACCTGAGAAAACATGCTCAACTTGCCTCATTATAGGTGTGCCCCTGGTCTTTGTTCACCATATAACTATAGGATTAGTAATGGATAGGTGTCTTATAGACACATCTCCATTACTAATCTGTGAGCGTGATATCACCGGACAATACAGGTGACATCAACCCCACAAATATTAGCCTCACTTGCCACCGCTACAGGGTAAGTGGGAAGAGCCGGGCAAAGCACCTGAATTGGCGCATCTAATAGATGTGCCTTTTCTGGGCAGCTGTGGGCTTTTATTTTTAGGCTGTGGGGGGGGCAATATTAATGGCCCCTTACTAGCCATAAAATACCAGCCTCCAGCTGTCTGCTTTAGCAAGGCTGGTTGTCAAAAATGGGGGGCCCACGCCGTATTTTTTATTTATTTAAATAATTAAATAATTAAAAAACTAGCCGTGCTGAAGCTGACAGCTGAGGGTTGCAGCCCCCAGCTGTAAGTTTTGCATAACTGGATATAGAAAATACAGGGGAACCTACAGTTTTTTTTCATTTATTTATTTATAGTGGAGATGGCGGCTGATGAATCCCCCCTTCAGCCGCTCCTGCTGTCACTGTTATTAGCAGCAGGGATAGGCTGATGGGAGTAATAGTCCCAACAGCCGCCGCTTGCTTTTTTATCAATTAAATGTAACTCTTATCATTCTCCCCTGTGCGCCAATCGCCGGCAGAGCAGGGGAGAATGATGAGAGCCATGTTCAGCACCCGGCTCCTGGGAACAGCGCTTACTGTAACTGTAACGCTTTCCTGGCGCCCATCCGTGTGGTACTGATGAGGCACACGCATGCTACACGTATACCATACATATTACACACACGGACACTGACATCTCCTTTACCGGAAATATCAGGATGTGTGAAATAGACCTTATAGTGGGTTTTTATGTTTGGCTGCTGTCACACACTAAAACAGGCTTTTTATTGCAAAAAATGGATTTTGCATTGCCACATTTTGAGAGCTATAATATTTCCATATTTTGGCCCACAGAGTTATGTGAGGTCTTGTTTTTAGTGGGACGAGTTGACGTTTTTATTGGTAGCATTTTTGGGCACATGACATTTTTTGATCGCTTTCTATTCCGATTTTTGGGAGGCAGAATGAACAAAAACCAGCAATTCATGAAGTTCTTTTGGGGGAGGCATCTATATAGTTCCATATGGAGTAAAATTGATAAGGCAGTTATATTCTTTGGGTCAGTACGATTACAGCGATACCTCATTTTCCTTTTTTTATGTTTTGGCGCTTTTATACAATAAAATCTATTTTGAAGACACAAAAGCGCACAGAGAGGTCAAAAATACTCTGTTGTAAAAAAGTCACAGTAAATAAGCAAGTGCTAGTCAAAAAATGAAAAAAATACAGGGTATTTAGTTAATACGTTTTTTTGCAAAAAAATGTATGTTAAGCTGCTCCACCAAACGCCAAGGTATACCCATAATAGAGCAGTCCTATCTAATGTATATAAACTATTTTATAGAAAAAATAATTATTTTTGCATCACTTTATTCTGAAAGCTATAACTTTTTTATATTTCTGCTGATGGAGCTGTATTGCAGCTTGCTTTTTGCGGGACAAGATGACGTTTTCAGCTGTACCATGTTTATTTAATCCATATTTTGGATCTCGTGTTATTCCACTTTTTGTTCCTGCTGTATGATGATAAAGCATTGTTTTTTGCCTTGATTTTTATTTTTATTTTTTATGGTGTTCACTGAAGGGGTTAACTCGTGGGACAGTATTATAGGTCGGGTTGTTGTGGACTCGGCTATACCAAATATGTGTACTTCTATTATTTTAGATTTTTTTTTTCATTCAAATATTTATTTAGTGAGAGAATATAAATTTATTTTTGTAAATTTAGTTTTGTAATTAGTATTTTTTAAAATATTTTTACAATAATTAAAAAAATTTTTTTTAACTTTTCTAACTTTCTTACTTTGTCCCACTATGGGACAATCAATTTTTGCAGGCTGATCGCTTCTATAACATACAAATGAAGTAGCATCTGCATGCTATGGGAGCTGTTAGCTCTGCACTGACAGGGAGACTTGCTGATCCTGCACTGCGCATGATCAACAAGCTTTCTTGCTCTGGTGACCCAGATGTCGACCGACATCCACTCACCATTCCAATGATCAGGACCCCACCTCATGCCGTGGGGTCTCCGATCCAAAGGCAGAGGGGCTGTCAGCCCTGCACCGGCCTCCGGAATGCTGCGATCATGTTCAATCACAGTATTTCAGGGGATAAAGTGCTGGGAGCAGTCTGTGACTGCTCCTGGCACCTAGTGCTGGGTGTCAGCTGTCAGAATCTGCTGGCACCCTGCGGCGATCATTCAGATGTAATATTCCGTCCATGGTCAAATTGGGCCAGGTCACATGGACGGAATATTACGTCTGATGTCAGAAAGGGGTTAAATAGTGTGGGCGAGCAGGTAGTGGTTGTGGTCCCGGGGGAAGAGGAGGAAGCGTCTATCCCAGTAATTATTTTTCTACCCACACTACAAAGACATACAGATAGTAAATTTAGATTGTGAGTCCAAATGGTGACAGTAATGTCTGTAAAGCGAATGTTGAATTATTACCCCCAAAAAAATTGAAAGTAATGCTCAGCCACATATCAGTTTCGTAGATTACTATTGTCAGAAAAATGTAAGGCTAGTAACACAGGTAGTTGACTAAAAGACAGTGGAGGACTGCTGGTATCGAAGGCCTACTGCTACAGGCAAAACACATGAAGGAGACCCAACGCGGAATGTACACATTTAGAAATTCAGATTTAAGTGTAAAATAAAGAATAAAAATAAAAAATATTGCTATACTCACCCTCGGAGCTGTGCTTTCCGGCCGCTGTGCTTACACAGGGCAGAGAAGCAGAGCGCCGAGGGACAGACAGCCGAAGGTAAGTATGTAGTGTTTTTTTTTTTTTTTTTTACTTTTACACTGGTAACCAGGGTAAACATCGGGTTACTAAGCGCGGCCCTGCGCTTAGTAACCCGATGTTTACCCTGGTTACCGGCATAGTTGGTCGCTGGAGAGCTGTCTGCGTGACAGCTCTCCAGCGACCAAACAGCGACGCTGCAGCGATCCGGATCGTTGTCGGTATCGCTGCAGCATCGCTTAGTGTGACGGTACCTTAACAAAGAGCCTTATCACATACTGTTTACAGTGCACAAGCCTGATTGTAATTTTTTTTTTCTTTTTAGTTTACTGACATCTAAAATTACAATGGCACAGTCTACTTCCAGGGGATTGACTGACCATGAAATCAAGGAGATTGTTTTCAATAGTGATGAAGAAAGTGAAATTTATGGGATGAATGGTCTGATTTACTGTGGCAAAGAAGCTGATGCTCTAGTCCAGAAAGACCTATGTTCCCACATAGTAAAAACACTTGCTCTACCAATTTTCAATTCAGGAAAAAATATTACAATGGATAATTACTTTACCAATTTTGAAATGGCCAACTTTTTGCTTCAAAAGCAACTTACACTTGTTCGTACTATGAGGCCAAACCGCCGCGAAATTCCTCCAATCATGAAGCACAATGCACAGCGAACAATCTACGAGAGTGTATTCGGTTTCTGCAATCAAGCAACAATGGCGTCTTATAAAGCCAAGAAAGAAAAATCCGTGATATTACTGAGTACAATGCATCATGATGGAAGTATTGACACCAATAACTGGAAAAAAAAACCTGAAATCATACTGCATTATAATAAGACAAAAAGAGGTGTTGACAAGATGGACGAAATGATTGGAGAGTGTTCGTGCAAAAGGCAGACTAAACGTTGGCCTGTTGCCCTTTTTTCCAATATCCTTGATGTGTCAGCCTTCAATAGCTACATTGTTTATTGTCAAACTAATCCAGAATTCCATGCCAACAGGAAAGACAAGACGTCTATTTTTGACAGAACTTTGTTATGAAATTTTGATGCCTACTATGATGGAGAGAAGCAGCATGATATGCTTATCAAGGCAAATTACGGAGGCAATGTTCCGATGTGGAATACGCTTTCTGAAACATCCAGAGCAAAGAGAAAAAAAAGAAAGCACTGCTATATTTGTTCAGCAAAGAAGGAAAGAAAATCGGAGCGTTTCTGTTCTACTTGCGGACAAAACGTATGCAAGGAACATTCAGCCGAAAAAATAATATGCGAGAATTGTCGGGGGAATATGTAAAGTTACAAATAAATATTCCTGCACCAAGTTTGATACAACCAAAAAATGTTTTCATAACAAAATTGCATATAGAATGCCTATATTTGACGTGCCTGTTTACTTACTTTTTTGTTGTTTTATGCACATAATTATGTTTTGAAATATACACATCTTAGGCTGTGTTCCCAGTAGCGTTGGGGTTCACCAGAAGGGGATCCATAATGGATCTGACCTCCTGGTAACTCCAGCTAAGGCTGCTGGAATGCCGGGATTCCGCCAGCCTTTGCTGGGGTCAACAGGAGGTCAGATCCATTACGGATACCCTCCTGGCGGACCCCAGCGCTAGTTGGAATGCATCCTTACCTTGCAATTGTAAAATAAATTTTGAAAAGTATTTTTATTTAAGTTATTCCGTGTTATTCGCACACAGGCCTAAAAGGCCCCAGGTGCGTGAATATGCGGTAGTCCCAAAAAAAGGTTGTTATACTGAAATGCCTATAACATAAAAATATATGAATAACTGGAAATTACTAACAACTATATACCTGTGGAATACCTAGAGTTTCAATATTCTAACTAAAGTAATTTTACAGAAAATAGAAAACAAGTAACCTGGCAGGCCTGTGAGGCCCCAGGTATGCGTCCGCCAGCCTTAGCTGGGGTCACCAGGAGGTCAGATCCATTACGGAATCCCGTCCTGGCGGACCCCTGCGCTAGTGGGAATGCATCCTTACTTTGCAATAAACTTTGAAAAGTATTTTTATTTGAGTTATTCCATGATAATTGTAAACAGGCCTAAAAGGCCCCAGGTGCGTGAATGTGTAGATTTCTATGGGTATGTGTTCTAGGGTTAATAGAATTAAGAAGTAAATAAATCTGTGTCCACTCTGCTCCCATGCCACTAACTCAAAAGAAAATCACCACTCCTGTGGTGAACTATAACTCCCAGCATACCATAGGAGCTGCTATACATGCTGGGAGTTATAGTTCTCCTCAAAGGCATATGGATAATAGTCAACCATGTGATATAAATGGCACCTATGGGATTGTAAAGGGAATCTGATGGCTGATACATGCTGCTCTATCCACAGGCTGCATGTATCAGACACTGGCAGTACGATCTCAGCCAGGTATGTTTTTCTCTGTGATACCACAGCGTTTCAGAGACAAACATACCTGGCTTAGATCGTACAGCCAATGCCGGATACGTGCTGCCCATGGGTCACACAGCAGGTATCAGTGGTCAGGTTCACTTTAAGGGTATGATCCCATGGTCGGTATTAGGCAGGACTTTGGATGCAGCACATCTCCGCTCCGTCCAAAGCGCTGCCGGCTTCTTAACGCCGGTGATTCTGCATGTGTTCATTGAACTGTGCGGAATCACCGCATCCTATACATTGTACTGGTGATATTTATCTTGCGGAGGCTTGTGTCTCCACAAGACAAATAGACATGCTGCGGTCTGGAAAAACGCGCGGCATATGCGTCCCCACAGGGAAGCCAGAGGCGACTGTGCACGCATAGTGGACATAGGATTTCTTGAAATCCCATCCACTATGCTGTAACATCTGGACGCTGCGGGTTGGATGCTGCGGATGTACACAATGTCCAAACCGCAGCGTTTACTGACCATGAGAACATACCCTAAAGGGTTTGTTCAGCGCTGCTTACTTTGACATTGGGAGGAGAACAGCATTGAAGACATAGTCTACACAGATACCTGACAGGACAGATGCATGATTGGCAGCTATCATGGACGTGTCTTGTGTGTATGGTTTCACACAGGATATCAGCACTACTCAGTTCCCAATGTGGAAATAAACAGAGCTGGAGAAACCCTTTAAGCCAACTGTATAACAATAAGGGTATGTTCACACGTTCAGGATTTCCATCCTTTTTTTTTCAGGACAGTTTTTTTAAAAAACTGCAGCTCTTGGCAGAAAACGCAGGTCCTTTTTTTGTCCTTTTTTGATGCGTTTTTGATGCGTTTTTGATGCGTTTTTTGATGCGTTTTTTGATGCTTTTTTTATCCTTTTTTTACTGTGTGTTTCCTAGGAAGCTTTTTAGGGCTAAAATGGCTGAAAATACCCTAACCCTACCCCTAACCCTAACCCTACCCCTACCCCTAACCCTACCCCTAACCCTACCCCTAACCCTACCCCTACCCCTAACCCTACCCCTACCCCTAACCCTACCCCTAACCCTACCCCTAACCCTACCCCTAACCCTAACCCTACCCCTAACCCTACCCCTAACCCTAACCCTACCCCTAACCCTACCCCTAACCCTAACCCTACCCCTACCCCTAACCCTACCCCTAACCCTACCCCTAACCCTACCCCTAACCCTAACCCTATTCTAACCTTAGTGAAAAAAAAAAAAAAAAATATCTTAATTTTTTTATTGTCCCTACCAATGGGGGTGACAAAGTGGGGGGGGTGTCATTTACTATTTTTTTATTTTGATCACTGAGATAGGTTACATCTCAGTGATCAAAATGCACTTTGGAGCGAATCTGCCGGCCGGCAGATTCGGCGGGCGCACTGCGCATGCGCCCGCCATTTTGCAAGATGGCGGCGCCCAGGGAGAAGACGGCCGGACGGACACCGGGACGCCGGGTAAGTATAAGGGGGGGAGATTAGGGCACGGGGGGGGGGGCATCGGAGCACTGGGGGGGGGCATCGGAGCACGGGGGGGGCATCGGAGCACGGGGGGGCGGGATCGGAGCACGGGGGGGCAGCCACACTCCGCCCACGCACTTCCGCCCGCTCCCCCGCACTTCCTGCTGCAGCGGTTCTGCACATCAAATCGCAGTAAAACCCGCAGATATATTTTTGATCTGCGGGTTTTACTGCGATTTTGACCTCACAATGGAGGTCTATGGGTGCAGAACCGCTGCGGTTCAGGAAGAAGAATTGACATGCTCCTTCTTTTTTCCGGGAGCTATTCAGCGCGGCTTTTTTTTTACAATTTCCGGACCATGTGCACAGTGTGTCCTGTTTTCCATAGGGTACAGTGTACTGTACCCTGCATGGAAAACAGCTGCGGAACCGCAGCGGCAAAACCGCCGCGGTTCCGCGGTAAAAAACGCACTGTGTGAACATGGCCTAATAACTCTAGACAGAAAAATTATACTTAGTGGTCAATCATTTTTTCTTTTTTTTGTTTGTGGAAATATATGTAAAAAAAATATATAAATTTGATATCTTTGTAATCATATGAAAAGCAAGAATTAAGTTGACTTGTCATTTATACCGCACAGTCAGCTCCACTTACGGTATATATGCACAGTACAATGGAAGACTTACCCCTCTGCAGTTTATTGTAAAAGAATACAAACTTCTGCTGCGCCCGGTGTCTATTATTATCTACATCTCTGACATCACATCAATAGCGCTACAGAGTATTAGCTGCTGAGCTCCCTGATTGGCTGCAGCACTATTAACATGACATCAGAACTGTAGACCCTGGATCTGAGTGTGAATAAAGTGCAGTTTTTAATCACACAAAGAACGTGGGGGGGTAGTGCCATGTGATGTTTTATTGAATAGCACTCGGCCCAGTGTTATTCTATGGGGCAGAGCAGTTCAGCGATTATTTTCTCATGCTGAATCGGCATGAGAGAACAATGGCAGCATGCTGTGATTGGCTGTATGCTCTGCTCACACGCACCCCTGTACAAGTCTATGGGTCTGAGTGAAACATCACACTGCACTCAGATACCACCCAGTGCAATCCGATATACACAGAGTCAGGCCATGGAGGAGACGAAGAAATTACTTTCTCTGTCTCCTCCGCTTCTGTGCTGTGATTCTCTCATGAGAGAGCGTCGGAGCACAGAGCATTTACACTCGAATCACGCTCGCAGTGTAAGGAGGTTGCTTTCCCTGCTCCTTACCTGGAACCACTTAGTCAGACAGCTGGGTTTTGGGAGGAATAATTTCTGCCCTGGACAGAAGGGACCATGTGACTGCTGGGGGCAGAGAGGAAGAGAGAGGGGTGTGATCAGAAAAGAGTGGAAGAGCTGAGCGCGCGAGACAGAGGGGTCAGCGAGCCAGAGAGAGAGCAGGCTGCAGCTCCCCGAAAGAGAGTGCTCCCTGTGAGGGCACTGAGGCTGAGATACCAGCCGTCGTGATGGCTGGATGTGAGAGTGTGGACTTGGAAACCTCCGTAATCAGAGAAGACGTATCCCCTGACAGTGACCTGAGCGCGCAGCCCTGGTGACCACAGTGACAAGCCAGGACCCCTGAGTGTGACAAGTAAACTGCTCAGTGTGTGTGTAGCATTGCTACTGCAGAAAGACTGCCAGCCTGATATACAGAGACTCCCAGCAGAGTGGCTGTGTTACTTCCTGCTTCCAGCTTCACTGGGAGAAAAGACTGCAAAGACTTAACCCCGGAGTCTCCAGTTCCCAGGAGACAGAGGAAAGACTTCAGGATCTCAAACGCTGCTGGTGACTGTACCCACATTGGAATAAGGACCCTCCAGTCAGGACCTCCCTGGACTGATAAGTTACAAGAACACTCGTTAACCGTTTTGATTCCGCTTTACTGTTTACTGTTTGCTTTATCTCTATTAACCCCCTGTTTACTCCCTGCGAGGAGAATTTTACTCCTGTTAATAAATTCCCCTCAACAGTTGGTCTGTCTGTTCCGTGGTGACATACTCAGCCCTGCACTCTGCTACAGCAGCAGAGCAGGAGCTGAGGGTCATTAGCATATCGCATCCAGTGTGACACAATAGTGTAACTGCAGCCTAAGGCTATGTGCACACGTACAGGTTTTTTCGCGTTTTTTTCGCGTTTTTTCCCCGCTAAAAACGCTATAAAAACTCATTTAAAACGCATACATTATGCATTCTATCATTTAGAACGCATTCTGCATGTTTTGTGCACATGGATGTGTTTTTTTCCGCCAAAAAAACGCATCACGGTAAAAAAATGAGCATGTTCATTATTTTTGCAGATTTTCTGTGTTTTTCCTGCAATTCTATGCATTTGGGAAAAACGCACCAAAAACGCACCAAAAACGCGTCAAAAACGCGTCACAATCGCGGTAAAAACGCATGCGGATTTCTGGCAGAAATGTCCTGTTTTTGTCAGGAAAATTTCTGCAACAAATCATGACGTGTGCACATACCCTTAGTCTCTGTGTCCACGATGAGATTTTGGTGAGTTTTTGGCGCTACATATTTTTGTTGCATCAAAAATGCAGTGTCTTACAGTTCATCAATGTGGATGGTATTTACCATATAAAAAAATCTCCTGCCCAGTGGGCTTTTTTATGCAGTGTAAACTGACCTGCGGTGCGTGCTGCAAATTCGCAACATGTCAATTATTCTTGCAGATATGCAAAATTTTCTGTGCACATTTTTCTCATAGAAGCAAAATATAGCTAATGTTGCCACTTTGGACCAGACCGTAGCACTATGGAGAGCGCAGCATCAATTTCATTATTTATGAGACTCCACTCTGTGTGTAAAGTAGTAACTTTTCTTGGTACTGCAACTAAGACTGTAACATCAGATACAAGGGCACTGGATGGGATATGCCAATTTCCCTCGGCTCCAGCTGCTGCAAGGTGATGCGAGTGTCAGTGCTCTGTGCTCCGATCCTCTCACATCACATTACCCCACAACCTTGGTATTCCGGCTACCAGTATCTGCGCTTCAGCATGGAGGAAGCTCAGTCGTAGCTTCTCTCCAGCTTTTCACTCTCCTGTGCTTCTTTTCCTCCTTTGCGCTCCCTACAACTTATTCTGTTCATTTTCTCTCTCCTTTCCAGGAGCTGCAGCACCTGACGTGGCTGCACGGGCCATCTTTTCCTCTCACAGACTCCCTCTGATCTGTCCCTCTGACAGACTACTTTCCCTCCAGCCAGACTATATATAGGGGAGCCATCCACAAACTGGATCAGAGCTCCCCCTTCTGGCCTGGAGTAAGAACATTTTGCATGTTTGTGAATACCTGCTAAAGGGATCTTTCTTCGCTTCCAAGCATGACATCACTCTCCCCGTGAGGAAAGCAATGCCACTGTAATGACCAGGAACCTGGGGTGCTACACTCACATCACATCTTGTGACCTACATGTGCACAAATATATTATCTATTCACCATGTGACAAGTGGGCCTGTGCACCTTCAAATGCCAGGGCTGAATTTTAGTCCCTGTCCGGCCCTGGCGGCAACATCACTGCACTGCTCTCCTGTACTAGCTCCAGCCTGCCGTCAGCATAGGAGACTGGAGCAACAACGTCACAGCTTTCAAACATTTGGGGAATGGGCTAAATGCTGGGGGCAAAGCCAGATGGATCCATGGTGACATAGACAGAGCAGAAGAAAGAGCGAGCGGCAAAGAGTATGTAAAGTTTATTACTGTTAGCTTCTTTTGTTCTCTTGCTTATAGCTTCCCTTCCTCAGTGCGATCAATTACAGTGGAGTGCCTCCTACTCAGTGTATGTACGTGAAGAATGATTATGCCCCTTACCTAGGCCCATATTCATTACCATACCTTGGTGCTGATCTCAATTACTGTAAAGATCTCTCCCTGTCTCCCTGGAGTGCAGAGTGACGTCATCACAGGAGTGTGAAAATCAGAGGAGTGTGAAAATCCCAACTCTGTGGAAGGGTTATACAGTCTGTCAGGTAAAGTGTTAATGAGAGGGATTATGTTAGGTGTATGTGTTTGAGAAAGTGAGAGAGGGGAGGTATAATGGAGACCAAATCCATGGGACACAATTATGATGAGGTAACTCTTATTGGTTAGAGCTATGATGGAGATAACTCATGGGACACAGCTATGATGGGGGTAACTCATTGGTCAGAGCTATGATGGGGGTAACTCATGGGACACAGCTATGAGGAGGATATCTCATGGGACACAGCTATGATGGGGGTAACTCACTGGTCAGAGCTATGATGGGGGTAACTCATGGGACACAGATATGAGGAGGATATCTCTCATGGGACACAGCTATGATGGGGGTAACTCTCATTGTTCAGAGCTATGATAGGGATAACTCTCAAGGGACACAGCTATGATGAGGGTAACTCATGGGACACAGCTATGAGGAGGATAACTCTAATGGGACACAGCTATGATGGGGATTATTCTCATGGGACAAAGCTATGATGGGGGTAACTCTCATTGGTCAGAGCTATGATGGGGATAACTCATGGGACACAGCTATGATGGGAATAACTCTCACAGGACACAGCTATAATGGGGGTAACACATGGGACACAGCTATGAGGAGGATAACTCTCATGGGACACAGCTATGATGGGGTGACTCATTGGTCAAAGCTATGATGGGGATAACTCATGGGACACAGCTATGATGGGGATAACTCTCATTGGTGAGAGCTATGATGGGGATAGCTCTCATGGGACACAGCTATGATGGGGTAACTCATGGGACAGAGCTATGAGGAGGATAACTCATGGCACACAGCTATGATGAGGATAACTCTCATGAGACACAGCTATGATGGGGTAACTCTCATTGGTCAGAGCTATGATGGGGATAACTCATGGGACACAGCTATGGTGGGGATAACTCTCATTGATCAGAGCTATGATGGAGATAAGTCTCATTGGAAACAGCTATGATGGGGGTAACTCATGGGACATAGCTCTGAGGAGGATAACTCTCATGGGACACAGCTATGATGGGGATAATTCTCATGGGACACAGCTATGATGGGGGTAACTCATTGGTCAGAGCTATGATGGGGATGACGCTCCATTTTATTAGGCTACTGCAGTGGTGGCTTGTTGATGCTCAGACTGCAGGTCATTGCACGTTGTGTGTGGGCGGTGCTGCATGGTGGACATATCTGGCTAGTTAGTGTCAGGCAGCGGCCGCATTGGAGCTGCCCAGTGTTTTGTAGGAGTGTGTCAGAGATAATAGGTTGGCAATCAGTGCTGCCTCCTGTGCTATAAGAATGCAGGACTGTGTCTGCCTACAGGACCACAGCTCTGCAGCCATCATTGTTGTCTGTATGCCTGTGCCAGGCCTGCCATTATCATCAATGATCCTTGTTCTAGATTCTTTGGTGTTGTTCTTGTATGTACGTATGATGGCGCTGACATCCTTGTGTTTGGACACCTTTTTTTTATTTATCTAAATTCAAATGTGCACTATTGTACTCAGTTTTATAGGATAGATAAAAATCTGTATGAATCAGATTTATGTCTACCAAGTTTAATAATTTACTAAGGGGGGGCGCTACTTTGCAGTTTGCCTCAGGCAGCAGAGAGGCTAGGTTCACCCCTGACAAAGACACAGCCAGAATAAAGTCCTTCAATCGAAAGAATGACACAGACTCCTTTAGTAATCTCAATTAAACCATACTTGCGACCTCCCCTAACCACCGAAGCCCTCGTTCTCCTGTAATAAACCAAAAATAAAAAAAAAAATAACATGCCTTACCTGTCTGTTGTTCTGTCCCACGCCGTAATCCATTTCTGGGGGATAATTAGTTTTTTAACTTGGACGGTGCCAAGATGCGACCATCCAGGCTGAGAACCACAGGTGAATGAGATGCTGCGAGCGCAGCCTCAGTGACTAGCGGTGACATCACTGAGGCTCCGTTCCCAGCCGGGATGAACTGTGGTGACCTCGGTGAGATCCCCGCTAGTACCATGAGAAAGTCGCATGGTGAAAAGGCAAGTTCACTGGGAGAATCTCACCGGGAGAATTTCACTGTGGTGAACTTGCCTCTGTACCAGTGATATCACCGCTAGTTTAAGTATGGTATAATTGAGTCTGTGTCATTCTTTCAATTAAAGTACTTTTTTTCTGGGTATCTGTGTTTTTATACAATGTGACTATGGGGTTAGAAATAGGGGCGTCTTAGTGACGCCTCTCCATTACTAACCTCAGGGTTTCATGTCACCTGACAGTGACATCAACTCTCCCAACTTTTACCCCACTTGACACCGCTAGAGGGCAAGTGAGAAGAGCGAGGCTAAGTGCCAGAATTGGCACATCTTTGAGATGCATTTTTTCTGGGGTGGCTGAGAGCTGATGTTTTTAGCCTCGGAGGGGCTAGTACCCATGGCCCCTTTCTAGGCTATTAATATCAGCCCACAGCTGTCTGCATAGCCTTTGCTGGTTATTAATTATAGGATGACAATATGTCATTTTTTTTAAGGTTCCCCCATTTTAACAGCCAATAAAGGCTAGTTATACAGCTGTGAGCTGATATTAACAGCCTGGGAAGCTTCATGGGTATTACCCCCTTCCCAGGCTATAAACATCGGCCCTCAGCTGTCAGCTTTCCCTCTGAACCCACGCCATTTTTTTTCAGAAAAATAACACATGTACAGTAAGCTGTACACACTGTACTAATTATATTTGTCACAGATATATATATATATATATATGTACCTATTCTATTTGTATTTACTGTGTGTAATCCATCTCTTCTATCCTGTCGGCCCTTGGTGTGATTTTACACTACCGCGGCTGCTGAATTACCGGCTTTTCTTCTATCTATCCATCTATCTATCTATCTATCTATCTATCTATCTATCTATCTATCTATCTATCTATGTAATATAAATACATATGTATGTGTGTGTCACTGACATCTATATATATATGTATACTATGTGCATTTACCTATTCTATCTTTTCTATTCTTACCTGTCATGCTTTGATTTCACTGAACGCCACACATGAATTACAGTCTTTTATTCTATCTTTTACCGAATGTTACCAACTTTTTCTGATTTTAAGAAAAATGCTTGTGTTACCGTTCACGATTCCGAATCTACCATATTCGTGCCAAATTTATGTTTGGCTATCGTTTTCCGAGCACATTCGCTCATCTCTAGTCTAAAATACGTATGACCATGTGAAGTTTCAGTTTTTCTTTTTTAATAAATTTGCAAAAATTTCTACATTTCTGTTTTTTTCCATCAAGATGGCGTACAGAGTGTACATTAATGAGAAAAAAATGAACTTTTTTGAATTTACCAAATAGGTGCAATGAAATTTAAAGGGGTCTGAATACTTTCCGTACCCACTATAAGTGTTCAAAACTTGAGCACCACCTGCATGATGAGACATCTGAATTAAAAAAATGAAGTATATACCTGGAAAACCAGGAAAGATCTGAGACTTCTCCTGCTCCTTCTTCTGCTGTGGTCTCGACCGCTTCTTCCGGCTCCCATTCAACATGGCCACCTGGCTCACCACAAAGAGAGGATGTGACAGCACCACCACCAGCAGTGTCACTGAGCATCTCCACATCATCCCATGGAAGAATTCAGCTGTCCATCCTCCAAACACCGGAGAGAAAAAGAAAGTACCCTCCTAACCAAACACAAGCCATGGTCTTGAATGACAGCATTTAAAAATTCCTGGCCTTTAAAATGCTGCCATTCCTAGAGAAGACTAAAAGTTTTAAAAAACTGTTGGCACGAACATTATTTCTCCATAACTGCCCACTGGATAAATGTGGTTGTGGCTGGTGGAAGGAGTTCTGCCGCATGTCCTACAACCACTGAGGATTGCTGGAGGTTTCCTTGTCCATGTTGCCTCCTTCTACTCTGTTTCCTCCATGACTTACTCATCTGTTAAGTGGGAAACTTGCACCATCAACTTCAGCACAGCCAGTGGGAAACAACAGCAGACTGCTCTGAAACTCATCTGTTTGGGGGAAATATCCCACACTGCGCAGGAGCTGTTGACTGGGATCAGACAACAGACCGATGAGTGGTTGCTGCCACTGAACTTTAATCCTGGTTTGGTGGTGTGCGATAATGAGCAAAATCTCATAGCAGCTCTGGGACAAGCCAGTTTGACACACACTCTTTGCATGGCACATGGGCTGAATTTGGTGGTGCAGAGCTTCCTTAAAAATTACCCCAATATGTCAGAGCTGCTGCCGAAAGTGTGAGCTGTTTATTGAGATTTCAGCATTCTCACCCTTATGCTGCTCACCTGACTGAGCTGCACCATCACTTCTGCCTTCCCACTTACTAATTCATATGTGATGGAACTCCACCTTGCATGTCCTGGTGATTCTGTGCGAGCAGCAACAGGCAATAATGGAGTTTCAGCTGCAGCACACACAGGTGAGTCACTCTGTGGAACAAAACCACTTCACCACCAACAAGTGGGCCTCCATGTGGGACGTGTGTGCCATGTTGCGCTGCATTGAGTACAACACAAACATGGCTGATGACAATATCATCTGCATTACTATACTATTTCTATGTTTTCTTGGAAAAACACTTCAGGCGATGATTGATGGGGTGGTGCCGCAGAAGCAAGAGGAACAGAGACTGTTCACACAATTATTAGGCCAGGAGTATTGCTGGGGGGGTACAGAGGGCCCAGAAGATACACCTCCCTCCAAGGACAGCTTGTTATTTCCTCTGGGAAGCCTGGCACACGTTAGCCACTACATGCTGCTGTGCCTGCGCAACTGCCAAATTTCTAGTATAGTTAACTGTGTAGATTACTGTGTGGCCACCCTGCTGGATCCCCGCCACAATGACAACATATTATCGTTATTTACATGACTGGAGCACGATCGTAAAATGCGGGAATACAAGCACACACTGGTAGACGCACCTGGCAGTGGAGGATCAGTGGAAGAACAAGGCAGAGGAGGAAGAGGAAGGCGCCAGTGCAATTGTGGCACCAGCACAACTTTGGAACGTAGGTTTAGAATGGTCAAAACCTTTCTCAGCATGCCACATTATCCAGCATAACCATCTGATATGGTCCTTATTAGCAGGAGGCAGCATTTCAACAACATGGTTGAATAGTACATGTCCACACATCTCCACATACTGATGGGTCTGCCCCATTTACCTTCATGGTCTCTAAGTTGGACACATGGCCTGAGCTCCCCAAATATAAAAAAACAGTAAAAACCAAAAAAGTGTTGACTACCTCCTCCTCAGCCTATTTCACCTACAACGCCACGTCTACCTCCACCTCCTCCTCAATTTTGAACTAAATTGTTGTTGTTTGAATTCACTTCACTAAAACAGGAAACAAAAAACCCACAAAAACAGTGTCTGCTACCTCCTCCTCTAGCTCTTCTATCTACAACTACACTTCCACCTCCTTCTCCACTTTGACCTCCACCTTCTAGTCAAAAATTGTTGCTTAATTTTTATAAATGTTATTTTAAGTCAAGTCATTTCCCTAAAAATTAAACAAAAAACACACAGAAAAACCCCAGAAACAAATATAAACCCTCAAATAAACAGTGCTGGCTTCCTACTCCTCCGCTTCTTCCACATATACTGCCACGTCCACCTCCATCTCCACTTGGACTTTCACCTCTTAGTTAATATAAAAGATTATCTTTTTTTTTTATTCTATGTTCTTTTAAGCCATTTACCTATCCACATTTGTTTGCAAGGCAATTGTCCTCTTAAGCCCATTTTGCTTCCTTTTTAACCCCCTTAGCCCTTACTACACAATTTTACACCACCTAGGTTCTATTGGGTTCGTGGTCAAGTTCGAGTCTAGTTCTGATGCCAGAACCGAACTTTGGATGACAGTTCAGCTAAACCCGACTTAGCCAAACATCCATGGGTCTGCTCAATCCTACCCACAAGCAGGCCTCGGAGGTCAAAGCACATTGTGACATCTCAACATTTCTGAATTCAAAACCACGCATATATATTTGTCCATTTCTAATTGGAGATACAAGTGTATGGAGCGAGGCCATGCCACTAGTCAGTTTTTGGATGAAAGTTATGTATAACTCATACATACCTACCAGTAGCGGCTGAGAAACTGGCAAACTCTCACTTCGCACAGTGCATGATTTGGGGGGATCCTTAAGTATACAGTCACACAGAGTGACTACAGACATCGATTTAGACTGGAGAACCACTTTAAAGATTGAAGTTGAGAAGCACTTTGAACTTCATAGATTTTGAAAATAGATAGTCCTATAATGTACCATAATTAGTGTTGAGTGATACCGTCCGATATTTGAAAGTATCGGTATCGGATGGTATCGGCCGATATCCGAAAAATATCAGATATCGCCGATACCGATATTCGATACCAATACAAGTCAATGGGACACAAATATCGGAAGGTATCCTCTATGGTTCCCAGGGTCTGAAGGAGAGGAAACTCATTCAAACTTAGGAATGAGTGCGTTAATGACCTTCGATGACGTCGCGGCTTGTGATTGGTTGCGTGAGCGGTCACATGACCGCTCAGCGACCAATAACAAGCCGCGACGTCATTGAAAGTCCTTAACGCGCTCATTCTTAGGAACAGAAGCATGGCGGTTGCAGCGGTGACAACCAGGGCGCGTCCGAGGGTAAGTATATCAATATTTTTTATTTTTATTCTTTATTTTGCACATGAATCTTAATCCCGATACCGATTCCAGATATCACAAAAATATTTAAACTCGGTATCGGAATTCCGATACCGCAAATATCGGCCGATACCCGATACTTGCGGTATCGGAATGCTCAACACTAACCATAATCTTTAAAACTTCAAACTGTTTACGTTTTACAATCTTGTTATGATCATTTTAGCAGATTTTTACATATGAGAAATTTGGTGGAAATATTTCCAGCTGTAGACATGGAGAACAAATTTGTAGCAGACAATAGAAATAGCTAGATAAGTGAAAAATGGATTGAAACTGCTTTGATATATCCTCGTTATTTTCAGATCCTCAGATGTAATGCCATCCTGCACATTCCTATTAAAAGACTACGCTATATAAATTGTAAATACTCTTCTAATTTATATTGTTTGTGCATTTCTTGATTAGTTTTTACTGTTGCCGTGCAATGCCGCCTAGTTAGATATGCAAATGTATTCAAATGACTGACATCCTGCTAAACGGCACAATTCTCATTACAACCATTCATTTATGACAAAACCGTTATGCTTTGCCATTACTGAACTTCTAACTAGTTAAATCATGGAACTTGCACAGATGCTGTCTGAATGTAAAAAATATACAGAACAGCAGGAAATCTGCTGGAACGACAAAAGAGGAAACATATCACTGCTTTACAGCCACCAGAGAGCAGGAGTCCACTAAAATATTCATTTATTTGAATTGACCACATGTATCTATGCACATAACTCATGGCATATTGATTGTCTTTGCATTTACAGGTGACATTCTGGAAATAACAACTGCCTTTTACAAGTTTTGTCAGGAAAAGGCTTTAACACCTATCAGTTGTCCACACACCCAGCATGCTCTATAACCAGTAGTGTAGCTACTAGGGGGGCCCCGCGCTCTGAGTGGGCCCACCCAGAGCTACGCTACTGTAACGGCATCGGCGCGCTGTGCATGCGGATACAGTTACATTCTGCGGCAGAGCAGGGAGAATCAATCTCCCTGCTCTGCCGCTATGGGGCCCCTGAACAGGTGGGGGGCCCGGTGCCAGCAGTGGGCCCCCAGCCCGTTATCGCATGGTGAGCTGTATCGGCATCTAGCCGATACAGCTCACCAGATTGATGAGGGAAGGAGAGCTGCGCTGCGCTCCTTCCCTGTCACGGGGAGCCTAGGTAGGCAAAGCTAATAACCCGGGCCCCTGCGATCTCCCTCAGACTAGGGAAACCCTGTCTGTCCCTCTCCCAGAGATTACACTGATGGTGTGCTTGCCTGGGCCACCAGGCCTGACCCTAACTTCTGTTTCAGTACTAATCTGAAACCTCCACCCTCCACCAAGTGATAATACCTCACACCAACCCCTACAGAAAGCACATACAGGGAAAACCAAAAATGCACCACGCCACAAACATACTGTTAGGGGTCGAGTTCCCGCTTCTGCACAGGGGGAATCTCGGGCTGCTTCTGCTGCGGTCTCCCATTCCTCTCCTGCCGCAGGTAAACCTGCTCAGCAGAGACGTGGGTCCTTGCGTCTGGCTCAGTCTCACTCTGTGCTTAGGCTTGCTGTTGCTTCTCCAGCTTTTGCCATTAAAGCCAGTGCTGGGCAGCAGCGAGCGGACGCTTTTGGGACTAAGTCCTCCTTCTTCCCTTCTGAGCATGCCCAGGGTGAGATCTCCCGTTGGAGATCAAGGGTCACATGCTCAGATGCTGCAGTGGTTCCCATTGGTCCTCCTGGCAGGTCCTGAAAGGGCAAACTTCTGTGGCAGCTGCCCATTGGTCCTTTATTGGAAGGTCCTGAAAGTACTACAGCTATATAAGCTTCGCATGACCGCACGGCCATGCGCTAGTGTACTATTGTATACGTGTGTTTGTTGTGAGTGCAAGTCGTTCATTAAATACCCCTACCCTATTGTATGACTGTTCGCGTATGGAGTATGGCTGCTATCTAGCGCCAGACTAACCACTCAACGTGTCACACACGTATCAGCGTCTATTGCTGTGTCCGCCAGTGCGGTGCCACACGCCAGTAGTGCGCTTCCTGACCCACGTCTGGGTGCTTAGTGGTGTCTGCCATCACGGCACAGTTCGCACTTCGGTGCTCTAATTATAATAGTTACCTAACACACCCAGTTGCGGTGTTGCGTCAGCAAGTGGTCTAATCGGACTTCAATCCTGAGTCTTGGGGTTGTGTTCGCTGAATCCTTGCTTGCACTCTTTAGTGCGGTATTGCGGACCTGTGGCTTTACCGGGTTCGCTTCCACCGCCATATTACGCTGCCATTTACTAGCAGCAGGTTTTCACCTGCACGGTGGACCCCGGACTGCGAACGCATCTATTACATCTTTCTTGGTGCGTTCCGCCGGTCCTAACAGAACACTAGCGCCAGGGTCTGGCTAGTAAATGGCAGACGATCAGCGTTTACAGCGGTACATTCAGCAGCTGGAGGGAAGGTTGGCGGCTCTAGAGCGTTCAACCTCAGCTGTGGATGTCACTGCTGTCGCTGTTCAGGCTGCAAGTGTAGCCGCAGTCAGTTTGTCCGCTGCCACCTCTGCCCCGACTTTATCCCGTCTCACGCTTCCTGACAAGTTTGCTTGTGACAGTAAACAATGTCGCGGATTCGTAAGCCAGTGCTCCATACATCTCGAGCTCCTGGCGGCGCGTTTCCATACGGAACGGGCGAAAGTGGGATTTATTTTATCTCTCTTGTCGGGCAGGGCGTTGGAGTGGGCAACGCCACTTTGGGAGCGTGATGACCATGTGCTACAGAGTGCTCCGCTCTTTCTGGACGCTCTGAAGCAGGTCTTTTTGGGACCCCGTATTACACACGATACCGCGCTCCAGTTATTGACAATTACTCAGGGCTCGTCCGTGGTCAGCCAGTTTGCCATCCAGTTCCGGACTCTAGCCTCGGAGTTAGAGTGGTCGGATAAAGTTCTAATTCCGGTGTTCTGGAGGGGACTGGCAGACCACGTGAAGGACGCCTTAGCCACCAGGGAGATACCCGCCACACTGGAGGAGCTTATTTCTCTATCTACCCACATCGACCTCCGTTTCCACGAACGAAGGTTAGAGCAGACCCAGTGTAGGCAGAGGTTTAGACTGGCTCCCACCTTCGCCAGACCTCTTGAATCTTCCATTTTGGCGTCCGACTCCCATGAGGCCATGGAGGTTTCTCAAGCGGGACCTAAGTCTCAGGCCGCTCGAGTACCCATGGTTTGTAAAAATTGTCACCAACGAGGACATTACACTAATAAATGTCCACGGCGGTTGGGAAAACGATCGCGTCTAGTAACCTTAGGGGGAGGTTCACTAGACACAGCGGCTTTTTCCTCCAAACTGTCCTTTAAAGGGACAGTCCTGTTTGACTCATCCACTCTAACAGTCGAGCTTTGTGTGGACTCAGGAGCAGAGGGAAATTTCATGTCCTCTGCTTTTGCTCTGCGCCACGCTGTACCACTTGTTATGCCTGCCAAACCTGTAACTGTTAGAGTTGTGAATGGGTCGACACTTCCACAACAAATCACACACCAGACTATTCCATTCTCGTTGTCCATGTCCCCTTCCCACCAGGAGATTATTTCCCTTCTAGTCCTTCCCGAGGGAATGGATGAGATTTTACTGGGAATACCCTGGCTCCGTTACCACTCTCCACATATTGAGTGGTCCTCAGGGAGAATATTGGGTTGGAGTAAGTCTTGTATGGGCAGGTGTGTGAGTGAGTGTGTACAGGTCTCTACTACCGAGGTACCCGCAGACCTTTCATCTCTTCCAAGGTGCTATTGGTGCTATGCAGATGTATTCTCTAAAAAGGCAGCAGAGACTCTACCGCCTCATCGCCCCTATGACTGTCCTATTGACCTCTTGCCTGGAGCTGAACCTCCTCGGGGAAGGCTATATCCCCTCTCTCTCCCTGAGACGGAGGCTATGTCTCAATACATCCAGGAGAATTTGGCAAGAGGGTTCATTAGGAAGTCAGTGTCTCCTGCAGGGGCGGGATTCTTCTTCGTACAGAAGAAGAATGGGGAATTACGTCCTTGCATCAATTACAGGGGTCTCAATGCTATCACCATTAAAAATAAGTACCCATTGCCCCTGATATCGGAGCTCTTTGACAGGCTAAGGGGAGCTAAGATATTCACCAAACTAGATCTGCGGGGTGCCTACAACCTGATTCGCATCCGTGAGGGGGACGAATGGAAAACGGCTTTCAATACCAGGGATGGGCACTATGAGTACCTGGTGATGCCCTTCGAGCTCTGTAATGCCCCAGCCGTTTTTCAGGACTTTGTCAACGATATCTTCCGGGATATGCTTTCCACCTCGGTTGTAGTCTATCTGGATGATATTCTCATCTTCTCTCCAGATATTGACTCCCACCGGAGAGATGTTGGCAGAGTCTTCGAACTCTTACGGGCGAATTCTCTTTATGCAAAGTTGGAGAAGTGTGTGTTTGAGCAGGAGTCTTTACCTTTCCTGGGCTATATCATCTCGGCCCAGGGATTGGCTATGGATCCTGCCAAACTACAGGCTGTGATGGACTGGCAAGAATCCCATTCTCTTAAAGCGGTGCAGCGCTTTATGGGGTTCATAAATTACTATCGCCAGTTCATCCCCCACTTCTCCACTTTGGTAGCTCCCTTGGTATCCCTCACCAAGAAGGGAGCGAATCCCAAATTGTGGTCGGAAGAGGTCTCCAAGGCCTTCACTTCTATAATGTCCCATTTTGCTAGCGCTCTCATCTTACATCGTCCCGATGTGGATAAGCCATTCCTTATGGAGGTGGATGCCTCATCCGTTGGTGCTGGAGCAGTTCTCTATCAAAAGGATGCTCAAGGTCGGAAGCATCCATGTTTCTTCTCAAAGACCTTCACACCAGCGGAGAGAAATTACTCCATCGGGGATAGGGAGTTGCTAGCAATGAAGTTGGCCTTTTCGGAGTGGAGACATCTTTTGGAGGGTGCTCGGTTTCCATTCCAAGTCTTCACGGACCACAAAAATTTGGTCTATTTGCGTACAGCCCAGCGGCTGAATTCTCGTCAGGCCAGATGGTCCTTGTTCTTCTCCCGGTTCCACTTCACTCTACATTATCTCGCCGGGGAGAAGAACATTCGTGCTGACGCTCTCTCTCGCTCCTTTGTGTCAACTGAGGAGGAGGAGGAGGAGCCTCGGCTTATTGTCCCTTCGGAGAGTCTGAGAACCGTAGCTCCGGTTTCGCTTGAGTCTGTGCCTCCGGGCAAGACTTTTGTTCCCATCAATTTGCGACCGGAGGTTCTCTCTTGGGCTCATTCGTCCAGAGTGGGTGGACACTTTGGGGCAAAGAGGACATCTGAGTTGCTGGCGAGAACGTACTGGTGGCCACATATGGTTCGTGATGTCGGAGACTACGTTCGGGCATGTGTCTCTTGTGCCAAAAATAAGTCTCTCCGTCAACGGCCAGCTGGTTTGTTATACCCTCTGCCGGTGGCAGACAGGCCCTGGGAGATGGTCGGGATGGACTTTGTGGTGGGTTTGCCCAAGTCTCATGGCTGTACCATCATTTGGGTAATCACCGACCATTTTTCTAAAATGGTGCATTTGGTGCCGCTTCCTCGGCTACCTTCTGCACGGGCCTTGGCAGCGTTGTTTATTAAACACATCTTCCGCCTTCACGGTATGCCAGACAAAATTGTCAGTGATCGGGGTCCCCAGTTTGCGTCTCGGTTCTGGAGAGAGCTTTGTCATCTTCTCAGTATTGAGTTAAATCTCTCTTCGGCATATCATCCCGAGACGAATGGGTTGGTGGAGAGAGCCAACCAGACCTTGGTCACATATCTGCGACATTTTGTCTCTGCTAGGCAAGATGACTGGGCATCTTTGCTACCGTGGGCGAAGTTTGCTCTGAACAATGCTGTAGCTGACTCCACTGGACAGACCCCATTCCTCCTTAACTATGGTTAGCATCCGCTGGTACCTGTGCCCATGCCTGTGTCTTCCGCCGATTCCAGGGTGGCAGACTGGGCTGTGGAGGCACGGGACATTTGGGATCGCACTCAGGATGCCATTCGGGCTTCCAAGGAGAGAATGAGGTCCTCCGCCGACGCACATCAGCGCCACGCTCCAACCTTTGCTCCTGGCGACTTAGTGTGGCTCTCCGCCCGTAACATCAGGCTGCGAGTTGAGTCTACTAAGTTCGCACCTCGCTACTTAGGTCCTTTTAAGGTCCTCGAACAGGTTAATCCTGTGGTTTACTGTCTAGCCCTTCCTCCACGCCTAGGTATCACCGACACCTTTCATGTGTCCCTCCTTAAGCCCGTGTACATGTCCCGGTTTTCTGAGTCATCTACTGGGACGTCGGGTTCGTCTACGGACGATTACGAGGTGAACGCTATCTTGGGGTACAAGGTGGTTCGTGGCAAAAAATTTTATTTGGTGGACTGGAGGGGTTACGGTCCTGAGGATAGATCCTGGGAGCCTGCTGAGCACATTCGGGCTCCACAGCTCATTGCTGCCTTCGAACGTGGTGAGGCCCAGGGAGGGGGGGGCCCTAGGAGGGGGGGTAATGTTAGGGGTCGAGTTCCTGCTTCTGCACAGGGGGAATCTCGGGCCGCTTCTGCTGCGGTCTCCCATTCCTCTCCTGCCGCAGGTAAACCTGCTCAGCAGAGACGTTGGTCCTTGCGTCTGGCTCAGTCTCACTCTGTGCTTAGGCTTGCTGTTGCTTCTCCAGCTTTTGCCATTAAAGCCAGTGCTGGGCAGCAGCGAGCGGACGCTTTTGGGACTAAGTCCTCCTTTTTCCCTTCTGAGCATGCCCAGGGTGAGATCTCCCGTTGGAGATCAAGGGTCACATGCTCAGATGCTGCAGTGGTTCCCATTGGTCCTCCTGGCAGGTCCTGAAAGGGCAAACTTCTGTGGCAGCTGCCCATTGGTCCTTTATTGGAAGGTCCTGAAAGTACTACAGCTATATAAGCTTCGCATGACCGCACGGCCATGCGCTAGTGTACTATTGTATACGTGTGTTTGTTGTGAGTGCAAGTCGTTCATTAAATACCCCTACCCTATTGTATGACTGTTCGCGTATGGAGTATGGCTGCTATCTAGCGCCCGACTAACCACTCAACGTGTCACACACGTATCAGCGTCTATTGCTGTGTCCGCCAGTGCGGAGCCACGCACCATCAGTGCGCTTCCTGACCCACGTCTGGGTGCTTAGTGGTGTCTGCCAGCACGGCACAGTTCGCACTTCGGTGCTCTAATTATAATAGTTACCTAACACACCCAGTTGCGGTGTTGCGTCAGCAAGTGGTCTAATCGGACTTCAATCCTGAGTCTTGGGGTTGTGTTCGCTGACTCCTTGCTTGCACTCTTTAGTGCGGTATTGCGGACCTGTGGCTTTACCGGGTTCGCTTCCACCGCCATATTACGCTGCCATTTACTAGCAGCAGGTTTTCACCTGCACGGTGGACCCCGGACTGCGAACGCATCTATTACATCTTTCTTGGTGCGTTCCGCCAGTCCTAACACACACTCAGGAAAACACTATAATGTGCACAGGGCAAAACAAAACACAAATAGGAAGGAGAAATATGACAAAGGATCATACACCATCAGATATGATATTTCCACTCCAAGACCACCACTCCGAACCGAGATCACCAGGTACAAGACACAAGCTATAATCGGCGACGCCCAAAGTTCAGAAGAACTATTTAAAGGCCGTGGGCGTGACCCAGCCTCCAATCCAAGTACCAGCTAGATTAACCCCGGACAACCTAGATAAAATCTAGCCGGCGCCACTGAGCGCATAGTGGACGAATGAAGAATTACCGCTGTCTGTTGGACGCCCTAGTGTAAATAGCGTCGAACATGACATTCCCCCATCATCCCCCTGTCAGCGTCTGACATCGCAGACGCCGACACTGACAGCGGGTGCGATGACATCACCGCCCGGCACCCGCTGTCAGGACAAGAGCTTGAGCAGGGAGCAGAGCTGGAACAAGGAGGAAAAGATGTGAGCATTTATTTATTGTGTTTTTATGCCTATGGGGGGTGCTGCCTTAAACACTACAAGATCTGCCTATGGGGGTGCTGCCTTATACACTATAGGATCTGCCTATGGGGGGTTCTGTCTTGTACTACAGGATCTTCCTGTTTGTGGGTGCTGCTTTATACTACAGGATCTGCTTGTGGGGGGTGCTGCCTTATACTACAGGATCTGCTTATGAGGGGTTCTGCCTTATACCACAGGATCTGCCTATGGGGGGTGCTGCCTTATACTACAGATTCTGCCTATAGGGATACTGCCTTATACTACAGTGTCTGCCTATAGGAATACTGCCTTATACTTTAGGGTCTGCCTATAGGTGTAATGTCTTGTCCTAAATTGAGGACTATCTGGCACATTATACTATATGGAGGTTATCTATGGGGCCATCATACAGTGTGGGGATTACAGTGAAGGGGCCATCATACAGTGTTGGAGCCATCAAACAGTTTGGAGTCTACTAAGGGGTCATTATACTGCGTGGGTGGTACTATGCAGTGTGTATAGAAGAGCTTTACAGGGGGAGACTCGGGACATTATTAAATGTAAAGTGGGCACTTATTGTTATAGGGGAACTCGGGTTACTGTGACTGTCAATGGGGCACACAGGGCAATATTACTTTCTAGGGGGCAAAATATGGGCACTGTTTTCTAGGGCACTTGCTACCGGCATTACTATATTATAGAGGGGTGCTTTAGAATTTGCACAGCAGGTGCAGTAATAGGGACACATATGGCAGCAGAGTCTCAGTATTGGAGTATCAGGCGCAGTAATAGGGACAAATACGGCAGCAGCGGCTCAGTATTGGTGTATCAGCAGGATGAGGAGTTTGTGCAGGTAGGAGATAGATGGTGATGGGGCTGGAATATGAGTAGTGAAATGTGTCTTTGTTGTATTCTCTGCAGGTGAGTCCTTGCTGGAAGAAGTTGTCATGTCGGTCTGGGCCAGATGGAAAAGACGGGAAAAGTGACGATTCCATCAGAGAAGGTTAAAGGTAAATCACCATCTATAACTGTGCTGTGATCTCTTATATGTTCTGACCATATGGCGGTAATGTCAATGTTGGTCTTTATATAGAGATTATCTTCAGCAATAGCATGGTCATCTGCTGAGGTTCTCCTCGATTATTAAGGTACCTTCACACTCAGCGACGCTGCAGCGATACCGACAACGATGTCGATCGCTGCAGCGTCACTGTTTGGTCGCTGGAGAGCTGTCACACAGACAGCTCTCCAGCGACCAACAATCCCGAGGTCCCCGGGTAACCAGGGTAAACATCGGGTTACTAAGCGCAGGGCCGCGCTTAGTAACCCGATGTTTACCCTGGTTACCAGCGTAAAAGTCAAAAAAACAAACACTACATACTTACCTACCGCTGTCTGTCCCCAGCGCTCTGCTTCTCTGCACTCCTCCTGCACTGGCTGTAAGCACAGCGGCCGGAAAGCAGAGCGGTGACGTCACCGCTCTGCTTTCCGGCTGACCGACGCTCACAGCCAGTGCAGGAGGAGTGCAGAGAAGCAGAGCGCCAGGGATAGACAGCGGTAGGTAAGTATGTAGTGTTTGTTTTTTTGACTTTTACGCTGGTAACCAGGGTAAACATCGGGTTACTAAGCGCGGCCCTGCGCTTAGTAACCCGATGTTTACCCTGGTTACCAGTGAAGACATCGCTGGATCGGTGTCACACACGCCGATCCAGCGATGTCTGCAGGGAGTCCAGCGACGAAATAAAGTTCTGGACTTTCCTCAGCACCAACGATCTCCCAGCAGGGGCCTGATCGTTGGTCGCTGTCACACAGAACGATTTCCTTAACGATATCGTTGCTACGTCACAAAAAGCAACGATATCGTTAACGATATCGTTACGTGTGAAGGTACCTTTAGGATGCGTCACCGAGTTGTAATCAAGGTTACCTGACTAGGGCCCACTCAGACGCTTCGCCCCCCCCTGAACCAAAACCCTAGCTACGCCTCTGTCTATAACAATTGTTGCAGTTTTTTTTTAATGAGAAAAAAAATTGAGCCTGGTTTAAGTTGTTATACATACAGCTCATAAACGCATGTTCACATTGGCCATAAAGTATACAAAACCTACAAATAACAAAATGAGAAAAACCCTGCTGTAACTAAATAAATACAAAGCAAAAGTGCATTTAAATAACACATGGTTCTTAGTAATACTGTTTTTGATTAAAAATAGCATAAAAGCCATCCCACCATTGACAGGGTGACCCTGATTGGGATGGTCCTACGCTGTCTAATATTAAAAACTTTACCATGTTTCAGAGTTGGCCTCAGTGTGTGAATAAGGGCAGACAAAAGGACCGGTCGTGACCTATGAACACAAGTCTGGGGAAGATTTTAAATGTAATTTCCAGCTCAGGATGGGGTGGCCATACCCCAGCTTGTACAGAATGCAAAATCACAGAGAAAAAAATTGAGCCTGGTTTAAGTTGGTATACATACAGCACATAAACACATGCTCACATTGACCATAAAGCATACAAAACCTACAAAAAACAAAATAAGCAAGTCACTGCTGTAACTAAATAAGTAAAAATCAAAAGTGCATTTGAATAACACAGTGTTCTTAGTAATGCTGTTTTTGATTAAAAATAGCATAAATAGCATAAAAGCCATCCCACCGTCGACAAGGTGACTCTGATCGGGAGAGGGAGGGCACACCACAGCTTAATGATTAGATATTGGTGGTTTATTTATTTATGTCCAAGAGTATAAACTATATTACATAACATTCTATACCACAGACAGTATTCATCAAGGTGTTTCTGACAGAATTTTGGCTTAAAGCACCTTGAAATGTCACAAAATTTTCCTGAAGCTGAAAGTTGCGCGAAAAAAATTGTAACTTTTATCATTTTTATTTATTCCTGGCCTGCTCTGCCAAAGTGGGCAGAGTTGGTGTGGGATGGGTATTGTGAAGCCAAACCAGCAAAATCATTAAAATGTTAAGCCACTTAAATTATGTCACAAATTGCACAACGTATATTATAGTATCCAGATGGATGAGACACGTGAGGTGGGCTGAGTTGCTATAGTAAATCAATTCTTCAACAATAATGATGATGATAAAAAAAAGTTTATTATTCACAGCATGCTACAACGCTGCACTGGAATCTTTATCAAGTTTATTCACTTGATAAAGAGAACGATATGGCAGGGAAATGCATTGTGAATATACAAACTTTTTTCATCATGATTAGTGTTGAGCATTCCGATACCGCAAGTATCGGGTATCGGCCGATATTTGCAGTATCGGAATTCTGATCCCGAGTTCCGATATTTTTGCGATATCGGGAATCGGGATCGGGATGAATATTTATGTGTAAAATAAAGAATAAAAATAAAAAATATGAATATACTCACCCTCGGACGCGCACTGGTTGTAACCGCTGCAACCGGCAGCCTCCGTTCCTAAGAATGAGCGAGTGAAGGACCTGCGATGACGTCGCGGCTTGTGATTGGTTGCATGAGCGGTCACATGAGCAGTCACGTGACCAATCACAAGCCGCGACGTCATCGAAGGTCCTTCACCCGCTCATTCTTAGGAACGGAGGCTGCCGGTTACACCGCTAAGGTCCAGGGTCTGCCGGAGGGGTGAGTATATCCATATTTTTTAATTTTTATTCTTTATTTTTTACATGAATATGGATCCCAGGGCCTGAAGGAGAGTTTCCTCTCCTTCAGACCCTGGGAACCATTCCAGGATACATTCCGATATTTGTGTCCCATTGACTTGTATTGGTATCGGGTATCGGCGATATCCGATATTTTTCGGATATCGGCCGATACAATCCGATACCGATACTTTCAAATATCGGAAGGTATCGCTCAACACTAATCATCATCATTGTTGAAGATTGGATTACTCCAGCAGCTCAGCCCACCTCACGTGTTTCATCCAACTGTATCCAATATTTCCTTGAGGATTTATCCACCAGCCATGGGGTAGCAGCAGCTATTTTTCTTTATGCTTATATTGGAGTTGTGCCTGTCACAAATCTACCAGGTGAGCATAACCCACTCTGCACTCTGTTCCCCACAACTGCTCTGTTCCACACAAGTGTTCAACTGCACTCTGTTCCCCACATGTACATTTATTCACCATGTAAATTATGCCAAATATTCATGTCCCTTCCCCCTGGCTGGAGTAACATTTCTGTCAGAGGCACATGCCAGTTTACATATGTTCCTAATTAGGAGATGTGCTCCTCTGAATGAATTTGGTGCATCTTACTGTATTGCTCCATTCATTAAAAATTGCACAATGGCATCTTAATCACGTTCTATGTCTTACTTGTTACATAATTACATAGTTACATAGGTTGAATAAAGACCTAGGTTCATCAAGTGCAACCTTTCTCCCTACATTTTACATTTCATCACTAATCTAGCTATAACCCTCAATGTTGTGTAGCAAGTTCATCCAGCCCTTTTTCAAAAGCTGTTAGGGTCTGCTATTACTACCTCCTGTGGTAGGGCATTCCACAGTCTGACTGCTCTAACTGTAAAGAACCCTTTCCTGTTGAGCTGTTGGAATCGCCTTTCTTTCACCCATAATGAGTGCCCCCTAGTCCTCATCATGGTCTTTAGTAGCAACAAGTCATGTGCCAGTGTTTTGTACTGGCCAAACATGTTTATACATGTTAATGAGTTCCCCTCTGAGGTGTCTTTTTTCTAAGCTAGACAAGGTAAACTTTTCCAACTTCTCCTCATCTGAGAGGCCTTTCATCCCTTGTAATAATCTAGTTGCCATTCGTTGTACTTATTCTAACTTCTGAATCTCCTTTGTAAAATGTGGAGTCCAAAACTGAATGACATATTCTAGATGTGGCCTCACCAGTGATTTATAAAGGGGTAATAATACGTTGGGATCACGGGATTTTATCTCTTTTTAGGCATTCTAAAATATTGTTTGCTTTTGCAGATGCTGCTTGACATTGAGTACTGCTGCTCAGCTTACTTGTAACCAGAATACCCAAGTCCTTCTCTTGATCTATAGTACCAAGTATACTCCCATTTAAGGTATATGCAGCAATAGGCTTACTCCATCCTAGGTGCATTACTTTACATTTATCTATATTAAATCTCATTTGCTAAGTGTTTGCCAATTCAGTCATCTTATTCAGATCATATTGCAACATTGTATTGTCAAGGTCAGATTTTAATATCCTACATTATTTGGTGTCATCAGCAAAGACTGACATTTTACTCTCAGTCCCTTCTACAAGGTCATTAATAAAGATTTTAAAAAGAATAGGTTCTAGCACAGATCCCTGCGGTACATCACTGCTGACTATATCTCCTTTAGAGAATGTACCATTTATGACAACTCTTTGTTTCCGGTCATTTAGCCAATTCCGTATCCATCTGCATATAGTTTCCCCCAGTCCTTGTTTCTGTAGCTTAAGTATAAGTCTGTTATGTGGAACTGTATCAAATGCATTTGTAAAGTCCAGATAAATCACATCAGCCGCATTATCTACATAAAGATTTGCACTCACCTCCTCATAGAAATTCAATGTTAGGTGTCGAGTTCCCGCCGCTGCACAGGGGGAATCTCGAATCACCTCTGCTGCGGTATCTCATTCTCTTCCAGCTGCAGTGGAGCCTGCTCAGCAGAGACATCGGTCCCAGCACCTGGGCCGGACAGATACTGCGCGTTTGGTTACTGCTGCCCTTCCAGGTTCAGCCATTGTAACCAATACTGTTCAGTGGCGAGCAGGCACTCCTGGGAGTAAGTCCTGCTTTTCTCCTTCTGAGCATGCTCAAGGGAAGACGTCTCATTGGAGGTCGGGGGTCACACGCTTAGGCCCTGTAACAGTTCCTATTGGTCCACTAGGAAGGTCCTGGAGTGCTGCAGCTCTAAAAGGTTTGCATGGCCGCTTGGCCATGCGCTAGAATAAATCAGTAATTGTGTGTGTGGATGTATGCCTGTTCTGGTGAAAGCTCCGAATCATTCCCATCCCTTGAGTTGATGAATGTTCGCAAATGTTGAAGCTGTCTAGTGCCAGATAGTGCCATCCAGCACCAGGCACAATCTATACTGCCTCTAACCAGCAGTGACCACCAGTGTGGTCCTGTACGCACTCTGTGCGGTTATCTCCTGTTTCTTCTGACTATACATCAGTGTAGGGTGGAACTCCTTCTTGATCCCAGCATTTGACTCAGGGCATCCTCAGGCACGAGCTCAAAAGCCACCGAGGGTCAGAGCGGGATCAATCACCAGCATAGTGGGGGTGTATTGCAGGGTTCCCACTAGTATCAATTTGCTGCACCCTGTGACTGCTAACAGGGCACAGCGTTACCTTTATTCCTTGTGACTCTGAAGCAACAGAGTTCACTCCTATACAGACCGGGTGACGGAATCCGTGTCTATTCTGACGTAGTACCACCACATAGTGCCATCATTAACTAGCAGCAAGTTCCACTCCTGCACGGTGGACCCCGGGCTGTGAACGCACCTTTACTATCATTATATTTACTCAGAGCGTTCTGCCAGCCCTAACAGTATACAAGCACCAGGGTCTGGCTAGTAATGGCAGACGATCAGCGTCTACAATGGTACATCCAGCAGCTGGAGGGTAGGTTGGCGGCTCTTGAACACACAACCTCGGCCATGGATGTCACCACAGTCACTATTCAGGCTGCTAGCGTAGCTGGAGCCAGTTTGTCCACTGCCACCCCTGCTCTGACATTATCCCATCTCCCTTTGCCATACAAGTTTGCTGGTGACAGTAAGCTGTGGCAGGGATTCGTGAGTCAGTGTGCCATACATCTAGAGCTCCTGGCTGTACGTTTTCCCATGGAACTGGCTAAACTGGGATTTATTATATTTTGATGAGAAGGAATGTAAACCAGCTCACCCATGATGCATAAGCTGAGTTTCGGGAGCATGGATCCGCTGTGTCCAGGCATGTAGAATCCAAAAGAAAAAAATGTCCAGCTTCACCTAATCCGTGAAACAAAGTTACACATTTCTGGATACTAAGCTCCCTTAATCATGTCATGTCATGATTAAGGGAGCTTAGTCTCTAGAAACGCGTTGAGATTCTTACCCATATGGTTTGTGCTGAAGTTTGTACCCTCCATGTTTAAGTTTGTGAATAAAGAAAACATTTTTCCCAGATTCGGTGAAGCTGGACATTTTTATCTTTTGGATTTATTATATCCCTTCTGTCGGGCAGGGTGTTGGAGTGGGCAATGGTGCTGAGGGAGCGCGACGATCATGTGATGCAGAGTGCTCCTCGCTTCCTAGACTCTCTGAAACAGGTCTTTATGGGACCTCGTGTCACCCATGCTACGGGGCTCCAACTGCTGGCATTGACATAGGGCTAGTCCATGGTCAGTCAATTCGCCGTCCACTTCTGGACTTTGGCTTCTGAGCTGGAGTGGCCGGATAAAGTCCTTATCCCGGTGTTCTGGAAGGGACTGGCTGACCATGTGAAGGACGCCTTGGCCACCAGGGAGATTCCTGGCACACTAGAAGTGCTTATAACTATATCCACCTGCATTGACCTTCGTTTTAATGAACGAAAGTTGGAGCGAACCCAGTGTAGGCAGAGGTCCCGGTTGGCTCCTACCATCGCCAGGCCTCTGGAATCTCCTGTTCAGGCATCCAAGTCCCATGAGGCCTAAGTCCTGGGCTGCTTGAATACTCATGGTCTGCAGTGTCTGCCAGCAGTTAGGATATTATGCCAAGAAATGTCCCCAGCGGTCGGGAAACGACTGCGTCTAGTAACCGTAGGAGGAGGTTCACTAGGCACAGCGGCGTTTTCCTACAAACTGTCCTTTAAAGGGACAATCACCTTTGGCCCATCCACTTTTACAGTCGAGCTTTGTGTGGATTCTGGGGCGGAGGGGAAGTCCTCTGCCTTCGCGCAACGCCATGCAATACCCATGGTGATGCTCGCCAAGCCGGTGACTGTATGAGTGGTGAATGGGTCGACACTTCCCTCACAAATAACACACCAGACCATCCCATTTACGTTATCTTTGTCTCCATCCCATCAGGAGATTATTTCCCTTCTTGTCATTCGCGAGGGAATAGACGAGATCCTGCTAGGGATACCCTGGCTACATTACCACTCTCCTCATATAGAGTGGTCCTCAGGGAGAATTTTGGGATGGAGTGAATCTTGTGGGGGCAGATGTCTGAGGGAGTGCAATCAGGTTGCCACTAAAGAGGTACCCGCAGATCTCTCTTCTCTCCCCAAGCGCTATTGGTCCTATGCGGACGTGTTCTCTAAGAGTTCTTAGGATACCCTTCCGCCTCACTGCCCCTATGACTATCCTATTGATCTCTTGCCTGGGGCAGAGCCTCTCCAGGGTCGGGTCTACCCCCTGAAGGTTCATTAGGAAGTCATTGTCACCCGCTGGGGCGGGGTTCTTCTTTGTGCAGCAGAAGAATGGAGAACTATATCCATGCATAGACTAAAGGGGTCTATGCCCCTGATATCTGAGCTCTTTGATAGGCTATGGGGAGCAAGGGTATTTACTAAACTAGATCTGCGGGGTGCTTACAACCTGATTCGCATCCCTGGGGGGGGATGAATTGAAGATGGCTTTTAACACCAGGCATGGGCACTATGAATACCTGGTGTTGCCCTTCGGGCTCTGTAATGCCCCAGCTGTTTTCCAAGACTTTGTGAACGATGTCTTCCGGGATATGCTCTCCTCCTCGGTCATAGTCTATCTGGATGATATTCTCATCTACTCTCCAGATATTGACTCCCACCGGAGAGATGTTTGCAAAGTCTTCGACCTCCTACGGGCAAACTCTCTCTACTCCAAGTTAGAGAAGTGTGTGTTTGAACAGGAGTCCTTGTCTTTCCTTGGCTATATCATCTCAGCCCACGGATTGGCTATGGATCATGCCAAGCTACAGGCTGTGATGGACAGGCACGAACCCCATTCTCTCAAAGCGGTGCAGTGCTTTATGGGGTTCATTAACTATTATCACCAGTTCATTCCTCACTTCTCAACTCTGGTAGCTCCCTTGGTAACCATCAACAAGAAGGGAGCAAATCCCAAATTGTGGTCGGAGGAGGTCTCCAAGGCCTTCTTCTCTATTAAGTCTCATTTTGCTAGAGCTCCCATCCTACATCACACCGATGTAGATAAACCATTTATAATGGAGGTGGATGACTCATCCGTCGGTGCTAGAGCAGTCCTCTTCCCATAGGATGCTCAAGGTCGGAAGCATCCTTGCTTCTTTTTCTCTAAGACCTTCACACCCGTGGAGAGTAATTACTCCATCGGGGACAGGGAGTTGCTAGCTATGAAGTTGGCCTTCTCGGAGTGGAGATACCTCCTGGAGGGGGATCGTTTTCCCTTCCAAGTGTATACCGACCACAAAAATTTGGTTTATTTGCAGACTGCCCAGTGGCTAAACTCTTGCCAGGCTAGATGGTCCTTGTTCTTCTCCCGTCTCCACTTCACCCTCCATTATCTTTCCGGGAGAAGAACATTTGTGCCAATGCTCTCTCCTGCTCCATAGTATCTTCAGTAGAGGAGGAGGAGGAGCCTCGGCTAATTGTCCCTTCAGAGAGCCTGAGGACTGTGGTTTTGGTTTCGCTAGAGTCTGTGCCCCGGGCAAGACTTTTGTGCCATCTAATTTGCGACCAGAAGTTCTCTCTTGGACTCACTCGTCCAGGGTGGGTGGACATTTTGGGACCAAGAGGACATCGGAGCTGCTGGCGAGGACGTACCGGTGGCCGTATATGGCCATGATGTCAGAGACTATATTCGGGGATGTGTCTCCTGCGCCAAGACTAAGTCTCCTCGACAATGTCCAGCTGGGTTACTTTCCCCCTGTTGGTGGCAGACAGGCCCTGGGAGATGGTCGGGAAGGACTTTGTGGTGGGCTTACCCAAGTCCCGTAGCTGCACCATTATTTGGGTAATCACCGACCATTTTTCCAAAATGGTGCACTTGGTGCCTCTTCCATGGCTACCTTCTGCACGGGCCTTGGCAGCGTTGTTTATTAAACATATTTTCCGTCTGCACGGAATGCTGGACAAAATTTTCAGTGACCGGGGTCCCCAGTTTGTGTCTGGGTTCTGGAAAGAGCTTTGTCATTTACTCAGCATCGAGCTGAATCTCTCTTCAGCATACCATCCCGAGACAAATAGGTTGGTAGAGAGGGCCAACAGGACCCTGGTAACATATCTGTGACATTTTGTTTCAGCCAGGCAGGTTAACCCTGTGGTCTTCTGTCTGGCCCTTCCTCCACGCCTAGGTATCACCTGACACCTTTCATGAGTCCCTTCTAAAGCCCGTTCACCTGTTCCGGTTATTTGAGTCATCTGCTGGGACATCGGGTTCATCTATGGATGATTATGAGGTGAACGCTATCTTGGGGTGTAAGGTGGTACATGGCAAAAAGTTCTATTTGGTGGATTGGAGGGTTATGGCCCAGAAGACAGGTCCTGGGAGCCTGCTGAGCACATTTGGGCTCTGCACCTCATTGCTGCCTTCGAGCGTAGCGAGGTCCAAGGAGGGGGGCTCTAGGAGGGGGTAATGTTAGGTGTCGAGTTCCCGCCGCTGCACAGGGGGAATCTCGAACCACCTCCACTGTGGTCTCTCATTCTCCTCTGGCCGCAGTGGAGCCTGCTCAGCAGAGACATCGGTCCCAGCGCCTGGCCTGGACAGATACTGCGCGTTTGGTTACTGCTGCCCTTCCAGGTTCAGCCATTATAGCCAATATTGTTCAGCGGCAAGCAGGCACTCCTAGGACTAAGTCCTGCTTTTCTCCTTCTGAACATGCCCAAGGGAAGACCTCTCATTGGAGGTCGGGGGTCACACACTCAGGCCCTGTAGCAGCTCCTATTGGTCCACTAGGAAGGTCCTAGAGTGGTGCAGCAATAAAAGGTTCGCATGGCCGCTAGCATAAATCAGTAATTGTGTGTGTGGATGTATGCCTGTTCTGTTGAAAGCTCTGAATCATTCCCATCCCTAGAGCTGATGAATGTTTGCGAATGTTGGCGCTATCTAGCACCAGATAGTGCCATCCAGCACCAGGCACAATCTGTACTGCGTCTAACCAGCAGTGACCGCCAGTGCGGTGCTGATTGTAGTCTGTGCGGCTGTTTCCTGTTTCTCCTGACTATCCGTCAGTGTAGGGTAGGAACTCTTGCTTGATCCCAGCATCTGACTCAGGGGCGTCTTCAGGCGCGGGTTCAAAAGCCACCAAGGGTCACAGCGGGATTAATCACCAGCATAGTGGGGGTGAATTGCAGGGTTCCCACTAGAATCCATTTGCTGCACCCTGTGACTGCTAACAGGGCACAGCGTTACCTTTATTCCCTGCAACTCTGTGAAGCAACAGAGTTCATTCCTATACAGACCGGGTGATGGAACCCGTGTCTATTCTGGCGTAGTACCACCATATATTGCCACCATTAACTAGCAGCAGGTTCCACTCCTGCACGGTAAACCCCGGGCTGCGAATGCACCTTTACTATCATTATATATACTCATACGTTCCGCCAGCCCTAACACTCAATATCTTAGTTAGACACGACTTATTCTTCATGAATCCATGCTGGATCTCAGTTATTATTTTATTCTCTGCAATATATTTCTGCAGGTCATCTCAAATAATGCCCTCAAAAATTTTGCACACTACTGATGTCAGGCTTACCGGATGGTAGTTGCCCAGATCCACCTTCTTACCTTTCTTAAATATTAGTACCACGTGAGTCATCCTCTAATCCTGTGGCACCACCCCGTTACAAGAGAGTCTAAGAATATGAGATGCAATGGTCTGTCAATAATTGAGCTCAATTCCCTCAGTTTGGCCAGATGAAGGGCAGAGTTATAGGTTTTGAGCATGAATTTATAGTGGATGAAGTCTTCTGCTAAGTAAGATTTTCTCCACTGCCACTCTGCACACCTTGAGCAGCACTGAAGAAAGCATGTTTGCATTGTGTGCCAGGGCTGCCATTATCTGTGTCTGGTCTTTCTGCATGTAGAAGGCTCTGCTTCATCTAGGGTATTCTTCAATGTATTATTCAAGTGTGACAATGCTAAGCCTGGACAGGAGAGGAAGGAGAAGGGACCTAAAGATGTGTGGAGATTGTCCATAAGCTGCTGGGTACTAATGGTACGTGTATGCCGATAAGTGTGGTAAGTGGGGGTGTCCCGGGTGAGTAGACAATTCTTGACAGAGAAGGAAGGAAGGTTGTGGTTTGAGAGCAGGAGAGGGGAGTTAGTAAAGTCATGCAGCGAGCTGGGACGGGAGAAAACCAGGTCCAGAGTATTCCTGTCCTCATGCATAGGAGAATTAGCAAACTGTGAGAGGTTGAATGAAGAAGTTAGAGAAAGAAGATGAGAGGCAGATTGGGAGAGGGGATAATTGATGGGGATGTTAAAGTCTCCCATGATGAGGGTGGGGATATCACAGGATAGAAAGTGAGTTAGGCTACTTTCACACTTGCGTTGTGTGACGTATGTCGCAATATGTCGTTTTGGGGAAAAAACGCATCCTGCAAAGTTGCCCACAGGATGCGTTTTTCTCCCTAGACTTACATTAGCGACGCATTGCGATGTATGGCCACATGTTGCATCCGTCGTGCGACGGATGCGTTGTGTTTTGGCGGTCCCTCGGCACAAAAAAAGTTACATGTAACTTTTTTGTGTGTCAAGTCTGCCATTTTCGACAGCGCATGTGCTGCCAAAACTCCGCCCCCTCCTCCCCAGACATTACAATGGGGCAGCGGATGCGTTGAAAAACTGCATCCGCTGCTCCGTTGTTCATTTCTTTCACAACGTGCGTCGGTACATCGGGCCGATGCATGGCGACGGCCCCTTACCGACGCTAGTGTGAAAGTAGCCTAAGCCAGGTGGCAAAGTGGTTTAGAAACTGGTGGGAGGAGCCTGCAGGGCGATAAACAACCGCCACTCGCAAGGAGAAGGGCTTAAAGAGTCTGACGGCGTGGACTTCAAAGGAAGAAAATGTAAGTGAGGAAACCGGGGGATGACATGGAAAGCACATTGTGATGAAAGGAGCAAACCAACACCTCCACCCTGTCTGTTCTCAGGTCTGGCCGTATGTGAAAATTTTAGCCCATCAAATGAGAGAGTGGCGGTGGCAGTCATGTCTGAATGCTGGATACAGGTTTCTGTAACAGCCAGAAGGTTAAGGGAGTTAGAGAGGAAAAAATCGTGAGTGTAAGTCAGTTTGTTACACACAGACCGTGCACAGTGGAAAGCAGTAGAAGAAGGCATACACTGAATGTTGATAAGATTAGCAAGGTTTCTATATGCAGCTGGGGGAGAGTAATGTATGCTGGTGGAAGGAGGCCCAGGGTTGAGGGAGATGTCGCCTGCAACTAGTAAAAGAAGAAAAAACAGGAAGAGCAAGTGGTGGGATGATTGTATGAACGTTTTGAGTGCTGCATGTAGGTAGTGGATGGTTTGGAGTGGGTAAGAAATGTCAGTAGAGACACAGAGTTATACATGGGAGAGGGGAGAAGGGAGGGGTGGATATGGAGAGAGTGCACAGAATGTGTTAAAGGGCAGGCAAGTTGTGAAAAAACAGAAGTAAAAAAAAATAAGAAGCAGATTGATTTGATCAATGCATAATGAAGTACGACTGACCAAGAAGCATGTTTGTATGAAAAACTTAAGCACCTTACCTGTCTCCTGCCCTATCCGACTGCCATTACATAACTGCCAGCACTTTATCCTGTTGCAGTTAATATCTGTTGTACGCGTGACCCCGCACACGTGCTATCCCAAGACAGAGCTGAATATATATGAAAGCATCAGGCACAAAATGGCCACAATCAGTAATTAACCAATTAGCACAAGGCCAGATCAGGCTTTACTATGCAGGTTAAACAACCAATGCTGAACAAGGCCATAAAACAGTGAAAGGAAAAAAATAGCTTTGAACACTATAAAGAAGAATCCAAAAAGAAAAAAGAAAAAAAACATCCTAGGAGTAATGGATTAAATACCATGAAAAAATCTTGCTAGATATGATTCTTTTCACACTTGTCAGACAGCACACAACCAGATGATGGATTAAATACCTGTGTGAAAAAGAGATGAGAGGAACATCAGCTTCAATGTCATTCTTTAACTGCCAAACACTTTATCCTGTTGCACTTAATATCTATTGCACACGTGACCCCGCACGCATGCTATCCCAAGTCAGAGCTGAATATATTGAAATACAGTTAGGGCCAGAAATATTTGGACAGTGACACAATTTTCGCGAGTTGGGCTCTGCATGCCACCACATTGGATTTGAAATGAAACCTCTACAACAGAATTCAAGTGCAGATTGTAACGTTTAATTTGAAGGGTTGAACAAAAATATCTGATAGAAAATGTAGGAATTGTACACATTTCTTTACAAACACTCCACATTTTAGGAGGTCAAAAGTAATTGGACAAATAAACATAACCCAAACAAAATATTTTTATTTTCAATATTTTGTTGCAAATCCTTTGGAGGCAATCACTGCCTTAAGTCTGGAACCCATGGACATCACCAAACGCTGGGTTTCCTCCTTCTTAATGCTGTGCCAGGCCTTTACAGCCGCAGCCTTCAGGTCTTGCTTGTTTGTGGGTCTTTCCGTCTTAAGTCTGGATTTGAGCAAGTGAAATGCATGCTCAATTGGGTTTAGATCTGGAGATTGACTTGGCCATTGCAGAATGTTCCACTTTTTGGCACTCATGAACTCCTGGGTAGCTTTGGATGTATGCTTGGGGTCATTGTCCATCTGTACTATGAAGCGCCGTCCAATCAACTTTGCAGCATTTGGCTGAATCTGGGCTGAAAGTATATCTCGGTACACTTCAGAATTCATCAGGCTACTCTTGTCTGCTCTTATGTCATCAATAAACACAAGTAACATAGTAACATAGTTAGTAAGGCCGAAAAAAGACATTTGTCTATCCAGTTCAGCCTATATTCCATCATAATAAATACCCAGATCTACGTCCTTCTACAGAACCTAATAATTGTATGATACAATATTGTTCTGCTCCAGGAAGACATCCAGGCCTCTCTTGAACCCCTCGACTGAGTTCGCCATCACCACCTCCTCAGGCAAGCAATTCCAGATTCTCACTGCCCTAACAGTAAAGAATCCTCTTCTATGTTGGTGGAAAAACCTTCTCTCCTCCAGACGCAAAGAATGCCCCCTTGTGCCCGTCACCTTCCTTGGTATAAACAGATCCTCAGCGAGATATTTGTATTGTCCCCTTATATACTTATACATGGTTATTAGATCGCCCCTCAGTCGTCTTTTTTCTAGACTAAATAATCCTAATTTCGCTAATCTATCTGGGTATTGTAGTTCTCCCATCCCCTTTATTAATTTTGTTGCCCTCCTTTGTACTCTCTCTAGTTCCATTATATCCTTCCTGAGCACCGGTGCCCAAAACTGGACACAGTACTCCATGTGCGGTCTAACTAGGGATTTGTACAGAGGCAGTATAATGCTCTCATCATGTGTATCCAGACCTCTTTTAATGCACCCCATGATCCTGTTTGCCTTGGCAGCTGCTGCCTGGCACTGGCTGCTCCAGGTAAGTTTATCATTAACTAGGATCCCCAAGTCCTTCTCCCTGTCAGATTTACCCAGTGGTTTCCCGTTCAGTGTGTAATGGTGATATTGATTCCCTCTTCCCATGTGTATAACCTTACATTTATCATTGTTAAACCTCATCTGCCACCTTTCAGCCCAAGTTTCCAACTTATCCAGATCCATCTGTAGCAGAATACTATCTTCTCTTGTATTAACTGCTTTACATAGTTTTGTATCATCTGCAAATATCGATATTTTACTGTGTAAACCTTCTACCAGATCATTAATGAATATGTTGAAGAGAACAGGTCCCAATACTGACCCCTGCTGTACCCCACTGGTCACAGCGACCCAGTTAGAGACTATACCATTTATAACCACCCTCTGCTTTCTATCACTAAGCCAGTTACTAACCCATTTACACACATTTTCCCCCAGACCAAGCATTCTCATTTTGTGTACCAACCTCTTGTGCGGCACGGTATCAAACGTGCCGCACAAGTGACCCAGTGCCATTGAAAGCCATGCATGCCCATGCCATCACGTTGCCTCCACCATGTTTTACAGAGGATGTGGTGTGCCTTGGATCATGTGCCGTTCCCTTTCTTCTCCAAACTTTTTTCTTCCCATCATTCTGGTACAGGTTGATCTTTGTCTCATCTGTCCATAGAATACTTTTCCAGAACTGAGCTGGCTTCTTGAGGTGTTTTTCTGCAAATTTAACTCTGGCCTGTCTATTTTTGGTATTGATGAATGGTTTGCATCTAGATGTGAACCCTTTGTATTTACTGTCATGGAGTCTTCTCTTTACTGTTGACTTAGAGACAGATACACCTACTTCACTGAGAGTGTTCTGGACTTCATTTGATGTTGTGAACGGGTTCTTCTTCACCAAATTAAGTATGCGGCGATCATCCACCACTGTTGTCATCCGTGGACGCCCAGGCCTTTTTGAGTTCCCAAGCTCACCAATCAATTCCTTTTTTCTCAGAATGTACCCAACTGTTGATTTTGCTACTCCAAGCATGTCTGCTATCTCTCTGATGGATTTTTTCTTTTTTTTCAGCCTCAGGATGTTCTGCTTCACCTCAATTGAGAGTTCCTTTGACCGCATGTTGTCTGCTCACAGCAACAGCTTCCAAATGCAAAACCACACACCTGGAATCCACCCCTGACCTTTTAACTACTTCATTGATTACAGGTTAACGAGGGAGACGCCTTCAGAGTTAATTGCAGCCCTTAGAGTCCATTGTCCAATTACTTTTGGTCCCTTGAAAAAGAGGACGCTATGCATTGCAGAGCTATGATTCCTAAACCCTTTCTCCGATTTGGGTGTGGAAACTATCATATTGCAGCTGGGAGTGTGCACTTTCAGCCCATATTATATATATAATTGTATTTCTGAACATGTTTTTGTAAACAGCTAAAATAACAAAACTTGTATCACTGTCCAAATATTTCTGGCCCTAACTGTAGATCACTGTTTGCTGCTTATTTTCTGTTGCTTTGTTTGCACAGAAATTCTGCCCGTGTTTAACTGTCCAATCAAATCAGATATGATGAAAACTGAGCCCTCTGTGCAACTAAAGATGCTGCTGATCTGATCCTAAAAGAAATGCATGTAAATAACTGCCGTTACTTTTTTAAGTGCAGAATGAAAGCTTTTCTGTACTATAAGAAAACATTAAAAATGTGGTTTCACATCGGCACCAAAAACATTAAATAAGGGGGAAAAGTCATAAAAATGCAGCAATAATCAAAGTAAATTGCTGTAGAGCAGTTTAGTGGGGATCCTGCAGAAGACAAAAAAAACTTATATTTCTGCAGCGTGTGAACATGACTTTACAGACACAAAAAAGTTAGATGTCATATAGTAAAGTTACATAAAGATGATAACGTTCTGGCTGCTACAACTGTGAATGAATGAGCAATAAGTTAATCCATAGGTACCAAATAGAAAGCCACGGACCCAGAGGAGGACTACCCACAGAGGAGGGTGTCCACCTGGGTCCGGGAACATCGTCATTGCCAGCAGACACTACATCGCCTGGTGCAGACTAAGTTTCAGGAACTTGAGCATTCAGAGACAGCTCCTCTGCAAGGGACAGCGCTGCAGGCCGGGGACCGTGTTTTGGTCCTCGCGACAAGCTGGAATATCGGTGGGAGAAGACTCCGTATCGAGTAAAGCGACAAATCAGTGCCGAAGGACCTGTCTATGAAGTCCAAACTGAAGGGAAAGAAGATGCCCCCACTCGAGTAGTTCACCAGAATATGCTACGCCTTTGCTTGAAAGAGATCCTGATCAAGTGGAAGAGATGCCAAGTGCCCCTGTAATACTGCCTCCAGCAGTTGTTGATGGTGAGGATGAAGAATCCCTGATTTGATGTCTGTAGACCCAGAGGAGGAACAGGTACCTGAAATTAATGAAATTCCTGAAATTCCTGAAGTGGCTGCTCCTTCAGAATCAGGCACTTCCCCGCCCTTGCCTGTTCAACCCAACTCGACTACTCAACCTGACTTGACTACTCCTTCTGACTTACAGAGCACTGAACGAGCAACAGCCAGGAGACCCCCCAACAGATACAACCAAGACCAATTTGTTTGGCAGCGAATCATTAAAGGTATAGGAAACTTTCAACATTTAGTACAAGAACTCTCGCCTATGGAAAGGTGAGCAAAAGGAGAGGGGGAGTGTAAGGAGAAGGACCAGAGTGGAGGTACCTCTCTTGCGCCAGGTCCAGAACTGTCGGGGCTGTCTCTTCTGTTCTCCAGGGGAAAGCTTAGAAACTCAGACCGACCTTTGAACTTGATAGCAGGGGGTGTGGCTATGCTAAAAAGGCCAGCGCACGCGCAGAAGCAGTCAGTCCTGGTGGGAACATGCCACGCTCAGCAAGGAACAGTTAGTGCTCCTTCCTCTGAGTATCGTGACAGTGCAGGCCCACATGTTAGATTCCCTGCGACCACATGCAGAGACTGTGATGAAAGATGTGCCGTGTGCCTGTTGGCTCCTCCAGCTTAAGGTACCAAATGCTACGGGCCAGTAAGTGCTGCGCTTGTGCTGCTTAGGACGGACCAGGTGACTCACCAAGAACTGTGCCCCATCTTACATGCTTATATCTGAGGAGCCACGTTAAGCTCCGATGGATTTGAAGATTGCACTTCATACCGCACAACAAACCCTGGATTCAAGCCCCCTTCCAAGACAGCAAGGAGCCACCATCGCCGCCGGAAACCGTATCATGAGAGCCTTCAGGATAACAGCGGACTCACAGCACGCTAAATACTTTGGCGCCACTGTTTGAACCAAGGTCTCTACAGTCAGGAAGCCACCGGACTAATAAGTTAACCCTTAAAGAACTGCTGCATTACTTAATGTTGTTGTTGTTCAACTCACCCTTATAAAATCCGCTATACTCCTGTTACCCCCTCCTCTCCATGGGTGAAGTAAACCACTGTTCAAGTAAACTATCGTTAATCCTTGCTCTGCCTCCTGTCCATTACTGCATCCCACAACAAGTACAGCACAGACCCCTGCTGTTCGAGGCAGGTGCCAGCTTATAATACAGCCTGCACCCATTGGGTTTAGAGCAAAGTAAGCTCCTGAGATTGCTCCATATGTGAGCACCAGCATGTATAGCAGATGATGGATAGGGTTTAAGGTAAAAAACACATGCGTTATTAGGAGTTAAAAACATATGACATGAGGCCTACATTAAATTAATTGATCACTTGGCTTGAAACGGATTTCACATGTGCCCAAACTAAGCATTAAATTGTAAGAGATTCCAAAAGTTTCATAACTTATTCCCTATAATGTACATGGATATACTGTAGACTTTGTTGCAAGAAATTGTGACAGATATAAGCTGCACTGTTGTTATAGAATCAATCAGCAACTATAGGATTTAAAATGGTTATAGCGGACAGGGAGTATTTAGCTCAGCCTCAGGGAATATCGGAAAAGTTGCTATTGAGTCCTGGACATCCAAGAGTAAGGTGTGTGCTAGAGAGTCTCCTGTCAGACTGAAATCAGACAAAATGTATAGACCAGTTCTTCCTGGGAAGTGATTGCTGTAATCATAGAAGCAGTCAGAGCAGGCTGGAGAATCTTTATAACCTCTAGATAGAAATAACAGAGCTACAGCACCAGACTCATCCCCCCACCTCACTGCATGAGCAAAGTACAAGTCTGTTTAGGTTAAGACACTGTGTGTGAAGAGAAGTTATCTATGAAGAACAGTTATCTTTATTGAAACTTTCATATATGATGATAAAGCATTGCATGAAGAAAAGTGATTCTGTGTGATGAAAAGCTTGAATTAAACCACTGTGATCAACTTCAGCTCAGAACTGTGTCATAGCTGTGTGCCTGTAAACTGTTCCCCTCTACTGTGAAAAATTACTCACCCAGAGTAAGATTTCCCCAGGATTCCAAAAAAATACTTATGTTTCCTTTGTATCACCCTCATATTCTGAGTTTTGTGCATGCAACAAAATCCCAAGGTGACGACCTGAGAGTTACAGATGTTGAAATTGAAGGCGAAGTGGCAGAGCATAGCCAAATGCTACAAGGAGGAATAAAGTTAATTTCCTGCTGGCAAAGTGCAGGTGCCGGGAAGTTTCAGAACTCCATTAATCTGCAGATTAAACCCATAACTGCAGGTAATAGCGTTTTTTTTGCGTAACAGATTCTCTTTAACCCCTTTACCCCAAAGACTGTTTGCACCTTCAAATTTAAGATAAGACTTGCACTTGTTTGTGAAAAAAAAGGAAAATTGATGAAAACGTTGCAATTTTAAAACTTTTTAAAATTATGTTACACAATATAGTTAATAAATAACACTTCTTACATGTCTGTCTTACATCAGCAGAAGTTTTGAAACATAATTTTTTTATTAGGAAGTTATAAGGGTTAAGAGTTTATATACTTAGGCAAGGCTCAATATACTTATATACAATTAAATGACCTCTCCATCTCTCCATTAGTGATATATCAGGCATTTAAATTGATATGCAAATGAGATTGAAGATCTATTCTACATCTGAAGCCTCTGTCACTTCTGGTCTATTCCCTGACTAGCGCCACATCCACTTGCTTGATCGCTGTCTACTTTATGCTGTGTGCCTTCAGGCAGGATGTGGCGCTGGTTGGAGAATAGAGCTGGAGTGACAGAGTGTTCAGATCTATGTTAGCTATACAGCCTCATTTGCATAGCAATCCAAATTCTGATTTCTTTGTAACAGAATAATGAACAAGCCATGTAAAAGTATTGCTGGGCTTGTATTTGAGCTACATGCAAATAGTAGTTTTGGGGTGAAATTTTGCTGAAAAATTCCATTTAAGATATTGGTTGGGCTGCTATGACAATCATTTTACCAAATCTAGAAAATCTAGAAATAATTGCTTAGATAACATTAAAAGTGTTTGCCAGTCTTGAAATTGTTTCTGTTATTACTTGGAACTCTTAGAAAAGATTCATCCCGACAATGAAACTGGGAATTTAATGATCACATTTATTTCTATAAACAAGTATCAGTTATAAAAGTTATAGACAAGATGTGGCAGCTAAAGAAGGGTTTAAAACCTAACATTCTGTGGAAAACGTTACAAGCTATCAGAGTCTATTGTTTATCTCCAGTTTGATCAAGTTTTGTTCTTCTATGTCCTTTTTTCGATTTACTGGTAGGGTATGCTTCACTGCTAATAGATAAAGTCAGGAGAATGTTACTGCTGTAGAACCAAACGTGCACATCTCAGGCGGTTAGTCATTCTGAAAAAGCTGCCAGGCAAATAAGTGCAGAGTAAACACACGGAAAGACACTGCGTAATCCTAACTGATATGATACTTTGAGGGGTGATGGAAACACATCTCACAATAATGAATCACTTACTATTGATTTTTTTTTTATCATTAATGTCCTATAGCAAAGCAGTCAACAGACCAAACAGTCTCCTAACAATGATATTGAATTGTTGGCTCCTCTTTCATTGTTCATTGCTTTTTAAAATGTTATTGGGTTATATTATAGTCTTTGATGTCCCTTTTGGGTAAAGAACAGCGGTCTTCGATAAATCACATCAATTATATTATGTTTTACTTTAACAATACAGTATTGTCTAAAGAAACATTACAATGGCTCATGGAGTCATATGACTGGCACCTTTACAAAGCATTATTTCTGTATAAGTACAATAACTGGAAGCTGTACCTCTCCATTATGGTAGGGGTAGAAGTTAGTGACCATAGGTAGGTTGAAACTGTGCCTAGTGCCAACTCCCACATTCAAAAGTGTTAGCAACCTGCTGGAAAGATAACTGTGTCTCTGTAAATATGGCCTAATTTTTCAGAGAAAATGTATGGCAGCAATACAAAATGTACCAATCAATAAAAGTGAACATGAGAAAATTTATAAAATTTTGCTGGTTTGAATGTTTGATGTTTGTTGTTGAGTTCCTATTACAACATCTTTTTTCCCTCGTATACTGATTTGCATTAAAGCATATTCTTCCTCCATTGTCTTCTATTAGGGAAAATGAGGCAGTAAAAAGTAAATAAGCAACCTTTGAAATGCCAGAAAAGCAAATTTTCAAAGTATAACATCACTAATTTTAACTTTTTTTTGTATAATGAGTAGTATTTATGGATATATGAAGCATTGTAACATAGAATCTCTTAGAGGGAATTTCCATCTTTCTCACATTTCAGCAGTCTGCAGCTCTTCTTTCCCTAGGTATGCTGTGATGGACAGTGTAAGTGGTGGGACGGCAGGCGTGAAATGCATTTGGGTAAAGTTTCACAGGCCCAAAGTTCAATTATCCCAGTTTTCCTTTCTTTTGACTTACAGGTAGATGTGCCAGACAAACTTAACTAAAGGAATAACAATTGAATAAGTGTCTTACCGCATTAATAAAGTCTGAACATAAGTAGTATTATTAACACTGCCCACTTACTGCACACGTGACTTGGAGCGACTGTAAAGGTGTATTCTGCTTCTCACACTCACTTGTCCACTTACGTATCATAATATTCTAGCAATAATTGAAGCGCACCCCAAAGTCAGTTCATGCACCCACACGACACTTTTTGTTGCTATCATCACTTGCTGTTTCATTAACCCAGCGAGACGCGTACCCTGGGAAACACACCAGTATTACCAGCACACCCAGATTTCCAGCACCCGATGGGTCAACTTCTAGCACTGTGGCATACATAGCGTAACACAGCTCAGCTAACCTTTTCCTCTTTGACGTAATAGCTATGTTTAGATCAGCAAGAAATAATTTTATAAAAATTTAGATTTGATATCCAAAAAGGCAAAGCGCTTACAAAATGCAAAAAACATTAAATAATAAAAAGACATACATACGTTCAAGGCAAAACAGTACAACAATCAAAATGACAGCTGCAGAAAGCGGTCACTCTTTAGATCGGTGAGAGACTCTTTGCGGATGAGACATTAATGACATTTTGATAGCTCTATAATCCTCATTGCTACTCCTAGTTCTTACACTTTGTGGCTCTGGATGAAATATTTTAAAAGGTCTTATCCAGAGTCCTTAGGTGAGAGGAGGATGTCTAATTATATGCAAGGAAAGACAGCTTCAGGACACAATTCATGTCAATTTTTTCTTAGGAACTACCTAGTGGAATATCATAACCGCCATATTTGCAAGCATCTTTTTTCCACCGTAAACACACAAGATATGACTACGACATATCTATAATTTATAATTTATGTTACATTTCTTTTGTTTCCAAAGGTTAAAATTCCTGGCGCTGAAATTCCCAGAAGCAAATATGTTCCCCATCATGGATTTGTCCATAAATTGATCAAAGAGGTATTCCAGCGCTTTGTGTTCCTTAAAAACCATTAGTTATTGAAGCAATTCTTTAAAAACAGCTATCAATTAGTTAAATATCTACTATATAATTGTCTAAGGGTCACTTCCGTCTTTCTGTCTGTCATGGAATCCAAGTCGCTGATTGGTCTCGCCAGCTGCCTGTCATGGCTGCCGCGACCAATCAGCGATGGCCACAGTCCAATTAGTCCCTTCCTGCTCCCCTGCAGTCAGGTGCCCTACGCCCGCTCCATACTCCCCGCAGTCACCGCTCACACAGGGTTAATGCCAGCGGTAACGAACCGCATTATGCCGCGGGTAACTCACTCCGTTACCGCTGCTATTAACCCTGTGTGACCAAGTTTTTACCAGTGATGCTGCCTATGCAGCATCAATAGTAAAAAAGAACTAATGTTAAAAATAATAAAAAAAATAAAAAATCATCATATACTCACCCTCCGGCGCCTTTCCCGCTCTTTGCGACGTTCCGGTGCTAAGGATGGTATGCGACAAGGACCTTCCATGATGTCACGGTCATGTGAACGCGACGTCATCACAGGTCCTGTGCACCTGCGTGAGAAGGACCTTCCATAACGTCACAGTTATGTGACCACGGCGTGACGTCATCACAGGTCCTGCGCGCTTACGCGAGAAGGACCTGCCATGACATCACGGTCATGTGACCGCGACGTCATCACACCCTGGGACCGGAAGCTAGCGACAGAACTACAAGAGGCTCTCGAATCGGAAGATGAGTATATGTTTTTTTTTTTTTTTTTTAACCTGTGACATACGTGGCTGGGCAATATACTACGTAGCTGGGCAATATACTACGTGGCTCTGTGCTGTATACTACGTCACTGGGCAATATAATACGTCACTGGGCAATATACTACGTCACTGGGCAATATACTACGTAACTGGGAAATATACTACGTGGCTGGGCAATATGCTCTGTGCTGTACACTACGTCGCTGGGCAATATACTACGTGACTGGGCAATATACTACGTGATTGGGCAATATACTACGTAGCTGGGCAATATAGCACGTGGCTCTGTGCTGTATACTACATCGCTGGGCAATATACTACGTAACTAGGCAATATACTACGTAACTGGGCAATATACTACGTGGCTGGACAATATACTACGAGGACATGCATATTCTAGCATACCCGATGGGTTAGAATCGGGACACCATCTACTATATATATATATATATATATATATATTTATATTTATATATATATATATACTGTATATATATATATACCGTATATTAGTGTATGTACAGTGTGTGTATATTAGTGTATAGTGTGTGTATACATATACCGTATATTAGTGTATGTACAGTGTGTATATATTTGTATATAGTGTGTGTTAGGGTTGAGCGAAACGGGTCGGCCATTTTCAGAAGTTGCCGACTTTTGGCAAAGTCGGGTTTCATGAAACCCGACCCGACCCCTGTGTGGGGTCGGCCATGAGATCAGCGATCTTCTGAATCTGGTATCGGAATTCCGATCCCGAGTTCCGATATGTTTGCAATATCGGAAATCGATATCGGAATCCATATTTAAGTGTAAAATAAAGAATTAAAATAAAAAATATTGCTATACTCACCCTCTGACGCGCCCTGGTACTAACCGGCAGCCTTCCTTCCTTAGAATCAGCGCGTGAAGGGCCTTAGATGATCTCGCGGCTTGTGATTGGTCGCGCGACCGCCCATGTGACCGCTCGCGCGACCAATCACAAGCCGCGACGTCACCGAAGGTCCTTCAAGCGCTGCTTCTTAGGAAGGAAGGCTGCCGGAAAGAAGCAGGGCGCGTCCAAGGGTGAGTATATACCTAATATATACCTAATGCGGTCATATGGGCGGTCGCGCGACCAATCACAAGCCGCGACGTCATCTAAGGCCCTTCACGCGCTGATTCTAAGGAAGGAAGGCTGCCGGTTAGTACCAGGGCGCGTCAGAGGGTAAGTATAGCAATATTTTTTATTTTAATTCTTTATTTTACACTTAAATATGGATCCCAGGGCCTGAAGGAGAGTTTCCTCTCCTTCAGACCCTGGGAACCATTGGAAACCCAATGCACTGCATTGGGTTTCGTGTTTCGGCCGACCCCGACCCCGACTTTTTTATAGGATCGGCCGATTTCACTAGACCCGACTTTTGAAAAAGTCGGGTTTCGTGAAACCCGACCCGATCCTATAAAAGTAAAAGTCACTCAACCCTAGTGTGTGTGAGTATATATATATATATATATATATACACCGTATATTAGTGTGTGTGCAGTGTGTGTATATTAGTGTTTAGTGTGTGTGTATGTATATATATATATATATATATGTATATATACAGTGGGGCAAAAAAGTATTTAGTCAGTCAGCAATAGTGCAAGTTCCACCACTTAAAAAGATGAGAGGCGTCTGTAATTTACATCATTGGTAGACCTCAACTATGGGAGACAAACTGAGAAAAAAAAAATCCAGAAAATCACATTGTCTGCTTTTTTAACATTTTATTTGCATATTATGGTGGAAAATAAGTATTTGGTCAGAAACAAAATTTCATCTCAATACTTTGTAATATATCCTTTGTTGGCAATGACAGAGGTCAAACGTTTTCTGTAAGTCTTCACAAGGTTGCCACACACTGTTGTTGGTATGTTGGCCCATTCCTCCATGCAGATCTCCTCTAGAGCAGTGATGTTTTTGGCTTTTCGCTTGGCAACACGGACTTTCAACTCCCTCCAAAGGTTTTCTATAGGGTTGAGATCTGGAGACTGGCTAGGCCACTCCAGGACCTTGAAATGCTTCTTACGAAGCTACTACTTTGTTGCCCTGGCGGTGCGCTTTGGATCATTGTCATGTTGAAAGACCCAGCCACGTTTCATCTTCAATGCCCTTGCTGATGGAAGGAGGCTTGCACTCAAAATCTCACGATACATGGCCCCATTCATTCTTTCATGTACCCGGATCAGTCGTCCTGGCCCCTTTGCAGAGAAACAGCCCGGAAGCATGATGTTTCCACCACCATGCTTTACAGTAGGTATGGTGTTTGATGGATGCAACTCAGTATTCTTTTTCCTCCAAACACGACAAGTTGTGTTTCTACCAAACAGTTCCAGTTTGGTTTCATCAGACCATAGGACATTCTCCCAAAACTCCTCTGGATCATCCAAATGCTCTCTAGCAAACTTCAGACGGGCCCGGACATGTACTGGCTTAAGCAGTGGGACACGTCTGGCACTGCAGGATCTGAGTCCATGGTGGCGTAGTGTGTTACTTATGGTAGGCCTTGTTACATTGGTCCCAGCTTTCTGCAGTTCATTCACTAGGTCCCCCCGCGTGGTTCGGGGATTTTTGCTCACCGTTCTTGTGATCATTCTGACCCCACGGGGTGGGATTTTGCGTGGAGCCCCAGATCGAGGGAGATTATCAGTGGTCTTGTATGTCTTCCATTTTCTAATTATTGCTCCCACTGTTGATTTCTTCACTCCAAGCTGGTTGGCTATTGCAGATTCAGTCTTCCCAGCCTGGTGCAGGGCTACAATTTTGTTTCTGGTGTCCTTTGACAGCTCTTTGGTCTTCACCATAGTGGAGTTTGGAGTCAGACTGTTTGAGGGTGTGCACAGGTGTCTTTTTATACTGATAACAAGTTTAAACAGGTGACATTACTACAGGTAATGAGTGGAGGAAAGCGGAGACTCTTAAAGAAGAAGTTACAGGTCTGTGATAGCCAGAAATCTTGATTGTTTGTTTCTGACCAAATACTTATTTTCCACCATAATATGCAAATAAAATGTTAAAAAAACAGACAATGTGATTTTCTGGATTTTTTTTTCTCAGTTTGTCTCCCATAGTTGAGGTCTACCTATGATGTAAATTACAGACGCCTCTCATCTTTTTAAGTGGTGGAACTTGCACTATTGCTGACTGACTAAATACTTTTTTGCCCCACTGTATATATACACACCGTATATTACTGTATGTACAGTGTGTGTATATTGGTGTAGTGTGTGTATATATATATATATACCGTATATTAGTGTGTGTATATTAGTGTTTAGTGTGTGTATATATATATATATATATATATATATATATATATACACCGTATATTAGTGTGTGTACAGTGTATATTAGTGTATAGTGTATATATATATATATATATATATATATATATATATATATATACCGTATATTAGTGTATGTACAGTATGTGTATATTAGTGAACTAACACATGTGGAATTATATACATATCAAAAAATGTTGAAACAACTGAAAATATGTCTTATATTCTAGGTTCTTCAAAGTGGCCACCTTTTGCTTTGATGACTGCTTTGCACACTCTTGGCATTCTTTTGATGAGCTTCAAGAGGTAGTCACCGGGAATGGTTTTCACTTCACAGGTGTGCCCTGTCAGGTTTAATAAGTGGGGTTTCTTGCATTATAAATGGGGTTGGGACCATCAGTTGTGTTGAGCAGAAGTCTGGTGGATACACAGCTGATAGTCCTACTGAATAGACTGTTAGAATTTGTATTATGGCAAGAAAAAAGCAGCTAAGTAAAGAAAAACGAGTGGCCATCATTACTTTAAGAAATGAAGGTCAGTCAGTCCGAAAAATTGAGAAAACTTTGAAGGTGTCCCCAAGTGCAGTTGCAAAAACCATCAAGTGCTACAAAGAAACTGGCTCACATGAGGACCGCCCCAGGAAAGGAAGACCAAGAGTCACCTCTGCTTCTGAGGATAAGTTTATCCGAGTCACCAGCCTCAGAAATCACAGGTTAACAGCAGCTCAGATTAGAGACCAGGTCAATGCCACACAGAGTTCTAGCAGCAGACACCTCTCTACAACAACTGTTAAGAGGAAACTTTGTGCAGCAGGCCTTCATGGTAAAATAGCTGCTAGGAAACCACTGCTAAGGACAGGCAACAAGTATAAGAGACTTGTTTGGGCTAAAGAACACAAGGAATGGACATTAGACCAGTGGAAATCTGTGCTTTGGTCTGATGAGTCCAAATTTGAGATCTTTGGTTCCAACCACCGTGTCTTTGTGCGACGCAGAAAAGATGAACGGATGGATTCTACATGCCTGGTTCCCACCGTGAAGCATGGAAGAGGAGGTGTGATGGTGTGGGGGTGCTATGCTGGTGACACTGTTGGGGATTTATTCAAAATTGAAGGCATACTGAACCAGCATGGCTCCCACAGCATCTTGCAGTGGCATGCTATTCCATCCGGTTTGTGTTTAGTTGGACCATCATTTATTTTTCAACATGACAATGACCCCAAACACACCTCCATGCTGTGTAAGGGCTATTTTGACCAAGAAGGGGAGAGATGGGGTGCTATGCCAGATGACCTGGCCTCCACAGTCACCAGACCTGAACCCAATCGAGATGCTTTGGGGTGAGCTGGACCGCAGAGTGCAGGCAAAAGGGCCAACAAGTGCTAAGCATCTCTGGGAACTCCTTCAAGATTGTTGGAAGACCATTCCCGGTGACGACCTCTTGAAGCTCATCAAGAGAATGTCAAGAGTGTGCAAAGCATTCATCAAAGCAAAAGGTGGCTACTTTGAAGAACCTAGAATATAAGACATATTTTCAGTTGTTTCACACTTTTTTGTTAAGTATATAATTCCACATGTGTTAATTCATAGTTTTGATGCCTTCAGTGTGAATTTACAATTTTCATACTCATGAAAATTCAGAAAAATATTTAAATGAGAAGGTGTGTCCAAACTTTTGGTCTGTACTGTATATACTGTATATTAGTGTGTGTACAGTGCATGTTAGTGTATAGTGTGTGTATATATAAATATATATATATACCGTATATTAGTGTATGTACAGCGTGTGTATATTAGTGTTAAGTATATATACAGTGGGGCAAAAAAGTATTTAGTCAGTCAGCAATAGTGCAAGTTCCACCACTTAAAAAGATGAGAGGCGTCTGTAATTTACATCATAGGTAGACCTCAACTATGGCAGACAAACTGAGAAAAAAAAATCCAGAAAATCACATTGTCTGTTTTTTTAACATTTTATTTGCATATTATAGTGGAAAATAAGTATTTGGTCAGAAACAAAATTTCATCTCAATACTTTGTAATATATCCTTTGTTGGCAATGACAGAGGTCAAACGTTTTCTGTAAGTCTTCACAAGGTTGCCACACACTGTTGTTGGTATGTTGGCCCATTCCTCCATGCAGATCTCCTCTAGAGCAGTGATGTTTTTGGCTTTTCGCTTGGAAACACGGACTTTCAACTCCCTCCAAAGGTTTTCTATAGGGTTAAGATCTGGAGACTGGCTAGGCCACTCCAGGACCTTGAAATGCTTCTTACGAAGCCACTCCTTCGTTGCCCTGGCGGTGTGCTTTGGATCATTGTCATGTTGAAAGACCCAGCCACGTTTCATCTTCAATGCCCTTGCTGATGGAAGGAGGTTTGCACTCAAAATCTCACGATACATGGCCCCATTCATTCTTTCATGTACCTGGATCAGTCGTCCTGGCCCCTTTGCAGAGAAACAGCCCCAAAGCATGATGTTTCCACCACCATGCTTTAAAGTAGGTATGGTGTTTGATGGATGCAACTCAGTATTCTTTTTCCTCCAAACACGACAAGTTGTGTTTCTACCAAACAGTTCCAGTTTGGTTTCATCAGACCATAGGATATTCTCCCAAAACTCCTCTGGATCATCCAAATGCTCTCTAGCAAACTTCAGACGGGCCCGGACACGTACTGGCTTAAGCAGTGGGACACGTCTGGCACTGCAGGATCTGAGTCCATGGTGGCGTAGTGTGTTACTTATGGTAGACCTTGTTACATTGGTCCCAGCTCTCTGCAATTCATTTACTAGGTCCCCCCGCGTGGTTCCGGGATTTTTGCTCACCGTTCTTGTGATCATTCTGACCCCACGGGGTGGGATTTTGCGTGGAGCCCCAGATCAAGGGAGATTATCAGTGGTCTTGTATGTCTTCCATTTTCTAATTATTGCTCCCACTGTTGATTTCTTCACTCCAAGCTGGTTGGCTATTGCAGATTCAGTCTTCCCAGCCTGGTGCAGGGCTACAATTTTGTTTCTGGTGTCCTTTGACAGCTCTTTGGTGTTTGGACTGTTTGAGGGTGTGCACAGGTGTCTTTTTATACTGATAACAAGTTTAAACAGGTGCCATTACTACAGGTAATGAATGGAGGAAAGAGGAGACTCTTAAAGAAGAAGTTACAGGTCTGTGAGAGCCAGAAATCTTGATTGTTTGTTACTGACCAAATACTTATTTTCCACCATAATATGCAAATAAAATGTTAAAAAAAACAGACAATGTGATTTTCTGGATTTTTTTTTCTCAGTTTGTCTCCCGTAGTTGAGGTCTACGTATGATGTAAATTACAGACGCCTCTCATCTTTTTAAGTGGTGGAACTTGCACTATTGCTGACTGACTAAATACTTTTTTGCCCCACTGTATATATATATATATATATATATATACCGTATATTAGTGTGTGTACAGTGTATATTAGTGTATAGTGTATATATATATATATATATATATATATACACTATACACTAGTATACACTGTACACACACTAATATACGGTATATATATATATATATAAACCACTATATATACTATATATATACCACTATATATACCGTATATTAGTGCATGTACAGTGTGTGTATATTAGTGTTTAGTGTGTATATATATATATATATATATAAATATACCGTATATTAGTGTGTGTACAGTGTATATTAGTGTACAGTGTGTGTATATATATATATATATATATATATATATATATATATATACAGTATATTAGTGTATGTACAGTGTGTGTATTAGTTAGACAAAAAATGTTAGCACTAAAGGGGCAATATATATCTGTACCAGATGAAATATATGTGTTGAAATTTTACTTATAGAAACCCCAGTGAAAACAAGTAAAGTGAGTGGAAACCACTCAAAAGCAGTAAAAACCAACCACCAGAGCTAGGGACCTAACTCCAAGAAAATAACATGGCAAGGATATACGTATAATCACAATAATTCTTTATTAGTAATGGTAATAACATATATATATGTGCACATATTGGAAGGATATATAAAAAAGCTGACGAAGGATTTTATATCCGAAATGCACGTCGGGGTGCACATTGGTTGGATTTAGTGACGCCATTAAGGTACAGGTACTCGTTTATAATCTGCCTTCACCCCCTTGCTCATATATATTGCTTGTTTTGCACAATTTTTACTTTTTGGTTTCTTACCACATTGCACTTTGCACTTTTCCACATGGTGGTTGGCCATATGGCCTGGTTATATTATATTATAGGTCATTTTACTTAAACCCCATAGATATTTTTGGTGTTATATGCTTACTGTTGTTATCTTTACCGTTTTTTAGCACTTGTGGTACACACCATTTTTTATCCCTTGGTCGATTTTTTATAAGAGTCCTGATAATAACCCTTCCCTTTTTGGCATACCTTATACCTATCCAGATTTTTATATATATTTTTGTGATTTTATATATTTTTGTGTATGCTTTTTTATATATCCTTCCAATATGTGCACACATATATATATATATGTTATTACCATTACTAATAAAGAATTATTGTGATTATACGTATGCCATGTTATTTTCTTGGAGTTAGGTCCCTAGCTCTGGTGGTTGGTTTTTAGTGTGTGTATTAGTGTATAGTGTGTGTGTATTTACAGTATATATATATATATATATATACTATATAATTGTCTAAGGGTCACTTCCGTCTGTCTGTCTGTCTGTCACGGATATTCATTGGTCGCGGCCTCTGTCTGTCATGGAATCCAAGTCGCTGATTGGTCTCTCCAGCTGCCTGTCACGGCTCCCATGACCAATCAGCGACGGCCACAGTCCGGCGGAAAAATGGCCGCTCCTTCTTCACGCGGGCAGTGCCCGCTCCGTACTCCCCTCCAGTCAGCGCTCACACAGGGTTAATGGCTGCATTGACCGCGGTGTAACGCACTTGGTTTACGTTGCTATTAACCCTGTGTGACCACCTTTTTACTATTCATGCTGCCTATGCAGCATGAACAGTAAAAAGATCTAATATTAAAAATAATTAAAAAAATAAAAAAATAGCTACATACTCACCTTCCGGAGCCCATGGATCGAAGCAGCCGGTTACCGATGCTCCTCGCGTCGCCCCGGTGACTGCTCCATGCATTGCGGTCTCGCGAGTTGATGACGTGCGGTCTACGCACTCTTCAGACCAGAGCGCGCGGGGAGCATCGGTAACCGGCTGCTTCTATCCGGGGGCTCCGGAAGGTGAGTATGAAACTATTTTTTATTTTAATTCTTTTTTTTTAACAGGGATATGGTGCGTACTACGTGATTGGCCAATATACTACATGACTGGGCATTATACTACGTGGCTCTGTGAAGTATACTACGTGACTGGCCAATATACTACGTGACTGGGCAATATACTACGTGGCTAGGCAATATACTACGTGACTGGCCAATATACTACATGACTGTGCATTATACTACGTGGCTCTGTGCTGTATACAACGTGACTGACCTATATACTACGTCACTGGGCAATATACTATGTAGCTGAGCAATATACTACGTGACTGGGCAATATACTACGTGACTGGGCAATATACTACGTGGCTCTGTGCTGTAAACTACGTGACTGACCTATATACTACGTCACTGGGCAATATACTATGTAGCTGAGCAATATACTACGTGACTGGGTAATATACCACGTGGGCTGTGCAATATACTACGTGGACATGCATATTCTAGAATACCCGATGCGTTAGAATCGGGCCACCATCTAGTATACAATATAATTGGTAGCATTTTAACACCTAATCATGGCAGGATTTTATATATAAGCCTGACAGGAAACTAATACGTTAAGCAATGAATAAGTGCGGCATGGCTCGAAACGCGACTGCTTACTGACCTCTGGAAGGGCTGGAGACATTTATGCTGTATGCTACTATGCTTGTTTTAAAGAATTGCTTTGATAAATAATGGGTTTTAATTAACAAAAGAGCTGGAATACCTCTTTGATCGATTACTAATTCTGCTGCACTGAGAGACCTTCTGTGCCCTTGTTCCTGGATGAGCTGACCTTTTTTTCTTTTTTCTCTTATATGTCCATGAATTGTTTTGAAACAGGATTATTTTCCATGTAAAAAATGGGAAAAGTTTGGAATTATAGACTGTTCTTCACTTATATCGGGGCCTAAATTAGATTTGATTATAAACTTTCAGTCATTGAAAATGTGGCACCCCAGGAGTTCAGGTTACCACAGTGGTATTGCCTTCCTCTTGGGGAGGGTAATGCCATGCCTGGTGACAGGAGTAATCCCTTTGGCAGGTAACCTTACATGCAACGGGTTCTGACACCAAGCCAGAAGGGGGAGCTCTAAACTCTGTTTAAGGCGAGCTTCCATATTTATATCCTGGTCTGGAGGAGGAATCAGTTAGTCTGGTGCAGACAAGTGGACAGTTGACAGTTGGTAGAAGACAGTGAAGGAGCACAGAAGGACTTAGGAGCTAGAGAAATTATGTGACTGGGTCATTCTATGCTGAGAGCAAAAACCGGCCACTGGGAGCCCGAGGTCTTGAGGAACTACAGGTCCCACGGCAGAACCGGAGGGCAGGAAACTAAAAGGGACATGCCCACATAATACCTGAGGTACAGCAGCAATCAGAGTCTGGAGTCACCATGGACAGAGACCCCAAAGAGATGGCTCAAGTTGCCTACTGTGCAGGTACTGTCCCTGGACAGTGGAAGAAAGAGGACCATGTTAGACAGCTACAGGCAGCAAGGGACTACAGACCAGTGCATAATGGAAGGCTTCAAACCTGCAAAACTGACCTGTCAAGGGGATTTCCACTTGTCTTCAGACTGCCTGAACTCCATCTACACCTGTTGTAGATACCCTGGACTGAGGCTGCTTAACACTAGTAAACCGGGTAAAGACTGCAACCCTGTGTCCTCCATTTATTTGCCGGCATTCACCATCCCTGCCAAATATATTGGGAGCCCTGTGGACACCGCTTCACCTGTGGGGAACGATACCATCTTTGTTGCAGCACTATTGCCCCCAGAAGACCCCTTTAACCCCTTTACCCCCAAGGGTGGTTTGCACGTTAATGACTGGGCCAATTTTTACAATTCTGACCACTGTCATTTTATGAGTTATAACTCTGGAACGCTTCAACTGATCCCAGTGATTCTGACATTGTTTTCTCGTGACATATTGTACTTCATGACAATGGTAAAAATTCTTTGATAGTACCTGCGTTTATTTGTGAAAAAAACGGAAATTTGGCGAAAATTATGAAAATTTCGCAATTTTCCAACTTTGAATTTTTATGCAATTAAATCACAGAGATATGTCACACAAAATACTTAATAAGTAACATTTCTCACATGTCTACTTTACATCAGCACAATTTTGGAACCAAAATTTTTTTTTTGTTAGGGAGTTATAAGGGTTAAAAGTTGACCAGCAATTTCTCATTTCTACAACACCATTTTTTTTAGGGACCACATCTCATTTGAAGTCATTTTGAGGGGTCTATATGATAGAAAATACCCAAGTGTGACACTATTCTAAAAACAACACCTCTCAAGGTGCTCAAAACCATATTCAAGAAGTTTATTAACCCTTCTGGTGCTTCACAGGAATTTTTTGAATGTTTAAATAAAAATGAACATTTAACTTTTTTTCACAAAAAATTTAATTCAGCTCCAATTTGTTTTATTTTACCAAGGGTAACAGGAGAAAATGGACCCCAAACATTGTTTTACAATTTGTCCTGAGTACGCCAATACCCCACATGTGGGGGTAAATCACTGTTTGGGCGCATGGCAGAGCTCGGAAGCGAAGGAGCGCCATTTGACTTTTCAATGCAAAATTGACTGGAATTGAGATGGGACGCCATGTTTCGTTTGGAGAGCCCCTGATGTGCCTAAACATTGAAACCCCCCACAAGTGACACCATTTTGGAAAGTAGACCCCCTAAGGAACTTATCTAGAGGTGTGGTGAGCACTTTGACCCACCAAGTGCTTCACAGAAGTTTATAATGTAGAACCGTAAAAATAAAAAATCATATTTTTTCACAAAAATTATCTTTTCGTCCCCAATTTTTTATTTTCCCAAGGGTAAGAGAAGAAATTGGACCCCAAAAGTTGTTGTACAATTTGTCCTGAGTACGCTGATCGCCCATATGTGGGGGTAAACCACTGTTTGGGCGGATGGGAGAGCTCGGAAGGGAAGGAGCGCCGTTTGACTTTTCAATGCAAAATTGACAGGAATTGAGATGGGACGCCATGTTGTGTTTGAAGAGCCAATGATGTGCCTAAACATTGAAGCCCCCCACAAGTGACACCATTTTGGAAAATAGACCCCCTAAGGAACTTATCTAGAGGTGTGGTGAGCACTTTGACCCACCAAGTGCTTCACAGAAGTTTATAATGCAGAGCCGTAAAAATAAAACAAAATTTTTTTCCCACAAAAATTATTTTTTTAGCCCCCAGTTTTGTATTTTCCCACGGGTAACAGGAGAAATTGGACCCCAAAATTTGTTGCCCAATTTGTCCTGAGTGCGATGATACACCATATGTGGGGGGAACCACTGTTTGGGCACATGGGAGGGCTCGGAAGGGAAGGAGTGCCATTTGAATGCAGACTTAGATGGAATGGTCTGCAGGTGTTACATTGCGTTTGCAGAGCCCCTAATGTACCTAAACAGTAGAAACCCCCCACAAGTGACACCATTTTGGAAAGGAGACCCCCTTAGGAATTTATCTAGATGTGTGCTGAGCGCTTTGACCCACCAAGGGCTTCACAGAAGTTTATAATGGAGAGCCGTAAAAATAAAACAAAAATTTTTTCCCACAAAAATTATTTTTTAGCCCCCAGTTTTGTATTTTCCCGAAGGTAACAGGAGAAATTGGACCACACAATTTGTTGTCCAATTTGTCCTGAGTACGCTGATACCCCGTATGTTGGGGGGAACCACTGTTTGAGTGCATGGCAGAGCTCAGAAGGGAAGGAGCGCCATTTGGAATGCAGACTTAGATGGAATGGTCTGCAGGCGTCACATTGCGTTTGCAGAACCCCTAATGTACCTAAACAGTAGCAACCCCCCACAAGTGACCCCATATTGGAAACTAGACCCCCAGGGAACTAATCTAGATGTGTTGTGAGAACTTTGAACCCCCAAGTGTTTCACTACAGTTTATAACGCAGAGCCGTGAAAATAAAAAATCTTTTTTTTTCCCACAAAAATTATTTTTTAGCCCCCAGTTTTGTATTTTCCCAAGGATAACAGGAGAAATTGGACCCCAAAAGTTGTTGTACTATTTGTCCTGAGTACGCTGATACCCCATATGTTGGGGTAAACCCCTGTTTGAGCACACGGGAGAGCTCGGAAGGGAAGAAGCACTGTTTTACTTTTTCAACGCAGAATTGGCTGGAATTGAGATCGGACGCCATGTCGCGTTTGGAGAGCCCCTGATGTGCCTAAACAGTGGAAACCCCACAATTATAACTGAAACCCTAATCCAAACACACCCCTAACCCTTATCCCAACAGTAACCCTAACCACACCTCTAACCCTGACACACCCCTAACCCTAATCCCAACCCTATTCCCAACTGTAAATGTAATCTAAACCCTAACTGTAACTTTAGCCCCAACCCGAACCCTAACTTTAGCCCCAACCCAAACTGTAGCCCTAACCCTAACCCTAGCCCTAATCCTAACCCTAGCCCTAACCCTAGCCCTAACCCTAGCCCTAACCCTAGCCCTAACCCTAGCCCTAGCCCTAACCCTAGCCCTAACCCTAGCCCTAACCCTAGCCCTAATGGGAAAATGGAAATAAATACATTTTTTTAATTTTTCCCTAACTAAGGGGGTGATGAAGGGGGGTTTCATTTACTTTTATAGCGGGTTATTTAGCGGATTTTTATGATTGGCAGCCATCACACACTGAAAGACGCTTTTTATTGCAAAAAATATTTTTTGCGTTACCACATTTTGAGAGCTATAATTTTTCCATATTTTTGTCCACAGAGTCATGTGAGGTCTTGTTTTTTGCGGGACGAGTTGACGTTTTTATTGGTAACAATTTCGGGCAAGTGACATTTTTTGATCGCTTTTATTCCGATTTTTGTGAGGCAGAATGACCAAAAACCAGCTATTCATGAATTTCTTTTGGGGGAGGCGTTTATACCGTTCCGCGTTTGGTAAAATTGATAAAGCAGTTTTATTCTTCGGGTCAGTACGATTACAGCGACACCTCATTTATATCATTTTTTTATGTTTTGGCGCTTTTATACGATAAAAACTATTTTATAGAAAAAATAATTATTTTTGCATCGCTTTATTCTCAGGACTATAACTTTTTTATTTTTTTCTGATGATGCTGTATGGCGGCTCGTTTTTTGCGGGACAAGATGACGTTTTCAGCGGTACCATGGCTATTTATATCTGTCTTTTTGATCGCGTGTTTTTCCACTTTATGTTCAGCGGTATGATAATAAAGCGTTGTTTTTTGCCTCGTTTTTTTTTTTTTTTTCTTACGGTGTTTACTGAAGGGGTTAACTAGTGGGCCAGTTTTATAGGTCGGGCCGTTACGCACGCGGCGATACTAAATATATGTACTTTTATTGTTTGTTTTTTTATTTACATAAAGAAATGTATTTATGGGAATAATATTTTTTTTTTTCATTATTTTGGAATATTTTTTTTTATTTTTTTTTTTACACATTTGAAAAATTTTTTTTTTACTTTTTTACTTTGTCCCAGGGGGGGACATCACAGATCGGTGATCTGACAGTTTGCACAGCACTCTGTCAGATCACCGATCTGAGAGCAGTGCAGGCTGCTTCACAGTGCCTGCTCTGAGCAGGCTCTGTGAAGCCACCTCCCTCCCTGCAGGACCCGGATCCGCGGCCATCTTGGATCCGGGTCTGGAACAGGCAGGGAGGGAGGTAAGGCCCTCGCAGCAACGCGATCACATCGCGTTGCTGCGGGGGGCTCAGGGAAACCCGAAGGGAGCCCCCTCCCTGCGCGATGCTTCCCTGCACCGCCGGCACATCGCGATCATCTTTGATCGCGGTATGCCGGGGTTAATGTGCCGGGGGCGGGGTCCGGTCCGTGACCGCTCCTGGCACATAGTGCTGGATGTCAGCTGCGATAGGCAGCTGACACCCGGCCGCGATCGGCGGCGCTCCCCCTGTGAGCGCCGCCGATCGCGCTCGACGTACTATCCCGTCCATGGTCATAGGGGCCCACCCCACCTCGACGGGATAGTACGTCCGATGTCAGAAAGGGGTTAAGCAGCGTTAGTCACCTCTGAGAACCACATGTGGCATCACAAACTTTAATTATTTCCACAACCCCTTTAAAGACCGTCCCTTTTACTTGGGCACCCAGGGCCATGAACCAGGTCGCTGCCACAGTGACCACCCCTTTAATTGCGACCTGAGCGGTACCGAGAACCGAACTGCCCTGAGGGGAGACTCAACTTGACATCCCGAACAGGATAGACTAATCCATTGAAGAGGGTCTTGTGCGCCTAAGAGATTGTACTTAAAAAAGAGACTTTATTAAATTGTGTGCCAGAGACTTTAATGAGCTTTTAAAACATCGCCATCGAAACATCGATATTACTGTGACACAAAGTGCGCACTTTATTTTCAAAATAGCCACCAAAAACAGCCGCCAGAAAGTGCGCAGCAAGGAGCGCAAGAAAAGAGGGGTGTGCCATTGTGGGCGAAGCCAGCAATAGAGCGCAAAGAGGAAGCTGGTTCTGTACTGACAGGAAAGCCGCAAGTGAAGATGCCGGAAACTCCTGAAGGAGGATCGGGAGGAGCACTGCACTGAGCGCAGAAGGTACCGCTGCAGACTCGTCAGACCTGCTTGAAAGTTAGCACGGGGGAAGGAAAATGTCAGATCCAGGAAGAGAACTAGCGGCGGTCGCAGCCGCAAGCCTCATGTTGCCCCCAGGCCCAGCGGTGGACGCAGTCACAGACCCCATGATGCCCTCATGCCCTGTAGTGCCCGCAGCTACAGCAAACCGGCCAGATCCCGCCACAATAACATCTCCTATAATGCCGCTGTCCATGCCCTATATACCAAGAGCAGCCTGGCTGCCTCAATATTCAGGGGAGTCCTATACTCTAAGTGACTTTAAAGAAAGGCTATGCAGCCTGTTTGAGGTATATCCCATGACAGAACATCAAAAGGTCAACATCTTAACTGGTCAGTTAAGTGGCACAGCACAAAGAGAAGTGAAATCCTGGCCAGATATTGAAAAGAGAACTGTTAAGCAAATATTTACCAAACTTAAAACCACGTTTGACACTTGCACTGCTGCATAAATCAAAATGAGGTTTTTCGGGTGCAAACAAAAAGCACAGGATAGCATACAGAACTATGCCCTTAATCTCCAGGAGGCACTACGGGCCATTAAACAGGTTGATCCTAATGGTGTGCGGGATAAGAACAAACTATTAAAGGAGCAGTTTATTGAGGGACTCCTGTCTAACACCCACAGGACACCTCTGCGCATACTGGCCTTGCCAAACCCTGACCTAGACTTTGCACAATTTAAAGACAGGGCCATCCAGGTGCTGCGTGAACCTCAGCTCAGCAGTACAGTGCCCCCTAGACATCCAGGCCCAGGAACTGACTAAAAGCGTAGCTGCACTAGCGAGGACTGTGCAGTCCATGCAGGAATCCCCAAAGGAGAAAATCCAGCTGGCTTCCAGTCCAGATGACGTCCCCTGGCGACGACAGAAGAGGATCCCACCGATCAGAGGAAGAGACCTCTATCATCAGGATGGATGACCCATTTGTAGCCACTGTAACCATGCGGGACACATCGCAAAGTTCTGCCATTTAAACGAGTCACCCCTGTGGCAGAGGGCCAACCCCCAGGAGTAGGACGACCAGGCCCACAGAACTGGTGAACCAAGTACGTCGGAGGATGACTGGTCCTCCCCATTGTGATCGACGGCATCCCGATGAGCGCTTTACTGGACACCGGCTCTCAGGTGATGACTATGCCTTACATTCTCTACAAACGGTATTGGGCTGACTCTGATATTACCTGTGGCCCAGATAGTGATTTCACAATAGTAACCAGTAATGGTCAGTCTTTGCCACAGGTGGGGTACAAAGAGGTAACCATTGAGGTGGGGCGGATAGAATTGAAGGACCAAGGACTGGTGATTGTTGATATTGACCGACAAGAATGTAACCCCATGATGACCTTGGGTACTAATGACATAGAAAATTGTCTTGCCAGGTTATTGTCTTGTTACAGCAGGTGTCCGAAACTACTGGTTCCAGTGAGCAGAGTGTCCTGCAAAAAGATATCAGAGCCCTGGTGCAGAGACAACAGGTAGCATTGTCTCGTGGAGAAATTGGCCGCGTCACAGTGAGTGATCCGATCCCCATAGCAATACCCCCCAGGAGTGAAATGTTAATCTGGTGTCGGGCAGCAATAGGCTTCAGAGGTATAGACTACTAGGCCCTGGTAGAACCTGTGTATTCAGATAGTAGGCCCACAATCCTGACAGCCAGAGGGGTGGTTGATGTCTGCAAATGGAGGGCAACAGTACGTGTCCTTAACTGTGGAGAGAAAGAGGTCCACTTACCCAGATATGCCATACTTGCTAAACTGTTTACTGTTAATAATAACGCAATACAGGCAACAGAACCCTTGGTCCCGTCTGACTAGGTGGAGGACAATGGCTCTGCATGATAGTTGGAGGATTGCTGCCAGAAATTACATGTGGGCACTGACTCTACCCCATCACACCAAAAACAAGGGGCTTACCGGGTGGGCCACGAGTATGAGCGAGTATTCAGCAAACACCCACTAGATTTTGGGCAGGTAAAATGGGTTCAAAATCATATCCCCACTGGAGGACTGGAGGTCATCAGCCCATTAAAGAGTGGTACAGGCCTGTACCTCCAGCTCACTACCAATGTGCCAAGAGTATGTTACGAGAGATGAAGGAGGCTGGGGTAATCAGAGATAGTTGTAGCCCCTGGGCCACTCCATTAGTCCTCATCAGGAAAAAGGATGGTACAATGAGGATGTGTTGACTACAGGCAGATAAACTGCATTACGCATAAGGATGCCTACCCATTACCCAGAATTGAAGAGTCATTAGCTGCTTTAAAATCTGCTAACCATTTCTCCACTTTAGATCTCAATAGTGGGTATTGGCAGGTTCCCGTGGCAGAGGCGGATAAGGAATAGACTGCCTTCACGACACCGATGGGCCTCTCTGAATTCAACTACATGCCATTTGGACTGTGCAATGCACCAGGAACATTCCAGAGGATGGAGTGCTGTCTTGGGCACAAGAATTTCAAAACCGTCCTGTTGTACCTGGATGATGTCATCATCTTCTCCAAGACATATGAAGACCACCTGAAACACCTGGCCAAGGTGTTTGAAGCTCTGTCTAACTTTGACCTGAAGTTAAAGCCATCCAAATGTTACCTGTTAAAGCCCAAAGTACAGTACCTGGGCCATGTGGTAAGAGATGAAGGAGTGGCACCAGACCCTGACAAGGTCACCGTGATCAGGGACTGGTTGAAACCCAGCAACATCCATGAAGTACGGCAGTTCCTTGGGTTGATAGGCTACTACCGAAGATTCATTAAGGACTTCACTAAGATGGCCTCACCCCTGCAAGACCTGTTAGTGGGCCAATCCAAGAAGATCAAGAGCAAGAGCCCTCCATTTGAGTGGAATGATAGGCTGGAAGGATCCTTCACTCGTTTGAAGTTGGCTTTCACCGGAGATGAGGTGCTGGCCTACCCTGACTGTGCTCTACACAGATGCCAGCAATGTGGGATTGGGAGCAGTGCTGTCCCAGGTACAGAATGGCAGGTAGAGAGTAATTGCCTATGCCAGCAGGAATATTCATCCCACTGAAAGGAACCCTGAAAACTACAGTTCCTTCCAAGCTGGAGTTCTTCGCCATAGTTTGGGAGGTAATGGAGCGGTTCCAACACTACCTGGCTTCAGCATGATTCACCGTTTTCAAGGACAACAATCTGCTGACACACCTGTAGATGGCAAAACTAGGTGCATTGGAGCAGTGATGGATGGCCTGGTTGTCCAACTATGAATTCACCATCAAGTACCATGCAGGGCACAAGAACGCAAATGCAGATGCGTTGTTCAGGATGTCAAATTTACCAGAAGTGGGAGAAGATCCGGAAGTACTTGAAGAGATTGAGTTACTGGCTTTCTATCGCCCCGGGGTGACTCGGTACTCCCATTATGTGAAGAGCAAGCGTAAAGACAGGCAAGAAGCCGTGCTGTTGTGAATTCTGTGATCAAGCTCCCTCCTGTGGTCACGAGTGGTACTGCGGCTTCTGAGTTTCCTTCCTCAGGTGATGAGGTTAAGTCGTTAGGTGCTGCTCTATTTAACTCCACCTAGTGCTTTGATCCTGGCCTCCAGTCAATGTTCTAGTATTGGTCTTGCTTCCTCCTGGATCGTTCCTGTGGCCTGTCTGCTCAGCATAAGCTAAGTTCTGCTTGTGTTACTTTTGTTGCTTTATTTTCTTTCCAGCTTGCTTTTTTGGTTTTGCTTGCTTGCTGGAAGCTCTGAGACTCAGAGGGAGCACCTCCAAACCGTTAGTCGGTGCGGAGGGTCTTTTTGCCCCTCTGCGTGGTTGTTTGTAGGTTTTTGTGTTGACCGCAAAGCTATCTTTCCTATCCTCGGTCTATTCAGTAAGTCGGGCCTCACTTTGCTAAATCTATTTCATCTCTGTGTTTGTATTTTCATCTTAACTCACAGTCATTATATGTGGGGGGCTGCCTTTTCCTTTGGGGAATTTCTCTGAGGCAAGGTAGGCTTATTTTTCTATCTTCAGGACTAGCTAGTTTCTCAGGCTGTGCCGAGTTGCATAGGGAGCGTTAGGCGCAATCCACGGCTACCTCTAGTGTGGTTTGATAGGTTTAGGGATTGCGGTCAGCAGAGTTTCCACGTCTCAGAGCTCGTCCTATGTTTTGTGGTTTTTGTCAGGTCACTTGTGTGCTCTGAACTTCAAGGTCCATTGTGGTTCTGAATTACCTATTCATAACAGTACTGGAGGCCCAAAGTACTATGCTTCTCAATAGAGGGAAAAAAGAAGTTCTGAGACCATTTTTTTTTCTTTGCACTGTGTTTTGCCTTTTTTTCCCCCTAGACATTTGGGTGGTTCAGGACACAGGTGTGGTGATGGACATTAAAGGTCTGTCTTCATGTGTGGATCTTCTCACTGCAAGAGTACAAAATATTCAAGACTTTGTGGCTCAGAATTCTATGTTAGAACCAAGAATTCCTATTCCTGATTTGTTTTCTGGAGATAGAGCTAAATTTCTGAGTTTCAAAAATAATTGCAAACTGTTTCTGGCGTTGAAACCTCGCTCCTCTGGTGACCCAGTTCAACAAGTTAAGATCATTATTTCTTTATTACGTGGCGACCCTCAAGACTGGGCATTTTCCCTTGCGCCAGGAGATCCTGCATTATGTAATATTGATGCGTTTTTTCTGGCGCTCAGATTACTGTACGATGAACCTAATTCAGTGGATCAGGCAGAGAAAAATTTGCTGGCTCTGTGTCAGGGTCAGGATGAGATAGAGATTTATTGTCAGAAGTTTAGAAAGTGGTCTGTGCTCACTCAATGGAATGAATGTGCGCTGGCAGCAATCTTCAGAAAGGGTCTCTCTGAAGCCCTTAAGGATGTCATGGTGGGATTTCCTATGCCTGCTGGTCTGAATGAGTCTATGTCTTTGGCCATTCAGATCGGTCGACGCTTGCGTGAGCGTAAATCTGTGCACCATTTGGCGGTATTATCTGAGCATAAACCTGAGCCTATGCAGTGCGATAGGACTTTGACCAGAATTGAAAGGCAAGAACACAGACGTCAGAATGGGCTGTGTTTCTACTGTGGTGATTCCACTCATGCTATCTCCGATTGTCCTAAGCGCACTAAGCAGTTCGCTAAGTCTGCCACCATTGGTACGGTACAGTCGAAATTTCTTTTGTCCGTTACTTTGATCTGCTCTATGCCTTCCTATTCTGTCATGGCATTTGTGGATTCAGGCGCTGCCCTGAATTTGATAGACTTGGAGTTTGCTAGGCGCTGTGGGTTTGTCTTGGAGCCCTTGCAGTGTCTTATTCCATTGAGAGGAATTGATGCTACGCCTTTGGCCAAGAATAAGCCTCAGTATTGGACCCAGCTGACCATGTGCATGGCTCCTGCGCACCAGGAGGATATTCGCTTTCTGGTGTTGCATAATCTGCATGATGTGGTCGTGTTGGGGTTGCCATGGCTACAAGTCCATAACCCAGTATTAGATTGGAAATCAATGTCTGTGTCCAGCTGGGGTTGTCAGGGGGTACATGGTGATGTTCCATTTCTGTCTATCTCATCATCCACCCCTTCTGAGGTCCCAGAGTTCTTGTCTGATTACCGGGATGTATTCGATGAGCCCAAGTCCAATGCCCTACCTCTGCATAGGGATTGTGATTGTGCTATCGAGTTGATTCCTGGTAGTAAGTTTCCTAAGGGTCGACTGGTTAATTTATCTGTACCTGAGCACGCCGCTATGCGGAGTTACGTAAAAGAATCCTTGGAGAAGGGTCATATTCGGCCGTCGTCATCGCCATTGGGAGCAGGGTTCTTTTTTGTGGCCAAGAAGGATGGTTCGCTGAGACCTTGTATTGATTACCGCCTTCTAAATAAAATCACGGTCAAATTTCAGTACCCCTTGCCGCTGCTATCTGATTTGTTTGCTCGGATTAAGGGGGCTAGTTGGTTCACCAAGATAGATCTTTGTGGTGCATATAATCTTGTGCGTATTAAACGGGGCGATGAATGGAAAACTGCATTTAATACGCCCGAGGGCCATTTTGAGTACCTAGTTATGCCATTCGGACTTGCCAATGCTCCATCAGTATTTCAGTCCTTTATGCATGACATCTTCCGAGAGTACCTGGATAAATTCCTGATTGTATACTTGGATGATATTTTGGTCTTCTCGGATGATTGGGAGTCTCATGTGAAGCAGGTCAGAATGGTGTTCCAGGTCCTGCGTGCTAATTCTTTGTTTGTGAAGGGATCAAAGTGTCTCTTTGGTGTTCAGAAGGTTTCATTTTTGGGGTTCATTTTTTCCCCTTCTACCATCGAGATGGACCCTGTTAAGGTCCAGGCCATTTATGATTGGACTCAGCCGACATCTCTGAAGAGTCTGCAAAAGTTCCTTGGCTTTGCTAATTTTTATCGTCGCTTCATCTGTAATTTTTCTAGTATTGCTAAACCATTGACCGATTTGACCAAGAAGGGTGCTGATGTGGTCAATTGGTCTTCTGCTGCTGTGGAAGCTTTTCAAGAGTTAAAGCGTCGTTTTTCTTCTGCCCCTGTGTTGTGTCAACCAGATGTTTCGCTTCCGTTCCAGGTTGAGGTTGATGCTTCTGAAATTGAAGCGGGGGCTGTTTTGTCGCAAAGAGGTGCTGATTGCTCGGTGATGAAGCCATGCGCCTTCTTTTCCAGGAAGTTTTCGCCTGCTGAGCGAAATTATGATGTTGGCAATCGAGAGTTGCTGGCCATGAAGTGGGCATTCGAGGAGTGACGTCATTGGCTTGAAGGAGCTAAGCATCGCGTGGTGGTCTTGACTGATCACAAGAACTTGACTTATCTCGAGTCTGCCAAACGGTTGAATCCTAGACAGGCTCATTGGTCGCTGTTTTTCTCCCGTTTTGACTTTGTGGTTTCGTACCTTCCGGGCTCTAAAAATGTGAAGGCGGATGCCCTGTCTAGGAGTTTTGTGCCCGACTCTCCGGGTTTGCCTGAGCCGGCGGGTATTCTCAAAGAGGGAGTAATTGTGTCTGCCATCTCCCCTGATTTGCGGCGGGTGCTGCAAAAATTTCAGGCTAATAAACCTGATCATTGCCCAGCAGAGAAACTGTTTGTCCCTGATAGGTGGACGAATAAAGTTATCTCTGAGGTTCATTGTTCGGTGTTGGCTGGTCATCCTGGAATCTTTGGTACCAGAGATTTGGTGGCTAGATCCTTTTGGTGGCCATCTCTGTCGCGGGATGTGCGTTCTTTTGTGCAGTCCTGTGGGATTTGTGCTCGGGCTAAGCCCTGCTGTTCTCGTGCCAGTGGGTTGCTTTTGCCCTTGCCGATCCCGAAGAGGCCTTGGACACATATCTCTATGGATTTTATTTCGGATCTCACCATCTCTCAAAAAATGTCGGTCATTTGGGTAGTTTGTGATCGCTTCTCTAAGATGATCCATTTGGTACCCTTGTCTAAATTACCTTCCTCCTCTGATTTGGTGCCATTGTTCTTCCAGCATGTGGTTCGTTTACATGGCATTCCAGAGAACATCGTTTCTGACAGAGGTTCCCAGTTTGTTTCGAGGTTTTGGCGAGCCTTTTGTGCTAGGATGGGCATTGATTTGTCTTTTTCCTCAGCTTTCCATCCTCAGACAAATGGCCAGACTGAACGAACCAATCAGACCTTGGAAACATATCTGAGATGTTTTGTTTCTGCTGATCAGGATGATTGGGTGTCCTTTTTGCCGTTGGCTGAGTTCGCTCTTAATAATCGGGCCAGCTCGGCTACCTTGGTTTCACCGTTTTTCTGCAATTCTGGGTTCCATCCTCGTTTCTCTTCAGGGCAGGTTGAGTCTTCGGACTGTCCTGGTGTGGATACTGTGGTGGACAGGTTGCAGTGGATTTGGACTCATGTAGTGGACAATTTGACCTTGTCCCAGGAGAAGGCTCAACGTTTCGCTAATCGCAGACGGTGTGTGGGTCCCCGACTTCGTGTTGGGGATTTGGTTTGGTTGTCATCTCGTTATATTCCTATGAAGGTTTCCTCTCCTAAGTTTAAGCCTCGTTTCATTGGTCCGTATAGGATTTCTGAGGTTCTTAATCCTGTGTCTTTTCGTTTGACCCTTCCAGATTCTTTTTCCATCCATAACGTATTCCATAGGTCATTGTTGCGGAGATACGTGGCGCCTGTGGTTCCATCTGTTGATCCTCCTGCCCCGGTTTTGGTGGAGGGGGAGTTGGAGTATATAGTGGAGAAGATTTTGGATTCTCGTGTTTCGAGACGGAAACTCCAGTATCTGGTTAAGTGGAAGGGTTATGGTCAGGAAGATAATTCCTGGGTCTTTGCCTCTGATGTCCAAGCTGCAGATCTTGTTCGTGCCTTTCATATGGCTCATACTGGTCGGCCTGGGGGCTCTGGTGAGGGTTCGGTGACCCCTCCTCAAGGGGGGGGTACTGTTGTGAATTCTGTGATCAAGCTCCCTCCTGTGGTCACGAGTGGTACTGCGGCTTCTGAACTTCCTTCCTCAGGTGATGAGGTTAAGTCGTTAGGTGCTGCTCTATTTAACTCCACCTAGTGCTTTGATCCTGGCCTCCAGTCAATGTTCTAGTATTGGTCTTGCTTCCTCCTGGATCGTTCCTGTGGCCTGTCTGCTCAGCATAAGCTAAGTTCTGCTTGTGATACTTTTGTTGCTATATTTTCTTTCCAGCTTGCTTTTTTGGTTTTGCTTGCTTGCTGGAAGCTCTGAGACGCAGAGGGAGCACCTCCGTGCCGTTAGTTGGTGCGGAGGGTCTTTTTGCCCCTCTGCGTGGTTGTTTGTAGGTTTTTGTGTTGACCGCAAAGCTATCTTTCCTATCCTCGGTCTATTCAGTAAGTCGGGCCTCACTTTGCTAAATCTATTTCATCTCTGTGTTTGTATTTTCATCTTAACTCACAGTCATTATATGTGGGGGGCTGCCTTTTCCTTTGGGGAATTTCTCTGAGGCAAGGTAGGCTTATTTTTCTATCTTCAGGACTAGCTAGTTTCTCAGGCTGTGCCGAGTTGCATAGGGAGCGTTAGGCGCAATCCACGGCTACCTCTAGTGTGGTTTGATAGGTTTAGGGATTGCGGTCAGCAGAATTTCCACGTCTCAGAGCTCGTCCTATGTTTTGTGGTTTTTGTCAGGTCACTTGTGTGCTCTGAACTTCAATGTCCATTGTGGTTCTGAATTACCTATTCATAACACCGTGCTGAACCCATTGCCCCACCATGGATGGGTAGAGATGCAAGATAGTGACCCAGCAGTCCATCTGGTAAAAGAGCTGCTAACACAAGCAAATTCACACCCTGGTCCAGATGCTCCACAAGAGACTCAACAGCTGTGTAAGGAGAAGAGCAAATTGTTTATCTATGATGGTAAGCTGTGCAGGAGGAATGTCGACCAATGCACTCATGAGTTGGTCTGGCAGGTGGTAGTACCAAGACAAGATGTGCCAATGGTCTTGGAAGCATACCACGATGGAGCAGGACACTTCGGATGGAAGAAGTTAGAGATCCTACTCCATGGAAGGTTCTACTGGATTGGCATGAGAAAAGCCATTGAAAAGTGGTGCCGAGAGTGTGGCCCTTGCAACCTGAGCAGAAATGACTATGACAGTCAAATGGCTCCCCTACAGCCCATAGTCACCAAACAGCCACTTGAACTGGTGGCTTTAGACCATGTGAAGCTAACTCCAAGCCGGTCAGGTTATGTCTATGCTCTGACCATTGTAGACCATTACTTCCTGGTAGTCGTGCCTGACAAGAACCAGACAGCGAAGACGGCAGCCAAAGCCTTCCAACAACACTTTTGTCGACCTCATGGGTAGCCTGAGAAGGTGCTCAACAGCCAAGGCCCAGCCTTTGAAGTGGAAGTATTCCAGGAGTTCTGCAACCTGTACGGATGTAAGAAGATAAGAACAACGCCGTACCATCCACAGACCAATGGTATGTGTGAAAAGATGAATCAGGTGGTAATCGACCTGTTAAAAACATTGCCTTTAGAAGAAAGAAACTTATGGCCAGAGAAGTTGCCAGACTTGTTAGATCTGTATAATCACATTCTTGTGAATTCCACCAGCTGCATTCCAGCTTACCTAATGAGAGGAAGACCTAGCAAATTACCTGTTGACCTTGATATGGGAGTCCTCACACCAGAAGCAACATCATCAGATGCAGCTAGGGATACTGAGCAACTACAGAAATACCACCAAGTACAAGAATATGTGGAGAGAAGCTTGTCCCAGGCAAGACAAAAACAAGTGAAATCCAACAATATGACCCAAAACTAACACATAGTTAGGGACAGTAATAGTATAACCACTGTTATAGTAATAACCACTGTTATTAATATAAACACACTGCATATTACTTGCGGTTTTACCACAGATTTTCAGTGTTTTTTGTGTGTATTTCAACTGCGGATTCATATTGAGGAACAGATGTAAAACGCTGCGGAATCCGCACAAAGAATTGACGTGCCGTGGAAAATATAATGCAGCGTTTCCAGTTGGTATTCTCCGCACCCTGGGCACAGCGGATTTGGTTTTCCATAGGTTTACAGGGTACTGTAAACGTGATGGAAAACAATCACGAATCTGCAGCGGCCAATCTGCACATACAGTTAGGTCCATATATATTTGGACAAAGACAACATTTTTCTAATTTCGGTTACAGACATTACCACAATGAATTTTAAACAAAACAATTCAGATGCAGTTGAAGTTCAGACTCTCGGCTTTCATTTGAGGGTATCCACATTAAAATTGGATGAAGGGTTTAGGATTTTCAGCTCCTTAACATGTGCCACCCTGTTTTTAAAGGGACCATAAGTAATTGGACAATTGACTCCAAGGCTATTTCATGGACAGGTGTGGGCAATCCCTTCATTATATCATTCTCAATTAAGCAGATAAAAGGCCTGGAGTTGATTTGAGGTGTGGTTCTTGCATTTGGAAGGTTTTGCTGTGAAGTAAACATGCGGTCAAAGGAGCTCTCCATACAGGTGAAACAAGCCATCCTTAAAGGGAACCTGTCACCTGAATTTGGCGGGACTGGTTTTGGGTCATATGGGCGGAGTTTTCGGGTGTTTGATTCACCCTTTCCTTACCTGCTGGCTGCATGCTGGCTGCAATATTGGATTGAAGTTCATTCTCTGTCCTCCATAGTACACGCCTGCGCAAAGCAATCTTGCCTTGCGCAGGCGTGTACTACGGAGGACAGAGAATGAACTTCAATCCAATATTGCAGCCAGCATGCAGCCAGCAGGTAAGGAAAGGGTGAATCAAACACCCGAAAACTCCGCCCATATGACCCAAAACCAGTCCCGCCAAATTCAGGTGACAGAGTCCCTTTAAGCTGCAAAAACAGAAAAAAAAACATCCGAGAAATTGCTACAATATTAGGAGTGGCAAAATCTACAGTTTGGTACATCCCGAGAAAGAAAGAAAGCACTGGTGAACTCATTAATGCAAAAAGACCTGGGCGCCCACGGAAGACAACAGTGGTGGATGATCGCAGAATGATCTCCATAGTGAAGAGAAACCCCTTCACAACAGCCAACCAAGTGACCAACACTCTCCAGAAGGTAGGTGTATCAATATCCAAATCTACCATAAAGAGAAGACTGCATGAAAGTAAATACAGAGGGTTCACTGCATGGTGCAAGCCACTCATAAGCATCAAGAATAGAAAGGCTAGACTGGACTTTGCTAAAAAGCATCTAAAAATGCCAGCACAGTTCTGGATGAACATTCTTTGGACAGATGAAACCAAGATCAACCTTTACCAGAATGATGGAAAGAGAAAAGTATGGCGAAGGCGTGGTACAGCTCTTGATCCAAAGCATACCACTTCATCTGTAAAACACAGCGTTGGCAGTGTGATGGCTTGGGCATGCATGGCTGCCAGTGGCACTGGGTCACTAGTGATTATTGATGATGTGACACAGGACAGAAGCAGCTGAATGAGTTCTGAGGTATTCAGAGCCATACTGCGTGCTCAGATCCAGCCAAATGCAGCAAAACGGATTGGTCGTCATTTCATACTACAGATGGACAATGACCCAAAACATAAAGCCAAAGCAACCCAGGAGTTTGTTAAAGCAAAGAAGTGGAATATTCTTGAATGGCCAAGTCAGTCACCTGATCTCAACCCAATTGAACATGCATTTCACTTGTTAAAGACTAAACTTCAGACAGAAAGGCCCACAAACAAACAGCAACTGAAAACCACAGTAGTGAAGGCCTGGCAGAGCATCAAAAAGGAGGAAACACAGCGTCTGGTGATGTCCATGAGTTCAAGACTTCAGGCAGTCATTGCCAACAAAGGGTTTTCAACCAAGTACTAAAAATGAACATTTTAGTTAAAATTATTGAATCTGTCCAATTACTTTTGGTCCCTTTAAAAACAGGGTGGCACATGTTAAGGAGCTGAAACTCCTAAACCCTTCATCCAATTTTAATGTGGATACCCTCAAATGAAAGCTGAAAGACTGAACTTCAACTGTATCTGAATTGTTTTGTCTAAAATTCATTGTGGTAATATCTATAACCAAAATTAGAAAAATGTTGTCTCTGTCCAAATATATATGGACCTAACTGTAGCCTAATTCTAACCCTAACCCATATTCTAACCTTAACCCTAATTTAAACCCTAACCATAATTGCAGCCATAACCCTAACTGCAACCCTAATTATAATTCTTACGCTAATTGCAACCCTAACCCTAATTGCAACCCTAACTCTAATTCTAACCCTAACCTAATTCTAACCCTAACCCTAATTCTAACCCTAACCCTAATTGCAACCCTAAGCCTAATTCTAACCCTAACCCTAGTGGAAAAATAAAAATAAATATATTTTCTTTATTTCATTATTTTCCCTACCTATGGGGGTGATAAAGGGGGGGTATTTATTTTTTTTAACTTTGATCACTGTGATAGAACCTATCACAATGATCAAAATGTTCCTGGAATGAATCTGCCGGCCGGCAGATTCGGCGGGCACACTGCGCATGCGCCTGCCATTTTGGAAGATGGCGGCACCCATCGCTGAAGATGGATGGTCACTGGGAGGGACACCGGGACTCAGGAGGAACAGGGGGGTGGGATTGGACAGTGGGGGGGCAGAGGACAGGACAAAGGGAAGAGGAGGGCAGTGGAGGACAGACGGGAGGAAAGACTGACGGTGGCAGCAGATCGCCACTGTCAGTCAGTGGTGGGGGCAGATCACGGTCTCCAGCCATGGCAGATGATATTGCAGCATCGGCCATGGCTAGATTGTAACATTTCACCAATTTTCATTGGTGAAATATTACAATTGCTCTGATTGGCTGTTTCACTTTCAACAGCCAATCAGAGCGATCGTAGCCTCGGTGGGTGGGGGCGCAAAGCCACCCCCCTGGGCTCAAGTACAACTCCTCCTGTACCTACGGGTCGGGTGAAATTTTAATTAACCATTTCACCCAGCCTGCAGAAACGTGATCATGCCATGACGCCACATAAGCGTCACAGGTCATATTGGCACCAACTTTCATGACGCCTACGTGGCGTCACATGTTGGGAAGGTGTTAAGGAACTTTTACAGTATAGGGGATAATGGGTCAGGAAAGCAATGAAGGGAAAGGAAAGGTAACCAAAAAAGGAAAAGAGGAAAGGGGTTAGGAAGGAAGAGAAGAGAAGGAAAATGAAGGGATATGAAGAACATCTTAACATAGTTGCACCACAACAATTAACATACCAAGTGTAAAAACAATGTAAAATAAAGTATAGATTAAAAGTATTCTGGCAAAGTAATAAGACATCAAATAAAGAGGCTTTCTTGCTTGGAGAAAAAAATACGTTCCAAGAGGACCATTTGGAATTATATTTAGGTAGAAAGTTATTTGTTAAAGCTAAGGACATTTCAAAGGAGTTATGAGAGAACATAATATCAATTATTTCAGAAATAGAGGGAGTATCCATCGATTTCCACTTTGATGCAATACAAGTTTTTATGACAGAAAAAAAAGAAACTTGTCTAATTTTTTGAGGGAGATCATCAGCTTCCAGAAAAAGGAGAGCCAAATGGGGAGAAATTTTGACGGGAGACTCATTTATTTTATTCAATAGTAAAGACACATCTTTCCTAATTATCAAAAGTTTGGGACATTCCCAGAATATGTGAAGAAGATTACCTCTTTGACCACAATTCCTCTAGCATAAATAAGATTGATCGGGAAATGCACTTTTAAGTCTAGCGGGAGTGTAGAACCACCTAGATAAAATTTTCATGTAAGTTTGCCCTAATAGAAGATTTGTACCCTATTTCCACTGCTTTTTCCCATTTATCTAGGAGGAAATTATTATGGAGATCTTTTTCCCATCTCCACACATAATTCAGTTTTTCAAAAGATACATCAGAGTTAAAAATCTAATAGATATTCCTCATATTCCAAACTGAGTTATTCATAGGATTCTCTAAAAGAGTAACAATTTCTCTTGAAAGGGTCAAAGGTAAAGTGAATTTATTTCTAATATACTTCCTTAACTCTAGAAAATTATAGAACTCTTCATCATGAAGACTGTATAGAGTAGTTGAGTTGACCGTCATGGTAGTGAGGTACTCGGTACCAGGTCCCATCACAATTAAAAGGGTGTTCATGGTGGCAGTGACCCGGTCCATGGCCCTGGGCGCCAAAGTAAAAGGGATGGTCTTTAAAGGAGTTGTGGAAATAATGAAAGTTCATGATGCCACCTGTGGTTCTCGGTCAGCGGTGACTGACGCTGCTTAAAGGGGTCCTCTGGGGCGATGGTGCTGCAGCAAAGATGGTATCACTTCCCACAGGTGAAGCAGTGTGCCCAGGGCTCCCGGTGTATTTGGCAAGGATGGTGAATACCGGCAAATAAATGGAGGACACAGGGTTGCAGTCTTTACCTGATTTACTGGTGTTAAGCAGCCTCAGTCCAGGGTATCTGCAACAGGTGTAGATGGAGTCCAGGCAGCCTGAAGACAAGTGGAAATCCCCTTGACAGGTCAGTTTGGGAGCCTTCCACTATGCGCTGGTCTGAAGCCCTTTGCTGCCTGTAGCTGTCTAACAAGGTCCTTTTTCTTCTCCTGTCCCGGGACAGTACATGCATGGTAGGCAACTTGAGCCATCTCTTTGGGGTCTCTGTCCACAGTTACTTCAGACTCTGATTGCTGCTGTACCTCAGGTATTATGTGGGCAAGCACCTTTTAGTTTCTGCCATGGGACCTGTAGTTCCTCACGACCTCAGGCTCCCGGTGCCCGGTTTCTGCGCTCAGCATAGAGAGGCCCAGTCACAGCCTTTCTCTAGCTCCTAAGTCCATCTCTGCTCCTTCATTGTCTGATACCAACTGTCAACTGTCCTCTTGTCTGCACCAGACTAACTGACTCTTCCTCCAGACCAGGATATAAATAGGGATGCTCACCTTAAACTGGGTTTAGAGCTCCCCCTTGTGGCCTGGAGCCAGAATGCGTTGCATGTAAGGTTACCTGCCAAAGGGATTCCTCCTGTCACCAGGCATGGCATTACCCTCCCCAAGAGAAAGGCAATACCACTGTGGTAACCTGAACTCCTGGGGTGCCACATTCCCCCCCTGTTAAATCCAGTACTCCTGGACTGGGAAAAGAAGACATAAACAATCAGGTTAGGAAAGACTCAAACATTTTGAAAAACATTTCAGCAGGTTAAACAGGTACAAACTTTTTTTTCCATTAAGGGAGGCACTTTTGGCTTTAAACATAGCAAAAACAGAATTTATATAAGTGCAACTAGTCTTATACCAGGGTGTCCTTGTGCATGAACAACAGTACCGATGCTGGGGACCCATCATAAACCCTCAATGTAGGGGTAGATGTGGCAATGTGGGTAGAACCAAAGGTGCACCTATAAGGTGCCAACTATTTACAGTAACAGTTTATTGGCAATTCACTGTCCATTACCCTTTTGTCCATTTAAAGTTTTTTTTAAAAAAAGCATAAGCAAACATTTTAAAACAGATAACAACAATTATTGACAGTTTACTAATCTCTGTAACGGGCTGGGATCTGACCTCTGGTACTACGGGTAGATATACTCAGCAAAGGCATTGAGGGGGATCTGACCAGATTCGCTAGGCTTGCTATCACTGGTGTTATGTGCTTTCTGATGGCTACGCTACTGGGGATTCTAGGTATCACTGTTACTCACTGTGGGCATGACAGGTTAACCGATAGCAGGGGTGGATTCTCTGGTTTCACTGCTGGTGTGATGTGTTAGGGCTAGCGGAACGCACCAAATAATAAGACTGATAGTGTACGGTGCGTTCGTAGCCCGGGGTCCACCGTGCAGAGATGGAACCTGCTGCTGAGTAATGACGGACTATATGGCGGTACTCATAAGTATACTCGCGTGGGTTAAACTTCACCCAACGTGAAGGAAGCGATCCTGTTGCGTCACAGGGTCGCGGTACCGCACATAGAAGGCGAGCAAGCAGTCAGCGAACTTAACCACAACTAGGATTGAAGTCCGATTAGACCCTTGCTGGCACAACACCGCAACAGGGTGTGTTAGGCAACTCTTATAATTAGAGCACCGAAGTGCGAACTGTGCCGTGCTGGCAGGCACCACTAAGCACCCAGACGTGGGTCAGGAAGCGCACTACTGGCGCGTGGCGCCGCACTGGCGGTCACAGCAATAGATGCTGATACGTGTGTGACACGTTGAGTGATTTGTCGGGCGCTAGATAGCAGCCATACTCCATACGCGAACAGTCATACAATAGGGTAGGGGTATTTAATGAACGACTTGCACTCACAACAAACACACGTATTCAATTGTACACTAGCGCATGGCCGTGCGGTCATGCGCAGTTTATATAATTGCAGGACAGGAAGTGGCCACAGAAACTTTGCCCTTCCAAGACCTGCCAAGAGGACCAATGGAATGTGCTGCAGAGCCAGAGCACATGACCCTCGATCTCCAACGGGAGATCTTGCTCTGGGCATGCTCAGTGTGCGCAAACAAGGACTTAGTCCCAGGGAAGTCCGCTCGCCGCTGACCAGCACTGACTTTAATGGCAGGAGCTGAAGAAGCAGCAGTAACTCTCTGTACAGAGTGAGAGCGAGCAAGACACTGGGAGCGACGTGCAGAGGAAACTCGACTCCTAACATTACCCCCCCTCCTAGGGCCCCCCCCTCCTTGGGCCTCACTACGCTCGAAGGCAGCAATGAGCTGTGGGGCCCGAATGTTTTCAGCAGGCTCCCAAGACCAGTCCTCTGGACCATAACCCTTCCAATCCACCAAATAAAACTTTTTGCCGCGTACCACCTTGCACCCCAAAATAGCGTTCACCTCGTAATCGTCCGTAGACGAACCCGATGTCCCTGCAGATGACTCGGAAAACCGGGACATGTATACGGGTTTCAAGAGGGACACATGAAAGGTGTCGGTGATACCCAAGCGTGGAGGAAGAGCCAGGCGGTAGACCACAGTATTAACCTGTTCGAGAACCTTGAAGGGACCCAAGTAGCGAGGAGCAAACTTAGTGGACTCAACTCGCAGCCTGATGTTACGGGCGGAGAGCCACACCAAGTCGCCAGGGGCAAAAGTCGGAGCGGGGCGCCGATGAACATCGGCGGAGGACCTCATTCTCTCCTTGGAGGCCCGAATGGCATCCTGCGTGCGATCCCAAATGTCCCGTGCCTCCACAGCCCAGTCTGACACCCTGGGTTCAGCGGAAGACACAGGCATGGGCACAGGAACACGCGGATGCTGGCCGTAATTTAAGAGGAATGGAGTCTGACCGGTAGAGTCGGCTACGGCATTGTTAAGTGCAAACTCTGCCCACGGTAGCAAGGATGCCCAGTCATCCTGTCTGGCAGAAACAAAATGTCGCAGATATGTGGCCAAGGTCTGGTTGGCCCTTTCTACCAACCCATTCGTCTCGGGATGATATGCCGAAGAGAGATTTAACTCAATACTGAGTAGACGACATAGCTCCCTCCAGAATCGAGACGCAAACTGGGGACCCCGGTCACTAACAATTTTGTCTGGCATACCGTGTAAGCGAAAGATATGCTTGATAAACAAGACAGCCAACGCCCGTGCAGATGGTAGCCATGGAAGAGGCACCAAATGCACCATTTTGGAAAAATGATCGGTGATCACCCAGATAATGGTGCAATTACGAGACTTGGGTAAGCCAACCACAAAGTCCATCCCGACCATCTCCCAGGGCCTGTCAGCCACGGGCAGAGGATAAAGCAACCCAGCTGGCCGTTGCCGAGGAGTCTTGTTCCTGGCGCAAGAGACACACGCCCGAACGTACTCCGCGACATCACGAGCCATATGCGACCACCAGTATGTCCTCGCCAGTAACTCTGATGTCCTATTAGTACCAAAATGTCCATCCACCCTGGACGAGTGCGCCCAAGAGAGAACCTCCGGTCGCAAACTAGATGGAACAAAAGTCTTGCCCAGGGGCACAGACTCCAGCGAAACCGGGGCCACGGTTCTCAAACTCTCGGTGGGGACAATAAGCCGAGGCTCCTCCTCCTCCTCCGCAGAAGACACAACGGAGCGAGAGAGAGCGTCAGCCCGAATGTTCTTCTCCCCAGAAAGGAAATGGAGGGTGAAATGAAACCGGGAGAAGAACAAGGACCATCTGGCCTGGCGAGAATTCAACCGCTGAGCTGTCTGCAGATACACCAAATTTTTGTGATCTGTGAAGACTTGGAAGGGAAAACGTGCTCCCTCCAAGAGATGTCTCCACTCCGAGAAAGCCAACTTCATGGCTAGCAACTCCCTGTCCCCGATGGAATAATTCCTCTCTGCTGGTGCGAAGGTCTTGGAGAAAAAGAAGCAAGGATGCTTCCGACCTTGAGCATCCTTTTGGAAGAGGACTGCTCCAGCACCAACAGAAGAGGCATCCACCTCCATGATAAATGGCTTATCAACATCGGGGCGATGAAGAATGGGAGCGCTAGCGAAGTGTGACTTTATAGAGATAAAAGCCTTGGAGACCTCCTCAGACCACAATTTGGGATTCGCCCCCTTCTTGGTGAGGGCAACCAAGGGAGCTACCAAAGTTGAGAAATGCAGGATGAACTGGCGATAATAATTGATGAACCCCATAAAGCGCTGCACCGCTTTAAGAGAATGGGGTTCCTGCCAGTCCATCACAGCCTGTAGTTTGGCAGGATCCATAGCCAATCCCTGGGCTGAGATGATGTAGCCTAGGAAAGGTAAGGACTCCTGCTCAAACATACACTTCTCCAACTTGGCATAGAGGGAGTTTGCCCGTAGGAGGTCGAAGACTTTGCAAACATCTCTCCGGTGGGAGTCAATATCTGGAGAGTAGATGAGAATATCATCCAGATAGACTACGACCGAGGTGGAAAGCATATCCCGGAAGATATCGTTCACAAAGTCTTGGAAAACGGCTGGGGCATTCCAGAGCCCAAAGGGCATCACCAGATATTCATAGTGCCCATCCCTGGTGTTAAAAGCCGTCTTCCATTCGTCCCGCTCACGGATGCGAATCAGGTTGTAAGCACCCCGCAGATCTAATTTAGTAAATACCCTTGCTCCCCGAAGCCTATCGAACAGTTCAGATATCAAAGGCAAAGGGTATTTATTCTTAACAGTGATGGCGTTAAGACCCCTGTAGTTTATGCATGGACGCAATTCCCCACTCTTCTTCTGCACGAAGAAGAACCCTGCCCCAGCAGGTGACACTGACTTCCTGATGAACCCTCTTGCCAGATTTTCCTGGATGTACTGTGACATTGACTCCGTCTCCGGGAGAGATAGCGGATAGACTCGACCCCGGGGAGGCTCAGCACCAGGCAAGAGGTCAATAGGACAGTCATAGGGGCGATGGGGCGGAAGGGTCTCCGCCGCCTTTTTGGAGAATACGTCTGCATACGACCAATACTGCTTGGGGAGAGAGGAAAGATCTGCGGGTACCTCAGTTGTAGCTACCTGAACGCACTCCCTCTGACACCTACCCCCACAAGATTCACCCCATCCCAGAATTCTGCCTGAGGACCACTCGTTATGAGTAGAGTGGTACCGTAGCCAAGGTATTCCCAACAGGACTTCATCAATTCCCTCTGGAATGATGAGCAGGGAAATAATCTCCTGATGAGATGGCGACATGGACAGAGTAAAAGGGATGGTCTGGTGAGTTATCTGTGAGGGCAGAGTCGACCCATTCACCACTCGTACCATTACAGGTTGAGCTAGCATAACCAGAGGTATTGCGTGGCGTTGGGCGAAGGCAGAAGACATAAAATTGCCCTCCGCCCCAGAATCCACGCAGAGCTCTACCGAGTGGGAGAATGAGCCTATAGTAATTGTCCCCTTAAAGGACAATTTAGAGGCAAACGCCACCGTGTCTAGTGTACCTCCACCTACGACCACTAGACGCTGACGTTTCATCAACCGCTGAGGACATCTGGTGGCTAAATGTCCAGACTGCTGGCAAACATGACAGACCCTGAGTGCACAAGTGGTCCGGGACTTAGGTCCCGCTTGTGACACTTCCCTGGCCTCATGTGACTCAGGAACCAGGACCGGAGATTCCAGAGGTTTGGCGAAAGTAGGAGCCAGCCGAAACCTCTGCCTACACTGGGCTCGCTCTAACCTCCGCTTGTTGAAACGGAGGTCAATTCGAGTGGAGACAGTTATTAACTCCTCCAGTGTGGCAGAAATCTCCCTAGTGGCCAGAGCGTCCTTTACATGGTCAGCCAAGCCCCTCCAAAATATGGGGATAAGAGCTTTATCCGACCATTCCAGCTCAGATGCTAAAGTGCGGAATTGGTCGGCAAAATGACTGACCAAGGACTCACCCTGAGTTAATGCCAGCAGTTGGAGCGCAGTGTCATGGGTGACTTGAGGTCCTAAAAAGACCTGTTTTAAAGTGCTCAAAAACAGAGGAGCACTCTGCACCACATGATCGCCACGCTCCCACAGCGGCGTAGCCCATTCCAATGCCCTGTCCGACAATAGAGACACAATAAATCCCACCTTTGCCCGCTCTGTGGGGAAACGTGCAGCCAGAAGCTCGAGATGAATAGAGCACTGACTCACGAATCCCCTACAAAATTTGCTATTACCAGAAAATTTTTCTGGCAGCGGGAGGCGAGAAAATGTCGGAACAGGGGTGGCAATGGACAAAGTTGCTGCAGCCACGCTGGCAGCCTGTACAGCAACTGCGGTAACATCCACAGCTGAGGTTGCGCTCTCGAGAGCCGCCAACCTACCCTCCAGCTGCTGTATATACCGCAGGGATTGCTGTTTGTCCGTCATCACTAGCCAGACCCTGGCGCTAGTGTAATGTTAGGGCTAGCGGAACGCACCAAATAATAAGACTGATAGTGTACGGTGCGTTCGTAGCCCGGGGTCCACCGTGCAGAGATGGAACCTGCTGCTGAGTAATGACGGACTATATGGCGGTACTCATAAGTATACTCGCGTGGGTTAATCTTCACCCAACGTGAAGGAAGCGATCCTGTTGCGTCACAGGGTCGCGGTACCGCACATAGAAGGCGAGCAAGCAGTCAGCGAACTTAACCCCAACTAGGATTGAAGTCCGATTAGACCCTTGCTGGCACAACACCGCAACAGGGTGTGTTAGGCAACTCTTATAATTAGAGCACCGAAGTGCGAACTGTGCCATGCTGGCAGGCACCACTAAGCACCCAGACGTGGGTCAGGAAGCGCACTACTGGCGCGTGGCGCCGCACTGGCGGTCACAGCAATAGACGCTGATACGTGTGTGACACGTTGAGTGATTTGTCGGGGGCTAGATAGCAGCCATACTCCATACGCGAACAGTCATACAATAGGGTAGGGGTATTTAATGAACGACTTGCACTCACAACAAACACACGTATTCAATTGTACACTAGCGCATGGCCGTGCGGTCATGTGCAGTTTATATAATTGCAGGACAGGAAGTGGCCACAGAAACTTTGCCCTTCCAAGACCTGCCAAGAGGACCAATGGAATGTGCTGCAGAGCCAGAGCACATGACCCTCGATCTCCAACGGGAGATCTTGCTCTGGGCATGCTCAGTGTGCGCAAACAAGGACTTAGTCCCAGGGAAGTCCGCTCGCCGCTGACCAGCACTGACTTTAATGGCAGAAGCTGAAGAAGCAGCAGTAACTCTCTGTACAGAGTGAGAGTGAGCAAGACACTGGGAGCGACGTCCCTGCTGAGCAGACTCCACTGCGGCTGGAGGAGAATGGGAGACCGCAGTGGAGACGGATCGAGATTCCCCCTGTGCAGCAGAGGAAACTCGACTCCTAAGATGATGTCTGCTGTTTGAGCACACTGGTGTGAAATCTGTTCTGGTTCAGTATGATTTTGAGTTACATTTTGTTCTGGTATTTCCAACTGGGGAAAGTCAAAACAGGCATCACTATCGCTTGATCGCTTGATTTACCTGAGTCCATGACTGGGGAAAGTCTCCAAGAACGGTATGGATTCTCTTTTCCTCTTTTTCCATGGGTTGAGAAGTACCTGGGTCTTTCTCCTTGTCTTTCAGTTTGTCAGGGCACACTTTAAGATTATCCCTTGATACCGCAGTAAAGGTTTCTCCTTCATCTTTGCTTATAAGACACACTTTAGTATTGTTAAAGTTTGATGGTAAGATGGTATACGGTTCTGCTTCCCACTGGTCATCAAGTTTATGCATTCTTCTTTTTCGCTTTAGCACTTGGTCACCTGGTGACAAGGGAATTTCAGGGGCACGTTGATTATAGTTTCTCTCTTGTTTTTGTCTTGAAATTATCAACCAATATAGTCCAAAATAAGATTGTGGTATGTTAGAAACATCTAAAATCCAACAAAATGACCCAAAACTAACACATAGTCAGGGACATATAGTAATAACCACTGTTATCAATGTGTTCATTTAAAAATGACAATTTATTGAAATAACATTAAAAAAACACATATAAATATAATTAGCAGAATTCAACAAGGTGCCTTTCATGTGAGGGAAGTAGTATCAGTCACTGCAGATATTATATCAGCATGAGTGTCCAGATAGTTTCCCCCTGAAGAAGAATACACGAAACGTGCATTGTGGTGGATGGAAACGCTATCATCTCCGCATCAACAAGCTGTACTCCATACTTGGATACTCACTATTATAGGTAAACCTGCCTCTTTTATAACCCTTTTACATGCCTGCACTGCGTAAGATTACAGCTCACACTGTTTATTTAACATAGGCACTTGTACCTCTGCATTCTGGCATCCTGCCTGAAATTAGATCAGTCAGCATGGCAAATTTAGCCTAGTCCTTGATATTTTTGGATGGTGGATAAACCTGTTGTTGTTTATTTTGGATATTGTCCAGCTAAAACTATGTGGAACACTCATGCTGATATAATATCTGCAGTGACTGATACTGCCTCCCTCTCATGAAAGGTACTTTGTTGAATTCTGCTAGTTATATTTAAATGTGTTTTTTTATGTTTTTTCAATAAATTGTCATTTTTAAATGAACACATTGATAACAGTGGTTATCACAATATACTGTCAAATAATATTGGATGAAATACACACTACTACAATGGAGGGTAGAAAAAACGAAAAAAAAAGCCAAAATAAAATATAATGAATTTTATTAGATATATTATTAAAAAAGAATGATAAAATACCAAAGCAAGCTACTAGAGCCACACAAAAAGAAGGACACACTTGAGAGGAAACCTATGGACAGTGCCCAAACATATATAAATGTCACAATGATGACTAAAAGTTTTATCCAAAATCCATAGAGGCACATCAAAAAATATATAAATATTTGATAATAATAATAACAAAAATAACCTCTATGCAAAAATAACAAATAACAATAGTAAAAAATACTAACAAAAAAGTGCCTAGTGCAAGATGTAGACAGAAAAATCCATGAAAAAATACTAATGTCAGATGATAATGATATTATAATATAACCTCTGTGCAAAAAAATTGCAACAAATAGCAATAGCTAGCAAATGCTAACAAAAAGTGCCTAGTGCAAGGTGCAAGCAGAGAGATAAATGTATGTACAAATAAAGTGCTCCAAATGAGTAAAAAACACAATGAATTTCTCCAAGAGTTACTGAGGGTCATAAGTGTACAAAAAAAAAAAAATCTAGCCTGACACAGCAGATCTATGTAGCGCCCTCCTGAATAAAAAGTGCTTGGTGTGCTGTGCAACTCATCAACTATAGCCACTTTTTATATAAAGTGCTTGATGTGCTGTGCAAAGAGATATAAAGTGCAAAGGTGTCTATATGAAAAGTAAACTAGTAATTGTCCAGCCCGGCGGTGAAAAAATTACTTCCGGACTCCGCGCTGGAACGCAGGCTTGTGTTTTTTACTCATTTGGAGCACTTTATTTGTACATACATTTATCTCTCTGCTTGCACCTTGCACTAGGCACTTTTTGTTAGCATTTGCTAGCTATTGCCATTTGTTGCATTTTTTTGCACAGAGGTTATATTATAATATCATTATCATCTGACATTAGTATTTATTCATGGATTTTTCTGTCTACATCTTGCACTAGGCACTTTTAGTATTTTTTACTATTGTTATTTGTTATTTTTTGCATAGAGGTTATTTTTGTTATTATTATTATCAAATATTTATATATTTTTTGATGTGCCTCTATGGATTTTGGACAAAACTTTTAGTCATCATTGTGTCATTTATATATGTTTGGGCACTGTCCATAGGTTTCCTCTCAAGTGTGTCCTTCTTTTTGTGTGGCTCTAGTAGCTTGCTTTGGTATTTTATCATTCTTTTTTAATAATATATCTAATAAAATTCATTATATTTTATTTTGGCTTTTTTTCATTTTTTCTACCCTCCATTGTAGTGGTAGTATGTATTTCATCTTGTACTTTGACAATTTTGCCAGTTATTTTTCGAAGACTGCGTCTAATTATTTGTCAAATAATATTGCACGCCCCACTTTTCAGTTTTTGAATTTCCACAAAAATTTAAAATAACCAATAAATTTTGTTCAACTTCACAATTGTGTTCCATTTGTTGATTCTTCACCAAAATTTACATTTGGCATCTTTATGTTTGAAGCATGATATGTGGGAAAAGGTAGAAAAGTTCCAGGGGGCCGATTACTTTCGCAAGGCACTGTACTTACCTTGTAATGTCTTCACATCCTGTTCCGTACAGATGTGTCCGGATCCCAGAATTCCAAGCGGTGGAAGTTCACCGACCTCCATGTTGGGACACCCAAGTGAAGGGTGTCTCAGTATTGAAACTGCTGGTGGTACCAGCCTCTTGCACTGCCATCTTTGTACAGGAGGAGCACATGCGCAGTTTTAATGTGACCACCGCTATCTGTCTGCACAAAGATGACAGCGGTCTGATTTACTGCACGAATTCCGCACAGGTGCAGTGAATCATTTGGCTGATCCCGGCAGCAGATGCACGACGTGTCTGAAGGCAGAGGAAGCCGGTCAAATTAAAGGGGTTTTCCCATGAATGAAAGTTAATTTTAAAAATTGTCTGTGTCTGACCATGTATGAAGCATACCACATCTCCTGGGCAGGAGAGGAAGCAAAAGACAATACTGACATTACAGCAGGGGATCACAGAGGATTTCTTTTGTCAGGTAAAATATTTCACTGACCGTTTTTAAACAATATTTTACGTCACAAAATGTATCCTCTGCGATCTCCTGCTGTAATGTCAGTATTGTCTTTGAGGTGGAGAACACAGCACAGGAAGGAGAGAGACAGCAGACAAGGGGAATAGCACATGGGGTAGACAGGTCAAAGAAGAAAGCACAGACGGGAGAAGTCAGCACACGGGGAAAGAAAGAGTGGTTAGGTAGGTGAGCACATGGGGAGAGAGATTCTCAATGCTGCAAAACCTACCCCTATCGTGACATTATCGCACTCCCGATGCGATAGCATCGGGTCTCCATCTAGTATTGAATAATACTTTAACTCTGTTACTTCTTTAAGAATAGTACAAATAACCTGTTGTCCCATTAAATCAACAAATTTCTCATCAATATTTGCATAAATATGAAGGATTCCCTTATCCAGGATTTCCATAATTTTTGAAATGTTCTACCAAGAAAGGGTCAAATTCAAAGCAGCTCTTGTATACCAAAAGAGTTGCCATTTTTTGCTGAGCCAATAGTATCATTGTCTCCACTATATGTGAGCACTTTATGCAATGTTGCAGTGCTGCTCTGGGCAGTGTTGCTCAAGTAATAAAGAACCTACACTTTCAGTTTCTTTATGCCAAATATGCCATCATGCACTTTTGATGTTATTGTCCATTTTCATGTTCTACAATAACATTGCTGTGATTCCAGTCTTTGAACCCCGATGTAGCAAAGGGAGATATTTTCTTGGACAATGGGCGACATATAAAGCAGTATAAAATACCTTGGGTTAGTGCATAGAGTAGTCATTCACATTTTAAATAGTGATGAACGAATAGTAAAATATTTGGAATCAGGAAATTCGGCACAAATAATTTCTAATATCTATGTATTCGTACCGAATAACGGATCCGATGCAAGTCAATGGGAAAGCCGAATATTTTTATGCTGGACCCATTAAACAGGTCTTGGGTAGTGTTGAGCATTCTGATACTGAAATATTAGGTATTGACCGATATTCGCTGTATCGGCGTTCCAATACTGAGTTCCGATACTTTTAGAATATCGAATACCGGAATCGGAAGTTCCCATAATGCAATGAGCCAATTTGATTTTATTCAGCCAATGAGGATCCTAAGAAGTGTGGGCACATCCTGTTAGGCATGTTAGGCATGTTAACTAATGGCATGGCTGTGATTGGCTGCTGAAATGATGTCATGATGCACTATAATGGAGTGTGGTCGGTGCGTGGGCGGAGACTGCGTGTCTGTGTGTGTGGGCGGGGTCTGTGCGGGCCTCTCGGGGGTCTGTGTGGGCCTGCCGGGGGTCTGTATGGGCCTCTCGGGGGTCTGTACGGGCCTCTTGGGGGTCTGTGCGGGCCTCTCAGGGTTCTGTGACGGCCTCTTGGGGGTCTTTGTGTCTGTGTGCAGGCATCGTCCAATGGGACTACAAGTCCCATCGGGCTATGCCTGCTACAATGACAGTGATTGACATATTAGCCAATGATGGGACAATAGTAGTCCCATCATCCGGCTAATGTGTTGAACGTAAAAAAACACAAACATGCATACTGCATACAACACATTACATACAACATACTACATACATACTATTTGCAGCATACTACATACATACTACATACAACATACTACATGCATACTACATACATACATACTAAATACATACAACATACTACATACATACTACGTACAACATACTGCATAAATACTACGTACAACATACTCCATACATACAACATACTACATGCTACATACAACATACTACATATATACTACATACAAACTACATACAACATACTACATACATACTACATACATACAACATACATACTACGTTCATCATACTACATACATACAACATACTACATACATACTACATATAACATACTACATACATACAACATACTACATACATACTACATACATGCAACATACATACTACATACAAACAACATACATACTACATAATACATACATACAACATACACACAACTTACATACATACTACATACATACTACATTCAATACATTCATACATTACATACAATACATACATATAGACATACAGTATATATAACATAGAGTACATACTCACCATCACTTTTCACTTTGATCCCCGAAGCCAGTGTCACCTGTAAAAAATATTAAAATAACAAACAAACAATATACTCCCTGATCCGAAGAAATCCACGATTGTCCCACGACGATCTCCCGTGGAGAGCAGCAGCATCAACTGATGCGACTGCTCTCTAGAGGCTCCAGGAATACAATGACGGGAGGAAGGTATCCTTCCGCACTGTATTCCTCCGCCACTGTAAAAAATAGTCCCTAGTCTCACTTTTGGCACTGCTGTGTGAGAAAGTTCCCACGCAGAAATTGCCATAAAGTGAGACCAGTGAACTACAGTAACCTCTCAGTGATGCACCGCAGGAGCCATTGTCTCCTGTCAGTGTGTCACTGGAGGTCCTATAGAGCGGTGACATCACCCGATGTCACTGTTCTATAGGGGAGATTGTCGTGGGACACTCGTTATTAATTGGACTGTGTCGGACAGGGAGTATACGGTTTATTATTTTACGTTTTTTGCAGGCGCTGAAGTATGGTAAGTATGGTGAAATTAAGAATAATAAAATTCCTTTTTCTGGCTGTGTCTTTATTTTGTTTTTAACCCTTTCACTACTCTAGGATTAATAATGGAAAGGCGTCTTATTGACGCCTCTCCATTATTAACCCGGCTTAATGTCACCTTACAATAGCAAGGTGACATTAACCCCTTATTACCCCATATCTCACTGCTACTCGGGAGTGGGAAGAGGTGGGCTAAGTACCGAAATTGGTGCATCTTATAGATGCACCATTTCTGGGGTGGCTGCAGGCTGGTCTTTGTAGCCGGGGGGCCAATATCCATGGCCCCTCTCTAGGCTATGAATATCAGCCCGCAGCTGTCTGCATAGCCTTTCTGGCTGTAAAATATAGGGGGACCCCACATCATTTTTTGGGGGTCCCCCTATTTTAATAGCCAGTAAAGGCTACGCAGACAGCCGCGGGCTGATATTCATAGCCTGGGAGGGGCCATGGGTATTTTTTTCAAAACTCGCCAGATTGTGCCTGATGGCAAAAGCCTGATATGTGAAATTAGCCAGATAGATATATGGATAAAAACATCTATGTATCTATAGATATATCTATAGGTAGATATATTCATAGATATGCTGATGTTGAATAACCGCTTTCTGACCTCGGACGGGATAGTACGTCCGAGATCAGAAGCCCCGCTTTGATGCGGGCTCTGGCGGTTAGCCCGCATCAAAGCCGGGACATGTCAGCTGTTTTGAACAGCTGATATGTGCCCGTAATAGGCGCAGGCAGAATCGCGATCTGCCCGCGCCTATTAATTAGTTAAATGCCGCTGTCAAACGCAGACAGCAGCATTTAACTACCGCTTCCAGCCGGGCGGCCAGAAATGATCGCATCGCCGACCCCCGTCACATGTTCGGAGGTTGGCGATGCTTCTGAATAGTAACCATAGAGGTTACTGTGGTCGGCGCTCACAACACACCTGCATTTCTGATACATAGCAGCGAACATCAGATCGCTGCTATGTAGCAGAGGCGATCGCATTGTGCCTGCTTCTAGCCTCCCATGGAGGCTATTGAAGCATGGCAAAAGTAAAAAAAAAAGTAAAAAAATGTGAAAAAAATAAAAAAATATAAAAGTTTAAATCACCCCTCTTTCGTCCCATTCAAAATTAATTAATAAAAAAAAAATCGAACCTACACATATTTGGTATCTCCGCATTCAGAATTGCCCGATCTATCAATAAAAAAAAGCATTAACCTGATCGCTAAACGGCGTAGCGAGAAAAAATTTGAAACGCCAGAATTACGTTTTTTTGGTTGCCACGACATTGAATTAAAATGCAATAACGGGTGATCAAAAGAACATATCTGCACCAAAATGCTATCATTAAAAACGCCAGCTCGGCACACAAAAAATAAGACCTCACCCGACCCCAGATCACAAAAAATGGAGACACTACGAGTATCGGAAAATGGCACAATTTTTTTTTTTTTTTTTACCAAAGTTTGGAATTTTTTTTCACCAGTTAGGTGTCTATGAACTCGTAATAACCTGGAGAAACATAATGGCAGGTCAGTTTTAGTATTTAGTGAACCTAGCAAAAAAGCCAAGCAAAAAACTAGTGTGGGATTGCACTTTTTTTGCAATTTCACCGCACTTGGATTTTTTTTCCCGTTTTCTAGTACATGACATGGTAAAGCCAATGATGTCTTTCAAAAGTACAACTCGTCCCACAAAAAATAAGCCCTGACATGGCCAAATTGACGGAAAAATAAAAAAGTTATGGCTCTGGGAAGGAGGGGAGCGAAAAACAAACACGGAAAAACGGAAAATCCCAAGGTCATGAAGGAGTTAATGAACATAAAGAAAAAACGGGAAAAAATGGCATGGGCTCTCGCGCAATTTTCTGCACCAGAGGGGGAAAGCCGATGGCCGGGGGCTAATAGTTGTAGCCTGGGAAGGGGTTAAAACCCATGGCCCCTCCCAGGCTATGAATATCGGCCCGCAACTGTCTGCGTAGCCTTTACTGGCTATTAAAATAGGGGGACCCTCCAAAAAATGACGTGGTGTCTCCCTATATTTTATAGCCAGAAAGGCTACGCAGACAGCTGCGGGCTGATATTCATAGCCTAGAGAGGGGTCAAGGATATTGGCCCCCCCGACTACAAATACCAGCCCGTAGCCACCCTAATAAATTACATCAATATATGCCCAATTCCATAATTATACCCATGACTATCACAAAGCATAAATCATTTGGACACTATCTTGTGCCAGTATTAGGATCAGGCAGACTAGGCAGCTGCCTAGGGCCCCCGCTGCCGTAGGGGCCCTCAGCGAGGGGCGGACATACCGACGATGCCACTGCTGTAGGGCCCAGAAGTGGAGGGTGGCCCCTGCAGGCAGGCGCGGTATCATGTAGCATCGGGCCCCTCTCACTCACTCCTGTAATCATGCCAACACCCAGAGTCGGAGAGAGAGCAGCGCAGAGAGCAGGAGTTCAAAAGGGGGGCATGTCATGCAGGGAGAGATGCTGGCCAATGAGCGCTTTCCTCACCAGACTGAGGAGAGCGCCTACTGGCTGCTGTCTCTGTCCTCCTGCATGGCGCGCCCCAATGGTGACTGGTGAATACTCTCCTGTAGTCAGGGAACCGGGCTGCACAGCACACAGGGACAGCAGTGGAATGCACTTACTGTGTGTATTCTGTTATGATCTGGTGGCCTAGGAGCAGCATGAGACGGACTCTGGAGAAGGTGGTCCCTGTACTGACCGCAAACCCTGAACCTAGCAGCGCAACTAGAAGTAGCCGTGGGGGGTACCTAACACTCCCTAGACCCCTCGGCACAGCATAAGATCTAACTACCCCTAAAGACAGAAACAGGAAACCTATCTTGCCTCAGAGAAAATCCCCAAAGGATAGATAGCCCCCCACAAATATTGAGTGTGAGAGGAGAGGAAAATAACATACGCAGATATGAAATTAGATTTTAGCATAGGAGGCCATACTAGCTAAAAAGAAAGAATAGAACAGAGTACTATGCGGTCAGTATAAAAACACTAGAAAATATCCACCGCAGAAAATACGGATCACTACATCTGACTAAAGACATGGTGGGTATATCTGCATCTCCAGATAAATAGCTAGGCTGCAAAAAATCCTTCACAGACTAAGCTGGACAAGACAAAAACATGAATATGCACAGAACTATAGGTCCACAGCAGGTGGACAGCAAAAACAAAGCCAGGACTTATCTTTGTAGAAAAGCACAGCAACCTGGAGAGACCAGCAGGGAAGTGAATCCTTCCAGAACAATGGACAACTAGCACTGACTAAAGGATCCAGCAAAGCTATATACCCCAGTCAGTTTTGCAATTAGTAGATACACCTGTCCACTCCTGCAGGCCAGGCACAACTGCATTACCCTCTATAACCACCGGAGGGAGCCCAAAAGCTGAATTCACAACAGTACCCCCCCCCCTTGAGGAGGGGTCACCGAACCCTCACCAGAGCCCCCAGGCCGATCAGGATGAGCCCGATGAAAGGCACGAACCAAATCAACGGCATGGACATCAGAGGCAGAAACCCAAGAATTATCCTCCTGGCCATAACCCTTCCACTTGACAAGGTACTGAAGCTTCCACCTCGAAAAACGGGAATCCAAAATCTTCTCAACAACATATTCCAACTCCCCATCGACCAACACAGGGGCCGTAAGATCTACAGAGGGAACAACGGGCTCCACATATTTCCGCAACAAAGATCTATGGAAGACATTATGAATAGCAAAAGAGGCCGGAAGCGCCAGGCGAAAGGACACCGGATTAATAATCTCAGAAATCCTATAAGGACCAATAAATCGAGGCTTAAACTTAGGGGAAGAAACCTTCATAGGAACATGACGGGAAGATAACCAAACCAGATCACCAACCCGAAGCCGGGAACCAACACACCGACGACGGTTAGAAAAACGCTGAGCCTCCTCCTGAGTCAGCACCAAATAGTCCACCACATAAGCCCAAATCTGCTGCAACCTGTCGACCACAGAATCCACACCAGGAAGGTCAGAAGGCTCAACCTGCCCAGAAGAAAAACGAGGATGAAAACCAAAATTACAAAAAAAGACAAAACCAAAGTAGCCGAACTAGCCCGATTATTAAGGGCAAACTCTGCCAATGGCAAAAAAGCCACCCAATCATCCTGATCAGCAGACACAAAGCATCTCAAATAGGTCTCCAAGGTCTGATTAGTTCGCTCAGTCTGGCCATTTGTCTGAGGATGAAATGCAGAGGAAAAAGACAAATCAATGCCTAGCTTGGCACAAAAGGCCCGCCAAAACCTGGAAACAAACTGGGAACCTCTGTCGGACACAATATTCTCCGAAATACCATGCAAACGCACCACATGCTGAAAAAACAACGGAACCAAATCAGAAGAAGAAGGCAATTTAGGCAAAGGCACCAAATGAACCATCTTAAAAAATCGGTCACAGACAACCCAGATAACCGACATTCTTTGGGAAACAGGAAGATCGGAAATAAAATCCATAGAAATATGCGTCCAAGGTCTCTCAGGGACCGGCAATGGCAAAAGCAACCCACTAGCGCGGGAACAGCAAGGCTTATACCGCGCACAAATCCCACAGGACTGCACAAAAGAACGCACATCCCTTGACAAAGAAGGCCACCAAAAGGACCTACTAACCAAATCTCTGGTACCAAAAATCCCAGGATGGCCAACCAACACAGAACAATGACCCTCAGAAATCACTTTACTAGTCCATCTATCAGGAACAAACAGTTTCCCCACAGGACAGCGGTCAGGCTTATCAGCCTGAAATTCCTGAAGAACCCGTCGCAAATCAGGGGAGATGGCATAAAGAATCACCCCTTCCTTCAAAATGCCGACTGGCTCAAGAACCCCAGGGGAATCAGGAAAAAAACTCCTAGAGAGGGCATCCGCCTTAACATTCTTAGTACCAGGAATGTACGAGGCCACAAAATCAAAACGGGAGAAAAACAGGGACCATCGAGCCTGTCTAGGATTCAGCCGTTTGGCAGACTCGAGGTAAATCAGATTCTTATGAACGGTCAGGACCACAATATGGTGCTTGGCCCCCTCAAGCCAATGTCGCCACTTCTCAAATGCCCACTTCATAACCAACAACTCCCGATTGCCGACATCATAATTGCATTCCGCAGGCGAAATCTTCTGAGATAAGAAGGCACACGGTTAACAGAAATTTAGGTTGTATAGTACTGATGGCAACAGAACTAGCGATTCTCTTAGTACGCTTAGGGCAATCAGAAATAACATGAGCAGAATCGCCGCAGTAAAAACACAACCTATTCTGACGCCTGAATGTTTGACGTTCAGCTCTAGACAAAATCCTATCACACTGCATAGGCTCAGGGCTCCGCTCAGAGGTGTGCACAACTCTGCGCTCGCGCAAGCACCGATCAATCTGAATGGCCAGAGATATAGAATCACTCACACCAGCAGGCGTGGGGAACCCCACCATAACATCTTTAACGGACTCAGAAAGACCCTTTCTGAAAATTGCCACCAAGGCATCCTCATTCCATTTAGTCAGTACAGACCATTTTCTAAATTTCTGTCAATTCAATTCTGCCGCTTCTTGACCTTGACACAGGGCTAACAAGATTTTCTCTGCCTGATCCACAGAATTAGGCTCATTTACAACAACCCCAATGCCTGAAAGAACGAATCCACATTCAGCAAAGCAGGATTGCCAGATTCCAGGGAAAATGCCCAATCCTGTGGGTCACCACGCAGCAGAGATATGATGATTTTAACCTGCTGAATAGGATCACCAGAAGACCGGGGTCTTAGTGCAAAAAACAGTTTACAGTTATTTTTGAAACTCAAAAATTTGGATCTGTCACCAAAGAATAAATCAGGAGTGGGAATCTTAGGTTCTAAGGCAGGAGTTTGAACAATGAAATCTGAAATACCCTGTACCCTAGCAGCAAGCTGTTCCACCCGAGAAACTAACTCCTGAACATTCATGTTAATACTAGACTCCGTAGCCACCCAGAGGTAAAGAGGGAGGAAAATACCAAACAGGCTAAGGAAAAAAAAATGGCTCAAAAGCTTCCCGCCCTTCTTCTGAGATGCAATTAACTCATTATTGGCCAGTTGTACTGTTATGATCTGGTGGCCTAGGAGCAGCATGAGACGGACTCTGGAGAAGGTGGTCCCTGTACTGACAGCAAACCCTGAACCTAGCAGCACAACTAGAAGTAGCCGTGGGGGGTAACACTCCCTAGACCCCTCGGCACAGCCTAAGATCTAACTACCCCTAAAGACAGAAACAGGAAACCTATCTTGCCTCATAGAAAATCCCCGAAGGATAGATAGCTCCCCACAAATATTGACTGTGAGAGGAGAGGAAAATAACATACGCAGATATGAATTTTAGCATAGGAGGCGATACTAGCTAAAAAGAAAGAATAGAACAGAGTACTATGCGGTCAGTATAAAAACACTAGAAAATATCCACCGCAGAAAATACGGATCACCACATCTGACTAAAGACATGGGGGGTATATCTGCATCTCCAGATAAATAGCTAGGCTGCAAAAAATCCTTCACAGACTAAGCTGGACAAGACAAAAACATGAATATGCACAGAACTATAGGTCCACAGCAGGTGGACAGCAAAAACAAAGCCAGGACTTATCTTTGTAGAAAAGCACAAACCTATCCATTACAGTAAATGGCTGCCCACTCTCCCCAGTCCCACAAGCTCGCTGCCTCGGGGTAATCCTTGACGCTGATCTCTCCTTCAAACCACATATCCAAGCCCTTTCCACTTCCTGCCGACTTCAACTCAAAAATATTTCACAAAACCGTTCATTCCTCAACCAAGAATCTGCAAAAATCCTAGTCCATGCCCTCATCATCTCTCGCCTTGACTACTTCAACCTACTGCTCTGTGACATCCCCTCTAACACTCTCGCACCCCTCCAATCTATTCTAAACTCTGCTGCCCGACTAATCCACCTGTCCCCCCGCTATTCCCCGGCCTCTCCCCTCTGTCAATCCCTTCACTGGCTCCCCATTGCCCAGAGACTCCAGTACAAAACCCTAACCATGACGTACAAAGCCATCCACAACCTGTCTCCTCCATACATCTGTGACCTCGTCTCCCGGTACTTACCTACACGCAACCTCCGATCCTCACAAGATCTCCTTCTCTACTCCCCTCTTACCTCCTCTTCCCACAATCGTATACAAGATTTCTCTCACGTATCACATCACCCCTACTCTGGAACCCTCTACCACAACACATCAGACTCTCGCGTACTATCGAAACCTTCAAAAAGAACCTGAAGACCCACCTCTTCCGACAAGCCTACAACCTGCAGTAACCACCGATCGACCAAACCGGTGCACGACCAGCTCTACCCTCACCTACTGTATTCTCACCCATCCCTTGTAGATTGTGAGCCTTCGCGGGCAGGGTCCTCTCTCCTCCTGTACCAGTTATGACTTGTATTGTGTAATATTATTGTACTTGTTTTTATTATGTATACCCCTCCTCACATGTAAATAATAAACAATAAATAATAATAATAATAATAATAATAATAATATGGAGGACTAGTGGGAGTGCAAACTGCAAGATATTCATCAAGTGATTGGATTGGTTATGCCGGAACAAAAATCAGTGTTCTCATCAGCACATCGCCCGGTGAAAACTGCAGATATGCTGCTAAGATGATACTGTATGTGGACAGATTGATCTGCTAGTGATTATTCTGTCCCCATGATTATTCCTCAGCCAATGTGAAGAGGCTGGGAAGCAAGTGGCGAATGGCTTCAATATTGTTGATCACAACAATGATCTCAGTGCATGTAACTACAGCTGAAAAGTTTCTGTGCAATGATGCAATTTGTTAGCATTTGGGGCCCCATTTTAAACTTTTGCCTAGGGCCCCACTTTGCCTAAAACCAGCCCTGATGCTACTGTATCCTTGTAGAGAACAGGTATCATATACTGAGATCCTAGCTAGTACAAGCTATATTTTTTATGGCTTACACGGTATTGCCTTCTTGGAAACATAGTGACATTACCCAAGATTCCCCGATGTCTATTTCAGCTCATTGTGTTATTTTTAAACAAAAAATGCAAAAAAAATAACATTAATCTATATTTTAATATCACAGTGAATACATTCAGCATATTCTTCTATAAAGACATCAGTATTTTACCCATGGTAAGCTGATTGGATGATGCTACTTCTCTTTCTTCTTTGTGTAAAAGGATAAGTAGCATCAACTCAGCCCTCAGCCAATAATGATGTACTTATGGCAATGATTCAAAGTCAGTTCTGAAAAGATGTCTGAGAAGAATTAATAGAGTATGTACTTTCTTTGTTTGATCAATGTTTTCCTCAATGCACATAGCATGTATGCTTAGTGAAATGAGCAAAAACTGCATTAGTGTCAACATGATCATAGCTAATCACCAAGGAAATGACTTTAAGAATTCTTCTAAATCACTTCTCGCTTCATCCCCAAGTTACAGGATTAGTTCATCACACAAGCTTAGTTCTAACAATTCCTCCTCCCTTGAAGGATTAAACATTCTTCATGCAACAAAAGTCCAGAGCTGGACATCACATTTTGGATATAGAGTGCATTTCACACACTTTCTTGTTAGAAGAAAGGGAAAATATGAACATTCATGCTACTAACCTTAGTGACTTAGCAAAAAATCTTCAAATCTGACGTCACTTTATATGATGAAAATTCTAGAATGTTTCAGAATATCCCAATGATTTTGAAATTGTTAATGGTTAATTTAGGTAGATTACTCTTGCGTTTATTTATAAAAAAATATTGAAAATTTGACAAAAATGTAAAAAAAAAAAAGCGAGTTCTCTTTAATCTAGATAGTCATACCACACAAAAAAAGTTAAAACACATCTACTTTATGCCTGCTTTACATCAGCACCATTTGTAAAATGTCATTTTACTTTTATAGGCTGTTAGAAGGTTTAAAAATGAAGCAGCATTTTTTTATTTTTTTCAAAGAAATTTGCAAAACTTATTTTTTAGGCACCTATTAACTTTTGAAGTGACATTGAGGGATCTATATATTGTAAAACTTCCATTTTAAAAACAGCACCCCTCAATATAGTCAAACTGCTGTCGGGTAGTTTATTAAAGGGAACCTGCCAGGTCCCTCATGCCTTCAAATCCAGCAGCATTGAGCTATGTGTGATTAAACTGCCTCCCTAACAGCCCTATTGAATATAACGGAGTTAAATAAATGCTTTAAAAAAGCATTTATAATCTCCGCTTTTCCTATGCTAATAAGGGCTTTGACTAGTTGATGGGGCGTTAGTTCCCCAGATTATTCATCCCTCTTTCCATGTTATCACTCCCCTGTGGGCAGGGCCGGATTTAAGATGTGGGTGGCTCGGGGCCCATTTTGGAGGAAGGCCCATTTTTCAAGGTGCTGCAATATGTAATGCAAAAACACAAAATGAAACGAACGCAAGTCTATTTACAAAAATCATTTACACAGAGTATTTCAAGTAAAATCATTCATTTTTTACAATCCGGGCACTTTCCTTGATTTTAGTGCTGCAAAATCACTAATGATGTCACTAAAGTCCAATTCACGCAGTATATCTGACCCTGTCAACCCTTGAAGTACTGAAAGGGCGTTAAAGATTAAAATGTGTACATATGTATGTATGTACATTGTAGAAATTTGGGCTATCTATATCAAAGACTGCTGCTGGGCTCTATATGTCAGAGGCTTCTGCTGGGCTCTATATGCATGAGAGGCTTCTGCTGGGCTGAATATGTATGAGAGGCTTCTGCTGGGCTGTATATATATGAGGGGCTTCTGCCCGGCTGTATATATATGAGGGGCTTCTGCTGGGCTGTATATATCAGAGGCTGTTTACCTGTATATATTAGAGGCTGTTGCTGTGCTGGCTGTATATGTATGAGAGGCTTCTGCTGGGCTGTATATGTATGAGAGGCTTCTGCTGGGCTGTATATGTATGAGAGGATTCTGCTGGGCTGTATATATATGAGGGGCTTCTGCTGGGCTGTATATATCAGAGGCTGTTTACCTGCATATATTAGAGTCTGTTGCTGTGCAGGCTGTATATGTATGAGAGGCTCCTGCTGGGCTGTATATGTATGAGAGGCTTCTGCTGGGCTGTATATGTATGAGAGGCTTCTGCTGGGCTGTATATATATGAGGGGCTTCTGCTGGGCTCTATATGTCAGAGGCTTCTGCTGGGCTCTATATGTATGAGAGGCTTCTGCTGGGCTGTATATGTATGAGAGGCTTCTGCTGGGTTGTATATGTATGAGAGGCTTCTGATGGGCTTTATATATATGAGGGGCTTCTGCTGGGCTCTATATGTCAGAGGTTTCTGCTGGGCTCTATATGTCAGAGGCTTCTGCTGGGCTGTGTATGTATGAGAGGCTTCTGCTGGGCTGTATATGTATGAGAGGCTTCTGCTGAGCTGTATATATATGAGGGGCTTCTGCTGGGCTGTATATGTATGAGAGGCTTCTACTGGGCTGTATATATATGAGGGGCTTCTGCTGAGCTGTATATATATATGTGGCACCCCTAGGGGTATTTGCCACAAAAATAGTTACTGACAGTAAATACAAATACTAAAATAGCAAGACTGCACTACCACCTCCGGCCAGAAGGGGGAGCTCCAGAGACTCCCCTGAGAGAAGAAATGGCAGTTGGGCTAAGGAGCTGATAGTGAGAGGTCATACAGCTGAATTTCTAACAGCCCTATGACGGTTTCCAGGCCCAAATCACCGGCCTGAGGAGAAAAGGGACAGAGAAAAAGGACATTGTGAGAACTGGGTAGCATTAATCACTACCCAGAACAGGCGCAAAGACGGATACCGGATCCGTGGCTGTATTCATTATATATAATACAGCAACCGGAAAAACGTGAGGTGATATCAGCTTCACTAGGGCCGGACGCAGCAACAGACACAGAGTTCAGCGGTACTCCTGGAGGGGGTAAGCCGATAAAAGGACTCGGGTTGCCCGTCGAACCAGGACCCGGAGGGGACAGATTCGGCCGGCAGCCAGTTCACATACAGCAGCAGGGCCACACAGAAATTGCGCACAATAAGAGGCGAAGACCCCGGCAGGGTCAAAGTAACTCAGAGTTCCCATACAGACTCCGGTGACAGGACTGGTTGTAAATCCTTTTATGTTAAAGTAAACTGGTTAAACGTTTCAGTGCCTCAGTCTTTCATTTGGACAATAGCCATCTATCCAGGATCGGGATCGTCACCGCTGGGAGAACCTGCTGCTGATCAAGTAAGTGCCTGTCCCCTCATGATACCCCTTACACTGTGCATTGCCTGAGGCCACAGCACCGGGTCAAGCCACCCGTGACATCCCCCTCAAGAGACAGACCCCATTGGTCCGGTGCTGGGTATCCCGGTCTCTTGGGCGTCACAATTATATATATATATATAGGGCTATTGCTGGGTTATATATATTAGAAGCTGCTGTTGGGCTGTATATATATGAGGGGCTGCTGACGGGCTGCATATATCAGAGGCTGTTGCTGTGCTGGCTGTTCATAGAATAGAGGCTGAGGGGCTGTATAAAGTGTATACACAGCAATATACTGTAAACAGGTCCACACTATATACATACAGTATACACAGACACACTGTAATGCAGGATATAGTGTGGACTTGTATATACAGTATGGTACTATTTAGGACAGGAGCAGCAAGAAAGATACACAGACAGACAGACACACATAGACACACACACAGACAGAGATCATACTCACCCACTGCGACACTGTGAATATTGAACAACTTCACCTCTGGATCTTCAGTGACTGAAGATCCAGAGGTGAAGTCCTGCCGCTCTCCGCGGTGGAGAATCCTCTTCTCGCGCCGACATCGTGGCTCCACCTCCTTCCTCAAAGGTAGCTGAACAAACTCTCATCTGATCTAATCCGAGGGAGCGATCATGTAGCTGAATAGGTAACACCTAGAAGCTTCTGTTGGGATCAGAGAAGGCTGTTGCATGTCATAAGCTAAGCATTAGGTACAGGGAGGGTACTAAGGAAGTCTGGCTAGGCTAGCCAGGTCAGTGGATGCTGACGCAGGTCAGGTGCCATGACTCTGCCGCTCTGTGCCAGCCACTGAGATGTAGGATCGTAGCCAGTTCCCTACACTTTCAATAGTTTCTCTTTTGTTAAATATTCCTTATCATTAGAAATGGTTCACAGCAAAGAGACATGTATTTTACATGTTTTGAGATATTTATCCCTATATTGGTGGGAGGCCCCCGCTTGGTGGGTGGCCCAGGGCCCGGGCCCCTTGGGCGCACCCCTAAATCCGGGCCTGCCTGTGGGTGTGATAGCCTAATTTGCACAAGACGGCCACATCGCTAGATCATGCAACTCTGTGCGCACATGCCGCTCATTCCAGCAGCATCACTGCATCTCTAAAGTCAGGTGTATGCTTCCTGGCTTCAGGTACAAGCACTGTGCATGACCTAAGCAGTGCGCACCTCTGCAGCTGAAAACATACATCAGGCTTCAGAGACACACTGCTCATGACCGGTAGCCATCTTCTGAACTTCCATGCATGTGCAGTGCATGTTTCTGAAGCTGGGAAGCGTACACCCGGCTTCAGAGATGCAGTGACGCTGCTAGAATGAGCACTTGCACAGACTTGCATGAGCTGGCAATTGGCCGGCTAGTGCATGAGAACATGGAAACGGGGCTGACTAGTCTGAGAAACTAACGCCCCATCAACTAGTCAAAGCCCTTATTAACATAGGGTGAGCAGAGGTTATAAATGCTTTTTCAAAGAATTTATTTAACTGAATCATGTTATGGAGGGATGGTTTGGGAGGGTGTTTAATCACACATAGATGAATGCTGCTGGGGACCTGACAGGTTCCCTGGAACCCTTCAGATGCATTTCAGAAATTAATGCAAAATGGTATGACAGGAATTAAAAATTTTATTTTACCACCTAAATGTTGCTAACTTCTAAACTGGTCACTATAGCTGGCCATTTTTTTGGCCATGAATTGTGATGGCAACCATCAGGACCACACAGTCTTGATTTCAGGGTGTCGATGAGTTTATAGAAGGAGCCTCAACACTCTGTTAACCATCTAAATTCCATAGTCACTATTGACAGCAGCACCTAAGGGGTTCAAAGCCCATTGCCAGTGACAATCTAACTTAAGAAAAGGTGCAAAACTGGCTAATTAAGATTAAAATAGGAGATTACTCTGGATCCTGTGACTTTTTTGCTTAATGTTCCCCCCGTGCCCATGACAAAGGACCTTGCCAGGCTACTCCTCCATATCCTAACATCGGCGAAGTGTCTATTAGCCTCATACTGGAAGAAAAGATCAGCTCCCTCCATGAAAAAACTCCGGATGAAGATTAAAGAAATGAGACGTATGGAGAATCTTATGGACTGAATTAATAATCAACTTGATTTGTTCAATCGCATCTGGGCTCCATTGGATGACTATGTAACTAAGCTAACCAACTGATGTTATGTGCCTTTTTTCTTTCTTTCTGTGCCTTTTCCCCTCCCTGACTTTTTTCCTATCCCTTCCCTGTACCCCACCTACTCTTTGATGATGCATTAGATGTTTGCCCTAAGTTTACTAGGAGCAGCAGTGCTGCGCACTATGCCACTGGAAGAAACATCTAAAATGTTTTGCATTGTTTTGCTTAATTTTGCTACAACTATACTTATGTGTATCATGGTATTTGAATGAGAAAAAGGAAAATTTTTCAAAAATAAACAGTTTAATAAAAAAGATTAAAATAGATAAATCTCTGTGTGCGGATAGCATACACCTACAAGTACTAAGAGAACTAAGTAATGTAGTAGGCAAACCATTATTTAGGGACGGGGACTGCTCCACAGGACTGGCGCATAGCAAATATGGTACCAATATTCAAAAAGGGCTCTAAAAGTGAACCTGGAAATTATAGGCCAGTAAGTCTAACCTCTATTGTTGGTAAAATATTTGAAGGGTTTCTGAGTGTTGTTATTCTGGATTATCTCAATGAGAATAACTGTTTAACTCCATATCAGCATGGGTTTATGAGGAATCGCTCCTGTCAAACCAATTTTATGAAGAGGTAAGCTATAGACTGGAGCAAGGTGAGTCATTGGACGTGGTATATCTTGATTTATCCAAAGCGTTTGATACCATGCCACACAAGAGGTTGATACAAAAAATGACAATGCTGGGTCTAGGGGAAAATGTGTGTAAATGGGTAAGTAACTGGCTTAGTGATAGAAAGCACTGGGTGCTTATAAATGGAATATTCTCTAACTGGGTCACTGTGACCAGTGGAGTACCACAAGGGTCGGTGATGGGACCTGTTCTCTTCAACATATTTATTAACGATCTGGTAGAAGGTTTACACAGTAAAATATCAATATTTGCAGATGATACAAAACTATGTAAAGCAGTCAATACAAGAGAAGATAGTATTCTGCTACAGATGGATCTGAATATGTTGGAAACTTGGGCCGAAAGATGACAGATGCGGTTTAACAATGATAAAGGTAAGGTTATACACATGGGAAGAAGGAATCAATATCTCCATTACACACTGAAAGGGAAACTACTGGGTAAATCTGACATGGAGAAGGACTTGGGGATTCTAGTTAATGATAAACTTAACAGGAGCAGCCAGTGCTAGGCAGTAGCTGCCAAGGCAAACATGATCATGAGGTGCAGTAAAAGAGGTCAGGATGCACATGATGAGAGCATTATACTGCCTCTGTACAAATCTCTGGTTAGACCGCACATGGAGTACTCTGTACAGTTTTGAGCACCAGTGCTCAGGAAGGATATAATGAAACTATAACGAGTACAAAGGAGGGCAACAAAATTAATAAAGGGGATGGAGGAACTACAATACCCAGAGAGATTAGCAAAATTAGGATTATTTAGCCTAGAAAAAAGATGACTGAGGGGCAATCTAATAGCTCTGTATAAGTATATAAGGGGACAATACAAATATCTCTCCAAGGATCTGTTTATACTGTAAGGATTTCACTCACTCAGCTGCGACGGCTGACACTCAGGAGACGTGTTCCTTTAAAGTTCACTGGGTTTATTGCTTCATAAACCATGTGGCAAATAACAGAAAGCAAAATGGGCCTTTGGTTCAGGCAAAGAAAAGCAAGTGTCCAGTTCATCCGGCTCAGTCCTGAAGCCGTAACACACTCAGGAGGGTTTCACCTCCACACATATCTGCTGTGTAAAGGATTAGCCAGTCTTATAAAGAGCTAACCCCACCCAGTAACCCATCACATGATTAGCCATGTGGTCTGACATTACCACAGGTCCTGAAACACATATACAAGATTATGTGCAAGAAAGGAATACTCCGGGCTACATTACAGCAACCAGGCACTTATGTGGCACATACCTCCCATCGACTACAAACCCTTTAGCCATGCTACATACCTCCCCCCTCTGCCTAAAGCCGTGGGGCTTGGCACTTTCCCCCACTAAACAAGGGATTCTCGATAGGGCATCCGCATTACCGTGCAGCTTTCCGGCCCTATGTTCCACATGGAAACTGAAGTCCTGCAGGGCTAAGAACCAACGGGTGACTCTAGCATTTCTTCCTTTCGTTTCTCTCATCCACCTAAGCGGGGCATGGTCAGATACCAGTCTAAATTTACGTCCCAGCAGATAGTACCGCAATGTGTCCACTGCCCATTTTATGGCCAAGCACTCCTTCTCAACGACTGAGTAGTTCTTTTCAGATGAGGACAGCTTCCTACTCAGATAGAGAACAGGATGCTCCTCCCCATGTAGTTCTTGGGAAAGGACTGCTCCCACCCCAACATCTGAGGCATCTGTCTGAAGAATAAACTCTTTCTTGAAGTTTGGGGCCATCAGAACGGGTTGCTTACACAAAGCGTTTTTCATTTCTTGGAAGGCTGACTCTGTTTCTTCGGACCACTTAACCATTACTGATTTTGTCCCTTTTAGCAGGTCAGTCAGAGGCGCAGCCATCGTGGCGAAGTTTGGGATGAACCTCCTGTAATATCCCACGATTCCCAGGAAGGCTTTAACTTGTTTCTTGGAAACTGGTTTTGGCCATGTTTGGATTGCCTCCACTTTATTGATTTGGGGTTTTATTTCTCCATGACCCACTATGTATCCAAGGTACTTAGCTTCTTCTTTACCCAAGGCGCACTTCTTCGGGTTTATAGTAAATCCGGCCTCTCTTATAGCATCCAACACCGCTTGGACTTTCTCCAGATGACTCTCCCAGTCCGGGCTAAAGATGACGATATCATCTAGGTACGCAGCAGCGTAGGCCTTATGGGGTGCAAGGACTCTATCCATAGCCCTCTGGAAGGTCGCCGGAGCTCCCTGTAGGCCAAACGGCATCCAGGCATATTGGAAGCATCCATCAGGTGTCGAAAAGGCCGTCTTCTCCTTGGCTTCCTGTGCCATGGGGATCTGCCAATACCCCTTTGTCAAATCCAAGGTGGATATATATCTGGCGTGCCCAAGCCTTTCGATGAGCTCATCAATACGGGGCATGGGATAAGCGTCGAACTTGGAGACTTCATTCAACTTCCGATAGTCGTTGCAAAACCTCCACTCTCCATCAGGTTTTGGGACCAGGACAATTGGGCTCGACCAACCGCTCTTGGATTCCTCAATGACCCTAAGCCTCAACATACGCTCCACTTCCTTGGAGATAACTTCTCGACGAGCCTCAGGAATACGATAAGGTTTCACATTCACCCGCACATGTGGCTCTGTTAGGACCTCGTGCTCTATGACCTTCGTGTATCCTGGCAATTCTGAAAACAGGTCCCTGTTTTTCTGGAGTAACTCCCGGCACTGCTGTTTCTGGGTCTTTGATAGCGTCTCTGCTATAGTAACCGCTCCAACCTCACCTTCTGGGTTGCTTAACAATGATGGAGTTGCTGTCGGCTCTCTATCTTGCCATGGCTTGATGAGGTTGACATGGTAAACTTGGAATGGTTTCCGTCTTCCTGGTTGGTGAATTTTATAATTTACCTCACCAAGTTTCTCGACAACCTCATATGGCCCTTGCCATTTGGCCAAGAACTTGCTTTCCACCGTTGGAACTAACACAAGAACTCGGTCTCCCGGATTGAACTGCCTCACTCTTGCAGACCGGTTGTAGACCCTGGCTTGAGCTTCTTGTGCTTGGAGAAGGTGTTCTTTCACGATAGGCATCACCTTTGCAATCCTCTGCTGCATCAGGGCCACATGCTCAATGACGCTTCTGTGGGGTGTGACTTCGGCCTCCCAGGTTTCCTTGGCTATATCCAGGAGTCCTCGTGGATGTCGGCCATATAGAAGCTCAAACGGTGAGAACCCTGTGGAGGCCTGTGGAACTTCACGAATGGAAAACATCAGATAGGGTAAGAGACAATCCCAGTCTCTACCGTCTTTCTCTATAGCTTTTCTCAGCATGCTCTTTAGTGTCTTGTTAAACCTCTCAACAAGGCCATCTGACTGGGGATGGTACACCGAGGTCCTCAACTGGGAGATCTTCAGGGCTTTGCATAACTCCCTCATCACCTTGCTCATGAAAGGTGTACCCTGGTCAGTCAGGATCTCCTTTGGCAGACCTGTCCGGGAAAAGACATGGACCAACTCGCGGGCTATGCTTTTTGAGGAAGAATTTCTCAAGGGAATTGCCTCAGGATAGCGTGTGGCATAGTCCAGGATGACTAATATATACTGATGGCCCCGAGCTGATTTAACTAAGGGACCGACCAAGTCCATGGCAATTCTCTCGAACGGTACCTCAATAATGGGCAGTGGCACAAGGGGGTTCCGGAAATGAGGAGTAGGAGCAGTTAGCTGACATGTAGGGCAGGACCTGCAATAGTTCACTATTTCCCGGTGACACCCAGGCCAATAGAACCTCTGCACAACCCGTTCCTGCGTTTTTTCCACCCCCAGGTGTCCACCCAAGATGTGTGAATGGGCCATGTCCAACACTTTCCGTCTATACGGACCCGGCACTATCAACTGCTCTACCAACTCCTCCCGTATTTTTGTGACACGGTACAACAACTCCCCCCTCAACAGAAAATGGGGAAATCTTGTGTCTGCCCCCGGCTCCTGTACCACCCCGTCAATAACTGTGACATTATTAAAGGCTTCCCTCAGAGTGGGGTCCCTATGTTGGGTAGTCCCAAAATTTTCACCGGTAACTTCTAACTCCAGAATGTCAGATGTAGGGGATACTTCCTCCTCATCCCCAACCAGAACACAAAAAGGAAAACTGTCTGCCTCTGGGTGTGGCGATACCCTTCCAGGGTTCACTGGTTCCCTGCCAGGGAGCTCAGAACCATTTCCCCACAAATCCCAAAACAAACAGAAATCCCGGCCAATAATTATAGGGTGCAACAAGTCCTGAACCACGCCGACTATGTGGGACTCAGTGCCACATGCCGTTTCAATGTCCACCCTGGCCATAGGGTAGTCCTTTGCATCACCATGTATGCACCGCACTCCGACCTTCTTTCCTGGGAGCAGGTGGAGAGGAAAAGTGGCCCTCACCAGGGTCACTAGGCTCCCCGAGTCTAACAGTGCCGTTACTGCTCGACCGTTCACCTTTACGGGACACGCTTGAGGTCCCTCGTTGGATGGAGAGTTCACACTACAGGCTGGATACGCATAGTATGAACAACGGCGTCCCATGCTGCAGTCCATCCACTCAGTGGTTTGGGAACAACGGGCAGCTATATGTCCTGGCTTGTGGCACCTCCAACAAATAATATCACCCGTGGGGACCTTGGGCACCACCTCCCCCGCCCTTTGTGACCTTTGACGCACCACCCCTTTTTGGGACTCAGCTGCCTTCTGGGACCCCCAGTACGGCATGGGCTGCCTCCCGAAGGAGCCTTCCAACCCTTGGTATCTCTCAACCAGTCCGATCAGCTCGTCGGCATTCTGGGGATCACCCTGGGCAACCCAAGACTGTATAGGCCTCGGGAGGGAATGGACAAACCGATCCATCATCACCCGTTCTACCATCTGTGCAGGCGCAGAGGATTCTGGCTGCAGCCATTTCTGGACCAGGTGCAACAGATCAAACATTTGGATACGAGGTGGTTTGTCCCGGTGATAGCCCCAGGAGTGAACTCGCTGTGCCCTGACAGTCAGTGTCACCCCCAAACGTGCGAGAATCTCGGCTTTCAATTTGTGATACTCTTTGGCATCCTGCAAGGTCAAATCATAGTACGCCTTCTGGGGTTCTCCCGTCAGGTATGGCGCAAGTACCTCTGCCCACTGCTCTGGCGGAAGTTTTTCCCTCTCAGCGACCCTCTCAAACACCGTCAGGAAGGCCTCAACATCATCCCCGGGAGTCATTTTCTGCAATGCGCGTCTTACCGTCTTCCGGACGTGGGTGTCATCAGCCAAACCTGGGGTTGGGGCGCTCGCCTTGCCCTGGATGGCGGTTGCCAGAAGCTGCATCTGCTGCTGATGCTCCTGCTGGCTCTGCTGCATCTGCTGCCGTTGCTCCTGCTGACTCTGCCGTTGCTCCTGCTGGCTCTGTTGTATCTGCTGCATCAACAGCCTGTTGGTCTCTTGCTGCCTTTGCTCCTGCTGTGACTGCATCTGGACCAAGTGTTTCAGCAGGTCCTCCATTTTCTCCGGCAATGCTTGCTGGCTTGCAACAGCCTTGACCCAGGACATTCAAAAATAAACTCACGTCTCCGCTGGGAACGCTGCCCGCATTCTCCACCAATTGTAAGGATTTCACTCACTCAGCTGCGACGGCTGACACTCAGGAGACGTGTTCCTTTAAAGTTCACTGGGTTTATTGCTTCATAAACCATGTGGCAAATAACAGAAAGCAAAATGGGCCTTTGGTTCAGGCAAAGAAAAGCAAGTGTCCAGTTCATCCGGCTCAGTCCTGAAGCCGTAACACACTCAGGAGGGTTTCACCTCCACACATATCTGCTGTGTAAAGGATTAGCCAGTCTTATAAAGAGCTAACCCCACCCAGTAACCCATCACATGATTAGCCATGTGGTCTGACATTACCACAGGTCCTGAAACACATATACAAGATTATGTGCAAGAAAGGAATACTCCGGGCTACATTACAGCAACCAGGCACTTATGTGGCACATACCTCCCATCGACTACAAACCCTTTAGCCATGCTACAATACCAAGGAAGGTGATGGTCGCAAAGGGGCATTCTCTGCTTTTGGAGAAGAGAAGGTTTTTCCACCAATATAGAAGAGGACTCTTTACTGTTATGGCAGTGAGAATCTGGAATTCCTTTCCTGAGGAGGTGGTGATGGTGAACTCAGTCGAGGGGTTCAAGAGAGGCCTGGATGTCTTCCTGGAGCATAACAACATTGTATCTTACATTTATTAGGATCTTTAGAAGGACGTAGATCTGGGGATTTATTCTGACGGAATATAGGCTGAACTAGATGGACAAATGTCATTTTTCGGCCTTGCTAGCTATGTTACTATGTTAACACTGATCGTGGCTGATGCAGCAGGGTGTCAATTGTAGTGTGGAATTTTGTCACATAGTCTGTTTTATACCCAAGGCCAAACAGAAAAACCTCAGCTTCTAGAAAAAGGAGGATAGATCACCTTAGGGTTAACATTATACACAATTAAAGATAAATGTGTTATTCCTGTATAAATAATTTCTTCGGTTCCTCCGATTTCTTCATTGATTTTGGGGCTTTTATGTGGGAAATGTTATTTATTAACTATTTTTTGTGACATAGCTCTTTGATTTAACAGCATCAAAATTTAATTTGGAAAATGGAAAAATTCATAATGAACACATTTTAGTACTATCATGACGTACAACGTGTCCTGAAAAAGCAATCTCATAATCAGTGGGATCCGTTCAAGCATTCCAGAGTTATTACTACATAAAATGACACTGGTCAGAATTGTAAAATTTTGTTTGATCATGAAGGTGAAACCAGGCTTATGGGTGAAGGGGTTAAAAACAGCATTTTGTGTTTATCTGCTTTTTAAAGAACGGCGTGCACTCTAGATACTAATGTGAAAATTTAAACATTTTAAAATCTTGCTTTCATTTTATATGGCATTAAATTAATCTTAAAATTTTTAGCAAACAATGTTTCTTTTATGCTTATATTTTATTGTTTTCTAACAGGAATGCAAAATCTATTGTTTTTAGTATGATACATCAATGCTGCTTTTCTTCAGGGTTACAGTAATAAATCCTTCTCTTTTGAAGTAGATAATAAGTTACTGAGGCCGCATTTATAAATAATTCTGATGTCTTTATTCAACAGAACATAAAGCATAACTAGAATTTTGTTTAATGATGCACGCAAATTATCTTTCACCATATCTCATATTCAGTTACCAATGTGCAATTTCCTTTATAAAAATAGGTGTAGTCTTTAAAGGCTTAGATGCACTACTTTTCCAGCATGAAGAATCCAGACAATAGAGACTTTTTATTTCTAAATTTCCTATTTGCTGTTGAAATATCCGTAAATATAAATATATATATATATATATATATATATATATACAGTATATATATAAATATATATATATATATATATATATTACTATATAATTGTCTAAGGGTCACTTCCGTCTGTCTGTCTGTCTGTCTGTCTGCCTGTCTGTCACGGATATTCATTGGTCGCGGCCTCTGTCTGTCATGGAAATCCAAGTCGCTGATTGGTCGTTAACGGACCGTGGTGTAATGCACTCCGTTAACGCAGCTATTAACCCTGTGTGACCTGTGTGACCAACTTTTTACTATTGATGGTGCGTATGCAGCATCAATAGTAAAACGATCTAATGTTACAAATAATAATAATAAAAAAAAAGGTTATTCTCACCCTCCGATGTCGCCTGCTGTCCTCGGCACTGCAAGCGGCAGGTTCCGGTGCCAAGGATGCTATGCGAGAAAGACCTGCCATGACATCACGGTCATGTGACCACGACGTCATCACGGTCATGTGACCACGACGTCATCACAGGTCCTGCGCTCATACCAATCCTGGGACCGGAAGCTGCCGCGTGCACCGCACACAGGCACCAAGACTTCAAGGAGCCTTCGGAAGGTGAGTATATGTTTATTTTTTATTTTAAGTCTTTTTAACCACGCATATAGTGCCCACATTGGTATAAACTACGTGGGCTGTGTTACATACTGCGTGGGCTCTGTTATATACTACATCTCTGTGCTATATACTATGTAGCTGCTCAATATACAACGTGACTGTGCAATATACAACGTTACTGTCCAATATACTATGTGGCTGTGCAATATACTACATGCTCTGTGCTATATACTACGTAGCTGTGCAATATACTATGTGGCTGTGTCGGTTCTGTTATATACTACGTCGACTGTGCAATATACTACGTGGCTCTGTTATATGCTATGTGGCAGTGCAATATACTACGATATACAACGTGGCTATGTTATATACTACGTGGCTCTGCTATATACAACGTGGCTGACCAATATACTATGTGCCTGTGCAATACACTACGTAGCTGTGCAATACACTATGTGGCTATGTTATATACTACGTGGCTGTGTTATATACTACATAGCTCTGTAATATAATACGTACACTGTGTTACATACTACGTAGCTCTGTTATATACTATGTCGGTTGTGTTATATACTACGTCACTACTACTCAATACTACGTTAATCGGGCCACCATCTAGTATATATATATATATATATATATAACAGCATAGGTACGGTATGCTGCACAAAAATGAATGACTGCTCCTTTGATTGTTATTTTTTCTTTGAGTAATCATCATTATTTAGTATGTACAGTGAATTATTCTGGTGGACAGTGAAATATTAAGTTATATTGGACCACCTTACAAAACAAGCAGAAAATGCTTAAAGAGGTATTTTCAAGTTACTCCATTTCTTTAGTTAGGTAGGAAGCATGAAGATATGCAAGCTTGCAAATGACTTGCTTTTTCTATCTGCTTTTATTCTCCTTTTATCTGACATAGTGTACAACTGGTATCCATGGAACTTAGCTACTAGTGCCTGCCCACATCCTAGCCAAGTGCGCTTAGTAGCTTCATTCCAGGACAGGGTTTTACACCTAAGATCCCAGCCACCTCTCTTTAGCCCATTGATTTCTATAGCAGTTAGCTGCTCACCTACCTCCCCTTCTCTTTAAAGGGAACCTGTCGATTATTTCAGCGTTTGCAGGGACCCGAACTAAAAAAGCCACCTTGACAGAATGCAGCATTAGTGCTGCACAAAGTACCTCCTTTAGTTAAAAACGCCTGGTGGGGGGGTGACAGGTTCCCTTTAAGTTCTTGACAAGCTGCTATTTCAAATCTTGCAAAATTACTAACCAGCAGCATAATCTGCTTTCAGGGCAGGTCTCTAATCAAAGATCTTAGGGTACCATCACACAGTGCAATTTTCATCGCTACGACGGTACGATCCGTGACGCTCCAGCGTCGTAACAATATCGCTCCAGCGTCGTAGACTGCTGTCACACTTTGCAATCTACGACGCTGGAGCGATAATTTCATGACGTATGTGCGATGTAGAAGCCGTTGGTTACTATGCGCACATCGTATACGATATATGTTACACCATGCAATCATGCCGCCACAGCGGGACACTAGACGACGAAAGAAAGTTTCAAACGATCTGCTACGACGTACGATTCTCAGCGGGGTCCCTGATCGCAGGAGCGTGTCAGACATTGCGATATCGCTCGAACGTCACAGATATATCGCTCGAACGTCACGAATCGTGCCGTCGTAGCGATCAAAATTTCACTGTGTGACGGTACCCTAACTGTCTGGAGCTGTGTGCTTGTTCAAATGCCTTGTTATCTCTATGTGTAGATATAGTGAAAGGAGTGTAGAGTTCAGAACAACCCACTGATAGTTCAATGTGTTACATAAGAATTTGTAGTCAGCTTTATAGCTCTACTAATACTACAGCTCTGCTAGTCACCAGAAATATCACTCAAGGAGTTGTGCCCATACTGCCAGAAAGCAGAAAATAAAAGAGACTGGAAGTTATGTGCTGCTAATGGGGCAACTTGAGAATAACCCTTTAAATAACTTACAACTATAGATGGACAGACACCTGGATGTTCAGTTGCGGCGGGTTCGACCGAACAGTTACAAATAGTTTGGGTTTGGGTACCAGAACAGTACCGGACCTGAACCCGGACCCCATTCACTTGAATGGGGGCTCAAAACCCAGTGATTGCCATGCTGAATGACCAGGCTGAGAACCACTGGTGAATGAGTTGTGCAGCGTCAGTGACTAGCAGTGACATCATCGAGGTTACTGCCAGTCACTGAGGCTGCATTCCCAGCAAGCAAATGAACTGCGGTGACCTCTGCACTGTGAGAAAAAGACTCACGGTGAAAAGGCGAGTTTACCGCAGTTCAAATTCACCGCAGTGAAACTGTCAGTGTCGCTGACAAACACCCGGTGTCCGGGCAGCCAAACCCACACAGTAACACGGACTTCCTGGTGAAGTCCATGTTCGGTGTCTGTGCCTGAACAGTAGGCTTCGATACGGACCCTGAATTTTACTGTTCGGGTTCTCCCATCTCTAGTTAAGAGCACTCTTTGTATAATAATAATTTTTTATTTATATAGCACCAACATATTCCGCAGCACTTTACAATTAAGCGGGGACATGTACAGACAATAAATTCAGTACAAGTTAAGACAATTTAAACAGTGAAATTAGGGGTGAGGTCCCTTCTCGCAAGCATATGTGTCATGCTATCATGAAATTTTATAAATGTTGTGTAAATAGAAATGCAATAAGAGGTGATCAAAACATTGTATCTACCCCAGAATGGTAGTAGTAAATAGTAAAGCCAGCAGTAAAGGGTGCAAAATAAAAAAATATCACAGAGCTCAGAGCTCCATCTCCCAAAAATGTAAATCATTACGGATCTTGGAAAATGGCAACACAATCTAAATGTATTTTTCTTACAAATTTCCACATTTTTTTCACCGTATAAATAAAAAATTATACATGTTTGGTATTTGCATGCTTGGATACACCTACAAGAGAAAAAAGTAAACGAAAACCCTGATGTAACTAAGTAAAAAAGCAAAAGTGCATTTAAATAGCACAGAGTTTTTAGAGTTTTTTGATCAAAAAATAGCACAAAAGCCATCCCACCTCGTCACGGTAACTCTGATCGGGACAGTCCTACTCTGAGCTATTTAAATGCACTTTTGCTTTTTTACTTAGTTACATCAGTTAGTTACATCATTAGTTAAATGCGTTTAACCTCTGGATGTGTACCAACTCAATTTAAGCTAAATTTTGTGTTTCTTTTTTCTCTCTGTATTGTTGCATTCTGTGCAAGCCGGTGTTAGGGCTAGCGGAACGCACCAAATAATTAAATAGATTTAATAAGGTGCGTTCACAGCCCGGGGTCCACCGTGCAGATATGGAACCTGCTGCTAAGTAATGACGGACTATATGGCGGTACAATGAGGATACGCACATGGGTTAACTTCACCCTGTATGAAGAAAGTGATCCCTGTTAAGTCACAGGGTCGCGGTACCGCACAGAGAGCGCAAGCAAGGAACCACAGAACTCTATCCCAGGACACAGGATTAGAGTTAGTGTAGACCTCTTGCTATCAACACCACAATTGGGGTATCAGAGGTAACTAATATTCACAGAAGTGCATGCTGTGCCACACTAGCGAATGCCACTAACCACCCAGACTTGGGTAAGGTAAGCGCTCTAATAGCGCACGGCGCTGCACTGGCGGTCACAGCAGTTAGACGCTGTTTTGTGTGTTAAAGCTGTGAGTTCAGCCAGGCACTAGATTGCAGCCATACACCTTACGCGAACAATCATACACAAGGGATGGGTTTTTTAAGGAACAACTTGCACTCATCAACACACACACGATAACAATTGTATACTAGCGCATGGCCATGAGGCCATGCAAACCTTTTATAGCTGCAGCAAGTACAAGACCTTCCGAGAAGGACCAATGGGAGTCTGCCACAGAAGAAGAACACCTTTAGGACCTTCCTAGAGGACCAATGGGATTAGCTGCAGTATCTAAGCATGTGACCCCCGACCTCCAATGGGAGGTCATCCCGTGGGCATGCTCAGAAAGGGAAAGTCTGGACTTAGCTCACTGCTGAACATCGCTGGCTACAAGAACAGAGCCTGGAAGGGCAGTAGTAACCAGTCGTCCAGTATCAGCCTGAGCTAGATGCTGGGACCGACGTCTGCACTGAGCAGACTCCACTGCGGCTGCAGAAGAATGGGAGACCGCAGAGGAGATGGTTTGAGATTCCCCCTGTGCAGAGGCGGGAACTCGACACCTAACAGCCGGGGTGTGGCCTCCCTGTTTCTGAGCTAGAGACTTTATAAGGCTTTCCCAGTCTAGTGTTTCACCAGTTGGGCCAAGTCATTTTGTCTGCCCTTATTCACACTGAGGTCAACATTGACACATGGTAAGGTTTTAATATTAGATAGTGTAGGACTGTCCTGATCAGAGTTACCGTGACGAGGTGGGATGGCTTTTGTGCTATTTTTTTTATCAAATAAAAGTATTACTAAAAATTCTGTGTTATTTAAATGCACTTTTGCTTTTTTAATTAGTTACATCAGGGTTTTCGTTTACTTTTTCCTCTTGTAGGTTTCAATGTTTTGTGGCCAATGTGAAAATGCGTTTAACCCCTTCACCCCAAAGCCTGTTTTCGCCTAAGTGACAGGGCCAATTTTTACAATTCTGACCACTATCAATTTATGAGGTCATAACTCTGAAATGCTTCAACGGATCCTGGTGATTCTGACATTGTTTTCTCGTGACATATTGTACTTCATGATAGTGGTAAAACTTATTCGATATGACTTGCATTTATTTGTGAAAAAAACAAAAATTTGTCGGAAATTATGAAAATTTAGCAATTTTAAAATTTTAGTTTTTATGCCCTTAAATTAGAGAGTTATATCACATAATATAGTTAATAAACAACATTTCCCACATGTCTGCTTTACATCAGCACAATTTTGGAAACATAATTTTTTTTTGTTAGGGAGTTATAAGGGTTAAAAGTTGACCAGCGATTTCTCATTTTTGCAACAAAATTAGCAAAACCATTTTTTTTACGGACCACCTCACACTTGAAGTGACTTTGAGGGGTCTATATGACAGAAACTGCCCAAAAGTGACACCATTCTAAAAACTGCACCCCTCAAGGTACCCAAAACCACATTCAAAAAGTTTATTAACCCTTCAGGTGCTTCACAGGAATTTTTTGAATGTTTAAAAAAAATTGAACATTTAACTTTTTTTTCACAAAATTTTGATTTCAGGTCCAATTTGTTCATTATACCAAGGGTAACAGGAGAAATTGGACCACAAAAGTCGTTGTACAATTTGTCCTGAGTACGACGATACCCCATATGTGGGGGTAAACCACTGTTTGGGCACATGGCAGACAGAGCTCGGAAGGGAAGGAGCGCCATTTGACTTTTCAATGCAAGATTTGCTGGAATTGAGATCGGAGCCCATGTCAGGATTGGAGAGCCCCTGACGTGCCTAAACAGTGGAAACCCCCACAAGTGACACCATTTTGGAAAGTAGACCCTCTAAGGAACTAATCTAGATGTGTGGTGAGCACTTTGAACCTCCAAGTGTTTCACAGAAGTTTATAATGTAGAGCCGTAAAAAAAATTTCATATTAATTTTCACAATAAATGATCTTTTTGCCCCCATTTTTTTTTCCCAAGGGTAACAGGATAAATTGGACCACAAAAGTTGTTGTGCAATTTGTCCTGAGTACGCTGATACTTCATATATGGGGATAAACCACTGTTTGAGCGCATGGCAGAGCTCGGAAGGGAAGGAGCGCCATTTGACTTTTCAATGCAAAATTGGCTGGAATTGAGATCGGAACCCATGTCGCATTTGGAGAGCCCCTGACGTGCCTTAACAGTGGAAACCCCCCACAAGTGACCCCATTTTGGAAAAAAGACCCCCTAAGGAACTTATCTAGATGTGTGGTGAGCACTTTTAACCCCCAATTGTTTCACTAAAGTTTAGAATGTAGCGGTGTGAAAATTAAAAAATCATTTTTTCTTTCCACAAAATGATGTTTTAGCCCGCAATTTTTTTTCCCCAAGGGTAACAGGAGAAATTGGACCACTAAAGTTATTGTCCAATTTGTCCTGAGTACAGTATCCAAATGGTGGTACTAGAGAGCAACATAACGTGAGTAAGATGGATATAAGCACTCACTGCTGCTCACTTGTCGGACTATTTACCGTACCAGTCGTAGCTGTATAATACAGAGAGAATGTGGAAACCAAAAAAGAGACGACCAACAAAGGTAGCTATAATCAGAATAAAAAACTCTTTATTAAATACACATATAAAACATACTAGGACATAAATAGAACACAGATGGGGCAACGGTATAGGTCACAATACAGGTACTCCCCTATAACTAACAGAACGTGTGGGCCAAGCCCTGGCTCCCTATATGATGAATATAAAGGATGTAAGTATTCGGAGCAGACACCAAAATAACGGAATGGCTGAAGTTTGTGTGAAACACACTACCTATACCTACTCACTGCACCCTGGAGCCAGTGGGTCTAAAATATATATAAGTCTCTATCATGCCCATATAATAACAGTGAACACCTATATAGAGTAAGGGCCCAGAGAACTTTAGATAACTGAGATGTCCCAGATGCCCACTGGAACCGGGCACGTGAAATATGGAGAAAACCAGGTAAGTCAACAACAGGAGCCATACCCGAAAACACTAATCCTGACACCAGGAAAGCAACCAGGAAGGTGCAAATGCACCCATGTGTACAAAAGCCGATAGGATAATCCAATCACTATTACCTGGTCCTGGGCGGTTAGCGGGTGTACGCCAGATGCACGGCCGACACGTCTACCCGACGCGCGTTTCAGAGCCGGGGCTCCTTCGTCAGGGGTGCATGTCAGAAAGCCTCTGTGCCGGGGTTTAAATATGTGCCCGCCAGTCTCTGCAGCGGCGTCCGCCGGAAATGACGCAGGCGTTGCCGGGACAACCCTACTCACAGCGGCGGCGACGTCATGCACGGGCGCCGCCAGAGTCATGGCAACCTCCCGAGCATAGAGACGCCGCAAGCCGCGGGGAGCAGCGACGCCCAGCACGCATGCGTACAGGCGACGCAACTGCAGATAAAGGACGCTGACCGAACCGAAGATAGCCTGTGTGCAAAACAGGTAACTAAATAATGCCAATCCCCAAATGGGTTGGTACCGACAAACCTGTGTGCATAAATTGCTCTACCAGCCATGCCTATGGAACCCGCTAGGATGCATTAGCATAACCTCAGTATGCCCCTCAAAGTTCCACTGTAACCACAGGCACTGCACATAAAACCGATGGCACAATGACACCAGTGTGGAATTAATACCCATAAATGGCATACGCCATAATACCATAAACGGAGAAAAAGAAACAAAACAGCAAAAAAATACAAATACTGCACATATGAACAAAACATCAGAAAAATTAACAAACAAGGGGAAAAGAAAATGTATACATAAAAACAATATAATTATGCAGAACTAAATTAATGTCCACCGACAAAAAGAAGACCCCCAAGATGGAATTTGATGCTGTTTCTTCTAGATACGATAAGTCTGAGGCATCACACGATGGACAAAGGGTGGCTTGTGTCCAATCGAAAGGTCATCTGACATGTCCACAAAACAATAGGTATAAATCTAAAAGATAAAAACAGTATTAAAACCAAATAGAGGTGCACCCGATCATGCACCCAACCATCTCCTCTACATACCGGTCGCGATCACAGAAAAGACGCAAAGCTCATGTTCTCGTTCAGCCCGTGGGGGTGGACGCTGTTGAGCGTCCATATCCACCGGGTCTCAAGCTGTGCCAAACGTTGTGAGATGTTCCCGCCCCTAATATTTGTTTCGATCAAGTCGATGCCTCTAACCTGTAGAGCACTGCTGTCACAATTATGATGTTGTTTAAAATGACGGGGTATCGTTTTGAGCAGCTGGGTGTCTGTTTCAAGAGCAGCTGCCTCGATCCCCCGAACGTGCTCTCTCACTCTAATTTTTAGTTGACGCGTGGTTAGCCCCACGTAGTTCAAAGGACACGGGCAGGATGCATAATATACAACATTCTTAGATGTGCATGTTATACATTTCTTAATATCAAACGTCTTGTGTCCTGTCGAATCCACAAATGTATCTGCCCTCATGATGTTTTTACAGGCTATACATTTACCACAGGTCCGACAGCCACCTCTAGGTCTATTATTAGGATCATTTAAAAATGTCCTGGGAGGCACACTTGTGTAGTGGCTGCGTACCAAGTGGTCCCGTAAGTTCTTAGCTCTACGGTACGCAATAGAAGGTCGGTTGGGCACTAGTTTAGCTAGCGTAGGGTCGGTCTTAAGGATAGGCCAGGCACGCTCCAGGGCAGTACGTATAGCGCCTGCCCGTGAGCTAAAATTCGTAACAAACCTAATAGTGCCAGACATATCACCCCTTTCTTGACTTTTATACAGAAGTGTATCTCTACTGCTGTGTTTGGCACGTAAATATGCCCTCTTTATCGCACGGTTGCTGTACCCTCGTTCCTTAAAGCGGGATTTGAGAGCATCCGCCTGAGCTTCAAATTCTACATTCGTGGAGCAGATGCGGCGTATCCGCAGAAATTGTCCGATAGGGACTGCACGGACCATATGCGCCGGATGGAAGGAGGAGGCGTGAAGGAGCATATTAGTGGCAGTTGATTTTCTATACACTGTAGTTTGAACAGTATCGGCCTTATCTTTGGTCAGCCTAACATCGAGGAAATCAACACTAGAGTCATTAGATGTGGATGTCAATTTGATATTTCTATCATTTTCATTCAAGGCACCCACGAACTCGGAAAAGGTCCCCTGGTCACCCTGCCAGACTACAAGGATGTCATCTATGTAGCGCGTCCATAAAAGGACGCACTCCATAGATAACAGGCTGTCTGACCGTAGGAGGTCCCTCTCACACAGCCCCAGGAACAGATTGGTATAGGAGGGCGCAAAGGCCGCTCCCATGGCTGTTCCCTGGAGCTGCAGGAAGAAGGACCCCCTAAACGTAAAGAAATTGTGGGTAAGTGTAAATCTTAGGATGTCCAGGAGAAAGCTCCGAAAGTCAAGGGAACAATTGGACGTGGATAAAAAGAAATCAGTGGCTGCTAAACCATCATTGTGACGAATACTCGTGTACAATGATTCCACGTCCATTGTACCCATAATTGTATCCGCACCCAGTTTCAGGTCATCAACCCGCCGTAAGAGCTGATTCGTATCTTTAAGGTATGACGGGAGCTCCTCTATCAATGGCTGTAATACCGAGTCAATCCATTTATTTATTGCCTCAAGATAGTTACCTCGCCCTGATACAATGGGACGGCCGGGCGGCACGGAGGCATTTTTGTGCGTCTTAGGAAGGAGATAAAACGTTGGGATCATAGGCTCCGTTATAATTAGAGCTGTACTAAGTTCTTTTGTAATAGTACCTCTATCCGTAGCACTCTGAAGGATCTCCCTGAGTTCCGTACAGTAGGCAGACAAGGGGTTATACGTCAGCTTCTTATAGCATGTTGTATTGGACAGTTGGCGCATGGCCTCCTTTTCGTACATGGCAGTAGGCCATATAACGATATTACCCCCCTTGTCCGCCGGCTTAATCACAACCCCAGGGAGATCCTTCAGAGTTTTTAATCTATCTCTCTCACTAACCGTAAGATTATCCTTCAGTATATATTTAGGAATATGTGTAAGTTCTTCGCTAACCACCTTCACAAACATATCGATGGCTCCACAGCTAGACAATGGAGGAAATTTCTTAGATTTTAAACGGATGGATTGTGGGATCCTACCTCCTTCCTCAACGTGAAGACACAAAAGAGAATAGTAAAACCAAAAACACTCAGTTTGAAAAAATGTTGCAGTAATCCGCAAGTGCTAGTAAAAGATGTAAAAAACAGGGTATTTGGTTGATACGTTTTTTGCAAAAAATGTATACTAAGCTGCTCTACCAATCTTCACGGTATACCCTTATCAGAGCAGTCCTAACTAATGTATGCAATCCCTATCTGATGTATTTAAAAACCTGATCATCTGTATATAACCTGTGTGAACAGGGTTCAGAGAGGAAAAATCCATGTGTGCATACAGGGTAGAACAGCTTTTGTGCAGATAGCCCAAGAGGAGTGGTGGAACTCCCCAGTCTTGTAGACACAAGAGAACAATTATGGAAACAGGAACACATGGGCTACTTGCACAGTGAACAAGTCTGTATGATCATGTTCACACACCACCAAGAAACCTGAAGACACAAAAGAGAATAGTAAAACCAAAAACACTCAGTTTGAAAAAATGTTGCAGTAATCCGCAAGTGCTAGTAAAAGATGTAAAAAACAGGGTATTTGGTTGATACGTTTTTTGCAAAAAATGTATACTAAGCTGCTCTACCAATCTTCACGGTATACCCTTATCAGAGCAGTCCTAACTAATGTATGCAATCCCTATCTGATGTATTTAAAAACCTGATCATCTGTATATAACCTGTGTGAACAGGGTTCAGAGAGGAAAAATCCATGTGTGCATACAGGGTAGAACAGCTTTTGTGCAGATAGCCCAAGAGGAGTGGTGGAACTCCCCAGTCTTGTAGACACAAGAGAACAATTATGGAAACAGGAACACATGGGCTACTTGCACAGTGAACAAGTCTGTATGATCATGTTCACACACCACCAAGAAACCTGAAGACACAAAAGAGAATAGTAAAACCAAAAACACTCAGTTTGAAAAAATGTTGCAGTAATCCGCAAGTGCTAGTAAAAGATGTAAAAAACAGGGTATTTGGTTGATACGTTTTTTGCAAAAAATGTATACTAAGCTGCTCTACCAATCTTCACGGTATACCCTTATCAGAGCAGTCCTAACTAATGTATGCAATCCCTATCTGATGTATTTAAAAACCTGATCATCTGTATATAACCTGTGTGAACAGGGTTCAGAGAGGAAAAATCCATGTGTGCATACAGGGTAGAACAGCTTTTGTGCAGATAGCCCAAGAGGAGTGGTGGAACTCCCCAGTCTTGTAGACACAAGAGAACAATTATGGAAACAGGAACACATGGGCTACTTGCACAGTGAACAAGTCTGTATGATCATGTTCACACACCACCAAGAAACCTGAAGACACAAAAGAGAATAGTAAAACCAAAAACACTCAGTTTGAAAAAATGTTGCAGTAATCCGCAAGTGCTAGTAAAAGATGTAAAAAACAGGGTATTTGGTTGATACGTTTTTTGCAAAAAATGTATACTAAGCTGCTCTACCAATCTTCACGGTATACCCTTATCAGAGCAGTCCTAACTAATGTATGCAATCCCTATCTGATGTATTTAAAAACCTGATCATCTGTATATAACCTGTGTGAACAGGGTTCAGAGAGGAAAAATCCATGTGTGCATACAGGGTAGAACAGCTTTTGTGCAGATAGCCCAAGAGGAGTGGTGGAACTCCCCAGTCTTGTAGACACAAGAGAACAATTATGGAAACAGGAACACATGGGCTACTTGCACAGTGAACAAGTCTGTATGATCATGTTCACACACCACCAAGAAACCTGAAGACACAAAAGAGAATAGTAAAACCAAAAACACTCAGTTTGAAAAAACAATTATTATTATTTATTGTTATAGCGCCATTTATTCCATAGCGCTTTACATGTGAGGAGGGGTATACATAATGAAAACAAGTACAATAATCTTAAACAATACAAGTCATAACTGGTACAGGAGGAATGAGGACCCTGCCCGCGAGGGCTCACAATCTACAAGATTAATTACCTTATTCGAATCACTCGGCATATCAAAATGGCGGGGTTTCTGTCTCTTGTATGGGTGATAGTTGTAGTTTTCTCGATCTATTTTAACTAGCACCGGAGCGTGTCACTACCGAGGACGTGGAAGCCTCTGACTGAGTGCCATTAGATGACAGAGATGTATTAGATATACTCCGCTGAAACTGACGTTGTTTGTCCTGAGTACGTTGATACCCCATATGTGGGGAGGAACCACCGTTTGAGTGCATGGCAGAGCTCGGAAGCCCCCACGTTTTTATTTTCCCAAGGGTAACAGGACAAATTAGACCCCAAAAGTTGTTGTCCAACTTGTCCTGAGAACGCTGATACCCCATATGTTGGGGGGAACCACTGGTTGGGTGCACGGCAGAGCTCGGAAGGGAAGGAGCGCCGTTTGAAATGCAGACTTAGATGGATTGGTCTGCAGGCGTCATGTTGCATTTGCAAAGCCCCTGATGTACCTAAACAGTAGAAACCCCCCACAAGTGACCCCATATTGGTAACAAGACCCCCCAAGGAACTTATCTAGATGTGTTGTGAGAACTTTGAACCAACAAGTGTTTCACTACAGTTTATAACGCAGAGCCGTGAAAATAAAAAATATTTTTTTTCCACAAAAATTATATTTTAGCCCCCACGTTTTTATTTTCCCAAGGGTAACAGGACAAATTGGACCCCAAAAGTTGTTGTCCAACTTGTCCTGAGGACGCTGATACCCCATATGTTGGAGGGAACCACTGTTTGGGCGCACAGGAGAACTCGGAAGGGAAGGAGCACTGTTTTAGTTTTTCAAAGGAGAATTGGCTGGAATTGAGATCGGACGCCATGTGTTATGATACGGTGGTCTAGGAGCAACATGGAACGAGCTCTGAAGGAAGTGGTAACTGTACTGACCGCAGTCCCTAAGCTTAACACAACACTAGAAGTAGCCGTGGGATGCTCCTAACCAGGGGTGGATTAAGGGTAGCCAGGGCCCTGGGCTGTTCAGACACTGTGGGCCCCCCCCGGTCATGTGACGGGGGTCATGTGACGGGGGTCATGTGACGGGGGTCATGTGATGGGGGTCATGTGACGGGGTCATGTGACGGGGGTCATGTGACGGGGGTCATGTGACGGGGGTCATGATATACCCGAACCAGATTATTCCAGAAAAATGGCCGGGCCCTACTCTACTGTAACCTATTAAATATTTGTTAGAATCTGCAATACAATTTAGGTATATTTTGACCAATAATATCACATACAAGGAACAAATACCACCGCACCGTGACCAGACCACAAATTACAACCACAGTGATCGAATAATATTACATACAAGGATCAAATACCACCGCGCCATGACCAGACCACAAATTACAACCACAGTGATCGAATAATATCACATACAAGGGACAAATACCACAACACCATTTCCAGACCACATATTACCACCACATAGTGACTGAATACTACAATACTGATCAGTAAAAAACAACAACACAATACTATCACCATAAGTGCCAGTATTCACAGGAGATCTGTACTTAGTATGCAGTGTCTGTGTAGAGGTAATACAGAGATCACTGGTGGTATTATACACAGGAGCTCAATATAGTATACATTGTATAGTGTCAGTGTATAGGTAACACTGACTCACCAGTGACGTCTCTAGGTGAAGTCCTTCATCTTTCAGCCAGCACAGACCGCCATCATTTCTCCCAGCCAGGACTCGTTTCTGCAGGAAATAACACAGTTATCTCGAGCTCCGCTTGCAGAACACATTACTTAATTTTCACAACTTCTACATTACACCACATGAAGAAAAAAAGGTGATATAGTGTCACTCTGCACAGTAACAGGACCGCCCCCCATTTAAAACAGTATACTCAAAAAATAAAATAAATACATCACTGCAGTAATAATATCCCTAAATTAGCCCCTATGGTAATAATATTCCACATCCTGGCCCCGTGTGTCTCATTCCTGGCTCCAGCCATATGTTCTCGCATCCTGCCCTCATGAGTATCCATTCTACCCCATATGATCTCCACATCCTGCCCCATATGTCTCCATCGTATCCATCCTGCCACATGATCCAATCCTGCCCCATGTCTTTAATTCTGCCCCGTGTCTCCAATCATGCCCCGTGTCTACATTCTGCCCATGCCTCCAGTCCTGCCCCCATTGTGTCCAGCAATCTGCCCCAGTATGTCCAGCATATTGCCCCAGTGTCCAGCAATCTGCCCCAGTGTCTCCAGCATATTGCCCCCAGTGTGTCCAGCATTGCCCCCAGACAGTGTGTCCAGCAATCTGCCCCAGTGCGTCCAGCATTGCCCCCAGACAGTGTGTCCAGAATATTACCACCAGTGTGTCCAGAAATCTGCCCCAGTAAGTCCAGCATTTCCCCCAGTGTCTCCAGCATTGCCCCAGTGTCCTCCAGCTCCAGCAATCTGCCCCAATGTCCTCCAGCATTGCCCCAGTGTCCTCCAGCATTGCCCCAGTGTCCTCCAGCAATCTGCCCCAGTGTCATCCAGCAATCTGCCCCAGTGTCATCCAGCAATCTGTCCCAGTGTCATCCAGCAATCTGCCCCAGTGTCATCCAGCAATCTGCCCCAGTGTCATCCAGCATTGCCCCAGTGTCATCCAGCCATCTGCCCGTGTCCTCCAGCATTGCCCCAGTGTCTTCCAGCATTGTCCCAGTGTCCTCCAACAATCTGCCCCAGTGTCTTCCAGCCATCTGCCCCAGTGTCCTCCAGCCATCTGCCCCAGTGTCCTCCAGCCATCTGCCCCAGTGTCCTCCTGCCATCTGCCCCAGTGTCCTCCAGCCATCTGCCCCAGTGTCCTCCAGCCATCTGCCCCAGTGTCCTCCAGCCATCTGCCCCAGTGTCCTCCAGCCATCTGCCCCAGTGTCCTCCAGCCATCTGCCCCAGTGTCCTCCAGCCATCTGCCCCAGTGTCCTCCAGCCATCTGCCCCAGTGTCCTCCAGCCATCTGCCCCAGTGTCCTCCAGCATTGCCCCAGTGTCCTCCAGCATTGCCCCAGTGTCCTCCAGCAATCTGCCCCAGTGTCCTCCAGCATTGCCCCAGTGTCCTCCAGCATTGCCCCAGTGTCCTCCAGCCATCTGCCCCAGTGTCCTCCAGCATTGCCCCAGTGTCCTCCAGCATTGCCCCAGTGTCCTCCAGCCATCTGCCCCAGTGTCCTCCAGCCATCTGCCCCAGTGTCCTCCTGCCATCTGCCCCAGTGTCCTCCAGCCATCTGCCCCAGTGTCCTCCAGCTATCTGCCCCAGTGTCCTCCAGCCATCTGCCCCAGTGTCCTCCTGCCATCTGCCCCAGTGTCCTCCAGCCATCTGCCCCAGTGTCCTCCAGCCATCTGCCCCAGTGTCCTCCAGCATTGCCCCAGTGTCCTCCAGCATTGTCCCAGTGTCCTCCAGCAATCTGCCCCAGTGTCCTCCAGCATTGCCCCAGTGTCCTCCAGCATTGCCCCAGTGTCCTCCAGCCATCTGCCCCAGTGTCCTCCAGCATTGCTCCAGTGTCCTCCAGCCATCTGCCCCAGTGTCCTCCAGCCATCTGCCCCAGTGTCCTCCAGCATTGCCCTCAGTGTGTCCAGTCCACCGTTGTAAAAAAACAAAAAAAAAAAAACAAAGTCTCCTCACCTGTCCTCGCTCCAGCGCCGCGGTGAGCTCCCTCCAACAGAGCACACTCGCCGGCGACTGACAATGACGTCAGACGCCGGCGACGTGTGCGCCTGCGGCCGACATCAGCCGCCAGCCTCCAATTGGCTGGCGGCTGGTGTTAACTATTGACGTGCGGGCGCGTGCCCGCACGTCAATAGGAAACCGCCGCAGGCAGCGCCGGAAGGGGCCCGGTGAGCAGATGAGAAGGGGCCCCATGCGGGCCCCCTCTCTCTGCCCACCGGCTACGGCAGGGGGCCGGGGGCGGGCACATAAATGCCGGCGGCGGCCGCCGGCAGCGGCATTCGAATAACAGATGATCAGAGGGTCAACAGTGCGGTAGCCCAGGGCCCCCCCAGACCACTGGGCCCTGGGCTACCGCCCATATTGACCCTCTGATAATCCGCCCCTGCTCCTAACTCTCCATAGGCACCTCGTCACAGCCTAAGAGCTAACTACCCCTAAAGATAGAAGCAGGAAAGCTATCTTGCCTCAGAGAAAATCCCCAAAGGATAGATTAGCCCCCCACAAATAATGACTGTGAGTGGAGAGGGAAAAGACATACACAGAATGAAACCAGGATGAGCACAGGAGGCCAGTCTAGCTAAATAGATAGGACAGGATGGAATACTGTGCGGTCAGTATAAAACACTACAAAAAATCCACGCAGAGTTTACAAAAAATCTCCACACCTGACTAAAGGTGTGGAGGGTAAATCTGCTTCCCAGAGCTTCCAGCAAGACAGAATTAATTCATACTGATAAGCTGGACAAACATAGAAAGCACAAAACGGATAAGTCCCCAATCTATGGACAGAAAAGAGCAAGCAAAAACTTAGCTTTGCTGAACTGGTCAGGATAACAGGGAAATCCAAAGAGATGTGAATCCAACCAGGAACCATTTACAAGTGGCACTGGCTGAAGGAAAGAGCCAGGCATAAATAGCCGAGCAGAAAAGACGATGAGTGGAAGCAGCTGAAGACAGCTAAATCCAAGGAGCAGCCATACCACAAGAAACCACAAGAGGGAGCCCAAGAGCAGAACTCACAAAAGTGCCACTTACAACCACCGGAGGGAGCCCAAGAGCGGAATTCACATCAGCCATGTCGCGTTTGGAGAGCCCCTGATGTGCCGAAACAGTGGAAACTCCCCAATTCTAACTGAAACCCTAATCCAAACACACCCCTAACCCTAATCCCAATGGTAACCCTAACCCAACCCTAACCCTAGCCCCAAGCCCAACCCCAACCCTAACCCTAGCCCCAACCCTAGTCCTAACCCTAGCCCTAACCCTAACCCTAATGGGAAAATGGAAATAAATACATTGATACATTGATACATTGATGAAGGGGGGTTTGATCTACTTTTATAGTGTTTTTTTGGCAGATTTTTAGGGTTGGCAGCTGTCACACACTAAAAGACGCTTTTTATTGCAAAAAATAGTTTTTGCATCACCACATTTTGAGAGCTATAATTTATCCATATTTTGGCCCACAGAGTCATGTGAGATCTTGTTTTTTGTGGGACGAGTTGACGGTTTTATTGGTACCATTTTCGGGCAGATGACATTTTTTGATCGCTTTTTATTCTGATTTTTGTGAGGCGGAATGAACAAAAACCAGCAAATCCTGAAATTCTTTTCGGGGGGCGTTTATACCGTTCCACGTGTGGTAAAATTGATAAAGCAGCCTTATTCTTCAGGTCAGTACGATTACAGTGATACCTCATTTATGTAATTTTTTTATGTTTTGGCGCTTTTACACAATAAAAACTATTTTATATAAAAAAATAATTGTTTTTGCATCGCTTTATTCTGAGAGCTATAACTTTTTTATTTTTCTGCTAATGATGCTGTATGGCGGCTTTTTTTTTGGGAGACAAGATGACGTTTTCAGCGGTACCATGGTCATTTATATCCGTCGTTTTGATCGCATGTTATTCCACTTTTTGTTCGCCTGTATGATAATAAAGCAATGTTTTTTGTCTTGTTTTTTATTTATTTTTTTGCGGTGTTCACTGAAGGAGTTAACTAGTGAGATATTTTTATAGAGCGGGTCGTTACGGACGCGGCGATACCAAATATGTGTACTTTTATTGTTTTTTTTAATTTACATAAATAAATGGATTTACTGGGAAAAATTTTTTTTCCTTTATTTGGGGATTTTTTTAATTTTTTTTTATACATTCTATTTTTTTTTTTTTTAACTTTCTACCATTGTCCCAGGGTGGGACATCACTCTATTAGATCAGATCGATGATCTGACAGTGTGCATAGCACACTGTCAGATCAACGATCTGACAGGCAAATTCAGGAGGCTTTCCGGCGCCTGCTTTCAGCAACTCTCAGCAGGCGCCGGCTAGCCAGGTAATTTCATGACCCGGAAGGAGTCCCGCGGCCATCTTGGATCAGGGGACTTCTTCCGGATCACCGGAGCAACGCGATCTCATCGCGTTTCTCCGGTGGGAGAGCGCAGGGAGCCCCCGTCCCTGCGCGATTCCCCTCTATGCCGCTGTCACTACTGACAGCGGCATCAGAGGGGTTAAATGCCTGCGATCGGCGCTACCGCCGATTGTGGGCATTGCTGTGGGGTGTCAGCTGTCATATACAGCTGACACCCGCACCCGATCACCGCGGCGCTCAGCGCGAGACCGCGGTGATCGGTGCACCATACTAGTACTGCTGCAGGCACAAATGCAGTGCCGGCAGCGCAGTACTAGTACGGCGCATGTCGCGAAGGGGTTAACCTCTGCATGTGTACCAACTCAATTTAAGCTCAATTTTGTGTTTTTGTTTTTTTTTCTATGCTTGGATACACTTGTAGAATAAAATTGCCAGGTCAATTTTACCATATAGTGAACATGGTAAATAAAAAATACAAACAATTGTAGAATATCACTTTTTTTGCTATTTAAAAGCGCTTGGAATGTTTTTCACCCTTTCCAGTTTTCGTTTTTACTCTTCTCCTTCCAAGAGCCTTAACCTTCTTACTTTTCTGTCTGTATAGACATATGAGGGCTTGTTTTTTGGGGGACAAGTTGTACTTTTCAATTACACCATTTATTTTACCATGTGACGCACTGGAAATTGGGAAAAAGTTCCAAGTGCATTGAAATTGTAAAAAAAAGTGCAACTTCAAACTAGTATTTTTTTTAATTACCATGTTCACTATATGGTAAAACTGACTAGGCCATATGATTCTCCAGATCAGTAGGAGTACACAGATAACAAAAACGAATAGCTTTTTTTTTCAATTATAAGGACATGGGGCTTATGAGGGCTTTTTACTGACACCATTTGGCATCGATACAATGTGTTGATCACCTCTTATTGCAGTTAATTGCAATGGTGCGTCAGCCAAAAAATTCTGCCGTTTCAATTTTTCTGTTACGTCGTTTGCCAATCGGATTAATTAAACTTATATTTTGATAGAACAGACTTTTACGAACACCACGAATATCAAATATGTGTATTTTTAGTATTTTAATAATTTTAGTTGGGCAATACGAGAGTGGTTTGAACTTTTGTGGTTGTTTTTATTTTATTTTTTTTAACTTTATCTAATAGTCCCCTTAAGGGACTTAATCCTATGATTGGCTAATTGCTTGTGCTATATATAGTGTATAGTGTTATGTGTACAGAAAATCACATCTTCCATAAATACTAGCCACAGGCTGACTTTCACAGGAGGATTGAAATGATGGTGGTTTTCAGCAGACTCCTGCTGTCATGACAACCAATCAGCGCCCCGATATCATGTCATGGGTGTGTCGACGGGCACGTCAAATGACGTAGACCCTTGCCAGCACATTTTAAATGCCTCTATCAGAGACTAACAGCGGGATTTAACATATAAACAGCCGCCGGATGAGAGAAGCTGTGAGAGGCACATGATGGCTGATTAAATGATCCATCGTGTGTTGGGATTGACGTGAGCTCGGCATGCGAGCCTGCATCTAAGTCAGAGAGCTGGCATATGATGTGCCAGTAAGTCATATGTCAGTAAGGGTTATGGCTGGTGTTTCGTACCCTAATTTTATTAAGAGGAGTACAGGAATAAGGTGAGCCAAATTAATTATAGGAAATTTTACTCCAGTTACTGTGAATACTCAAAGTGTTTTATGCCAGTTTTCTGGCATAAATATTTTTTTATTTATCAGACCTATAGTATATGGTCAAACTAATAGAATTAATTCAACTAATGAATGTGTTTATGTAGTTTGGCAAGAATCCCTTACAAACTTGGGGAGAACATACAAACATTATTGAAAAAATGGCTCACCAAAAGTTAGGAAAGGGTGCTTTTTTTACCCCTTAACTACCTTTGTCAATGTGTGGAATGTTGTCATTGCTCAGCTCTATAGCTATAACTTATTTAGAAGTCTAACCAAATGATTCCTTTGTGCACCTCAATGCAATCTTAAGGGACATTTGGTCTCATTAGTGAAGCATGCATTGTTCTTTTGTGTTAAGGTACCTTCACACATAACGATATTGTTAACGATATCGTTGCAACGTCACGCTTTTTGTGACGTAGCAACGATCTCGCTAACGATCTCGTTATGTATGACAGCGACCAACGATCAGGCCCCTGCTGGGAGATCGTTGGTGAATGATCAGGACCTTTTTTTGGTCGCTGATCACCCACTGTCATCGCTGGATCGGCGTGTGTGACGCCGATCCAGCGATGTGTTCACCTGTAACCAGGGTAAATATTGGGTTACTAAGCACAGGGCCACGCTTAGTAACCCGATATTTACCCTGGTTACCATTGTAAAAGTTAATAAAAAAAAAAACACTACATACTTACATTCCGATGTCTGTCACGTCCCCCGGCGTCAGCTTCCCTGCACTGACTGTCAGCGCTGCCGTAAAGCATAGCACAGCGGTGACGTCACCGCTGTGCTCTGCTTTACGGCCGGTGCTGACACAGTCAGTGCGGGAAGCTGACGGCGGGGGACGTGACAGACATCGGAATGTGAGTATGTAGTGTTTTTTTTTTTTCCTTTTACAATGGTAACCAGGGTAAATATCGAGTTACTAAGTGCGGCCCTGCTTAGTAACCCGATGTTTACCCTGGTTACCCGGGTGCTGCAGGGGGACTTCGGCATAGTTGAAGACAGTTTCAACGATGCCGAAGTCTTTCCCCTGATCGTTGGTCGCTGGAGAGAGCTGTCTGTGTGACAGCCCCCCAGCAACCATACAACGACTTACCAACGATCACGGCCAGGTCGTATCGCTGGTCGTGATCGTTGGTAAGTCGTTTAGTGTAACGGTACCTTTAGAGACGGCCACCATCAAATCTTTATTTATATGTTTGACAGTTCCCATTTAAAACGACTAAATATCAGATAAGTAAATGAGTATTTCTATTCAGCAGATGGTGTATTTTTCCACAATAACATTCCTGTCTCATATGTATCTACTATTAGAAGTACCTTAACTAGAAACAATCACATGTATAGGGTGCTGCTTTGCCTAACTTACTGTCCATTGCATACACTTGCCTCTGGATATTTTTTTTTAATATTTAAGTTACCTAGATTTCTACATTTCCAAGATGGCATTCATCAGACAAGACTGATGAGGGATCTAAATCTCATTAAATTCCTGCAACATAAAAAGAAACATGCTGTCTATTCCCAAAGGCTATGAACTAAACCTCATAAACTTTCAATTTCATGAAGCGGGAAGGGGCCAAGGCCACACAGCCATCACACAATGAATTTTCTCTAACACTGTAGATTGATTCATGTTGAATGTCATGCATTTCCCATTAGGAGTAGAAAAGGCCAAGAGGTGTAGTTGTCGCTTGCGCATAATTGATCCTGATTTACTTGTCACAAAGGCCTAGTACACACATATTGTCTGAAGGTCTGTTCTTTGCTAATACATGTATTTATAAGTTCACTTGTATATCAAGCTTTTCATTGTGTTCTTTGACTGTACAATCAAAATATTTATAGGGTTACATTGCAGAATGATATGGTCATGCTCTAGATATTGAAAAAAAAGCAAAGTATAGCTTTTGGGTCCAAAAACACTACAAATGTATTTCTTCCTAAAATCAAAAGCTCCATCTATTTAACATATTCCAAGACATAATGTTCAGAATGTAAAATTCTTATAAACCAGCCAATAGACAAGTGGAAGGAATACCGTAGAGAAAACAATAACCATCCAAACAGCTTAAAGTGTAAGAGTCGTTTTCATTATTATTTCATAAATCAATAGTATATATGAAAATAAGAAAACCTTTCCATATATCTTATCAAATAATTTTGCTTTTTTATCACCACCAGGACTGATCTTTCATTTTCAAAATTCTCAGTTTACTGTTAATACATTTATTCAGTGACGACAGATTTTCCCATTACTGAGATAGGGGATGACAGTTGGAGCTAATAAGATTCTATGCAGAAGGTGGTGAGGGTTAGGAAGAGCTAGAGGCAGCGCTCAACCCTCATCCAGTCTATATAGAATCTTATCAGTAGCAATTGTAAGTTTTTATCTTACTAATGTAAAAATCTGTTTTTAAACCCCTTTCCGATGTTGGGCACCCACATCGGAATCCCTCCCTTTGATATGGGCTCAGGCGCTCAGCCTACATCTTTTCTGGCACATGTCAGCTGTTTTGAAAAGCTGACATATGCCTCTAACAGCCGCGGGTGAATTGAGATCTGGTCAATCTCTGACTGCAGCATTAAACTCGCGTTTCCAGTAAGCATGCCAGAAATCACGTGATCGCGGGTGACTGATGGGTTGGTATGATAACCAGAGGTCTCAAGGAGACCTCCATGGTTGTCATAGCAGAATTGCTATGAGCGTCACCCATTGGTTGGCGCTCATAGGAAGTGAGCATTTCTGCTATATGCAGGCAATCCTATTCTCACCTGTATGTAGCAGAGCCGATCAGATAACTGAAGCTTATAGTCTCCCATGGAGACTAGTGAAGCATGCAAAAATTTAAAAAAATGTTTTTAAAGATATTTTCAAAATAAAAAATGTATATAAAAGTTCACATCACCCCCTTTCACCCCATTCAAAATAAAACAATAAAAAAATCAAATATAAACATATCTGATATTGTCATGTTCAGAATCGCCAAGCCTATCAATATAAAAAAAAATTAACCCAATCGGTAAATGGCGTAACGAGAAAAAAAATCAAAACGCCAGTTTTACACTTTTTTAGTCACAATAAATTGCAATTACAAACAATCAAAAGATCGTATATACACTAAAATTGTATCAACAAAAACTACAGCTCGGTGCACAAAAAATAAACCCTCACTCAGCTCCAAATCATGAAAATTGGAGACGCTACAGGTCTGAGAATATGGTGCCATTTAAAAAAAAAAAAGTTACCAAAGTTTTTTTTACCACTTAAATAAAAAAGAACCTTGACAATGCTTGGTGTCTATGAACTCGTAACTCTTCCCCTCTTGTACCCTGCTGTTTCACAACCTTAGGCCCACAGTTGTCAGTCACCTGTCACTAAATGAACAATCACCATGTATTTTCTTAGATAACATGACTGAACAACACTTTTATTCCTAACAATTTTTAAGAGGAAATATAGGCTTCTGATTTGCACTGAAACACAGTTTTACTACAAACGATTTGCAGTAGCTAATAGGGCCTCATGGTTGCACCACTATATTTGGTCTATCAATTTTTAAGTGGAAGCATAAAAAGCAGAGAGTGGTTATAAAAGGTACATTCTCTAACTTGGTTGCTGTGACCAGTGGGGTGCCGCAGGGGTCACTGTTGGGACCTATTCTCTTCAACATATTTATTAATGATCTGGTAGAAGGTTTACACAGTAAAATATCAATATTTGCAGATGATACAAAACTATATAAAGCAGTGAATACAAGAGAAGATAGTATTCTGCTACAGATGGATCTGGATAACGGTTTAACAATGATAACAATGAAAAATATAACATTATACACATGGGAAGAAGGAATCAATATCACCATTACACACTGAATGGGAAACCACGGGATAAATCTGACATGGAGAAGGACTTGGGGATCAGCCAGGCAGCGACTGCCAAGGAAAACATGATCATGGGGTGCAATAAAAGAGGTCTAGATACACATGATGAGAGCATTATACTGCCTCTGTACAAATCCCTGGTTAAACCACACATGGAGTACTGTGTACAGTTCTGGGAACTGGTGCTCAGGAAGGATATAAAGGAACAGAGCAAACAGTACAAACAGTACAAACAGAGTACAAAGAAGGGCAACAAAATTAATAAATGGGATGGGGGAACTGTTGTGAGTTCTGTTGTCGGGCTCCCTCCTGTGGTCATGAATGGTACTTCGGCTAGTTCTGTCCATGGACTTTCTCTGGTGGCTGTGGGTGTTTCTGAGTTTCCTTCCTCAGGTGACGAGGTTAATTCGTTAGCTGGCTGCTCTATTTAACTCCACTTAGATCTTTGCTCCAGGCCACCTGTCAATGTTCCACTATTGGTCTAGTTCACTCCTGGATCGTTCTTGTGACCTGTCTTCCCAGCAGAAGCTAAGTGACTGCTTGTTTTTCTCTGGTTTGCTCTTTTTCTGTCCAGCTTGCTATTTCGATTGTTCTTGCTTGCTGGAAGCTCTGGGACGCAGAGGGAGCACCTCCGCACTGTGAGTCAATGTGGAGGGTCTTTTTGCGCCCTCAGCGTGGTCTTTTTGTAGGTTTTTGTGCTGACCGCAAAGTAACCTTTCCTATCCTCGGTCTGTTCAGTAAGTCGGGCCTCACTTTGCTAAATCTATTTCATCTCTGTGTTTGTATTTTCATCTTTACTCACAGTCATTATATGTGGGGGGCTGCCTTTTCCTTTGAGGAATTTCTCTGAGGCAAGGTAGGCTTTATTTTTCTATCTTCAGGGCTAGCTAGTTTCTTAGGCTGCGCCGAGTTGCATAGGGAGCGTTAGGCACAATCCACGGCTATTTCTAGTGTGGTTGATAGGATTAGGGATTGCGGTCAGCAGAGTTCCCACGTCCCAGAGCTCGTCCTATATTATCAGTAACTATCAGGTCATTCCGTGTGCTCTTATCCACCAGGTCCATTATTGTCCTGACCACCAGGTCATAACAGTACAGGTGGCCCAAAGTACTAATGCATCTCAATAGAGGGATAAGAGAAGTTCTGAGACCATTTTTTTTTCTTTGTAGTGTGTTTTGTCTCTCTTTTCCCCTTTACATCTGGGTGGTTCAGAACACAGGTGTAGACATGGACATTCAAGGTCTGTCCTCTTTGATGGATAATCTCACTATAAGTGTACAAAACATTCAAGATTTAGTGGTTCAGAATCCGATGTCAGAGCCTAGGATTCCAATTCCTGATTTGCTTTTTGGTGATAGATCTAAGTTCTTGAATTTCAAAAATAATTGTAAATTGTTTCTTGCCTTGAAACCTCGCTCCTCAGGTGACACTGTTCAACAAGTAAAGATCATTATTTCTTTGTTACGCGGTGACCCACAAGACTGGGCATTTTCCCTTGCGCCAGGAGATCCGGCATTGCGTGATGTTGATGCGTTTTTCCTGGCGCTTGGATTGCTTTATGACGAACCTAATTCAGTGGATCAGGCAGAGAAAATTTTGCTGGCTCTGTGTCAGGGTCAGAATGAAGCAGAGATATATTGTCAGAAGTTTAGAAAGTGGTCTGTGCTCACTCAGTGGAATGAATGTGCCCTGGCAGTAATCTTCAGAAAGGGTCTCTCTGAAGCCCTTAAGGATGTCATGGTGGGATTTCCCATGCCTGCTGGTCTGAATGAGTCTATGTCTTTGGCCATTCAGATCGATCGACGCTTGCGTGAGCGTAAAGCTGTGCACCATTTGGCGGTACTATCTGAGCATGGACCTGAGCCTATGCAATGTGATAGGACTTTGACCAGAGCTGAACGGCAAGAACACAGACGTCGGAATGGGCTATGTTTTTACTGTGGTGATGCCACTCATGCTATCTCCAATAGTCCTAAGCGCACTAAGCGGTTTGTTAGGTCTGACACCATTGGTACTGTACAGTCTAAATTTCTATTGTCCGTTAGTCTGATTTGTTCTTTGTCATCCTATTCTGTTATTGCATTTGTGGATTCAGGCGCTGCCCTGAATTTGATGGACTTGGAGTATGCTAGGCGCTGTGGTTTTTTCTTGGAGCCCTTGCAGTATCCTATTCCATTGAGAGGAATTGATGCTACGCCTTTGGCCAAGAATAAGCCTCAGTACTGGACCCAATTGACCATGTGCATGGCTCCTGCACATCAGGAGGATATCCGCTTTCTGGTGTTGCATAATCTGCATGATGTGGTCGTTTTGGGGTTGCCATGGCTACAGGTTCATAATCCAGTATTGGACTGGAAATCTATGTCTGTGTCCAGCTGGGGTTGCCAGGGGGTACATGGTGATGTTCCATTTTTGTCTATTTCGTCATCCACCCCTTCTGAAGTTCCAGAGTTTTTGTTGGATTATCGGGATGTATTTGATGAGCCCAAAGCCAGTGCCCTACCTCCTCATAGGGATTGCGATTGTGCAATTAATTTGATTCCTGGTAGTAAGTTTCCTAAGGGCCGATTGTTCAATTTATCTGTGCCAGAACACGCCGCTATGCGGAGTTATATAAAGGAATCCTTGGAGAAGGGTCATATTCGCCCGTCGTCGTCACCATTGGGAGCAGGGTTCTTTTTTGTGGCCAAGAAGGATGGTTCTTTGAGACCTTGTATTGATTACCGCCTTCTCAATAAAATTACAGTCAAATTTCAGTATCCTTTGCCGTTGCTGTCTGATTTGTTTGCTCGTATAAAAGGGGCTAGTTGGTTCACCAACATAGATCTTCGAGGGGCGTAAAATCTTGTGCGTATTAGACAAGGCGATGAATGGAAAACAGCATTTAATACGCCCGAGGGCCATTTTGAGTACCTGGTTATGCCATTCGGGCTTTTCAATGCTCCATCAGTATTTCAGTCCTTTATGCATGACATCTTCCGAGAGTACCTGGATAAATTCCTGATTGTATATTTGGATGACATTTTGGTCTTTTCGGATGATTGGGAGTCTCATGTGAAGCAGGTCAGAATGGTGTTCCAGGTCCTTCGTGCGAATTCCTTGTTTGTGAAGGGGTCAAAGTGTCTCTTTGGAGTTCAGAAGGTTTCATTTTTGGGGTTCATTTTTTCCCCTTCTACTATCGAGATGGACCCTGTTAAAGTCCAAGCCATTTACGATTGGACTCAGCCGACATCTGTGAAGAGCCTGCAAAAGTTCCTGGGCTTTGCTAATTTTTATCGGCGCTTCATTGCTAATTTTTCTAGTGTTGCTAAACCGTTGACTGATTTGACCAAGAAAGGTGCTGATGTGGTCAATTGGTCTTCTGCAGCTGTAGAGGCTTTTCAGGAGTTGAAGCGTCGTTTTTCTTCTGCCCCTGTGCTGTGCCAGCCAGATGTTTCGCTCCCGTTTCAGATTGAGGTTGATGCTTCTGAGATTGGAGCTGGGGCTGTTTTGTCGCAAAGAAGTTCTGATGGCTCGGTGATGAAGCCATGTGCTTTCTTTTCTAGAAAGTTTTCGCCTGCTGAGCACAATTATGATGTTGGTAATCGAGAGTTGTTGGCCATGAAGTGGGCATTCGAGGAGTGGCGTCATTGGCTTGAAGGAGCCAAACATCGCGTGGTGGTCTTGACAGATCACAAGAATTTGACTTATCTTGAGTCTGCCAAACGGTTGAATCTGAGACAGGCTCGATGGTCGTTATTTTTCTCTCGTTTTGATTTTGTGGTTTCGTACCTTCCGGTCTCTAAGAATGTGAAGGCTGATGCCCTGTCAAGGAGTTTTGTGCCTGACTCTCCGGGTGTTCCTGAGCCGGCGGGTATTCTCAAAGAGGGGGTAATTTTGTCTGCCATCTCCCCTGATTTGCGGCGGGTGCTGCAAAAATTTCAGGCTGATAGACCTGACCATTGCCCAGCAGAGAAACTGTTTGTCCCTGATAGATGGACTAGTAGAGTTATCTCTGAGATTCATTGTTCAGTGTTGGCTGGGCATCCTGGAATCTTTGGTACCAGAGATTTGGTGGCTAGATCCTTTTGGTGGCCGTCTTTGTCACGGGATGTGCGTTCTTTTGTGCAGTCCTGTGGGACTTGTGCTCGGGCTAAGCCCTGCTGTTCTCGTGCCAGTGGGTTGCTTTTGCACTTGCCGGTCCCGAAGAGGCCCTGGACGCATATTTCTATGGATTTTATTTCGGATCTCCCAGTCTCTCAAAAGATGTCGGTCATTTGGGTGGTTTGTGATCGCTTTTCTAAGATGGTCCATTTGGTACCCTTGTCTAAATTGCCTTCCTCCTCTGATTTGGTGCCACTATTTTTCCAGCATGTGGTTCGTTTACATGGTATCCCGAAGACCATCGTTTCTGACAGAGGTTCCCAGTTTGTTTCGAGGTTTTGGCGATCTTTTTGTGCTAGGATGGGCATTGATTTGTCTTTTTCCTCGGCTTTCCATCCTCAGACAAATGGCCAAACCGAACGAACTAATCAGACTTTGGAAACATATCTGAGATGCTTTGTTTCTGCTGATCAGGATGATTGGGTGTCCTTTTTGCCGTTGGCTGATTTCGCCCTTAATAATCGGGCCAGCTCGGCTACTTTGGTTTCGCCGTTTTTCTGCAATTCTGGTTTCCATCCACGTTTCTCTTCAGGGCAGGTTGAGTCTTCGGACTGTCCTGGTGTAGATACTGTGGTGGATAGGTTGCAGCAGATTTGGACTCATGTGGTGGACAATTTGACATTGTCCCAGGAGAAGGCTCAACGTTTCGCTAACCGCCGGCGTTGTGTGGTCCCCGACTTCGTGTTGGGGATTTGGTTTGGTTGTCGTCTCGTTATGTTCCTATGAAGGTTTCCTCTCCTAAGTTTAAGCCTTGTTTCATTGGTCCATATAAGATTTCTGAGGTTATCAATCCTGGGTCATTTCGTTTGGCCCTTCCTGCTTCTTTTGCCATCCATAATGTGTTCCATAGGTCATTGTTGCGGAGATACGTGGCGCCTGTGGTTCCATCCGTTGATCCTCCTGCCCCGGTGTTGGTTGAGGGGGAGTTGGAGTATGTGGTGGAGAAGATTTTGGATTCTCGTATTTCGAGACGGAAACTCCAGTACCTGGTCAAGTGGAAGGGTTATGGTCAGGAAGATAATTCCTGGGTTTTTGCCTCTGATGTTCATGCTGCCGATCTGGTTCGTGCCTTTCATTTGGCTCATCCTGGTCGGCCTGGGGGCTCTGGTGAGGGTTCGGTGACCCCTCCTCAAGGGGGGGGGGTACTGTTGTGAGTTCTGTTGTCGGGCTCCCTCCTGTGGTCATGAATGGTACTTCGGCTGGTTCTGTCCATGGACTTTCTCTGGTGGCTGTGGGTGTTTCTGAGTTTCCTTCCTCAGGTGACGAGGTTAATTCGTTAGCTGGCTGCTCTATTTAACTCCACTTAGATCTTTGCTCCAGGCCACCTGTCAATGTTCCAGTATTGGTCTAGTTCACTCCTGGATCGTTCTTGTGACCTGTCTTCCCAGCAGAAGCTAAGTGACTGCTTGTTTTTCTCTGGTTTGCTATTTTTCTGTCCAGCTTGCTATTTCGATTGTTCTTGCTTGCTGGAAGCTCTGGGACGCAGAGGGAGCACCTTCGCACCGTGAGTCGGTGCGGAGGGTCTTTTTGCGCCCTCAGCATGGTCTTTTTGTAGGTTTTTGTGCTGACCGCAAAGTAACCTTTCCTATCCTCGGTCTGTTCAGTAAGTCGGGCCTCACTTTGCTAAATCTATTTCATCTCTGTGTTTGTATTTTCATCTTTACTCACAGTCATTATATGTGGGGGGCTGCCTTTTCCTTTGGGGAATTTCTCTGAGGCAAGGTAGGCTTTATTTTTCTATCTTCAGGGCTAGCTAGTTTCTTAGGCTGTGCCGAGTTGCATAGGGAGCGTTAGGCGCAATCCACGGCTATTTCTAGTGTGGTTGATAGGATTAGGGATTGCGATCAGCAGAGTTCCCACGTCCCAGAGCTCGTCCTATATTATCAGTAACTATCAGGTCATTCCGTGTGCTCTTATCCACCAGGTCCATTATTGTCCTGACCACCAGGTCATAACAGGGAACTACAATACTCAGAGATATTAGCAAAATTAGGATTATTTAGACAAGAAAAAAGACAACTGAGGGGCGATCTAATAACCATGTAAAAGTATAAAAGGGGACAATACAAATATCTCTTCAAGGATCTGTTTATACCAAGGAAGGTAACGGTGACAAGGGGGCATTCTCTACGTCTGGAGGAGAGAAGGTTTTTCCACCAACATAGAAGAGGATTCTTTACTGTTAGGGCAGTAAGAATCTGGAATTCCTTGACTGAGGAGGTGGTGATGGCAAACTCAGTCGAGGGGTTCAAGAGAAGCCTGGATGTCTTCCTGGAGCGTAACAATATTGTATCTTTCAGCTATTAGGTTCTTTAGAAGAACATAGCTATGGGGATTTATTCTGAGGGAATATAGGCTGAACTAGATGGATAAATGTCTTTTTTCGGCCTTGCTAACTATGCCAACATGGCCTTCTGATTTGCCACTGAAACCCAGTGTTAGAACAAACAATTTGGAGTAGCTAATGGGGCTTCTGGAGACTTCCATACAGTTTCTGCTTCGATGCTGGAAGATAGATTTCACAAAGGATAAGTTGACTTTAGGCACTAGTGCAAGTGTGACCTCTCTTCACTTTTGACACTGAGCAAATGGCGCCAGCCAGTAGCGTAGCTACCAGGGGGCAGAGAGGGCGGTGGCCCCGGGCCCCACACTCTGAGGATGCCCACGAAGAGCTATGCTATGTAACTGTATTGGCGTGCACAGCGCGCCAATACATTTACATTCTATGGCAGAGCAGGGAGACACAATCTCCCTGCTCTGATGTCCAGCCGCTATGGGCTCCTGAGGAGGAGGTGGTGGGGGCCCTGTGCCAGCAGTGGACCTCCCGCTCGTCATCGCAGGGTCAACTGTATTGACTAGATGCTCATACATCTGACCACATTGATGAGAAAAGGAGCATTACTCTCCCTCTCCCATCATCGCCCTGTCAGTGTCTGATGTCACCGACGCCGACAATGACAGGGGTCGTGATGATGTCAGTACTTGGTGCCCACTGTCTGGAGATGAGCGATTGCTCAGAGCACCTTGGAAACCAGAAGGAGAGAAGAGGTGAATATTGGATTTTTTTTCGGGTGCATTATTCTGTACTGGCTGCTTAATGGGGGTGCATTATACTGTACAGACTGCCTAATGGGGGTGCATTATATTGTACTGGCTTCCTAATTGGAGAGCATTGTACTATACAGACTGCCTAATGGGGAGCATTATATTGCACTGGCTGCCTGATGGGGGTGCATTATACTATACAGACTGCCTAATGGGGTGCATTATATTGTACGGGCTGTCAAATGTGGGTGTATTATACTATACAGATTGCCTAAAGCTGGTGCATTATACTATACAGACTGCCTAATGGGGGTGCATTATACTATACAGACTGCCTAATGCGGGGGCATTATACTATACAGGCTGCCTAATGGGGGTGCATTATAATATACTGGCTGCCTATGGGGATCCATTATACCATACTGGCTGCCTAATGGCAGTGCATTATACTATACTGGCTGCCTATGGGATTGCATTATACTATACTGGCTGCCTATGGGATTGCATTATACTATACAGGCTGCCTAATGGGTGTGCATTATACTATACAGACTGCCTAATGGGGGTGCATTATACTATACTGGCTGCCTAATGGGGGTGCATTACATTGTACTGGCTACCTAATGGGGGTGCATTATACTATGCAGACTGCCTAATGGGGGTGCATTATACAGTACTGGCTGCCAATGGGGGTCCATTATACTATACTGGCTGCCTAATGGGAGTGCATTATACTATACTGGCTGCCTATGGGGTGCATTATACTGTACTGGCTGCCTATGGGATTACATTATACTATGCAGGCTGCCTGATGGGGGTGCATTATACTATACAGACTGCCTAATGGGATGCATTATATTGTACTTGCTGCCTAATGGGGGTGCATTATACTATACAGACTGCCTAATGGGGGTGCATTTTATTGTACTGGCTGCCTAATGGGGCTGCATTATACTATACAGGTCTATGGGGAGAGCATTATACCATACAGGCCTTTGGGGAATGTATTATACTATATTGAAGACTATCTGGCACATTATATGATGGCCCCCTAGATAGCCCCCATATAGTATAATGTGCAAGATAGTCCTCAATATAGTATAATACATACTCCATAGGCCTGTATGGTATAATGCTCTCCCGATGGGGATTACAGTGAAGGGGCCATCACACAGTGTTGGGGCCATCAAGCAGTTTGGCGGCTACTAAGGGGTCAGTATACAGTGTGGAGGTACATTACAGTGAGGAGGCATCATGTTATGTATAAGAGAGCATCATACTGTGTATAGGGGAGCTGTACAGGGGGAGACTCGGGACATTATTAAATGTTAAGTGGACATTTATTGTTATAGGGGAACTCGGGTTACTGTGACTATCAAAGGGGCACACAGAGGGCATTATTACTTTCTAGGGAGCAAAATGTGGGCCCTGTTTTCTAGGGAACTTGCACCAGGTATTACTATATTCTAGAGGGTTGCTTTAGAGTTTAGAAGGCACAGAGAACCACGCAGCAGGTGCAGCAATAGGGACACACACGGCATCAGTATTGGGGTACTAGTAGGATGAGAAGTTTGTGCAGGTTGGGAATAGATGGTGACGGTGCTGAAAATATGAGACGTGAAATGTGTCTTTGTTGTATTCTCTGTAGCCGAGTCCTGGGTGGAAGAAGTTGTGTCCGTCTGGGTCAGATGGAAAAGGCGTGAAAAGTGAATGATTCCATCAGAAAGAACGTCAGCGGTAAGTCATTATCTGTAGCTGTACTTTGATCTGTTATATGTTCTGCAGGGCTGGTATCTACCACTGACCATGTGTCAGTAATATCCATGTTGCTCTTTGTATTGAGATTATTTTCAGCAACATCGCTGTCATCTGCTGGGGTTCTCCTCCAATATTAGGGTGCGTCACCCAGTTGTAATCAAGGTTACCTGGTTAGGGGCCAACTCAGAAGCCTGATTGGTTTCCAGAATCAACATACATAAAGATAAGGGAACAAAAAAAAGCTTGCACTGCTGCTGTCACCTCTCCACATGCTCCACTGACCTAGACACACAATCTCCCTCCATCAAACTCGTCCCCACACCCACCCGCTCATCAAACAGCACCACTATCATTGCCAAAACAATAACAAAAGCATTAGTGGAAACTCAATGATTTATCAAACTGTTACCGACTTTTGCCAACTTTGAATAAAAATGCTTGCGAAAGCGAACACAAATTCGAATGTGCTATGTTTGAATTTGAGATTGGCGCACATTTTCAGAACACATTCGCTCATATCTAGATATTACTACAAGATGAGACCAGGATGGGAACATTATTACAAGATGGAGACCAGGATTGGGACATTACTACAAGAATGACACCATTAATACAGGACAAGCAACATTAGTACAGGTTGAGGGACATTATTACAGGACAGACATTATTAGAGGATGTTAACCTTTACTGCACGATGAGGGACATTATTGTAGAATTGAGGACATTATTGCAAGATAAAAAACATTTTTACAGACTTGGGAACATAGTTACAAATTTGAGTACATTATTACAGAACAGGGAACATTATTACAGAATTTGGACATTTTTACCGGACACGGGACATTATTACAGGATAGTTGACATTATTATAGAACAGGGGACATTACTATAGGATTGGGTACATTATTCCAGTGAAAGCGACATTATTACAGGACAGAGGACACTATTACAGGATTGGGGACCAGAATTACTATAGGGGACTTATTTTAAAATTACACTGTATGGGGCCTATTGGGGGCCATAAAAAGGAAAACTTTTTTATTATTAAAAAAAATATACTGTATATTTGTCCACTAAAAATTCTTTTTGATGTAAAAACCGAAGTAAAAAAGAAGACCTGTATAAGATAAACACCATTAAAAAGGATAAAAAAACAAGCCAAAAAAAATATAATGATCTAAAACTCACATATAAAAATAATGGTATCAATGAAAAAGGCCTTCTTCTGCAAAGAATGCTGCTCTTCATATTCAAATTTTTTCTATGTGTAACATAGTAACATAGTTAGTAAGGCCGAAAAAAGACATTTGTCCATCCAGTTCAGCCTATATTCCATTATAATAAATACCCAGATCTACGTCCTTCTACAGAACCTAATAATTGTATGATACAATATTGTTCTGCTCCAGGAAGACATCCAGGCCTCTCTTGAACCCCTCGACTGAGTTCGCCATCACCACCTCCTCAGGCAAGCAATTCCAGATTCTCACTGCCCTAACAGTAAAGAATCCTCTTCTATGTTGGTGGAAAAACCTTCTCTCCTCCAGACGCAAAGAATGCCCCCTTGTGCCCGTCACCTTCCTTGGTATAAACAGATCCTCAGCGAGATATTTGTATTGTCCCCTTATATACTTATACATGGTTATTAGATCGCCCCTCAGTCGTCTTTTTTCTAGACTAAATAATCCTAATTTCGCTAATCTATCTGGGTATTGTAGTTCTCCCATCCCCTTTATTAATTTTGTTGCCCTCCTTTGTACTCTCTCTAGTTCCATTATATCCTTCCTGAGCACCGGTGCCCAAAACTGGACACAGTACTCCATGTGCGGTCTAACTAGGGATTTGTACAGAGGCAGTATAATGCTCTCATCATGTGTATGTGTGGTCCATCTACCCAGCTGAGTTTGAGAACGTTGATTTAGATCAAGGTTATTTCCCGCGTATAATCATAACAGGTACAGTATTGACCAAAACTTTGGACACACCTTCTCATTTAAAGATTTTCTGTATTTTCTTGACTATGAAAATTGTACATTCACACTGAAGGCATCAAAACTATGAATTAACACGTGGAATTATATACTTAACAAAAAAGAGTTATTCTGAAACCGAAAAAAGACCCGTTACTCGCAAAAAAATTTAGGCCCATATCTTTATTAACCCCTTCCCGACCTTTGACGCAGCGTATGCGTCATGAAAACCTGTGCCATCCCGACCTGTGATGCAGCATATGCATCATGGCCGGATTGGGCTCCTGCAGGCCGGGTGAAAGGGTTAACTGTAATTTCACCCAGCCTGCAGGGACAGGAGGAGTTGTACTTTAGCCAAGGGGGGCGGCAGATTCGTTACAAAAACATTTTGATCGCTGTAATAGGTTCTATCACAGCGATCAAAATAAAAAAATTATAAATAAACCCCCCCTTTATCATCCCCATAGGTAGGGACAAAAATAAAATAAAGACATTTTTTTTTGTTTGCCCCACTAGGGTTAGGGTTAGGGTTAGGGATAGGGTTTTAGTTCACACTGCGTCTAAGCAGTCCGTTAGACGGACTACGTTACACCATGGCATAAACGCGGTGTAACATAGTCCGTTATGGCCGCCATTGACAGCAATGTCGGACACATCAATAGCGCACGCCCACAATGGGTGTATGCTAGGGATATGCCGTCATTGAGTGACGGACCCGGAGACGCGGGCTGCAGCATTTCCGGGTCCATCACTGCTAGCGCAGATAGAGCTAGCAGATGCTCTATCTGCGCTAGCCCGATGCAAACATCGGCACTTGCGCTAGCAGCAGCCCGTTAGCGTATGTGCTGAACGGGCTGCTGCTAGCGCAATGTGAACCTGGCCTTAAGGTTAGGGTTTGGGTTACGGCTAGAATTAGGGTTAGAACTAGGGTTAGGGTTAGAATTAGGCTTTGTGCACACGTTGCGGATTTGGCTGCGGATCTGCAGCAGATTTGGCTGCGGATCCGCAGCAGATTGGTAGCAGTTTTCCATCAGGTTTACAGTACCATGTAAACCTATGGAAAACCAAATCCGCTGTGCCCATGGTGCGGAAAATACCGCGCGGAAACGCTGTGTTGTATTTTCCGCAGCATGTCAATTCTTTGTGCGGATTCCGCAGCGTTTTACACCTGTTCCTCAATAGGAATCCACAGGTGAAATCCGCACAAAAAACACTGGAAATCCCCGGTAAATCCGCAGGTGAAATGCAGTGCCTTTTACCTGCGGATTTTTAAAAAATGGTGCGGAAAAATCTCACACGAATCCGCAACGTGGGCACATAGCCTTAGGGTTAGGGTTGGAATTAGGGCTAGGGTTGGAAATAGGGTTAAGATTAGGCTGTAGTTAGGGTTATGGTTAGGGTTAGGGGTGTGTTTGGGTTAGGGTTGTGGTTAGGGGTGTGTTGGGGTTCGGGTTGTGGTTAGGGGTGTGTTGGGGTTAGGGTTGTGATTAGGGTTATGGCTAGAGTTGGGATTAGGGTTAGGAGTGTGTTGGGGTTAGTGTTGGAGTTAGAATTGAGGGGTTTCCACTGTTTAGGCACATCAGGGGTCTCCAAACGCAACATGGCGCCACCATTGATTCCAGTCAATCTTGTATTCGAAAAGTCAAATGGTGCTCCCTCCCTTCCGAGCCCCGACGTGCACCCAAACAGTGGTTTACCCCCACATATGGGGTACCAGCATACTCAGGACACACTGGGCAACAATTATTGGGGTCCAATTTCTCCTGTTACCCTTGTGAAAATAAAAAATTGCTTGCTAAAACATCATTTTTGAGAAAAGAAACATGATTTTTTATTTTCATGGCTGTGCGTTGTAAACTTCAAAGTGCTCACCACATATCTAGATAAGTTCCTTGGGGGGTCTAGTTTCTAAAGAGGGGTCACTTGTGGGGGGTTTCTACTGTTTAGGCACATCAGGGGCTCTGCAAACGCAACGTGACGCCCGCAAACCATTCCATCAAAGTCTGCATTTCAAAAGTCACTACTTCCCTTCCGAGCCCCGACGTGTGCACAAACAGTGGTTTACCCCCACATATTGGGTATCAGTGTACTCAGGACAAACTGAGCAACAACGATTGGGGTCCAATTTCTCCTGTTACCCTTGTGAAAATAAAAAATTGCTTGCTAAAACATCATTTTTGAGAAAAGAAACATGATTTTTTATTTTCACGGCTGTGCGTTGTAAACTTCTGTGAAGCACTTGGGGGTTCAAAGTGCTCACCACATATCTAGATAAGTTCCTTGGGGGGTCTAGTTTCCAAAGAGGGGTCAATTGTGGGGGGTTTCTACTGTTAAGGCACATCAGGGGCTCTGCAAACGCAACGTGACCCCCGCAGACCATTCCATCAAAGTCTGCATTTCAAAAGTCACTACTTCCCTTTCAAGCCCCGACGTGTGCCCAAACAGTGGTCCCCCCACATATGGGGTATCAGCGTACTCAGGACCAACTGGACAACAACTTTTCAGGTCCAATTTCTCCTGTTACTCTTGTGAAAATAAAAAATTGTGGGCTAAAAAATAATTTTTGAGGAAAGAAAAATGATTCTTTATTTTCACGGCTCTGCGTTATAAACTTCTGTGAAGCACTTGAGGGTTTAAAGTGGTCACCACACATCTAGATTAGTTCCTTGGGAGGTCTAGTTTCCAAAATGGGGTCACATGTGGGGAAGCTTCAATGTTTAGGCACAAAGGGGCTCTCCAGACGCGACATGTTGTCAGCAAACGATTGGAGCTAATTTTTCATTCAAAAAGTCAAATGGCGCTCCTTTCCTTCTGAGCCCTACCGTGTGCCCAAACAGTGGTTTACCCCCACATGTGAGGTATCACTGTACTCAGGGGTAATTGCCCAACAAATTTTAGGATCCATTTTATCCTGTTGCCCATGTGGAAATGAACAAATTGAGGCTAAAATAAATTTTTTGTGAAAAAAAGTACTTTTTCATTTTTACGGATCAATTTGTGAAGCACCTGGGGGTTGAAAGTGCTCACTATGCATCTAGATAAGTTCCTTGGGGGGTCTAGTTTCCAAAATGGGGTCAAATGTGGGGAAGCTCCAATGTTTAGGCACACAGGGGCTCTCCAAACGCGACATGGTGTCCGCTAATGATTGGAGCTAATTTTTCATTCAAAAGTCAAATGGCGCTCCTTCCCTTCCGAGCCTTACCATGTGCCCAAACAGTGGTTTACCCCCACATGTGATGCATCGGTGTACTCAGGAGAAATTGCCCAACACATTTTAGGATCCATTTTCTCCTGCTACCCATGTGAAAATGAAAAAATTGAGGCTAAAAGAAATTTTTTGTGAAAGAAAAGTACTTTTTCATTTTTACGGATCAATTTGTGAAGCACCTGGGGGTTCAACGTGCTCACTATGCATCTAGATAAGCTCCTTGGGGGGTCTAGTTTCCAAAATGGGGTCACTTGTGGGGGAGCTCCAATGTTTAGGCACACAGGGGCTCTCCAAACGCAATATGGTGTCCGCTAAAGATTGGAGCCAATTTTTAATTGAAAAAGTCAAATGGCGCTCCTTCCCTTCCGAGCCCTGTCGTGCGCCCACACAGTGGTTTATGGGGTATTGGTGTACTCAGGACAAATTTTAAAATAAATTTTGTTGTCCAGTTTCTCTTTTTACCCTTTGGAAAATAAAAAAATTGTTCCTAAAACATCATTTTTGTGACTAAAAAGTTAAATATTCATTTTTTCCTTCCATGTTGCTTCTGCTGCTGTGAAGCACCTGAAGGGTTAATAAACTTCTTGAATGTGGTTTTGAGCACCTTGAGGGGTGCATGTTTTAGAATGGTGTAACTTTTGGGTATTTTCAGCCAGATAGACCCCTGAAACTGACTTCAAATGTGAGGTGGTCCCTAAAAAAAATGGTTTTGTAAATTTTGCTGTAAAAATGAGAAATCGCTGGTCAAATTTTAACCCTTATAACTTCCTAGCAAAATAGAATTTTTGGTTCCAAAATTGTGCTGATGTAAAGTAGACATGTGGGTAATGTTATTTATTAACTATTTTGTGTCAAATAACTCTCTCGTTTAACATAATAAAAATTAAAAATTTGAAAATTGCAAAATTTTCAAAATTTTAGCCAAATTTCCATTTTTTTCACAAATAAACGCAAAAATTATCGACCTAAATTTACCACTACCATGAAGCCCAATATGTCACAAAAAAAACAGTCTCAGAACCGCTAGGATTCGTTGAAGCATTCCTGAGTTATTACCTCATAAAGGGACACTGGTCAGAATTACAAAAAATGGCAAGGTCTTTAAGGTCAAAATAGGCTGGGTCATGAAGGGGTTAAATCTAGACCTTAAAATCTTTCCAGCTATTATAGCATACAGAATTAATGAATGCCTCCCTAGCCTTATTCATAAGGATTAAGTAGGATTTTTCCCAACAAGACAAGCTCCGGACAACATTCGTAAGAATCTCAACATAATCCATACTGCTAATAAACACAAAACTCCTTTAATTTTACTAGCCTTGGATATAGAAAAGGCATTTGACTCTGTAGGATGGCCATACATGTTTAATATATTACATAAAATGGGAATATCACAACATTTAGTTAACTCTCTCAAACTTCTTTACAATAACCCAGTAGCTTATTTAAAACTACCCTCGACCTCCCCAGAGCCGATAATCATTAACAGAGGAAGGAGACAAGGATGCCCACTGTCCCCTGCCCTATTTGCCATGGTTCTGGAACCTTTAGCTCAAAAAATATATTTGCTTACTGAGCTAGTTTGAAGAGCTGGGCGAGTCAAACTAGCCACACACACCTCCCACCTTTGGGGGTGGTTACAGCTTCACAATGTGACCTGGGTGTGGGTCACATGGTCAAGAGTGTTTGGACATGAATGGTCTGTACTGTAGGTCCTGGAAGAGGTCAGGTCTGTGTTGGAAGCTCCTGTGAGTGGAGACTTCCTGGAAGCACCTGGAGAGACCACGTACCTGCAGAGCCTGGGATAGCTTCTGTGATGTCAAAGATAGGACTGACAAGGAGACAGCGTGAGGAGCGGAGCTCCTGGAATGTAACCCTGGACAAGGGGATTGTAATATAAGGCAGAGAGGTTTATCTGCTGCATGAACAGACTGGTTGTCGTGATATGTTCATGGATGTAATGAAATATACTTTATGTTATGTGGTTTATCTAATATATAAAGCTGAATGTGTGTGTGTGTGTGTGTGTGTGTGTGTGTGTGTTTATGTATGTATGTATGTCCGGGATTGGCATCTGCACCGTCGCAGCAACAGATACAAAATTTTGCACAGTCACACGTCTGGACTCCGAGAGCGTCATAGGCTATATTGTGAGGCAAAATTTTAACCCCGCGTTTTCCAATTCACCAAACAATTTTGCCCCTATCTACATAATGGCGAAAAAGTGAAAGGAAAAGTGTTGGAGGCAAATTGACAGCTGCCAGATGTGAACAAGGGGGACTTAAAGAATGGGAGCGATTGCGCCAAAGAGTATATACCATACAGTTGCTAAGGTTGGGCCCCGACATGGGATACTCACCACACATGGGGATATGAACACACACACAAAAAGCGCCACACACTACCATGTGCTTGAACACATATACCACTCTCAGCACACATTTCACCACACATACACCAACCTCACCGCATAAAAGTCAAAACACAAAAGTCACCACTCAAAACTCGCCACGCGCAAAATTCGCCACATGCAAAACTTGCCACATGCAAAACTAGCCACACGTGCAAAACTCAACTCATGGAAAACTCGCCACACGCAAAACTTGTACACACGGAAAAATTGCCACATGCACAAAAGTTGCAACACATGCAAAAGTTGCCTCACACAAAACTTGCACATACTCAAAACGCACCACACATAAAACTCGCCATACGCAGAACTCGCCATGCGCAAAACTTGCTGCACACAACTTGCTACACTAACCTGTCACATGCAACTCGACACACAAAAAGTTGCTACATGCATATCGCCAAAAAAAACTAATCTCACAAAAGTCACTACATGCATGTCGCCACATGCAACTCAACACACACAACTTGACACATGAAACTCCCCCTAAAACACACACAAGTCTGGTAATATCCTTCATAAATAAAAATCTGATTAAAAAGCAGGCAAACTACAAGAGCAACAAATGTACCATATAGGAAATACAGCAGCTGTCAGTCACATGACCTGTCTATTATGGGTATGTGTGAGCTAATATATACTGCCAGGGGGAGGGCTTCCTGTTGGCTGGGGATTTATCAGGCTGCCAATTTAGCTTACAAATACTGAAGTAAAAATACTGACCAAATAACGTGTGAACGAGGTCTAATACAGGAGGAGATGACATAAAGGGACATACTATATACAGGGGAGATGACACACAGGTATATACTATATATAAGAGGAGATGTCATACAGGTATATACTATATACAGGAGGAGATGACACACGTATATACTATATACAGAAGGAGGTGACATACAGGTATATACTATATAAAAGAGGAGATGACCCATCGGTATATAGAGGAGGAGATGACATACAGCAGGTATATACTATATACAGGGGAGATGACATATAGGTATATACTATATACAGGAGATGACCTACAGGTATATACTATATACAGGAGGAGATGACACATAGGTACTGTATATAAAATATACAGGAGGAGATGACATACAGCAGGTATATACTATTTACAAGGGAGATGGCATACACTTATATACTATATACAGGGGAGATGATATACAGGTATATACTATATACAGAAGATTACATACAGTTGAACACTATATATAAGGGTTGATGACAAACATGTATATACAGAGGGGAAAATGAGAGGTGTGAGGTGAAAATGAGAGGTGTGAGGTGAAAATGAGAGGTGTGAGGTGAAAATGAAAAGGTGTGAGTGCAAAATGAGAGGAGTGAGGGAAAATAGTGGACTGATTGGAAAATGACAGGTGTGAGGTCGAAATGACAAGTGTTAGGGGTGAATGAGAGGAGTGAAGGGGGAATGAGAGGAGTGAGGGGGAAAATAAGAGGAGTGAGGGGGAAATTGAGAGGTGTGAGGGAGAAAATGAGAGATGTGAGGGGAAAAATGAAAGATGTGAGGGGGAAAATGAGAGGCATTATGGGAAAATAAGAGAAATGAGGTGCTATAACTAACCACAGACATTTACTATGCCCAGGCAATGCCGGGCTCTTCAGCTAGTACTGTATAAATAAACCAAATAGACTGTTTTTTGTGAGAAAACCATGCCTAACTATGTTAATCCACTGCCAAGCGAGTGTTCCCCAACACAAACAGTAGGCGCAATGCCACATTTGGTGGAGAATGCAGACAACGATTCAGAAAGCATGTGTGAGGTGTTTGCTGTGGCTCGGCGGGGTCACGTAGTTTTTTTTCTCAAGTCAGTTTGCTGTTGCTGGGTGGGGTCATGAAGTGTATAAGCATCGGGCTGTAACTCAGCAGGGTTACGAAGTTTGCTGTGGATCGGTGGGTCCATCAAGCTTACAAGCGTCTGGCTGTAACTCAGCGGGGTTACCAAGAGTTGCTGTGAATCGGCGGGTCCATGAAGTCTGCGGTGTAGAGCCATGTAGAGCCTTGTGTGGAGGAGCTGCAGTTGCAGCAAGAGGTTCTGCAGCAGCGGTAGCTGCAATTGCAGCGGCTTATGATCAGCATCCGAAGGTGCTGGTGGTTTGTGACTGCAGCAGGAACTGTGGTAGCTCCAGCAGGAGCTGGTGAGGTGTCATAAAACATTGTTGGTCCAGATCGTTCAAACTCTTAAAGGGCCAGTGCAAGCCAAGAGACATATTGGTGTACTGTGCGAACTGGAGCCTGAGAGTGCTGTGGGGAGTCCATGGGGTGTACCCCAGGGAAGGAGTGGTGTCCCCAACCCAAACAGGTTGCCAAAAAAGGGGCAGAGTCCCAAAAGGGGCAGTATCCCAAAAGGGAGTAGTTGCCCAAAAGGGGGTGGAGTCCCAAAAGGGGTGGTGACCCTGAATGGGGCGGAGTCCCAAAAGGGGGCGGTAACCCAAATAGGAGTGGTGGCAAAAAAAGAGGTGGCAAATGCACCATTGGACTGTAGCCTGGAACAACGTAGTTCATGCTATGTAGGTCCATACTGTGCTATGGATTGCTTGACCAATAAGGAGTCCCGGGAAATGGTAGTTACCCAAAAAGAGGCGGAGCCTCCCAAAATTAAAGGGGTGGTACAGACGAACTGTTGCCAGGGACAATGGTACTATGCATGTCCAATCTGCCATAAGAACTACCCTCCTGGTCAGAGGCTACGTGGGTGTGTTCTGGAGTTAAACGCAGAGGTAGACGATGTATTTGGTCTGGTTGATTGGAGGAGCTCGGTGACCCTGGTAAGGTCTGCAGAAGATAAATTTGCAAGGTCCGAAAAGATGATCGAGGTCACCTGCATCCATGGGTACAATAAGGTTATTTCAGTGGCCTTCATGCACCTCAAGACAGTCAGGAGCTATACAAATCTTGAGGTCGCCATAGTCCCAAACCTTCCCTGCCCAGTGATAGCAGGCTGTGACTCTGTTTTATTCTGAGTCTTATGGGAGGAGGGCATTCCTCTACAGCAGGAGAATGGAAGTCTCTAAACTGTTGTGGGGGCATACATTAAACCAGTAATACCTCACAAAATTAACGGGTCAGACATCAGGTTGGGAAGGGTGTGTCTGCCCAACTTACTGACATGATGTCACCTGATGTGTAGCCCAAGATGACTGTTAGTAATGTGGTAAATAAAACCTGTGGAGCTGACACCCAGATAGAGAGGAACTTGAGGGTTCACCATACTGTGGGGTGAGACATAGACTCTGGGTGTGACTGTGACATATCATTGCCAGTAGTGCTGACAGAAACACTGACACAGGGGAACTACAGTGCTACACAAGGTGATGTCAGGATGGGTGGCAGCCATACCAGAAAATATGACCTGTGTAAGTGGCAACTGCTGGTTCCAGGATGACCAATCGGGTCGTGGTGACTCCCATTCAGATGAGGACACCAGCGGAAAAGAGAGCAGTATGGCTGACTCAGGTCCAAACAGCAAGTATTCCTCCCATCGCCGGAGACATAGAGGGCGCAAAGTGGATGAACCAGTTGCAGCTTGTGAAGATTTGAATAAAGGTGAAGCGACAGAAGATGCTGATGGCTCCAGAAAACCTGATGCTGAGGACCTGGAGTGTGTGAAGTACTCTAATGTCCCAGTGAAACAGGATGAAGCTAAGATTGACACCGCTGAGACCCAAGAGAGGACTGAAGATGACCGTGCTGAGTCCAAGGGTGCAGAGGTGGAGGAAGCCACCAGAGATGTGGGGCCTGAAGCAGATACCTTCGCGAGTGATTGAAACTCAACCAAGCCAGAGGATGTGAGAAGTGAGGTAAGGAGGATCCAGGAGACAGTAGAAGCCCGTTTGAAGCAAGAGGAGCTTCGGAGACAGGCTGCTGGGTGCCGAGTGGGGGCCTTGGAAAAAGAGGTGTCTGAGCAGGAGGGAAATAAGAGAGCAGTGCAGGCCAGCCAGGTGCTGGTAGTCGGGGACTCAATTATTAGGGGAACGGATAGGGCAATCTGTCACAAAGACAGGGATCATCAAACAGTGTGCTGCCTACCTGGTGCTTGAGTCCGACACATCGCTGATCAGGTTGACAGATTACTGGGAAGGGCTGGTGGGGACCCAGCGGTCATGGTGCACATTGGCACAAATGACAAAGTTAGAGGTGGAAGGTCCTTAAAGATGATTTCAGGGAATTAGGCTGCAAGCTGAAAGCAAGGACCTCCAATGTGGTATTTTCTGAAATACTGCCTGTACCATGTGCCATGCCAGAAAGGCAACGGGAGATTAGGGAGGTTAATAAGTGGCTCAAGAATTGGTGTATGAAGGAGGGGTTTGGGTTCCTGCAGAACTGGGCCGACTTCTCAGTTGGCTACAGGTTCTACGCCAGGGACGGGCTGCACCTCAATGGGGAAGGTGCAGCTGTGCTAGGGGAGAAAATGGCTAGAAGGTTGGAGGAGTGTTTAAACTAGGGATTGGGGGGAGGGTATTCATTTTATAGGAGAGGAAGATAGTGCAGATAGAGACCTGGGCACAAATAAGGAAGTTGGGGGTGGTGGTGGCATGGGGAGTGGGGTTAGAACAATTAATAATTTAAGACAGAATAGAGGTACAGAGAGATACATAAAGTTCATGTATATTAATGCGGAAGCCTCGCCGACAAGATGGGCGAATTAGAATTAATGTTGTTGCAGCATAATTATGACATGGTGGGGATATCTGACTGGCTGGATGAGAGCCATGGCTGGGCTGTTAACTTACAGGGCTATAGTCTGTTCAGAAATGACCGAACGTTTAAGCGAGGGGAAGGTGTGTGTCTATATGTAAAATCATCCTTAAAACCCATCCTGCGTGATAATATAGGTGAATCTAACAAAAATGTAGAGTCCCTGTGGGTGAAGATAGGGGGAGGGGGAAAAATAATAAATTACTGATAGGGATACGTTTTAAGTCTCCAAAAATATTGGAAGGAAGAAGTTGATGTCATTATTATGGGGGACTTCAACTACCCTGAAATAGATTGGGGAACAGAAACCTGCAGTTCCAGCAAAGGTAATCGGTTTTTGACAACTATGAGAGACAATTACCTTTCACAACTGGTTCAGGACCCAACAAGAAGGGGGTCACTGCTAGACCTAATATCAACCAACAGGCCAGACCGCATATCAAATATAAGGGTTGGGGGTCACGGCGGCATCCAAAAATCACTAAAATAGACAAATCTTCAGGCCTGGATGGGATATACCCCCGAGTACTGCAGGAATTTAGTACAGTCATTGATAGACAATTATTTTTAATATTTAAAGACTCTATAATAATAATAATAATAATCTTTATTTACAGTATATAGCGCCAACATATTCCACAGCGCTTTACAGTTTAACAGCTTAAATGGCAACAGTCATAATTAACAATGTTAACAATACAATAATTAAAGCAACACAACTCTATAATAACAGGGTCTGTACCACAGGACTGGCGTACAGCAAATGTGGTGCCAATAATCAAAAAGAGGACAAAAACTGAACTCAGAAATTACAGGCCAATAAGTCTAACCTCTACTGTGGGTAAAATCCTCGAGGGTATTCTAAGTGATGCTATGCTGAAGTATCTGAAGAGGAATAACCCCATGACCCAATATCAACATGGGTTTACTAGGAACCGTTCCTGTCAGACTAATCTGATCAATTTCTATGAAGAGGTAAGTTCTGGACTGGACCAAGGGAACCCAGTGGACGTAGTGTATATGGACTTTTCAAAAGCTTTTAATACGGTGCCACACAAAATGTTGATACATAAAATGAGAATAATGGAGATAAGGGAAAATATAGTTAGGTCCATATATATTTGGACAGAGACAACATTTTTCTAATTTTGGTTATAGACATTACCACAATGAATTTTAAACAAAACAATTCAGATGCAGTTGAAGTTCAGACTTTCAGCTTTCACTTGAGGGTATCCACATTAAAATTGGATGAAGAGTTTAGGAGTTTCAGCTCCTTAATATGCGTCACCCTGTTTTTAAAGGGACCAAAAGTAATTGGACAGATTAAATAATTTTAAATAAAATGTTCATTTTTAGTGCTTGGTTGAAAACCCTTTGTTGTCAATGACTGCCTGAAGTCTTGAGCTCATGGACATCACCAGACGCTGTGTTTCCTCCTTTTTGATGCTCTGCCAGGCCTTCACTGCGGTGGTTTTCAGTTGCTGTTTGTTTGTGGGCCTTTCTGTCTGAAGTTTAGTCTTTAACAAGTGAAATGCTGCTCAATTGGGTTGAGATCAGGTGACTGACTTGGCCATTCAAGAATATTCCACTTCTTTGCTTTAATAAACTCATGGGTTGCTTTGGCTTTATGCTTTTGGTCATTGTCCATCTGTAGTATGAAACGACGACCAATCAGTTTGGCTGCATTTGGCTGGATCTGAGCACACAGTATGGCTCTGAATACCTCAGAATTCATTCGGCTGCTTCTGTCCTGTGTCACATCATCAATAAACACTAGTGACCCAGTGCCACTGGCAGCCATGCATGCCCAAGCCATCACACTGCCTCCGCCGTGTTTTACCAATGATGTGGTATGCTTTGGATCATGAGCTCTACCACGCCTTCGCCATACTTTTCTCTTTCCATCATTCTGGTAGAGGTTGATCTTGGTTTCATCTGTCCAAAGAATGTTCTTCCAGAACTGTGCTGGCTTTTTTAGATGTTTTTTAGCAAAGTCCAGTCTAGCCTTTTTATTCTTGATGCTTATGAGTGGTTTGCACCGTGCAGTGAACCCTCTGTATTTACTTTTGTGCAGTCTTCTCTTTATGGTACATTTGGATATTGATATGCCTACCTCCTGGAGAGTGTTGTTCACTTGGTTGGCTGTTATGAAGGGGTTTCTCTTCACTATGGAGATTATTGTGCGATCATCCACCTCTGTTGTGTTCCGTGGGCGCCCAGGTTTTTTTGCATTGATAAGTTCACCAGTGCTTTCCTTCTTTCTCAGGATGTACCGAACTGTAGATTTTGCCACTCCTAATATTGTAGCAATTTGTCAGATGGGCTTTTTCTGTTTTCGCAGCTTAAGAATGGCTCGTTTCACCTGCATGGAGAGCTCCTTTGACCGCATGTTGACTCCACAGCAAAACATTCCAAATGCAAGCACCATACCTCAAATCAACTCCAGGCCTTTTATCTGCTTAATTGAGAATGACATAACAAAGGGATTGCCCACACCTGTCCATGAAATAGCCTTGGAGTCAATTGTCCAATTACTTTTGGTCCCTACTTAACCAGGGTGGCACATGTTAAGGAGCTGAAACTCCTAAACCCTTCGTCCAATTTTAATGTGGATACCCTCAAATGAAAGGTGAAAGTCTGAACTTCAACTGCATCTGAATTGTTTTGTTTAAAATTCATTGTGGTAATGTCTATAACCAAAATTAGAAAAATGTTGTCTCTGTCCAAATATATATGGACCTAACTGTATGTGTAAGTGGGTTAAGAGCTGGCTCAGGGATAGGAAACAAAGGGTGGTTATTAATGGAGCACACTCGGACTGAGTCACGGTTAGCAGTGGGGTACCACAGGGGTCAGTATTGGGCCCTCTTCTTTTTAACATATTTATTAATTACCTTTTAGGGGGCATACAGAGCAGAATTTCAATATTTGCAGATGACACTAAACTCTGCAGGATAATCAATATAGAGGAAGACAATTTTATATTACAGGATGATTTATGTTACCTAGAAGCTTGGGCTGATAAATGGCAAATGAGCTTTAATGGGGATAAATGTAAGGTCATGCACTTGGGTAGAAGTAATAAGATGTAAAATTATGTGCTTAATTCTAAAACTCCGGGCAAAACTGTCAATGAAAAAGACCTGGGTGTATGGGTGGATCACAAACTCACATTTAGTGGCCAGTGTCAGGCAGCTGCTACAAAGACAAACAAAATAATGGGATGCATTAAAAGAGGCATAGATGCTCATGAGGAGAACATCATTTTACCTCTATACAAGTCACTAGTTCGACCACACTTAGAATACTGTGCACAGTTCTGGTTTCCGGTGTATAAGAAAGACATAGCTGAACTAGAGCGGTTGCAGAGAAGAGCGACCAAGGTTATTAGAGGACTGGGGGGTATGCAATACAAAGAAAGGTTATTACACTTGGGGCTATTTAGTTTGGAAAAACGAAGGCTATAGGGTGATCTTATTTTAATGTATAAATATATAATACAAAGACCTTTCTGATGATCTTTTTAATCATAGACCTGAGACATGACAAGGGGGCATCCTGTACGTCTGGAGGAAAGAAGGTTGAAGCATAATAACAGAAGCGGATTCTTTACTGTAAGAGCAGCGAGACTATGGAACTCTCTGCCGTATGATATTGTAATGAGTGATTCATTGCTTAAATTTAAGAGGGGATTGGATGCCTTTCTTGAAAAGTATGTTACAGGTTATATATACTAGATTCCTTGATAGGACGTTGATCCAGGGAACTAATCTGATTGCCGTATGTGGAGTCGGGAAGGAATTTTTTCCCCAATGTGGAGCTTAGTCTTTGCCACATGGGTTTTTTTTTTGCCTTCCTCTGGATCAACATGTTAGGGCATGTTAGGTTAGGCTATGGTTTGAACTAGATGGACTTAAAGTCTTCCTTCAACCTTAATAACTATGTTACTATGCTACCTGTCAACGAGGCAAACAGTGACCAAGCTCAGAGAAGCACTAAGAGGACCTCTACAAGAGAAAGAGGTGGTGGTCGCAGACTTACCGTGTTGCTGCCATAGTGGTAACGAGATGAAGGGAGCTGCTAATGCCCATCTTGGAGGAGGAAGAATTGGCGGAGGAAGAATTGGCACTAGAAACAGAAAAAGACAGTCACCCGGTCATGGCAGATGTCTTGATGGAAAGGTCCATGGCAAAGCAGGAGCCATCAGTCCATGAAGAGAGTGGGACCCCACTCTTCAAGTGCGCTATAGAGGTACCCAAAGACGTACAAGATGCATGTACCAGTGAAGGTGTGCCTGAGGCCTTTAAAAAAGCAGTCGAAGCATATAGGGTGCACTGGGCACCTGAGACTCAGCAGTTGGTCTTACTATCAACCAGGGAAGACACAGTGAAGTGGGTGGCTGTCCTGAGGAATATGCATCTACAATGTCTCCGCATGAAACAGATGATAATGTTGAGTAATATGAAAGCCTCTCGACGTCTGGAGCGTGCAAGGGAAGCTAAAAATCGGTGGGCTTAATGGAAGATGTAATTCCAGTACCTAGACATCTATTAGGGAAAGTCATTGGAAGGCGTGAAAAAGTGATGCAAGAGCTTGTGAATAGATCCAGTGTGGCGAGAGTGAGGATCCCACCTGATGGTGAAGTCCAGGTAGCTGGTGAAGATGGCATAGTTCCAATCATTGTTGTTGGCTCCGTAGAAAGCCTTAGGAACATCCGATTGCTCCTGGAATATTGGGTAACGTACCTGTGGGAGATAAACCAGCTAAGACTGGATTAACTACAGATCAATAAATGGTTGTAGAACATGCGATGGTGGACGCCTTCAATCCGAGGTAAAAGGACCACAAGGTACCTCCAAATAATGAAATGGCAAGTAGCCGAAGACTTTCAGCAAGACAAGAACATCGAGAATCTGCAAGTGGCAGTTCTACTCTCAGTATGAGACTGAGAGACCTGGAGAGTAGCTCCTATGATGTACTAGATGGGTCAGACTCAGACCAGACAGTCGCCTCGGCTGTAAGTGGGACTTATGACAGTACCAACCGGGGAAGCCGGCCATGGAAAGAAGGGTCACGTGAAGGGGTACATTTGGAAAGTGGGTTGACTAAAAAGGATTTGGTGACACAGACAGATAGTGACTCAAGGGCTGAAACCCATGGCCGACATACTGACCACTGGGGGCAGGGGAGGCATATCAAAGGTGTGATACTGAGTGATTTCCAAAACCAACTGAGACAGTTTTATTGATTTATAGGGCAAGGTGACTTGAGTACCCGGTCTCGGGACCCCTGGTTTATGGCATGTGTTCAACCCCGCAAGCTTGAACAGAGGGAGAGTGTATGTGATGCAGTGACCCCTGTTACAGGTAGGGGACGCTGCATGGTTTCTTCAGAATATGCACGGAGTCATATTGAGGCTGTAAGAATGCATGGCAGTCATGGGTATAACTGTGGTGATGAGACAAATTCCAGCAGGATTGTAAATGGCTGGTATGTGTCACAGAGGAAGTCTGCGTGGTAAGCCTGCAGTATTGTTGTTCTGGGACCTGTAGTCCCACAAGTATTTGCATAGTTTATAGAGGGAGGCTTACTGGGCTAGTTTGAAGAGCTGGGCGGGTCGAACTAGCCACACAAACCTCCCACCTGTGGGGGTGGGTACAGCTTCATAATGTGACCTGGGTGTGGGTCACATGGTTGAGAGTGTTTGGACCTGAATGATCTGTACTGTAGGTCCTGGAAGAGGTCAGGTCTGTGTTGGAAGCTCCTGTGAGTGGAGACTTCCTGGAAGCACCTGGAGAAACCGTGGACCTGGATGGTCGGTGTTGGAGGCTCCTGTGAGTGGAGATTTACTGGGAGCACCTGGTGAGACCACGTACCTGCAGAGCCTGGGATGGCTTCTGTGTTGTCAAAGACAGGACTGACAAGGAGACAGAGAGAGGAGCGGAGCTCCTGGAAGGTAACCCCGGACAAGGGGATTGTAATATAAGGCAGGGAGGTTTATCTGCTGCCTGAACAGACTGGTTGTCGTTATGTGTTCATGGATGTAATGTAATGGACTTTATGTTATGTGGTTTATGCTGTATAACTAAACCAAATAAACAGTTTTTTTGTGAGAAAACCGTTCCTGACTACATTAATCCGCTGCCAAGCAAGTGTTCCCAAACACAAACAGTAGGCATAGCGCAACACTGCTTATTGCAATTTTATTGAAATCTTTATTTTTTACAGTGGAAAAATATCCAGTGAAAAATCACTTCTGGTCATGTGATGGACACACAAGTGTGGGACATATTAGCTATACAGTATTGATGTGCTTTGGTCTTTGAGGTCTCCTAATAACAACCATAATGTAAACCATGAGAAAATAGTCAAAAAATTGATCTACTATCCATTTATGTTTTTATCAATAAATCAATCCATATTTTTGGGCTCATATGATAAGGTTTATGCACTGCTTAGTCTACAACTAAGGTTTATATAATACTATGGGTTGAAGTTAATAATATAAAAGGGGAGAAGCCAGCATTTCTTATGGTCAGAACGCAATACAAAAAGTGCACATGCACATATTAATTTCTAACTGTATATCAAAATGAGACATTCAGCAAACAATTGATCAATTCTTTGAGCCACCCTGCCACGCCAAGGCATTCTCATAATGGGGCAGTCCTACTCTACGATTTTTATATTCGCTGTGCCATTATGGCCTCCTAAATGTGTTGGAAGCAAGACCACATTAATCCCACTTTACGTCTTTTACATTTGCTGTCCCATTACGGCCTCCTAAATGTATTAAAAGCGGGACCATATTGAATGCTAACTGTACCTGTAGTGTTTCAGAATCACTGCCATGGCGCCAGAAAGGGTACACGTAGATAAAGGTCGACTAGGTCCAAACATAGACATTTCAGACCTCCACAATGCCTGACCAGCACCACAGATAAAGAGTGAGACAGGCCCAGGCACAGGTGTACAAATCAAACAGAGCCTGGGGCAGGGCTGCAGTATGTGTGATCAAAGAATTGATCAATTGTTTGCTTAATGTCTCATTTTTAAATACAATTAGAAATCAGTATGTGCATGTGCACTTTATGTATTGCGTTCTGATCATAAGCAGAGCTGGCTTCTCCCCTTTTTTATTTTGATATTGATTTGTGGTTGACCACCACTGTTGCCGAGCGCGCTGGGTTATGTACGCCATTCTTTCTGTGTTCTTTGTGATTGACCTAGGCTGCTGTACACACATACAGCAGCCCGCCCTGCCCTAGGCTCTGTTTGATCGTGCACCTGTGTCCAAGCCTGTCTCACTCTTCATCTATGGTGCTGGTTAGGCAGTGTGGAGGTTGTACCTTAAATGTCTATGTCCGGACCTGGTCAACCTTTATGTGTGCTTGCCGTTTCTGGTGCCATGGGAGTGATTCAGAAACGCTTCAGTTACAGTTTGCATTTAATGTGGTCTTGCTTTTAATACATTTAGGAGGCCGTAATGGCACAGCAAATATAAAAAACAAAGAGTAGGACTGCCCCATTATGAGAATGCCTTGGCGTGGCGGGGTGGCTCAAAGAATTGATCAATTGTTTGCTAAATGTCTCATTTTGAAATACAGTTAGAAATCAATATGTGCATGTGCACTTTATGTATGACCATAAGCAGCACTGGCTTCTCCCCTTTTTTATTTTGAAGTTAATAATGTCTTTACCATGGTGAATCCTGCTATTATGCTTTGGGTTGAAACATGACAGAAGAGAAAAAATTGTAGGCCCCATTGTTCATGGTGTTTACTCCAGAATTCCAGCGCAAAACACAAAGGTAGCAAAATTTTTGGCCACATTAACTTGGCCAAAAATTTGTTGAGTTTTGGTGTTTTTTTTTTTTTAATCAGATTTTTGTTTCTATTCCAAAATTAGCAGAACTGCAGAGGAGCTATGGCGGAAGAAAGGCCACCCAACCAATTAATTAAAAGTGATAGCATTCCTTACACTAGAAATGTCACTTCAGTCCCCTGGAGTAATATTTCGAATGATGTACATGGAGAAACACTCCAAAGATAAGATGCACCTAATTCATAAAGTAGCCTGAGTACCCATCATTAAGATTGGAGTATGAAATGCCAGACTTAATAAATTCAACAGTGTTAAAGTGAACTTGACAGTTGATACATGCTGCCAGATCCACAGGAAGCATGTAACAGACAGTGACTACAGGAATCCAGCCATATATGTTTAACCCCTTAGTGACAGAGCCAATTTTGTACTTAATGACCTAGCCTATTTTTACAATTGTGACCACTGTCAGTTTATGAGTTTATAGCTCTGGAATGCTTCAACAGAGCCCGGTGATTTTGAGCATGTTTTTTCATGACATATTGTACTCCATGTTAGTGGTAAAATTTCTTCAATATTTCTTGCATTTATTTAAGAAAAAGCATACATTTGTCAAAAATTTTGAAAGTTTTGCAATTTTCAAAGATTATATTTTTGTGCCCTTAAATCAGAGAGTCGTATCGCACAAAATAATAAATAAATAACATTTCCCACATATTTACTTTACATCTGCATGATTTTGGAAGCATAATTTTTTTCTGTTAAGATGGTATAAGGGTTAAAACCTAAAAGTTGACTAGCGATTTCTCATTTTTCCAGCAAAATTTACAAAATCATTATTTTAGAGATCACCTTACATTTGAACTGAGTATGGGGATCAATATAACAGAAAATACCCAAAAGTTACACCATTCTAAAAACTCAAGGTGCGTGAAACCACATTCAAGATGTTTATTAACCCTTCAGGTGCTTCACGAGAACTAAAGCAAAGTGGAAGGAAAAAAAGAACAATTTTCTTTTTTCACAAAAAAATTTCTTTGGAACCAAACGTTTTTATTTTCACAAGGGTATTAGGAGAAAATGGACCACAAAATTTGTTGTGCAATTTCTCCTGAGTATGCCTGTACCTTGAATGTGGGGGAAAGCCACTATTGTGGCGCATGGCAGGGCTCAGAAGGAAGGAGCACCGTTTGACGTTTTGGACGCAAAATTGGCTGGAAGCATTGGCAGGCACCATGTCGTGTTTGGAGACCCCCTGATGTACCTAAAGAGTGGAACCCCCAAATTCTAACTCCAACCCTAACACAGCCCTAACTCCAACCCTAAAAACAACACACAGCTAACCCTATTCCCAACCCTAACCATAACCCTAACCACAACCCTATCCGCAACACCACCCTAACCCCAACACCACAACCCTAACCCCAACACAATACCCTAACCCTAGCCCCAACTCTAACACTAGCCCAACCCTAGCCCAACCCTAACCTTAGCTCTAACCCTAGCCCCAACCCTAACTCTAACCCCAACCCTAACCCTAGCTCAACCCGAACCCTAGCTCTAACCCTAGCCCCAACCCTAGCCTTAGCCCAAACCTAACCCTAACTCCAACCCAAGCCCAACCCTAACCATAGCTCTAACACTAGCAGCAACCCTAACCCTATCCGAGCCCTAACATTATCTCTATCCCTAACCCTAGCCCCAATCCTAACCCTAATGGAAAAAGGGAAATAAGTACTTTTTTATATTATTATTTTTACATAACTAAGGGGGTGATAAAAGTGGTTTGATTTACATTTTTTTTATTTTGATCACTGTGATAGGGTCTATCACAGTGATCAAAATGAATCAATGGAAAAAATCAATTGATGCTGCCTGCCAGCCGACAGATCTCAGCGGGCACACTACACATGTGCCTGCCATTTTCTTCCTGAAAGAAGACACCAAGGGTCGGGGGACAGAGCTGGAGGGAGCGGGGGACACCGAAGGTGCTGGGGGAATCAGGGGACCCAATGTTTCTTTCCTTTGATGTGCTAGGTCATATCAGAGGAGAGAGACATAAATAGGAAATCAAACTTTTTTTGCGGTTGCCGTTATTCCATGAAAAACGGTGTTAGGGCTGGCAGAATGCACCGAGTAAGTATAGATTTATTATTGGTGCGTTCGCAGCCCAGGGTCCACCGTGCAGGAGGAGAACCTGCTGCTAGCAAATGGCACTATATGGCAGTATAAGCGAGCTCTGTTACTTCACAGAGTCACCGTGATAGAAAAGCACAGGAGTACACAGCTAACTGCTGAGCGGATAGCAGTCAGTGGTCATGCAGTCAGAGAAGCACACAAACAATTCCTCACCATAGGTTCTGGTATTCTAGTGGCTTATTTCAGCCAACCCTGACCACAAACATACATGACCACACTGGCGCAAAGCACATGACAAAGATTGATGCTAGCGCAAGGCCGTGCAGCCATGTGAACCTTTTATAGCTGCAGCAACTTCAGGACCTTCCTAAATGACCAATGGGAGTTACTTCAGGACCTGAGCGTGTGACTCCTGACCTCCAATGAGAGGTCTTCCTTTGGGCATGCTCAGAAGGGAGAAAGCAGGACTTAGTCCCAGAAGCGAGTCCTCGCCGCAGACCAGTACTAGCTATAATGGCAGAGCCTGGAAGAACAGCAGTAGCCAGGCACCGAGTTTCTGCCTGAGCCAGACGCTGGGACCGACGTTTCCGCTGAGCAGGCTCCACTGTGGCTGGAGAAGAATGGGAGACCACAGCGGAGATGGCTCGAGATTCCCCCTGGGCAGAGGTGGGAACTTGAGCCCTAACATACGGTTATCGCAACACTGGGGTCGGTAAAAACTGACCTGAATCATGTTCTCCAGGGTCAGCCGAGATCCCAGAGATTTTCCAACGCTGGGGGGCACTATAACTTTATTTCTCAGCGCTGTTAAAAAGCGACGCTAAGGAATAAGTACCCTTAACTCCCACCATTAAAAGGCGTATTGGCGGTCGTTAAGGGGTTTATGTTTCAGAGAAAAATATAGCTGACTGACTTGGTGACTGGAGACTAGTCAGTCAGACAGTTCCCCGGCAACTGCTGCCCTGGATAGACAAGTTTCTTTTGTGTAAACGCAAAGGTCTATTTCATTTTTTTTGTAATTTTGTGGAAACATGGTTGAAAAACAATGACTTTCATTTGTTCATTTTCATAGATTTTTTATTTATTATTACTTTTGTCAGATTCAAGTTATTTCTGTGACCACTGTGGGTTTTTCTGTCATTAAACAATTTTGACCACGTGTGTAGACTTATCAATACAAAGCAATGGGTGGGGAGAAACCACTGGGGACCCACTTGTCTGGCAGTATTTATCAGCTGTCAGGTTCCCTTTAAGTTATGTATTTTGTGTTCATTTGGCATTTTGTGCTGGCCATAAGGCTTCCTTCATACACTTGATACATTGTAACAAAAAATCCTCCTATACAAAATAATACTTTTTTTTGCATAACCACTGTGAAAAAAATCACCAGAAATATAGATCTCCTGTTAATCACTATGCCTAACACAAGACCTATATATACAACACCACTATTTTTTCTTTTGAGTAAAACGTATGAAAAAAAGAGTATGAAATACAAAACCAAAGATTATGCAACAAGCCCCCCAAAATGAAATCTAGTGATCAAAATAAAATGGGCACTGAGTTCTGGACATGTCTAACATATCTTGCTGTGTTTTGTACATATTCTCAATAGCAAAAAAGTAGGCAGCCTGTGAGATCCTTTTTGCAGATTAAACATCAATTGAGAGGAGAAACATATTTAATTTTTACATGACATTATGACTTTCTGCAAACATGCATTAATCAAGAATGTAATCAGTTTTCTCTCAAATATTTGCACCAATACCATATGCATCAATAAAATATTCAGTTCTCAGTAATGGCAGAAACACCTGCTTTTTCAATTGAGAAAACTTTGATAAATCTCTGGCATGTGCTTTAATTTTTCAGCTCTTCTTCACTCTACTGGTTTTTATAATCCCCTAGAGAGATTTTGATACACACTGAGTGCAGGAGCCAAAAAACAGCACTTTCTGAGAGTTGACACAGCACTGGATTATTCATAGTTATGTTTAGTTTTGACCTTTTGGAAAGGTTCAGCACTTGATGGTGACTACTGCTTTCTGAGCAATAAACTGCTTTTAAGTCAAAGCCCAAAAAAATGGTGTATAAGAATTATTTGAGTCAAGTATTAAAATGTTTGTGGGCAAAAACTATTATGGGGATACAATTATGTATTTTTTTCTCCAGTCTTTCATAATAATTTTTAAATAATTCCCCTTTTCTCTTGCTCATTGGTTATTTTACATTGAGAAACAAAAAAGGAGCATCTTTATAAGCTGTGGTACCAACAAGCATATTTACAAACTATTATACAGTATGTGACTACTCATTGCTTATATAGCACCAACTAGGGATGAGGGAATTGATTTGATGTGAATAGCATTCGTGTAGAGTTTTGTGAAACTCTCAAGTCCCAGCGAATATGAAGAGTTTTCAATTAGACTTGAGGAATTTATCTGGAGAGGGTGAGTGATAGGAGAGGTGATAATAGCAATGCTAGCCTCTATATGATTGGTCAGTAGTGTAACTGGCATCTGTCCTGCTGCATTTAAATTGCAATTGCACATTTATTTGTATTCATTCTTGATGGACTAAAAAGCAGCAGCAAAGCAGCACAATATTTTTACAGAAAGAAAATCAGAGAAGGTGTGCTTGTTTACAAAAACAGGGGAAAGGGACACAACAGGACTCTGTAAGGACCAAGATACAGTGCCTTGCGAAAGTATTCGGCCCCCTTGAACTTTTCAACCGTTTCCCACATATCATGCTTCAAACATAAAGATACCAAATGTAAATTTTTGGTGAAGAATCAACAACAAGTGGAACACAATTGTGAAGCTGAACGAAATAAAAAAAAACTGAAAATTGGGGCGTGCAATATTATTCGGCCACTTTAACTCAATATGTTGTTGCACCTCCTTTTGCTGTGATTACAGCTGCAAGTCGCTTAGGGTATGTCTTTATCAGTTTTGAAAAATCGAGAGACTGAAATTCTTGCTCATTCTTCCTTGGCAAAAAGCTTGAGCTCAGTGAGCTTTGATAGAGATTGTTTGTGAACAGCAGTTTTCAGCTCTTTCCACAGATTCTCGATTGGATTGAGGTCTGGACTTTGACTTGGCCATTCTAACACCTGGATACGTTTATTTGTGAACCATTCAATTGTAGATTTTGCTTTATGTTTTGGATCATTGTCTTGTTGGAAGACAAATCTCCATCCCAGTCTCAGGTCTTATGCAGACTCCAACAGGTTTTCTTCAAGAATGGTCCTGTATTTGGCTCCATCCATCTTCCCATCAATTTTAACCATCTTCTCTGTCCCTGCTGAAGAAAAGCAGGCCCAAACCATGATGCTGCCACCACCATGTTTGACAGTGGGGATGGTGTGTTCAGGGTGATGAGCTGTGTTGCCTTTATGCCAAACATATCATTTGGCATTGTTGCCAAAAAGTTTGATTTTGGTTTCGGGGGGCGTGGACAGCAAAAGAAGACGCAAGATGCACACTTCACAAGCTCCCCAACTAATCTGTATAATCCAGCTAATCTAAGGGTTTGGTGGGCCATCTTTACTACTAGAAGGCACCATACAACAGTTTTAGGCCCCAAGAGATATTTACCAACAAAATTGACTACCAATCTGTGCTCCAAGCCCAAAGGGACATCTGAGGCCTACAGGTCACCTAGAGCCTAACAAAGGGTGCGCGGCCTACCAGCTGCTTGCGGACTTGCGGCACCTCTCTCACCCGGGAATGACAAAGCTGTGGTGAAATTCACCCCTATCTACCTGGAGACCCTGCGGTTCATCTCGGAGGAGACCCGGCAACTGCTGAAGGCGGGAAACCCGAGGACGGCAGGTGAAGTGCGGACGCGTGGCGGCGATTCCCGCCCACCCTCTCCCAGTTGCTGTACCAAACCTGAGACATTGGACTGGCAGCTGCAGGAGCTGCTCCCAATACCAGGGGGTGTCCTCCCGCCGAGTCGCTGGACGCCTGATCTTCTGCTGTGGTCATTGGTATAAGGTGAAAGCGGAATGTGAGACTTGCCGCACAGACATGAGCAGTGGAGCAGTGCTGATCGCTGGGAATTAATACCTGGCGTCCTGCGGTGAGTCGTTTGTAGCTGTGGCAGTCGGGTGTTTCCCAGAGGAGGGAACCCAGCCGGCGGAGGTGAGCGGTGGGGGGGCGCCATTTGCAGAGACTGCTTACCCAGTCCCGGTCCCCTATGACTCGCTTTATGAGGCGATAACAGGGGTATATCTAGCGGATTGCTCCACCTCACCCTGGTAGTACATTTGGCTGGAGTGGTGAGTGGATCGTGGGGATTGAGCGCTTTAGGCCCCCCGAGGTAACTGTGATCTTAAGGGGACGTCCCTAAAGGTGTCCCTAAAAAAGGAAAAAAAGAAACAAAACCATCCTGTGCTTGCCCAGCGGACTTATCTACTTGCCTCTTACACCTGTCCTCCCCTTACTCCCACTTACCCCTCTGCATCTTTGTTAACAGCGGACTTGACACCCACCAAAACAGCTGCTATCCGGAGGAAACCGCACTCTCACCTTCTGCTGAGCTAAATAGGTGAAACAGTCAACAGTGAGCTGCACAGCTCTTGATATAACGATAAAATAAACACCCCCTCTAATGCTAATGATATCGAGAAGTCTGACTATCTAACATGACAAATTAACCTCCCTAACTTGCAGGCTGGGGGAAATCATTGAAGCTAAACAATAAGTGACATTCCGAAGCCTACTCAATTAACCATGGGGAAATCTGGGGTTAAATCCCTGCGAGGAACCTCAAAACCCTCTAAATCTATAACTCAAGCTGATATGGATAAATTCCTAAAAAACAATCTGCCATATCTGACTCAATTAAATCCCCAAGGCATACAGATTCACAAATAGAAGAGGACTCAGATTCAGACCTTGAGAGCGATTCTGATTTGGGAGGTAAAGCGAAAGACAACCTTGTAACTCGCTCATTTATTAAGAGAATACTCTCTAAAGTGATGGAACCTATAGGGAAAGAGCTGGCCGAAATAAAACAGGACCCACCTAACACAACAAGGACACAGGCTAGAAACGGTTGAGAATAATCAAACGCTAGTGTCACAACATGCCAATACCCTACTAGATTGTCTCAAAGAACACGAGTCACAGATCCACACAATTCAATCTACATTAGAAGACCATGAAAACCGGGAACATAGAAATAATATTCGCATCAAGGGTCTGCCAGAATCAGTAGCATTCGATGCTTTGACTAAAGCTGCTATAGAAACTGAGGATCCCAAAGATATTGAACTGATCAGAGCTCACAGATCACTTTGCCCAAAACCCAAGCAGGGGGAACCCCCATGGGATGTAATATGCCGTTTCCTCGACTACTGAATGAAAGATTTTGTCCTTCGCCGAGCACGAGAAACACAAGATATCACGTATGAGGACTCTCAAATAAGACTATTCCAAGACTTGTCGTCCACACCGAAAAAGCGAAGAATCTTGAAATCCTTCACAGAAGCCTTGACACAAAAAGGCCATCGCTTCTGCTGGTTATTTCCCTTTGGAATCTTCATTACTGCAGGGTTTAAAAAGCTTCAAGCCAGAATGTCTGCAGACATCAAAGAACTATGCAAGATGTTGAATATCACCCTGGACATATATCCAGATCTGGAATCATTCCACACAGCTTCACAGCATCAACCACTACCAATTCCAACCCCGTGGCGCCTTACAGGGACTCCTAAATCCCAAAGAATAAAAAGGAAATCAATAGAAACACCACCTCCAAAAGGAGACCCTGAAATAACCTGATCTCCGATTTCAACTAAACATCTCTAAGAAGTTCCATCTGTTGAATACAGATTTGTTTAGTAATAATATGTCACTTGACCTAATTTTGTGATTTATTCCAACGCTGTGTACAAATAGTTAACTACTGACCCCCCCTCCCCTACCCCCTCTTCCCCCACCCACCCGCACCCTATTCCTCTCCCTACCCCAACCTCCATCTAACCCAATTCACCTATTTCCCCCCCTCCCCTCCCTACCACCCTACTTACTCCACTACCTCCCCCACCCCATTCTCCCACGATATCCTAATGTTTGACATTGGACATTTGATAACTAGGCTTCGGAAGCTTGATACTATTTTCCCTCAAATGAAGCCTGCGAGATTGTCATGCAAGTTATTTGAATATGTTTCCTAAGACTGCTTTCACACATCAGGTTTTTTGTTTCAGGCTAAATCCGGCTCTTGGGAGAAAAACCGGAAATGGAAAAAATAAAAACCGGATCCGGTTTTTCCCCCATTGACTTGTATTAGCACCGGATTGCGCCGGATGGCCCAGCGTTCCTGTCGGTTTGATGCTGGATATAGCGTACACTCGACTCCGGCATCTGGAAAAACGTCTACTGTAACGTTTTTTATCTCCGGCAAAAACGCCTGAAGCGCCGGATCTGGCGCTTCCGGCTGTTTGCTAGAATGGAAGCGTATGGGAGCCGTAAAGTGCCGGATGAAGAAAATGGCGGATCTGGCAGCCTGATCCGGTTTTTTAAGCTGAGCATGCTCCATTTTTTTATATAATAATCTAGATAGGCTAGCCGGATCCGTCAAAAAACCGGATCCGTCGCATCAGTTTTTCATAATCTGCGCCGGATCCAGTTTTTCCAACATTCGCCGGATTTAGCCTGAAACAAAAAACCTGATGTGTGAAAGTAGCCTAAGGTTTTCTTTTTCACTTTTACAATTAATGTGTTGTTCATTACACTGGCTACCCATCCACTCCAGAATCCAGTACAAAACTACTACCCTCATCCACAAAGCGCTCCATGGCTCTGCACCACCCTACATCTCCTCTCTGGTCTCAGTATACCACCCTTCCCGTGCCCTCCGCTCCACTAATGACCTCAGGTTAGCATCCTCAATAATCAGAACCTCCCACTCCCGTCTCCAAGACTTTACACGTGCTGCGCCGATTCTTTGGAATGCACTACCTAGGTTAATACGATTAATCCCCAACCCCCACAGTTTTAAGCGTACCCTAAAAACTCACTTGTTCAGACTGGCCTACCGCCTCAATGCATTAACCTAACGATCCCTGTGTGGCCTATTTATATTAAAAAAAAAAAAAACAAGTTCCTCGCATCATGTTCTCATTCACTTTATGCAGTTAATAGCCCTCTGTGTCTGTACTGCTACATACTTAGGCAGTTAACTGGTTCATGCAGCTTTACATGAACACCCGAGCCTTACACTATGGCCGGTCCGAATAACTAAAGCAATTGTTACCATCCACCTCTCGTGTCTCCCCTTTTCCTCATGGTTTGTAAGCTTGCGAGCAGGGCCCTCATTCCTCCTGGTATCTGTTTTGAACTGTATTTCTGTTATGCTGTAATGTCTATTGTCTGTACAAGTCCCCTCTATAATTTGTAAAGCGCTGCGGAATATGTTGGCGCTATATAAATAAAAAATTATTATTATTATTATTATTGTCCACAATTTTTTTCAGGTTTTGTTTTTCTTCTCTTTCTTCCTTCTCCCCTCCTAGTCTCTCTCTGTCCTCCAGATGACGATCACACAACGAATACCTGACTGCCACGAATTTTACGAATATGGCAACTCCGGATAAGGTATTTACCTTCGCTTCTTTCAATGCAAACAGACTAAACTCACCAAACACTAGACAGCACACATTGAATCTACTTAAAAAGCAAAAAGCAGACATCCTGTTAATCCAAGAAACACACTTTAAGCCTGATAAACTACCCAACTTTGAACATTCTAGCTATGATACATGGTTCCATGCCACCACACCACAAACGGTCTTGAGGGGTACATCAATAGAGATAGCAAAGGGAATACCTTTTCAACCCTGCAATATATTAACAGATCCTAATGGCAGATATGTATTGGTTAAGGGTCTTTTAGCTGGAAATTTTGTCACTCTGTGCAGCCTAAATGCTCCTAATAAAAAACACCTAAAATGGCTATTACCATTGCTTGGGAAAATTGAAGACTTTAGAGCAGGTACCCTTGTCATAGGAGGAGACCTGAATATAGCACTAGAGCCCCTAATAGATACAACAACAAAAAGAGTACAATCTCCACAAAAGACCTAATCAGGATAAAAACAAAACTGGGGTCAATGCAAGTACTGGACATTTTGAGACATGTGCATCCGTCCGAACTTGACTTCACCTATTACTCCCACCCTCATAAGTCATACCATCGGCTTGACTATATTTTCATACCCAGGCAACTTTTACCCAATGCAGTAAGTTCTAACATACTCCCTAATATCCATTAAGATCATTCCATAGTAATGTTTCAAATGACACTAATCAAACCGTTCTCCATCAATAGATCATGGCAACTCAATGAGTCCATCTTGAACTCTACAGAAATCCAAGCACGTATTACAAAAAAGCTCACCCATTATTTTAATCAAAACGATAACGGAGAGGTCTCAGCTTCGATTTTATGGGAAGCTCATAAATCTGTAATTAGGGGAGAACTAATCTCGATCTCATCGTATCTCAATAAACAGAGACAACAGGAGCTGAGAACGCTATATGATGAGATACACGAACTAGAAATTCAACACAAAAAACAAATTGAGCAGCAATTATTAATCGAATTAACCAAGAAAATACAATGTCTAAAATAAATTTTAAACTTAAAATCAGTGAAATGGTACACTTCGTGTTGAAGCAGAATGTTCGTTCATGGTGACAAGGCAACAAAATTCATGCTTTCAAGACTAAGACGACGCCAGGCGCGTGCTTATATACACTCCATCAAATCCTCAAGTGGCCACAGCACTCAAAACTATAAACAAATAGAAGCAGAATTCCTAAACTATTACAAACAACTTTATAATTTACATCCAAGAGAAACTAGCCCCGATAAATTCAAAAGAAAACATACCATTAAAGCCTTTTTATCCCATTTGAAACTGCCCCAATTAACAGCCTCTCAACAACATCTATTAACCAAACCATTTCAGCTGGATGAGCTCTGGTCCACCCTGTCAAGGAGCCCATTGGGCAAAGCCCCAGGCCCTGATAGGTTACCAACAGTTTACTATAAAACCTTTCCCTCAGTGTTCCTCCGACGCCTATTAAACATGTGCAATTCTGTACTGAATGGAGACCAATTTCCCACACAAGCACTAGAAGCTAAAATATCATTAATATATAAAGAAGGCAAGGACCAAGAGCAATGTAGTAGCTATAGGCCAATCTCGCTATTAAATGTTGATTTGAAACTATTTGCTAGTAAGATAGCACGTAGAATAGCAGAGTTTTTGCCAGAACTGATATCTACAAACCAGACAGGCTTTGTTAAGGGAAGAGAGGGAAAAGACAACGCTTATAAGATACTATATCTTATGCACTATGCAAAGGAAAGAAAGCTCCCCTTAGTACTACTTGGGACTGATGCGGAGAAAGCCTTTGACAGGGTGGACTGGACCTATTTAGAGGAAACTATGGTTGAATTCGGCTTTCCACAAAAATTTACTTCATCAATAATGAAGATGTACAGAGACCCCATGGCCCGTATCAAAATAAATGGCTCACTGACCGAAACATTTACAATTTAAAATGGCACACGTCAAGGTTGCCCCCTGTCGCCGATACTTTTTGTGTTGGCGATGGAGCCCTTGCTAAGGGCCATACAGCTGAATCCAGAAATTTAAGGCATCAAAATAGGTAAAACACAATATAAAACAGCGACCTTCACCGACGATCTTCTCGTACTGATGACAAGGCCACTCAGAAGCTTCCCTGCCTTGACAAAAATTTTGGAGAAATATAGCATTCTTACAATCTTTAAAGTAAATTTGTCTAAATCGGAAGCACTGGACCTCAACGTTCCCCCGCATACTCTCGATAAGTTAAAGAAACTATACCCTTATTCATGGCCTAAACAATCTATTACGTACCTGGGAATTAAAATATGCAGAAACCATAAAGAGCTATTTGCACTTAACTACTCCCTTCTATTCAATAAGGTTAAATCTACCATAGGATCTTGGAGAGACCAATCTTTGTCTTGGACTGGGAGGAAAAATCTAATAAAAAGCTTAATACTCCCCAAATTCATCTATATGTTCGAAATGTTACCCATACATATACCAGACTTCTTCCTCACTAAGATAAACTCTTTATTCCTCCAATATATGGAAAAATGTTAAACCGCGAATAGGCTATCGCACACTGACACTATCTAAATCAAATGGCGGAATGGGTGCTCCAGACATAAGGAAATACTATTATGCCGCAGTACTGTCATGAGCAGTTGACATAATCCGAAGCACTCAGAGTAAACAGTGGTTGGCGGTAGAGAGAGAACTTTCACCTTTACCTATCAGACCACTTTTATTGACTTGTGTAAAGGAGCAACCACCCCCTGCACACCCCAAACCGCTTACTCAATCACTTATCAAGATCTGGATGAAAACATACAGTTAGGGCCAGAAATATTTGGACAGTGACACAAGTTTTGTTATTTTAGCTGTTCACAAAAACATGTTCAGAAATACAATTATATATATAATATGGGCTGAAAGTGCACACTCCCAGCTGCAATATGATAGTTTCCACATCCAAATCGGAGAAAGGGTTTAGGAATCATAGCTCTGTAATGCATAGCGTCCTCTTTTTCAAGGGACCAAAAGTAATTGGACAATGGACTCTAAAGGCTGCAATTAACTCTGAAGGCGTCTCCCTCGTTAACCTGTAATCAATGAAGTAGTTAAAAGGTCAGGGGTGGATTCCAGGTGTGTGGTTTTGCATTTGGAAGCTGTTGCTGTGAGCAGACAACATGCGGTCAAAGGAACTCTCAATTGAGGTGAAGCAGAACATCCGGAGGCTGAAAAAAAAGAAAAAATCCATCAGAGAGATAGCAGACATGCTTGGAGTAGCAAAATCAACAGTTGGGTACATTCTGAGAAAAAAGGAATTGACTGGTGAGCTTGGGAACTCAAAAAGGCCTGGGCGTCCACGGATGACAACAGTGGTGGATGATCGCCGCATACTTAATTTGGTGAAGAAGAACTCGTTCACAACATCAACTGAAGTCCAGAACACTCTCAGTGAAGTAGGTGTATCTGTCTCTAAGTCAACAGTAAAGAGAAGACTCCATGACAGTAAATACAAAGGGTTCACATCTAGATGCAAACCATTCATCAATACCAAAAATAGACAGGCCAGAGTTAAATTTGCAGAAAAACACCTCAAGAAGCCAGCTCAGTTCTGGAAAAGTATTCTATGGACAGATGACACAAAGATCAACCTGTACCAGAATGATGGGAAGAAAAAAGTTTGGAGAAGAAAGGGACCGGCACATGATCCAAGGCACACCACATCCTCTGTAAAACATGGTGGAGGCAACGTGATGGCAAGGGCATGCATGGCTTTCAATGGCACTGGGTCACTTGTGTTTATTGATGACATAAGAGCAGACAAGAGTAGCCGGATGAATTCTGAAGTGTACCGGGATATACTTTCAGCCCAGATTCAGCCAAATGCTGCAAAGTTGATTGGACGGCGCTTCATAGTACAGATGGACAATGACCCCAAGCATACAGCCAAATCTACCCAGGAGTTCATGAGTGCCAAAAAGTGGAACATTCTGCAATGGCCAAGTCAATCTCCAGATCTAAACCCAATTGAGCATGCATTTCACTTGCTCAAATCCAGACTTAAGATGGAAAGACCCACAAACAAGCAAGACCTGAAGGCTGCGGCTGTAAAGGCCTGGCAAAGCATCAAGAAGGAGGAAACCCAGCGTTTGGTGTTGTCCATGGGTTCCAGACTTAAGGCAGTGATTGCCTCCAAAGGATTTGCAACAAAATATTGAAAATAAAAATATTTTGTTTGGGTTATGTTTATTTGTCCAATTACTTTTGACCTCCTAAAATGTGGAGTGTTTGTAAAGAAATGTGTACAATTCCTACATTTTCTATCAGATATTTTTGTTCAACCCTTCAAATTAAACGTTACAATCTGCACTTGAATTCTGTTGTAGAGGTTTCATTTCAAATCCAATGTGGTGGCATGCAGAGCCCAACTCGCGAAAATTGTGTCACTGTCCAAATATTTCTGGCCCTAACTGTATAATATCCTCCTCCCACCCTCATCCCCACTACTTACTCTTTCGGACATACCAACACGTACAATTAAAACAGCAGCAAAAAGTGAAAGCAACAGACAACAAGGGCTCGGTATGCCTGTAGACCAAATAATGGCAGATGGAGTGCTTCTTCCATTGTCAGACATTAATAAACTAACAGGCCTTTCGAACCTTAATTTTATACAATACTCAACTCTTAAAAAGTCATTGAGACAACTACATTATAACGCAGATTCTACTCGAAACCTTACACCCTTTGAAACTATTCGCTAAAACAACAAGACCCTTAAAAATACTTTTCACAATATATCAAACTCTTCTATCTGAGAATCTTTGCTTAACCCCTTCCCGACCTTTGACGCCACGTAGGCGTCATGAAAGTCGGTGCCAATCTGACTCATGACGTCTATGTGGCGTCATGGAAAGATCGCGTCCCTGCAGATCGGGTGAAAGGGTTAACTCCAATTTCACCCGATCTGCAGGGACAGGGGGAGTGGTAGTACAGCCCAGGAGGGGTGGCTTCACCCCCCTGTGGCTACGATCGCTCTGATTGGCTGTTGAAAGTGAAACTGCCAATCAGAGTGATTTGTAATATTTCACCTATTAAAACTGGTGAAATATTACAATCCAGCCATGGCCGATGCTGCAATATCATCGGCCATGGCTGGAAACACTGATGTGCCCCCACCCCACCGATCGCCCCCCCAAGCCACTGATCTGTCCTGTACACAGTGCTCCACTCCCCTCCGTCCTCCTGTCCACTCCCCCGTGCTCCAATCCCCCCATGCTCCGATCCAACCCCCCTGCACTCCGATCCACCCCCCCGTGCTCCGATCCACCCCCCATGCTCTGATCCACCCCCCATGCTCCGATCCACCCCCCGTGCTCCAATCTACCCACCTGTGCTCCGATCCACGCCCCCATGCTCCGATCCACCCCCCCGGCAGATTCGTTCCAATGTGCATTTTGATCACTGTGATAAAACAAAGTGATCAAAATAAAAAAAATAGTAAATGACCCCCCCTCCCCCTTCCCTTTGTCACCCCATAGATAGGGACAATAATTATTAGGATTAGGGGTGTGGGGGGTTAGTGTTGGAGGTAGAATTGAGGGGTTTCCACTGTTTAGGCACATCAGGGGTCTCCAAACGCAACATGGCGCCACCATTGATTCCAGCCAATCTTGTATTCAAAAAGTCAAATGGTGCTCACTCACTTCTGAGCCCCAACGTGCGCCCAAACAGTGGTTTACCCCCACATATCGGGTACCAGCATACTCAAGACAAACTGCGCAACAATTACTGGGGTCCAATTTCTCCTGTTACCCTTGTGAAAATAAAAAAATGCATGCCAAAACATCATTTTTGAGGAAAGAAAAATGATTTTTTATTTTCACGGCTCTGCGTTGTAAACGTCTGTGAAGCACTTGGGGGTTCAAAGTGCTCACCACATATCTAGATAAGTTCCTTGGGGGGTCTAGTATCTAAAATGGGGTCACTTGTGGGGGGTTTCTACTGTTTAGGCACACCAGGGGCTCTGTAAACGCAACGTGACACCCGCAGACCATTCCATCAAAGTCTGCATTTCAAAAGTCACTACTTCCCTTCTGAGCCCCGACGTGTGCCCAAACAGTGGTTTACCCCCAAAAATGGGGTATCAGCGTACTCAGGAGAAACTGGACAACAACTTTTGCAGTCCAATTTCTCCTGTAACCCTTGGGAAAATAAAAAATTCTGGGCTAAAAGATTATTTTTGAGGAAAGAAAACGTATTTATTATTTTCACGGCTCTGCGTTATAAACTTCTGAGAAGCACTTGGGGGTTCAACGTCCTCACCACACATCTAGATTAGTTCCTTTGGGGGTCTAGTTTCCAAAATGGGGTCATTTGTGGGGGATCTCCAATGTTTAGGCACACAGGGGCTCTCCAAACGTGACATTGTGTCCGCTAATGATTGGAGCTAATTTTTCATTTAAAAAGCCAAATGGCGTGCCTTCCCTTCCGAGCCCTGCCGTGCGCCCAAACAGTGGTTTACCCCAACATATGGGGTATCAGCGTACTCAGGATAAACTGGACAATAACATTTGGGGTCCAATTTCTTCTATTACCCTTGGCAAAAGAGGAAATTCCAGGCTAAAATATCATTTTTGAGGAAAGAAAAATTATTTTTTATTTTCATTGCTCTGCGTTATAAACTTCTGTGAAGCACCTGGGGGTTTAAAGTGCTCAAAATGCATCTAGATAAGTTCCTTGGGGGGTCTAGTTTCCAAAATGAGGTCACTTGTGGGGGAGCTCCAATATTTAGGCACACAGCTGCTCTCCAAACGCGACATGGTGTCCGCTAACAATTGGAGCTAATTTTCCATTCAAAAAGCCAAATGGCACGCCTTCCCTTCCGAGCCCTGTCGTGTGTCCAAACAGTGGTTTACCCCCACATATGAGGTATCGGCGTACTCGGGAGAAATTGCCCAACAAATTTTAGGATCCATTTGATCCTATTGCCCATGTGAAAATGAAAAAATTGAGGCAAAATATTTTTTTTTTGTGAAAAAAAGTACTTTTTCATTTTTACAGATCAATTTGTGAAGCACCTGAGGGTTTAAAGTGTTCACTAGGCATCTAGATAAGTTCCTTGGGGGGTCTAGTTTCCAAAATGGGGTCACTTGTGGGGGAGCTCCAATGTTTAGGCACACAGGGGCTCTCCAAACGTGACATGGTGTCCCCTAACGATGGAGATAATTTTTCATTCAAAAAGTCAAATGGCGCTCCTTCCTTTCTGAGCCTTACCATGTGCCCAAACAGTGATTTAACCCCACATGTGAGGTATCGGTGTACTCAGGAGAAATCGCCCAACAAATTTTAGGATCCATTTTATCCCGTTGCTCATGTGAAAATGAAAGAATTGAGGCTAAAATAATTTTTTTGTGAAAAAAAAGTACTTTTTCATTTTTACGGATCCATTTGTGAAGCACCTGGGGGTTTAAAGTGCTCACTATGCATCTAGATAAGTTCCTTGGGGCATCTAGTTTCCAAAACGGGGTCATTTGTGGGGAAGCTCCAATTTTTAGGCACACGGGGGCTCTCCAAACGTGACATGGTGTCCGCTAAAGAGTGGAGCCAATTTTTCATTCAAAAAGTCAAATGGCGCTCCTTCCCTTCCAAGCCCTGCCGTGCAACCAGACAGTGGTTTACCCCCACATATGAGGTATCAGCGTACTCAGGACAAATTGGACAACAACTTTCGTGGTTCAGTTTCTCTTTTTACCATTGGGAAAATAAAAAAATTGTTGCTAAAAGATCATTTTTGTGACTAAAAAGTTAAATGTTCATTTTTTCCTTCCATGTTGCTTCTGCTGCTGTGAAGCACCTGAAGGGTTAATAAACTTCTTGGATGTGGTGTTGTGCACCTTGAGGGGTGAAGTTTTTAGAATGGTGTCACTTTTGGGTATTTTCAGCCATATTGACCCCTCAAACTGACTTCAAATGTGAGGTGGTCCCTAAAAAAATGGTTTTGTAAATTTCGTTGTAAAAATGAGAAATCGCTGGTCAAATTTTAACCCTTATAACTTCCTAGCAAAAAAAATTTTGTTTCCAAAATTGTGCTAAAGTAAAGTATACATGTGGGAAATGTTATTTATTAACTATTTTGTGTCACATAACTCTCTGGTTTAACAGAATAAAAATTCAAAATTAAATTTTCAAAATTTTCGCCAAATTTCCCTTTTTAATCACAAATAAACTCAGAATTTATTGACCTAAATTTACCACTAACATGAAGCCCAATATGTCACGAAAAAACAGTCTCAGAACCGCTAGGATCCGTTGAAGCGTTTCTGAGTTATTACCTTATAAAGGGACACCGGTCAGAATTGCAAAAAACGGCCAGGTCATTAAGGTCAAAATAGGCTGGGTCATGAAGGGGTTTAAAAGAGCTTACATATCCAAATGGGAGAAAGATCTGGGCTACCAGTTTTCTAAGGCACAAGTGCTACATATTTATAAACACTCGCACGGTCCTACAAGCTGCGTGAAAAATCAGGAAAACTCCTATAAAATAGTCTCTAGGTGGTATATATCTCCAACGCAAATTCGGACCTGGAAAGTAAATACCCCAATCACGTGTTGAAGATGTGAAAAAGGAACTGGAGATTACATACACTTATGGTGGTCATGCCTGATCATGAAACCTTTCTGGATATTGGTAGAATCGATCATCCATGAGATCACGGGGAAAAAACTGAGACTTACACCCGAGATTGCGCTACTTAACTTCCCTATAGGGCCCAATCACCCTTGTAACTCTTACTTTTGCCTACAACATTATAGCGTCAGCTAAACTTTTAATCCCAACATATTGGAAGTCAACAAACTTACCCACCAATTCTCAATTATTATCGAAAATAGATCAACTCTATCGAATGGCTGAATTAATTGCCTCAGTAAATCATACGAAATCCACATTTGGAGAGATATGGTGCCCATGGATTCTTTATAGGTCTAAATGTCATCTTGAAACCGAAGATTGACCTTAATGCTGTCTAAAGTCAATATATGGTGCTTACCCCCCCACCCCCCTTTATCCTCTAATTTACCCTCCTCTGATCTCCTGCTTAATCTCTTCCTTTCACTTCATTACTATTAACTTTCTTCTTGTTTTTTTTTTCTCTAGCTAATAGTAATTAAAGGACAAATTACAATGAGGACCAGCTCCCTCTTTTCTCTCTTTGTTTAATGGCGTAACCAATAACTGATTTCTTATACTTGGCATTTAAATGTCATTTGCAAAAAATACAGAGCACCAAATATGACAATTTATACCAATGATCAAGATCCTCTGTATTTGATTTAAGCTCTTTTACCAGTCTGAATGTTAATGCCCACTACTGGTTACTGCTCGAAATTACTTGTTGTTTCCTGTTATTATCTGTTTAAATTTAATAAAAAGAACATTGAAAAGAAAAAGATTTTGGCTTCATCTGACCAGAGCACCTTCTTCCACATGTTTGGTGTGTCTCCCAGGTGGCTTTTTGCAAACTTTAAACAACACTTTTTATGGATATCTTTGAGAAATGGCTTTCTTCTTGCCACTCTTCCATAAAGGCCAGATTTGTGCAGTGTACGACTGATTGTTGACCTATGAACAGACTGTCCCATCTCAGCTGCAGATCTCTGAAGTTCATCCAGAGTGATCATGGGACTCTTTGCTGCATCTCTGATCAGTCGTCTACTTGATTGAGATGAAAGTTTAGAGGGACAGTCGGGTCTTGGTAGATATGCATGGGTATGATACTCCTTCCATTTCAATATAGTAACATAGTAACATAGTTAGTAAGGCCGAAAAAAGACATTTGTCCATCCAGTTCAGCCTATATTCCATCATAATAAATCCCCAGATCTACGTCCTTCTACAGAACCTAATAATTGTATGATACAATATTGTTCTGCTCCAGGAAGACATCCAGGCCTCTCTTGAACCCCTCAACTGAGTTCGCCATCACCACCTCCTCAGGCAAGCAATTCCAGATTCTCACTGCCCTAACAGTAAAGAATCCTCTTCTATGTTGGTTGAAAAACCTTCTCTCCTCCAGGCGCAAAGAATGCCCCCTTGTGCCCGTCACCTTCATTGGTATAAACAGATCCTCAGCAAGATATTTGTATTGTCCCCTTATATACTTATACATGGTTATTAGATCGCCCCTCTGTCGCCTTTTTTCTAGACTAAATAATCCTAATTTCGCTAATCTATCTGGGTTTTGTAGATCTCCCATCCCCTTTATTAATTTTGTTGCCCTCCTTTGTACTCTCTCTAGTTCCATTATATCCTTCCTGAGCACCGGTGCCCAAAACTAATCAAGACTAATCTTGAACAATACAAGTCTGTTATGAAAGGCAATTCAGAATCACAATGGACATGGAGGTCAGAGCACATACAGTGAACTGACAATAACTCAAAATAATAGAACGAGCTCTGAGACGTGGGAACTCTGCAGACCGCAATCCCTAAGCCTATCAAACCACACTAAAGGTAGCCGTGGAGCGCTCCTGACCAGAACCTAGGCACCTCGTCACAGCCTGAGAAACTAGCTAATCCTGAAGATAGAAAAATAAGCCTACCTTGCCTCAGAGAAATTCCCCAAAGGAAAAGGCAGCCCCCCACATATAATGACTGTGAGTAAGATGAAAACACAAACATAGAGATGAAACAGATTTAGCAAAGTGAGGCCCGACTAGCTGAACAGAACGAGGATAGGGAAGATAACTTTGCGGTCAGCACAAAAACCTATAAAAAACCACGCAGAGGGGACAAAAAGACCCTCCGCACAGACTAACGGTACGGAGGTGGTCCCTCTGCGTCTCAGAGCTTCCAGCAGGCGAGAAAAACCAATAAAGCAAGCTGGACAGAAAAATAGCAACAAAATAACATAAGCAAAACTTAGCTTTGCAGAGCAGCAGGCCACAGGAATGATCCAGGGAAAAAACAAGTCCCACACCGAAACATTGACAGGAAGCATAGATCAAAGCATCAGGTGGAGTTAAGTAGAGAAGAAGCTAACGAGCTCACCAGATCACCTGAGGGAGGAAACTCAGAAGCTGCAGTACCACTTTCCTCCACAAACGGAAGATCCCAGAGAGAATCAGCCGAAGTACCACTTGTGACCACAGGAGTGAACTCTGCCACAGAATTCACAACAGTACCCCCCCCTTGAGGAGGGGTCACCGAACCCTCACCAGAGCCCCCAGGCCGACCAGGATGAGCCACATGAAAGGCACGAACAAGATCGGGAGCATGGACATCAGAGACAAAAACCCAGGAATTATCCTCCTGAGCATAACCCTTCCATTTAACCAGATACTGGAGTTTCCGTCTTGAAACACGAGAATCCAAAATCTTCTCCACAATATACTCCAATTCCCCCTCCACCAAAACCGGGGCAGGAGGCTCAACAGATGGAAACATAGGTGCCACGTATCTCCGCAACAATGACCTATGGAATACGTTATGTATGGAAAAAGAATCTGGAAGGGTCAGACGAAAAGACACAGGATTAAGAACCTCAGAAATCCTATACGGACCAATAAAACGAGGTTTAAACTTAGGAGAGGAAACCTTCATAGAAATATGACGAGAAGATAACCAAACCAGATCCCCAACACGAAGTCGGGGACCCACACGGCGTCTGCGATTAGCGAAAAGTTGAGCCTTCTCCTGGGACAAGGTCAAATTGTCCACTACCTGAGTCCAAATCTGCTGCAACCTGTCCACCACAGTATCCACACCAGGACAGTCCGAAGACTCAACCTGTCCAGAAGAGAAACGAGGATGGAACCCAGAATTGCAGAAAAACGGTGAAACCAAGGTAGCCGAGCTGGCCCGATTATTAAGGGCGAACTCAGCCAAAGGCAAAAAGGACACCCAGTCATCCTGATCAGCAGAAACAAAGCACCTCAGATATGTCTCCAAGGTCTGATTTGTTCGCTCGGTCTGGCCATTAGTCTGAGGATGGAAAGCCGAGGAAAAAGACAAGTCAATGCCCATCCTACCACAAAAGGCTCGCCAAAACCTCGAAACAAACTGGGAACCTCTGTCAGAAACAATATTCTCTGGAATGCCATGCAAACGAACCACATGCTGGAAGAACAAAGGCACCAAATCAGAGGAGGAAGACAATTTAGACAAGGGTACCAGATGGACCATCTTAGAAAAGCGATCACAGACCACCCAAATGACTGACATCTTTTGAGAAACGGGAAGGTCAGAAATAAAATCCATAGAGATATGTGTCCAAGGCCTCTTCGGGACCGGCAAGGGCAAAAGCAACCCACTGGCACGAGAACAGCAGGGCTTAGCCCGAGCACAAATCCCACAGGACTGCACAAAAGCACGCACATCCCGCGACAGAGAGGGCCACCAAGAGGATCTAGCCACTAACTCTCTGGTACCAAAGATTCCAGGATGACCAGCCAACACCGAACAATGAAGTTCAGAGATAACTCTATTCGTCCACCTATCAGGGACAAACAGTTTCTCCACTGGGCAACGATCTGGTTTATTAGCCTGAAATTTTTGCAGCACCCGCCGCAAATCAGGGGAGATGGCAGACACAATTACTCCTTCCTTGAGGATACCCGCCGGCTCAGATAAACCCGGAGAGTCGGGTACAAAACACCTAGACAGAGCATCCGCCTTCACATTTTTAGAGCCCGGAAGGTACGAAATCACAATGTCAAAACGGGCAAAAAACAACGACCAACGAGCTTGTCTAGGATTCAAGCGCTTGGCAGACTCGAGATAAGTCAAGTTCTTATGATCAGTCAATACCACCACGCGATGCTTAGCTCCTTCAAGCCAATGACGCCACTCCTCGAATGCCCACTTCATGGCCAGCATCTCTCGATTGCCCACATCATAATTACGCTCAGCAGGCGAAAACTTCCTGGAAAAGAAAGCGCATGGTTTCATCACTGAACAATCAGAACCTCTCTGCAACAAAACAGCCCCTGCTCCAATCTCAGAAGCATCAACCTCGACCTGGAACGGAAGAGAAACATCTGGTTGACACAACACAGGGGCAGAAGAAAAACGACGCTTCAACTCTTGAAAAGCTTCCACAGCAGCAGAAGACCAATTGACCACATCAGTAGAGTTGAGCGACCTTGACCTTTTTAGAGTCGAGCCGGGTTTCGCGAAACCCGACTATCTCAAAAGTCGGGTCGAGTGAAATCGGCCGATTATGACGTAAAGTCGGGATCGACCGAAACACGAAACCCAATGCAAGTCAATGGGGCAGCATAGTCGGCAGTGAGTGGGGGCCAGGAAAACACCTAGAGTGCCCATTTTAATGTCAAAACCATCCATTCTTCTTAATGAAGCTTGTCAAGCGTAATTTACCTTATAATAATTGGAAGGCATTTGAAATTGGGGGTCATTTGGCTAAAGTTGTGGTGGGTAGGGCTGGTTCAAGTAATTAGTGGGCCCAGGAAATCTGGACCACGTCACGGCAGTGGAGCAGGGAGAGGTAAGTATTTCAACTTTGCAAGTGCTGTGAACCTGAGCAAGCAGGGGGGGCCCACTCGTTGGCATTGGCACTGGCACAGGGCCCCTCAAAGTACAGCGGTGTGTTTGCACGGCGGGGGCGCCTCCCACCGGCAGCAACACTTTTGCGTACTATGAGAGGCCCTGTGCCAGTGACGTCGCCAACTAGTATTCCTCCCCCCCACCTGATGAAGGAACCTGCACTTTCATCTGCACCTTCCTCTTTGTCCCCGTGTAAGGTGGTATGGTATGCGGGAAGAGCAACCTGACTTTCAGCAGGGTCACAATGTTGTTGTGTAGCGTGCACAGGGAATGTTGCGTTATGGGTCAATGTACCAGCAGACTCATCTATCACTGGCTGGGCAATGGGCAGGATGAGGAGGAAACACAGATATAGGCCCAAAGAATAAAGTTGGCTAAATGCAGTTCAAAATTGGTAACACAGGAATAACCAGGGGTATTGCAGTGTAGGACAACTAGAATGAGAGGCTGACACAGAGAGTAGGCCCAAATCAGTAAGTAGTCGAAATGCAGTTCAAAATTGGCAACCGTAGTAAACAGGCGGCACAGCTTTGTTCAGTGGAGGAGAACAGCAAGGAGTGGCAGACACCGATAGTAGGCCCCAACCCAACTAGTAGGCAAAATGCAGTCTAACATTAACAACTACTTAACGAGCGCCTGAAAACAGAATTTCAGGACAGGAAACCAGGAGAACAGCAAGGAGTGGCAGACACCGATAGTAGGCCCCAAACCAACTAGTACGCCAAATGCAGTTGTTCCGTTTAACCACAATTTAATGAGAGCCTGAAGATAGAAGTTCAGGAAAGGCAACCTGGAGAACACCTTGGAGTGGAACACACCATCTCTCTACACCCCATACCCAATTTGTAGGCCTAATGCAGCGTAGTTTCCAACAACTACTAAACGAGAGCCGGAAGATCGAAGCTCAGGAAAGGCAACCTGGGGAACACCTTGGAGTGGAACACACCATCTCTCTACACCCCATACCCAATTTGTAGGCCCAATGCAGCGTAGTTTCCAACAACTACTAAACGAGAGCCGGAAGATCGAAGCTCAGGAAAGGCAACCTGGGGAACACCTTGGAGTGTAACAAACCCTCTCTCTACACCACGGAAGGGCTGATTCTTAGGAAGGAAGCAGGGCGCGTCCGAGGGTGATTATATTCTTATTAGGTATATACTCACCCTCGGACGCGCCCTGCTTCTTTATTTGTAATGAATGTTTATTTGCAATGTGGTTTTGACTTACTCTATTTTTTTGGTAAATAATGATTTTATTATTTTCATTGTTTTGCATCTTCTTGGCAATAATATAAAGAAGACGCGACAGGACAACACTCGGTGGATGCCATATCTGTGTTTAAAATTGAAAAAACCTTTCAGTTAACTACTTGCAGGAGAAAGTTATTATAGCTGGTGGACATTTTTAGTACTGTACCAGATTTTTGTTGTATGTGTTTGTTTTTAATGTTAAAATGTCTGCATTTGATATCTCTCCAGTATTTTCTTTTTTATAAGCAAAATACTTATTTTTATATTTTCTGATGTTGGTTCCAGGGGTACACGGGCAGCAGTGGTGTGGTCAGTGGAGGCCTAGTGGAAGGAGTGACCGCAGACAGGCATCGAAGGACTAAAATAATAACACATGGCTGTAGGCAATTTTAAATTGGTTCCAGGGGTACACGGGCAGCAGTGGTGTGGTCAGTGGAGGCCTAGTGGAAGGAGTGACCACAGACAGGCATCGAAGGCCTAAAATAATAACACATGGCTGTAGGCAATTTTAAATTGGTTCCAGGGGTACACGGGCAGCAGTGCCCTGGTCAGTGTAGTAGTAGTTGAAAGAATGGACCGCAGACAGGCATCGAAGGCCTAAAATAAAAAAATTGGGCTGGCTGTAGGCAATTTTAAATTGGTTCCAGGGGTACACGGGCAGCAGTGGTGTGGTCAGTGGAGGCCTAGTGGAAGGAGTGACCGCAGACAGGCATCGAAGGCCTAAAATAATAACACATGGCTGTAGGCAATTTTAAATTGGTTCCAGGGGTACACGGGCAGCAGTGGTGTGGTCAGTGGAGGCCTAGTGGAAGGAGTGACCGCAGACACGCATCGAAGGCCTAAAATAATAACACATGGCTGTAGGCAATTTTAAATTGGTTCCAGGGGTACACGGGCAGCAGTGGTGTGGTCAGTGGAGGCCTAGTTGAAGGAGTGACCGCAGACAGGCATCGAAGGCCTAAAATAATAACACATGGCTGTAGGCAATTTTAAATTGGTTCCAGGGGTACACGGGCAGCAGTGCCCTGGTCATTGTAGTAGTAGTTGAAAGAATGGACCGCAGACAGGCATCGAAGGCCTAAAATAAAAAAATTGGGCTGGCTGTAGGCAATTTTAAATTGGTTCCAGGGGTACACGGGCAGCAGTGGTGTGGTCAGTGGAGGCCTAGTGGAAGGAGTGACCACAGACAGGCATCGAAGGCCTAAAATAATAACACATGGCTGTAGGCAATTTTAAATTGGTTCCAGGGGTACACGGGCAGCAGTGCCCTGGTCAGTGTAGTAGTAGTTGAAAGAATGGACCGCAGACAGGCATCGAAGGCCTAAAATAAAAAAATTGGGCTGGCTGTAGGCAATTTTAAATTGGTTCCAGGGGTACACGGGCAGCAGTGGTGTGGTCAGTGGAGGCCTAGTGGAAGGAGTGACCGCAGACAGGCATCGAAGGCCTAAAATAATAACACATGGCTGTAGGCAATTTTAAATTGGTTCCAGGGGTACACGGGCAGCAGTGCCCTGGTCAGTGTAGTAGTAGTTGAAAGAATGGACCGCAGACAGGCATCGAAGGCCTAAAATAATAACACATGGCTGTAGGCAATTTTAAATTGGTTCCAGGGGTACACGGGCAGCAGTGGTGTGGTCAGTGGAGGCCTAGTGGAAGGAGTGACCGCAGACAGGCATCGAAGGCCTAAAATAATAACACATGGCTGTAGGCAATTTTAAATTGGTTCTAGGGGTACACGGGCAGCAGTGCCCTGGTCAGTGTAGTAGTAGTTGAAAGAATGGACCGCAGACAGGCATCGAAGGCCTAAAATAATAACACATGGCTGTAGGCAAGTTTAAATTGGTTCCAGGGGTACACGGGCAGCAGTGCCCTGGTCAGTGTAGTAGTAGTTGAAAGAATGGACCGCAGACAGGCATCGAAGGCCTAAAATAATAACACATGGCTGTAGGCAATTTTAAATTGGTTCCAGGGGTACACGGGCAGCAGTGGTGTGGTCAGTGGAGGCCTAGTGGAAGGAGTGACCGCAGACAGGCATCGAAGGCCTAAAATAATAACACATGGCTGTAGGCAATTTTAAATTGGTTCCAGGGGTACACGGGCAGCAGTGGTGTGGTCAGTGGAGGCCTAGTGGAAGGAGTGACCACAGACAGGCATCGAAGGCCTAAAATAATAACACATGGCTGTAGGCAATTTTAAATTGGTTCCAGGGGTACACGGGCAGCAGTGCCCTGGTCAGTGTAGTAGTAGTTGAAAGAATGGACCGCAGACAGGCATCGAAGGCCTAAAATAAAAAAATTGGGCTGGCTGTAGGCAATTTTAAATTGGTTCCAGGGGTACACGGGCAGCAGTGGTGTGGTCAGTGGAGGCCTAGTGGAAGGAGTGACCGCAGACAGGCATCGAAGGCCTAAAATAATAACACATGGCTGTAGGCAATTTTAAATTGGTTCCAGGGGTACACGGGCAGCAGTGCCCTGGTCAGTGTAGTAGTAGTTGAAAGAATGGACCGCAGACAGGCATCGAAGGCCTAAAAAAAAAAAAATTGGGCTGGCTGTAGGCAATTTAAAAAATTGGTTCCAGGGGTACACGGGCAGCAGTGGTGTGGTCAGTGGAGGCCTAGTGGAAGGAGTGACCACAGACAGGCATCGAAGGCCTAAAATAATAACACATGGCTGTAGGCAATTTTAAATTGGTTCCAGGGGTACACGGGCAGCAGTGGTGTGGTCAGTGGAGGCCTAGTGGAAGGAGTGACCGCAGACACGCATCGAAGGCCTAAAATAATAACACATGGCTGTAGGCAATTTTAAATTGGTTCCAGGGGTACACGGGCAGCAGTGGTGTGGTCAGTGGAGGCCTAGTGGAAGGAGTGACCGCAGACAGGCATCGAAGGCCTAAAATAATAACACATGGCTGTAGGCAATTTTAAATTGGTTCCAGGGGTACACGGGCAGCAGTGCCCTGGTCAGTGTAGTAGTAGTTGAAAGAATGGACCGCAGACAGGCATCGAAGGCCTAAAATAAAAAAATTGGGCTGGCTGTAGGCAATTTTAAATTGGTTCCAGGGGTACACAGGCAGCAGTGGTGTGGTCAGTGGAGGCCTAGTGGAAGGAGTGACCGCAGACAGGCATCGAAGGCCTAAAATAATAACACATGGCTGTAGGCAATTTTAAATTGGTTCCAGGGGTACACGGGCAGCAGTGCCCTGGTCAGTGTAGTAGTAGTTGAAAGAATGGACCGCAGACAGGCATCGAAGGCCTAAAATAATAACACATGGCTGTAGGCAATTTTAAATTGGTTCCAGGGGTACACGGGCAGCAGTGGTGTGGTCAGTGGAGGCCTAGTGGAAGGAGTGACCACAGACAGGCATCGAAGGCCTAACATAACAAAAATGTCAATACAATGGTATTGTCAGTGGCAGGCATTGAAGGATGTCAGCGCATAGACTAAACATTGGTGGAGCTGTGAGATAATTTTGCAAGTGGTAGAGCACTGTTTGAGCTGGGGTGGGGGGAAACTGTCTTGTGGCCGGCGGTACAGGCCCAGGGCCCCTCATATTACAACGGTGTGTCTGACGTTGGGTGCGCACCACCACCGCCAGAGACACTTTATTGTACTAGGAGGGACCCAGTGGCAGTGCCGTCGACCAAAAGCGGGCTCACCCACCTCTTCAGACAAACTGCACTCTCATGGGTGCTGTCACCAAGTGTCGATACCACGGCCCCGTGTGGGGAGTTTGGCCATTTAGTGAGGTGTAAACATGTCGTATGCTGGACAATCAGGTGCAGAAAATTACGAGATTGGAAAAGGCATTCAGAATAGTCCACAGGCAAGACCTTTTCATAGGAAAGCTAGGTGTCAGCCGGGCAAGGTGGGGCAAAAGATTTCGAAATCCAGTTGTGGTTCATTTTAATGAAGGTTAGATCATCTACATTTTGGGTAGCCAGACGAGTCCTTTTTTCTGTTAGTATTGAACCTGCAGCACTGAATACTCTTTCTGATAGGACACTAGCTGCCGGGCAAGCAAGCTCCTGCAATGCATATTCTGCCAATTCTGGCCAGGTGTCTAATTTTGATGCCCAGTAATCAAATGGGAATGACGGTTGAGGGAGAACATCGATAAGGGATGAAAAATAGTTTGTAACCATACTGGACAAATGTTGTCTCCTGTCACTTTGAATTGATGCTGCAGTACCTGTCCTGTCTGCGGTCATAGCAAAATCACTCCACAACCTGGTCAGAAAACCCCTCTGGCCAACGCCACTTCTGATTTCTGCCCCTCTAACTCCTCTGGTCTGCTGGCCCCTGCAGCTCGTGTGAGAACGATCACGGGCGCTGTGTGCAGGGAATGCCAGATGCAAACGGTCAACAAGAGTTGATTGTTTGGTTGCTAATATTAGTTCCAAGTTCTCATGTGGCATTATATTTTGCAATTTGCCTTTATAGCGAGGATCAAGGAGGCAGGCCAACCAGTAATCGTCATCATTCATCATTTTAGTTATGCGTGTGTCCCTTTTGAGGATACGTAAGGCATAATCCGCCATGTGGGCCAAAGTTCCAGTTCTCAAATCTGCGGTTGTGCTTGGTTGAGGGGCAGTTTCAGGCAAATCAACGTCACTTGTGTCCCTCAAAAAACCAGAACCCGGCCTTGCCGCGCCACCAATTTCCAGTGGCCCCGGAAAAGCTTCCTCATTAAAAATATAATCATCCCCATCATCCTCCTCGTCCTCCTCCTCCTCTTCGCCCGCTACCTCGTCCTGTACACTGCCCTGGCCAGACAATGGCTGACTGTCATCAAGGCTTTCCTCTTCCTCAGCTGCAGACGCCTGATCCTTTATGTGCGTCAAACTTTGCATCAGCAGACGCATTAGGGGGATGCTCATGCTTATTATGGCGTTGTCTGCACTAACCAGCCGTGTGCATTCCTCAAAACACTGAAGGACTTGACACATGTCTTGAATCTTCGACCACTGCACACCTGACAACTCCATGTCTGCCATCCTACTGCCTGCCCGTGTATGTGTATCCTCCCACAAAAACATAACAGCCCGCCTCTGTTCACACAGTCTCTGAAGCATGTGCAGTGTTGAGTTCCACCTTGTTGCAACGTCTATGATTAGGCGATGCTGGGGAAGGTTCAAAGAACGCTGATAGGTCTGCATACGGCTGGAGTGTACGGGCGAACGGCGGATATGTGAGCAAAGTCCACGCACTTTGAGGAGCAGGTCGGATAACCCCGGATAACTTTTCAGGAAGCACTGCACCACCAGGTTTAAGGTGTGAGCCAGGCAAGGAATGTGTTTCAGTTGGGAAAGGGAGATGGCAGCCATGAAATTCCTTCCGTTATCACTCACTACCTTGCCTGCCTCAAGATCTACAGTGCCCAGCCACGACTGCGTTTCTTTCTGCAAGAACTCGGACAGAACTTCCGCGGTGTGTCTCTTGTCGCCCAAACACTTCATAGCCAATACAGCCTGCTGACGTTTGCCAGTAGCTGCCCCATAATGGGAGACCTGGTGTGCAACAGTGGCAGCTGCGGATGGAGTGGTTGTGCGACTGCGGTCTGTGGACGAGCTCTCGCTTCTGCAGGAGGACGAAGAGGAGGAGGAGGGGGTGCGAACGGCTACAGCCAATTGTTTCCTATGCCGTGGGCTAGGCAGAACTGTCCCAAACTTGCTGTCCCCTGTGGACCCTGCATCCACCACATTTACCCAGTGTGCAGTGATGGACACGTAACGTCCCTGGCCATGCCTACTGGTCCATGCATCTGTTGTCAGGTGCACCTTTGTGCTCACAGATTGCCTGAGTGCATGGACGATGCGCTCTTTAACATGCTGGTGGAGGGCTGGGATGGCTTTTCTGGAAAAAAGTGTCGACTGGGTAGCTCGTAGCGTGGTACAGCGTAGTCCATCAGGGCTTTGAAAGCTTCGCTTTCAACTAACCGGTAGGGCATCATCTCTAACGAGATTAGTCTAGCTATGTGTGCGTTCAAACCCTGTGTACGCGGATGCGAGGCTAAGTACTTCCTTTTTCTAACCATAGTCTCATGTAGGGTGAGCTGGACTGGAGAGCTGGAGATCGTGGAACTAGCGGGGGTGCCGGTGGACATGGCAGACTGAGAGACGGTGGGAGATGGTATTGTTGCCACCGGTGCCCTAGATGCAGTGTTTCCTACTACGAAACTGGTGATTCCCTGACCCTGACGGCTTTGGCCTGGCAAAGAAACCTGCACAGATACTGCAGGTGGTGCGGAAAATGGTGGCCCTACACTGCCGGAAGGGATGTTGCGTTGCTGACTAGCTTCATTGGCCGAGGGTGCTACAACCTTAAGGGACGTTTGGTAGTTAGTCCAGGCTTGCAAATGCATGGTGGTTAAATGTCTATGCATGCAACTTGTATTGAGACTTTTCAGATTCTGTCCTCTGCTTAAGGTAGTTGAACATTTTTGACAGATGACTTTGCGCTGATCAATTGGATGTTGTTTAAAAAAATGCCAGACTGCACTCTTTCTAGCATCGGATACCTTTTCAGGCATTGCAGACTAAGCTTTAACCGGATGGCCACGCTGTCCTCCAACAGGTTTTAGCTTTGCCACGCGTTTTGGGCAAGATACGGGCCCGGCAGATGGAACCTGTTGCGATGTTGATGCCTGCTGCGGCCCCTCCTCCTCCGCTTCAGAACTGCTGCCGCCTGCACCCTGTTCCCCCAATGGCTGCCAATCGGGGTCAAGAACTGGGTCATCTATTACCTCTTCTTGTAGCTCGTGTGCAACTTCGTCTGTGTCACCGTGTCGGTCGGTGGTATAGCGTTCGTGATGGGGCAACATAGTCTCATCAGGGTCTGATTCTTGATCAGCACCCTGCGAGGGCAATGTTGTGGTCTGAGTCAAAGGACCAGCATAGTAGTCTGGCTGTGGCTGTGCATCAGTGCACTCCATGTCAGATTCAACTTGTAATGGGCATGGACTGTTAACTGCTTCACTTTCTAAGCCAGGGACGGTATGTGTAAAGAGCTCCATGGAGTAACCCGTTGTGTCGCCTGCTGCATTCTTCTCTGTTGTTGTTTTTGCTGAAGAGGACAAGGAAGCGACTTGTCCCTGACCGTGAACATCCACTAACGACGCGCTGCTTTGACATTTACCAGTTTCACAAGAGGAGGCAAAAGAGCTAGAGGCTGAGTCAACAAGATAAGCCAAAACTTGCTCTTGCTGCTCCGGCTTTAAAAGCGGTTTTCCTACTCCCAGAAAAGGGAGCGTTCGAGGCCTTGTGTAGCCAGACGACGAACCTGGCTCCACAGCTCCAGACTTAGGTGCAATATTTTTTTTCCCACGACCAGCTGATGCTCCACCACTACCACTACCCTCATTACCAGCTGACAATGAACGCCCCCGGCCACGACCTCTTCCACCATACTTCCTCATTGTTTTAAAAACGTAAACAAACTAACGGTATTTGTTGCTGTCACACAAATTACACGGTGAGCTATAACTTCAGTATGATTTAGCTACCCCTTTACAGGTGAGTGAGACCACAACGAAAATCAGGCACAATGTTACACACTCTGTTGTTGGTGGCAACAAATGAGAGAGATGCCACACACGCAGGACTGTCACTGAAGCACAAATGTAAATATTAATCTCCCACTGATTTGATTTTTTTTTTTTTTTCAGGGAGACTTTAGGAAAAAAAAAAATAGAATAAAATGATTTTTTCAGGAAGAATTTAGAAACCAAAGAAAATAAAATGATTTTTTTCAGGGAGAATTTAGAAAACAAATAAAACAAAAAAAGGCTTTCTATGGCCCACTGAGTGAGAGATGACGCACACAGGAGTCAGGAGTGGCACACAAGCCCAGAGGCCAATATTTATCTCCCACTGATTGATGTAGTGATTTTTTCAGGTAGATTTTGGAACCCAAATCAAGCTAAAAAAATAATAGGCTTTCTATGGCCCACAATTGGAGAGAGAGAGAGAAATGGCACACCCAAGAGTCAAGACTGGCACACAAGCAGAAAGGGCAATATTAATCTCCCACTGATTTGTTTGTTTTTTTTTTGTTTTTTTCAGGGAGACTTTAGGAAAAAAAAAATAGAATAAAATGATTTTTTCAGGAAGAATTTAGAAACCAAATAAAATAAAATGATTTTTTCAGGGAGAATTTAGAAAACAAATAAAACAAAAAAAGGCTTTCTATGGCCCACTGAGTGAGAGATGACGCACACAGGAGTCAGGAGTGGCACACAAGCCCAGAGGCCAATATTTATCTCCCACTGATTGATGTAGTGATTTTTTCAGGTAGATTTTGGAACCCAAATCAAGCTAAAAAAATAATAGGCTTTCTATGGCCCACAATTGGAGAGAGAGAGAGATGGCACACCCAGGAGTCAAGACTGGCACACAAGCAGAAAGGGCAATATTAATCTCCCACTGATTTGTTTTGTTTTTTTTTGTTTTTTCAGGGAGACTTTAGGAAAAAAAAATAGAATAAAATGATTTTTTCAGGAAGAATTTAGAAATCAAATAAAATAAAATGATTTTTTCAGGGAGAATTTAGAAAACAAATAAAACAAAAAAAGGCTTTCTATGGCCCACTGAGTGAGAGATGACGCACACAGGAGTCAGGAGTGGCACACAAGCCCAGAGGCCAATATTTATCTCCCACTGATTGATGTAGTGATTTTTTCAGGTAGATTTTGGAACCCAAATCAAGCTAAAAAAATAATAGGCTTTCTATGGCCCACAATTGGAGAGAGAGAGAGATGGCACACCCAGGAGTCAAGACTGGCACACAAGCAGAAAGGGCAATATTAATCTCCCACTGATTTGTTTTGTTTTTTTTTGTTTTTTCAGGGAGACTTTAGGAAAAAAAAAATAGAATAAAATGATTTTTTCAGGAAGAATTTAGAAACCAAATAAAATAAAATGATTTTTTCAGGGAGAATTTAGAAAACAAATAAAACAAAAAAAGGCTTTCTATGGCCCACTGAGTGAGAGATGACGCACACAGGAGTCAGGAGTGGCACACAAGCCCAGAGGCCAATATTTATCTCCCACTTTTTTTTTTTTGTTCCAGGGAAAATTTATAAACCCAATAAAAAAAATAATAAATAGGCTTTCTATGGCCCACTATCTGAGAGACAGAGAGAGATGGCACGCTTAGGACTGGCACACAAGCCCAAAGGCCAATATTAATCTCCCTTTTTTTTTGTAAGGGAGAATTTATAAAACCAAAAAAAAAAAAATAAATAGGCTTTCTATGGCCCACTATTTGTGAGAGAGATGGCACGCTCAGGACTGGCACACAAGCCCAGAGGCCAATATTAATCTCCCACTTTTTTTTTTTTCCAGGGAAAATTTATAAACCCAATAAAAAAAATAAAAAATAAATAGGCTTTCTATGGCCCACTATCTGAGAGAGAGAGATGGCACGCTTAGGACTGGCACACAAGCCCAAAGGCCAATATTAATCTCCCACTGATTGATTTATTGATTTTTTCAGGTAGAATTTAGAACCCAAATAAAGCAAAAAAAAAAAAAAAATGGGCTTTCTATGGCCCACTGAGTGAGTGATGATGCACACAGGAGTCAGGAGTGGCACACAAGCCCTGAGGCCAATATTTTTCTCCCACTGATTGATGTAGTGATTTTTTCAGGTAGATTTTAGAACCAAAATCAAGCAAAAAAATAAATAGGCTTTCTATGGCCCACTGAGTGAGTGATGATGCACACAGGAGTCAAGAGTGGCACACAAGCCCTGAGGCCAATATTTTTCTCCCACTGATTGATGTAGTGATTTTTTCAGGTAGATTTTATAACCCAAATCAAGCAAAAAAATAAATAGGCTTTCTATGGCCCACTGAGTGAGAGATGACGCACACAGGAGTCAGGAGTGGCACACAAGCCCAGAGGCCAATATTTATCTCCCACTTTTTTTTTTTTGTTCCAGGGAAAATTTATAAACCCAATAAAAAAAATAATAAATAGGCTTTCTATGGCCCACTATCTGAGAGACAGAGAGAGATGGCACGCTTAGGACTGGCACACAAGCCCAAAGGCCAATATTAATCTCCCTTTTTTTTTTGTAAGGGAGAATTTATAAAACCAAAAAAAAAAAAATAAATAGGCTTTCTATGGCCCACTATTTGTGAGAGAGATGGCACGTTCAGGACTGGCACACAAGCCCAGAGGCCAATATTAATCTCCCACTTTTTTTTTTTTCCAGGGAAAATGTATAAACCCAATAAAAAAAATAAAAAATAAATAGGCTTTCTATGGCCCACTATCTGAGAGAGAGAGATGGCACGCTTAGGACTGGCACACAAGCCCAAAGGCCAATATTTATCTCCCACTGATTGATTTATTGATTTTTTCAGGTAGAATTTAGAACCCAAATAAAGCAAAAAAAAAAAAAAAATGGGCTTTCTATGGCCCACTGAGTGAGTGATGATGCACACAGGAGTCAGGAGTGGCACACAAGCCCTGAGGCCAATATTTTTCTCCCACTGATTGATGTAGTGATTTTTTCAGGTAGATTTTAGAACCAAAATCAAGCAAAAAAATAAATAGGTTTTCTATGGCCCACTGAGTGAGTGATGATGCACACAGGAGTCAAGAGTGGCACACAAGCCCTGAGGCCAATATTTTTCTCCCACTGATTGATGTAGTGATTTTTTCAGGTAGATTTTGGAACCCAAATCAAGCTAAAAAAATAATAGGCTTTCTATGGCCCACAATTGGAGAGAGAGAGAGATGGCACACCCAGGAGTCAAGACTGGCACACAAGCAGAAAGGGCAATATTAATCTCCCACTGATTTGTTTTGTTTTTTTTTGTTTTTTCAGGGAGACTTTAGGAAAAAAAAAATAGAATAAAATGATTTTTTCAGGAAGAATTTAGAAACCAAATAAAATAAAATGATTTTTTCAGGGAGAATTTAGAAAACAAATAAAACAAAAAAAGGCTTTCTATGGCCCACTGAGTGAGAGATGACGCACACAGGAGTCAGGAGTGGCACACAAGCCCAGAGGCCAATATTTATCTCCCACTTTTTTTTTTTTGTTCCAGGGAAAATTTATAAACCCAATAAAAAAAAATAATAAATAGGCTTTCTATGGCCCACTATCTGAGAGACAGAGAGAGATGGCACGCTTAGGACTGGCACACAAGCCCAAAGGCCAATATTAATCTCCCTTTTTTTTTGTAAGGGAGAATTTATAAAACCAAAAAAAAATAAATAAATAGGCTTTCTATGGCCCACTATTTGTGAGAGAGATGGCACGCTCAGGACTGGCACACAAGCCCAGAGGCCAATATTAATCTCCCACTTTTTTTTTTTTTCCAGGGAAAATTTATAAACCCAATAAAAAAAATAAAAAATAAATAGGCTTTCTATGGCCCACTATCTGAGAGAGAGAGATGGCACGCTTAGGACTGGCACACAAGCCCAAAGGCCAATATTAATCTCCCACTGATTGATTTATTGATTTTTTCAGGTAGAATTTAGAACCCAAATAAAGCAAAAAAAAAAAAAAAATGGGCTTTCTATGGCCCACTGAGTGAGTGATGATGCACACAGGAGTCAGGAGTGGCACACAAGCCCTGAGGCCAATATTTTTCTCCCACTGATTGATGTAGTGATTTTTTCAGGTAGATTTTAGAACCAAAATCAAGCAAAAAAATAAATAGGCTTTCTATGGCCCACTGAGTGAGTGATGATGCACACAGGAGTCAAGAGTGGCACATAAGCCCTGAGGCCAATATTTTTCTCCCACTGATTGATGTAGTGATTTTTTCAGGTAGATTTTATAACCCAAATCAAGCAAAAAAATAAATAGGCTTTCTATGGCCCACTGAGTGAGAGATGACGCACACAGGAGTCAGGAGTGGCACACAAGCCCAGAGGCCAATATTTATCTCCCACTTTTTTTTTTTTGTTCCAGGGAAAATTTATAAACCCAATAAAAAAAATAATAAATAGGCTTTCTATGGCCCACTATCTGAGAGACAGACAGAGATGGCACGCTTAGGACTGGCACACAAGCCCAAAGGCCAATATTAATCTCCCTTTTTTTTTTGTAAGGGAGAATTTATAAAACCAAAAAAAAAAAAAATAAATAGGCTTTCTATGGCCCACTATTTGTGAGAGAGATGGCACGTTCAGGACTGGCACACAAGCCCAGAGGCCAATATTAATCTCCCACTTTTTTTTTTTTTCCAGGGAAAATGTATAAACCCAATAAAAAAAATAAAAAATAAATAGGCTTTCTATGGCCCACTATCTGAGAGAGAGAGATGGCACGCTTAGGACTGGCACACAAGCCCAAAGGCCAATATTTATCTTCCACTGATTGATTTATTGATTTTTTCAGGTAGAATTTAGAACCCAAATAAAGCAAAAAAAAAAAAAAAATGGGCTTTCTATGGCCCACTGAGTGAGTGATGATGCACACAGGAGTCAGGAGTGGCACACAAGCCCTGAGGCCAATATTTTTCTCCCACTGATTGATGTAGTGATTTTTTCAGGTAGATTTTAGAACCAAAATCAAGCAAAAAAATAAATAGGTTTTCTATGGCCCACTGAGTGAGTGATGATGCACACAGGAGTCAAGAGTGGCACACAAGCCCTGAGGCCAATATTTTTCTCCCACTGATTGATGTAGTGATTTTTTCAGGTAGATTTTATAACCCAAATCAAGCAAAAAAATAAATAGGCTTTCTATGGCCCACTGAGTGAGAGATGACACAGACAGGTATGGCACTCTAGCAGAAATGTCAATCTTAATCTCCCACAAAAAAAAAAAAAAAAAAAAGCAGGGAGTGTCCTTCAATTACTATCTCCCTGCAGTAATCTCAGCCAGGTATGGCAGGCAGCAATAAGGAGTGGACTGATGCACAAATTAAATAAAAAGTGTGTACAAACCAAAAAGATAGCTGTGCAGAAAGGAAGGAACAAGAGGATTTGTGCTTTGAAAAAAGCAGTTGGTTTGCACAGCGGCGTACACACAGCAATGCAGCTATCAGGGAGCCTTCTAGGGCAGCCCAATGAGCTACAGCACTGAGGGGGAAAAAAAAAAAAATGTAGCTTCCACTGTCCCTGCACACCGAAGGTGGTGTTGGGCAGTGGAAATCGCTACAGCACAAGCGGTTTGGTGGTTAATGGACCCTGCCTAACGCTATCCCTGCTTCTGACGAAGCGGCAGCAACCTCTCCCTAAGCTCAGATCAGCAGCAGTAACATGGCGGTCGGCGGGAACTCCCCTTTATAGCCCCTGTGATGCCGCAGACAGCAAGCCAATCACTGCAATGCCCTTCTCTAAGATGGTGGGGACCAGGACCTATGTCATCACGCTGCCCACACTCTGCGTTTACCTTCATTGGCTGAGAAATGGTGCTTTTCGCGTCATTGAAACGCGACTTTGGCGCGAAAGTTGCGTACCGCATGGCCGACCCCGCACAGGGGTCGGATCGGGTTTCATGAAACCCGACTTTGCCAAAAGTCGGCGACTTTTGAAAATGAACGACCCTTTTCGCTCAACCCTACACATCAGCACCCTTCTTGGTCAAATCGGTCAATGGTTTAGCAATACTAGAAAAATTGCAGATGAAGCGACGATAAAAATTAGCAAAGCCCAGGAACTTTTGCAGACTTTTCAGAGATGTCGGCTGAGTCCAATCATGGATGGCTTGGACCTTAACAGGATCCATCTCGATAGTAGAAGGGGAAAAGATGAACCCCAAAAATGAAACCTTCTGCACACCAAAGAGACACTTTGATCCCTTCACAAACAAAGAATTAGCACGCAGGACCTGAAAAACCGTTCTGACCTGCTTCACATGAGACTCCCAATCATCCGAGAAGATCAAAATGTCATCCAAGTACACAATCAGGAATTTATCCAGGTGCTCTCGGAAGATGTCATGCATAAAGGACTGAAACACTGATGGAGCATTGGCAAGTCCGAACGGCATCACGAGATACTCAAAATGACCCTCGGGCGTATTAAATGCAGTTTTCCATTCATCACCTTGCTTAATTCGCACCAAATTATACGCACCACGAAGATCTATCTTTGTGAAGCAACTAGCCCCCTTAATCCGAGCAAACAGATCAGATAACAATGGCAAGGGGTACTGAAATTTAACCGTGATCTTATTAAGAAGGCGGTAATCTATACAAGGTCTCAGCGAACCATCCTTCTTGGCTACAAAAAAGAACCCTGCTCCTAATGGCGACGATGACGGGCGAATATGCCCCTTCTCCAGGGATTCCTTCACATAACTGCGCATAGCGGTGTGCTCAGGCACGGACAAATTAAACAATCGACCTTTTGGGAATTTACTACCAGGAATCAAATTGATAGCACAATCACAATCCCTATGCGGAGGTAGGGTATTGGACTTGGGCTCATCAAATACATCCCGGTAATCAGACAAGAACTCTGGGACCTCAGAAGGAGTGGATGACGAAATTGACAGAAATGGAACATCACCATGTACCCCCTGACAACCCCAGCTGGACACCGACATGGATTTCCAATCTAATACTGGATTATGGGCTTGTAGCCATGGCAACCCCAACACGACCACATCATGCAGATTATGCAACACCAGAAAGCGAATAACCTCCTGATGTGCAGGAGCCATGCACATGGTCAGCTGGGTCCAGTATTGAGGCTTATTCTTGGCCAAAGGCGTAGCATCAATTCCTCTCAATGGAATAGGACACTGCAAGGGCTCCAAGAAAAACCCACAACGCTTAGCATATTCCAAGTCCATCAAATTCAGGGCAGCGCCTGAATCCACAAATGCCATGACAGAATATGATGACAAAGAGCAGATCAAGGTAACGGACAGAAGAAATTTTGACTGTACAGTACCAATGGTGGCAGACCTAGCGAACCGCTTAGTGCGCTTAGGACAATCAGAGATAGCATGAGTGGAATCACCACAGTAGAAACACAGACCATTCAGACGTCTATGTTCTTGCCGTTCAACTCTGGTCAAGGTCCTATCACACTGCATAGGCTCAGGTTTAAGCTCAGGTAATACCGCCAAATGGTGCACAGGTTTACGCTCACGCAAGCGTCGACCGATCTGAATGGCCAAAGACATAGACTCATTCAAACCAGCAGGCATAGGAAATCCCACCATGACATCCTTAAGGGCTTCAGAGAGACCCTTTCTGAATATTGCTGCCAGCGCAGATTCATTCCATTGAGTGAGCACTGACCACTTTCTAAATTTCTGACAATATACCTCTATCTCATCCTGAGCCTGACAAAGAGCCAGCAAATTTTTTTCTGCCTGATCCACTGAATTAGGCTCATCGTACAGCAACCCAAGCGCCAGGAAAAACGCATCGATATTACTCAATGCAGGATCTCCTGACACAAGAGAAAACGCCCAGTCCTGAGGGTCGCCGCGCAAAAAAGAAATGACGATCCTAACCTGTTGAATTGGGTCACCAGAAGAGCGAGGTTTCAAAGCCAGAAATAGTTTACAATTATTTTTGAAACTCAGAAATTTAGTTCTATCTCCAAAAAACAAATCTGGAATAGGAATTCTCGGTTCAAGCAAATAATTCTGGACCACAAAATCTTGAATATTTTGAACTCTTGCCGTGAGCTGATCCACACATGAAGACAGACCTTTAATGTCCATTGCTACACCTGTGTCCTGAACCACCCAAATGTCTAGGGGAAAAAAAAGACAAAACACAGTGCAAAGAAAAAAAAATGGTCTCAGAACTTCTTTTTTCCCTCTATTGAGAATCATTAGCACTTTTGGCTTCCTGTACTGTTATGAAAGGCAATTCAGAATCACAATGGACATGGAGGTCAGAGCACATACAGTGAACTGACAATAACCCAAAATAATAGAACGAGCTCTGAGACGTGGGAACTCTGCAGACCGCAATCCCTAAGCCTATCAAACCACACTAAAGGTAGCCGTGGAGCGCTCCTGACCAGAACCTAGGCGCCTCGTCACAGCCTGAGAAACTAGCTAATCCTGAAGATAGAAAAATAAGCCTACCTTGCCTCAGAGAAATTCCCCAAAGGAAAAGGCAGCCCCCCACATATAATGACTGTGAGTAAGATGAAAACACAAACATAGAGATGAAACAGATTTAGCAAAGTGAGGCCCGACTAGCTGAACAGAACGAGGATAGGGAAGATAACTTTGCGGTCAGCACAAAAACCTATAAAAAACCACGCAGAGGGGACAAAAAGACCCTCCGCACCGACTAACGGTACGGAGGTGGTCCCTCTGCGTCTCAGAGCTTCCAGCAGGCGAGAAAAACCAATAAAGCAAGCTGGACAGAAAAATAGCAACAAAATAACATAAGCAAAACTTAGCTTTGCAGAGCAGCAGGCCACAGGAATGATCCAGGGAAAAAACAAGTCCCACACCGAAACATTGACAGGAAGCATAGATCAAAGCATCAGGTGGAGTTACGTAGAGAAGAAGCTAACGAGCTCACCAGATCACCTGAGGGAGGAAACTCAGAAGCTGCAGTACCACTTTCCTCCACAAACGGAAGATCCCAGAGAGAATCAGCCGAAGTACCACTTGTGACCACAGGAGTGAACTCTGCCACAGAATTCACAACACAAGTCATAACTGGTACAGGAGGAGAGAGGACCCTGCCCACGAGGGCTCACAATCTACAAGGGATGGGTGAGGATACAGTAGGTGAGGGTAGAGCTGGTCTTGTAGCGGTTTGGTCGATTGTGGTTACTGCAGGTTGTAGGCTTGTCGGAAGAGATAGGTCTTCAGGTTCTTTTTGAAGGTTTCGATGGTAGGCGAGAGTCTGACCATTAGGTGTATATGGATACACCTAAATAAAATGGGAATGGTTGGTGATGTCAACTTCTTGTTTGTGGCACGTTAGTATATGGGAGGGGGGAAACTTTTCAAGATGGGTGGTGACCATGGTGGCCATTTTGTAGGCGGCCATTGTGGATCCAACTTTATAAATTGCCCACTCTGTGTATATATACAGTGGGGCAAAAAAGTATTTAGTCAGTCAGCAATAGTGCAAGTTCCACCACTTAAAAAGATGAGAGGCGTCTGTAATTTACATCATAGGTAGACCTCAACTATGGGAGACAAACTGAGAAAAAAAAATCCAGAAAATCACATTGTCTGTTTTTTTATCATTTTATTTGCATATTATGGTGGAAAATAAGTATTTGGTCAGAAACAAAATTTCATCTCAATACTTTGTAATATATCCTTTGTTGGCAATGACAAAGGTCAAACGTTTTCTGTTAGTCTTCACAAGGTTGCCACACACTGTTGTTGGTATGTTGGCCCATTCCTCCATGCAGATCTCCTCTAGAGCAGTGATGTTTTTGGCTTTTCGCTTGGCAACACGGACTTTCAACTACCTCCAAAGGTTTTCTATAGGGTTGAGATCTGGAGACTGGCTAGGCCACTCCAGGACCTTGAAATGCTTCTTACGAAGCCACTCCTTCGTTGCCCTGGCGGTGTGCTTTGGATCATTGTCATGTTGAAAGACCCAGCCACGTTTCATCTTCAATGCCCTTGCTGATGGAAGGAGGTTTGCACTCAAAATCTCACGATACATGGCCCCATTCATTCTTTCATGTACCCGGATTAGTCGTCCTGGCCTCTTTGCAGAGAAACAGCCCCAAAGCATGATGTTTCCACCACCATGCTTTACAGTAGGTATGGTGTTTGATGGATGCAACTCAGTATTCTTTTTCCTCCAAACACGACAAGTTGTGTTTCTACCAAACAGTTCCAGTTTGGTTTCATCAGACCATAGGACATTCTCCCAAAACTCCTCTGGATCATCCAAATGCTCTCTAGCAAACTTCAGACGGGCCCGGACATGTACTGGCTTAAGCAGTGGGACACGTCTGGCACTGCAGGATCTGAGTCCATGGTGGCGTAGTGTGTTACTTATGGTAGGCCTTGTTACATTGGTCCCAGCTCTCTGCAGTTCATTCACTAGGTCCCCCCGCGTGGTTCTGGGATTTTTGCTCACCGTTCTTGTGATCATTCTGACCCCACGGGGTGGGATTTTGCGTGGAGCCCCAGATCGAGGGAGATTATCAGTGGTCTTGTATGTCTTCCATTTTCTAATTATTGCTCCCACTGTTGATTTCTTCACTCCAAGCTGGTTGGCTATTGCAGATTCAGTCTTCCCAGCCTGGTGCAGGGCTACAATTTTGTTTCTGGTGTCCTTTGACAGCTCTTTGGTCTTCACCATAGTGGAGTTTGGAGTCAGATTGTTTGAGGGTGTGCACAGGTGTCTTTTTATACTGATAACAAGTTTAAACAGGTGCCATTACTACAGGTAATGAGTGGAGGAAAGAGGAGACTCTTAAAGAAGAAGTTACAGGTCTGTGAGAGCCAGAAATCTTGATTGTTTGTTTCTGACCAAATACTTATTTTCCACCATAATATGCAAAAAAAATGATAAAAAAACAGACAATGTGATTTTCTTGATTTTTTTTTCTCAATTTGTCTCCCATAGTTGAGGTCTACCTATGATGTAAATTACAGACGCCTCTCATCTTTTTAAGTGGTGGAACTTGCACTATTGCTGACTGACTAAATACTTTTTTGCCCCACTGTATATATATATATATATATATATATATATATATACATATATATATATATATGTATATATATATATATATATATATATATATATATATATATATATATATATATGTGGAGCTATGTCCTATGGTCATATGTCAGATCCTTGATCTGACCCCCCCTATGTCATTCATATTCCCTTTTTTTCTTGAACCTCTTGTTCTTGCTTAACCTTTGTGGGACAGGTTTACCTTTTGACATTAATCTTATGTTTACTTACATGCTGTGATCCCTGGCAGAGACACATATGTTTGTATATATACCATCTGTTGTAATCCTAGCATTCTACATACATTTTATAATTCTTATATGTGTTACATATTGCTAGATTATGTGTGAGATTGTTTCGTCCAATTTTTTTTATCATAACATGGACTCTCTACAGATGGTCTAGTCTTTCCCCCACTTTTCCACCTTTGTAAGTGTTCTTAGTCTTTTATATATGAAAAAGAAACAGTTTTGCACTATTTCCCTCTCATAAATGCCTTTATTTGATGATTATTACTCTTTTTGGGCTTGTTGGTGCCAAGTTTTCTTGTTCTTATTAGCCAGCCTGTGAAGTGACGCTGATCTGCATTAGGATAATATCAGTATGAAAGAATTGCATAACTGAGAGTTATTTGCATGTATATATGCAATAACTCCTTTGTGTGGAAAAAAAACTACAATAGGTATAATGCTTGTTATTAGGTTTTTTAATTATACTATATGACTATAGATTCTATATAAATAATACTGTTATGAAAATTTGCTTTAACGCGTTTTTGACATTGGACGTGGTATTCTGTCCATGTGACCTGGGACTTAATTCCGATGGATGAAATAGTACATCATGTGCAATCAGCCGTGCTCACGGGGGAAGCGCCGCCGATCGCGGCCGGGTGTCAGCTGATTCTCACAGTTGACACTCGGCACTATGTACCAATAGCGGTGACGGACCGCTCCCGGCAATTTAACCCCCGGAACACTGCGATAAAACAAGATTGCAGCATTCCGATGGCATAGAGAAGCATCGCGCGGGGAGGGGGCTCCCTGCGTGCTTCCCTGAGACCCTCAGAACAACGTGATGTGATGTGATGTGCAGGCCCCGGATCCAAGATGGCCACACGGTCATTCCAGGTCCTGCAGGGAGGCGGCTTGTCAGTGCCTGCAGAGAGCAGGCGCTGAGAAGCCTCCTACACTGCCTGTCAGATCGCTGATCTGACACAGTGCTGTGCAAAGTGTCAGATCAGCAATCTGACACTACATTATGATGTCCCACCCTGGGACAAAATAAAAAAGTAAAAAAAAATAAGTTAACATGTGTAAAAATTTATAAAAAAATATATATAAACATTGTTCTAATAAATACATTTTTGTGTAAAAAAGCACAATAAAAATACACATCTTTAGTATCGCCGCGTCTTTAACTACCCGACCCATAAAACTGTCCCATGAGCTAACCCCTTTAGTGAACACAGTAAAAAAAAATAAAAAACGAGGCAAAAAACAATGCTTTATCATCAAACTGCCAAACAATAAGTGGAATAACATGCAATAAAAAAGATGGATATTAACCCCTTTACCCCCAAGGGTGGTTTGCACGTTAATGACCAGGCCAATTTTTACAATTCTGACCACTGTCCCTTTATGAGGTTATAACTCCGAAACGCTTCAACGGATCCTGGTGATTCTGACATTGTTTTCTCGTGACATATTGTACTTCATGATAGTGGTAAAATTTCTTTGATAGTACCTGCGTTTATTTGTGAAAAAAACGGAAATTTGGCGAAAATTTTGAAAATTTTGCAATTTTCAAACTTTGAATTTTTATGCAATTAAATCACAGAGATATGTCACACAAAATACTTAATAAGTAACATTTCCCACATGTCTCCTTTACATCAGCATAATTTTGGAACCAATTTTTTTTTTTGTTAGGGAGTTATAAGGGTTAAAAGTTGACCAGCAATTTCTCATTTTTACAACACCATTTTTTTTTAGGGACCACGTCTCATTTGAAGTCATTTTGAGGGGTCTATATGATAGAAAATGCCCAAGTGTGACACCATTCTAAAAACTGCACCCCTCAAGGTGCTCAAAACCACATTCAAGAAGTTTATTAACCCTTCAGGTGTTTAATAGGAATTTTTGGAATGTTTAAATAAAAATGAACATTTAACTTTTTTACACAAAAAATTTACTTCAGCTCCAATTTGTTTTATTTTACCAAGGGTAACAGGAGAAATTGGACCCAAAAAGTTGTTGTCCAATTTGTCCTGAGTACGCTGATACCCCATATGTGGCAGTAAACCACTGTTTGGGCGCATGGGAGAGCTCGGAAGGGAAGGAGCGCTATTTGACTTTTCAATGCAAACTTGACAGGAATTGAGATGGGACGCCATGTTGCGTTTGGAGAGCCACTGATGTGCCTAAACATTGAAACCCCCCACAAGTGACACCATTTTGGAAAGTAGACCCCCTAAGGAACTTATCTGGATGTGTGGTGAGCACTTTGACCCACCAAGTGCTTCACAGAAGTTTATAATGCAGAACCGTAAAAATAAAAAATCATATTTTTTCACAAAAATTATATTTTTGCCCCCAATTTTTTATTTTTCCAAGGGTAAGAGAAGAAATTGGACCTCAAAAGTTGTTGTCCAATTTGTCCTGAGTACGCTGATACCCCATATGTGGCAGTAAACCACTGTTTGGGCGCATGGGAGAGCTCGGAAGGGAAGGAGCGCAGTTTGACTTTTCAATGCAAAATTGACAGAAATTGAGATGGGACGCCATGTTGCGTTTGGAGAGCCACTGATGTGCCTAAACATTGAAACCCCCCACAAGTGACACCATTTTGGAAAGTAGACCCCCTAAGGAACTTATCTAGAGGTGTGGTGAGCACTTTGACCCACCAAGTGCTTCACAGAAGTTTATAATGCAGAACCGTAAAAATAAAAAATCATATTTTTTCACAAAAATTATATTTTTGCCCCCAATTTTTTATTTTTCCAAGGGTAAGAGAAGAAATTGGACCTCAAAAGTTGTTGTCCAATTTGTCCCGAGTACGCTGATACCCCATATGTGGCAGTAAACCACTGTTTGGGCGCATGGGAGAGCTCGGAAGGGAAGGAGCGCCGTTTGACTTTTCAATGCAAAATTGACAGGAATTGAGATGGGACGCCATGTTGCGTTTGGAGAGCCACTGATGTGCCTAAACATTGAAACCCCCCACAAGTGACACCATTTTGGAAAGTAGACCCCCTAAGGAACTTATCTGGATGTGTGGTGAGCACTTTGACCCACCAAGGGCTTCACAGAAGTTTATAATGCAGAGCCATAAAAATAAAACAAAATTTTTTTCCCACAAAAATTATTTTTTAGCCCCCAGTTTTGTATTTTCTCTAGGGTAAGAGGAGAAATTGGACCACAAAAGTTGTTGTCCAATTTGTCCTGAGTACGCTGATACCCCATATGTGGGGGGGAACCACCGTTTGGGCGCATGGGAGGGTTCGGAAGGGAAGGAGCGCCATTTGGAATGCAGACTTAGATGGAATGGTCTGCAGGCGTCACATTGCGTTTGCAGAGCCCCTAATGTACCTAAACAGTAGAAACCCCCCACAAGTGACACCATTTTGGAAAGTAGACCCCCTAAGGAACTCATCTTGATGTGTTGTGAGAGCTTTGAACCCCCAAGTATTTCACTACAGTTTATAACGCAGAGCCATGCAAATAAAAAATATTTTTTTTTCCACAAAAATTATATTTTAGCCCCCAGTTTTGTATTTTTCCAAGGTTAGCAGGAGAAATTGGACCCTAAATGTTGTTGTCCAATTTGTCCTGAGTACGCTGATACCCGATATGTGGGGGGGAACCACCGTTTGGGCGCATGGGAGGGCTCGGAAGGGAAGGAGCATCATTTGGAATGCAGACTTAGATGGATTGGTCTGCAGGCGTCACATTGCGTTTGCAGAGCCCCTAATGTACCTAAACAGTAGAAACCCCCCACAAGTGACCCCATATTGGAAACTAGACCCCTCAATGAACTTATCTAGATGTGTTGTGAGAACTTTGAACCCCCAAGTGTTTCACTACAGTTTATAACGCAGAGCCGTGAAAATAAAAAATCTTTTTGTTTTCCCACAAAAATTATTTTTTAGCCCCCAGTTTTGTATTTTCCCAAGGGTAACAGGAGAAATTGGTCCACAAAAGTTGTTGTCCAATTTGTCCTGAGTACGCTGATACCCGATATGTGGGGGGGAACCACCGTTTGGGCGCATGGGAGGGCTCGGAAGGGAAGGAGCATCATTTGGAATGCAGACTTAGATGGATTGGTCTGCAGGCGTCACATTGCGTTTGCAGAGCCCCTAATGTACCTAAACAGTAGAAACCCCCCACAAGTGACCCCATATTGGAAACTAGACCCCTCAATGAACTTATCTAGATGTGTTGTGAGAACTTTGAACCCCCAAGTGTTTCACTACAGTTTATAACGCAGAGCCGTGAAAATAAAAAATCTTTTTGTTTTCCCACAAAAATTATTTTTTAGCCCCCAGTTTTGTATTTTCCCAAGGGTAACAGGAGAAATTGGTCCACAAAAGTTGTTGTCCAATTTGTCCTGAGTACGCTGATACCCGATATGTGGGGGGGAACCACCGTTTGGGCGCATGGGAGGGCTCGGAAGGTAAGGAGCATCATTTGGAATGCAGACTTAGATGGATTGGTCTGCAGGCGTCACATTGCGTTTGCAGAGCCCCTAATGTACCTAAACAGTAGAAACCCCCCACAAGTGACCCCATATTGGAAACTAGACCCCTCAATGAACTTATCTAGATGTGTTGTGAGAACTTTGAACCCCCAAGTGTTTCACTACAGTTTATAACGCAGAGCCGTGAAAATAAAAAATCTTTTTTTTTCCCACAAAAATTATTTTTTAGCCCCCAGTTTTGTATTTTCCCAAGGGTAACAGGAGAAATTGGTCAACAAAAGTTGTTGTCCAATTTGTCCTGAGTACGCTGATACCCCATATGTTGGGGTAAACCCCTGTTTGGGCACACAGGAGAGCTCGGAAGGGAAGGAGCACTGTTTTACTTTTTCAACGCAGAATTGGCTGGAATTGAGATCGGACGCCATGTCGTGTTTGGAGAGCCCCTGATGTGCCGAAACAGTGGAAACCCCCCAATTATAACTGAAACCCTAATCTAAACACACCCCTAACCCTAATTCCAACGGTAACCCTAACCACACCTCTAACCCTGACACACCCCTAACCCTAATCCCAACCCTATTCCCAACTGTAAATGTAATCTAAACCCTAACCCTAACTTTAGCCCCAACCCTAACTGTAGCCCCAACCCTAGCCCTAACCCTAGCCCTAACCCTAGCCCTAACCCTAGCCCTAACCCTAGCCCTAGCCCTAGCCCTAACCCTAGCCCTAACCCTAGCCCTAACCCTAGCCCTAACCCTAGCCCTAACCCTAGCCCTAACCCTAGCCCTAACCCTAGCCCTAACCCTAGCCCTAGCCCTAACCCTAGCCCTAACCCTAGCCCTAATGGGAAAATGGAAATAAATACATTTTTTTTTATTTTTCCCTAACTAAGGGGGTGATGAAGGGGGGTTTGATTTACTTTTATAGCGAGTTTTTTAGCGGATTTTTATGATTGGCAGCCGTCACACACTGAAAGACCCTTTTTATTGCAAAAAATATTTTTTGCAATACCACATTTTGAGAGCTATAATTTTTCCATATTTTGGTCCACAGAGTCATGTGAGGTCTTGTTTTTTGCGGGACGAGTTGACGTTTTTATTGAAAACATTTTTGGGCACGTGACATTTTTTTATCGCTTTTTATTCCGATTTTTGTGAGGAAGAATGACCAAAAGCCAGCTATTCATGAATTTCTATTGGGGGAGGCGTTTATACCGTTCCGCGTTTGGTAAAATTGATAAATCAGTTTTATTCTTCGGGTCAGTACGATTACAGCGATACCTCATTTATATCATTTTTTTATGGTTTGGTGCTTTTATACGATAAAAACTATTTTACAGAAAAAATAATTATTTTTGCATCGCTTTATTCTCAGGACTATAACTTTTTTATTTTTTTGCTGATGATGCTGTATGGCGGCTCTTTTTTTGCGGGACAATATGACGCTTTCAGCGGTACCATGGTTATTTATATCTGTCCTTTTGATCGCGTGTTATTCCACTTTTTGTTCGGCGGTATGATAATAAAGCGTTGTTTTTTGCCTCGTTTTTTTTTTTTTTTTCTTACGGTGTTTACTGAAGGGGTTAACTAGTGGGCCAGTTTTATAGGTCGGGCCGTTACGGACGCGGCGATACTAAATATGTGTACTTTTATTGGTTTTTTTTTTTTATTTAGATGAAGAAATGTATTTATGGGAATAATATTTTTTTTTTTTTTTCATTATTTTGGAATATTTTTTTTTATTTTTTTTACACATTTGGAAATTTTTTTTTTTACTTTTTTACTTTGTCCCAGGGGGGGACATCACAGATCAGTGATCTGACAGTGTGCACAGCACTCTGTCAGATCACTGATCTGATAGGAGTGCAGGCTGCTTCACAGTGCCTGCTCTGAGCAGGCTCTGTGAAGCCACCTCCCTCCCTGCAGGACCCGGATCCGCGGCCATCTTGGATCCGGGGCTCGAGCAGGGAGGGAGGTGAGGAGACCCTCGCAGCAACGCGATCACATCGCGTTGCTGCGGGGGGCTCAGGGAAGCCCGCAGGGAGCCCCCTCCCTGCGCGGTGCTTCCCTGCACCGCCGGCACATCGCGATCATCTTTGATCGCGGTGTGCCAGGGGTTAATGTGCCGGGGGCGGTCCGTGACCGCTCCTGGCACATAGTGCCGGATGTCAGCTGCGATAAGCAGCTGACACCCGGCCGCGATCGGCCGCGCTCCCCCCGTGAGCGCGGCCGATCGGCTATGACGTACTATCCCGTCCAGGGTCAGATAAGCCCAGGGCACCTCGACGGGATAGTACGTCTAAGGTCACAGAGGGGTTAATAAAAATGGTACAGTTGAAAATGTCGTCTTGTCCCACAAAAAACGAGGCGCCATACAGGGTCATCAACGAAAAAATTCAAAAGTTGTAGCTCTCAGAATAAAGTGATGCAAAAGCAATTATTTTTTATATTATTTTTTGTTGTATAAAGACGCCAAAACATTAAAAAAAATAGATGAGGTATCACTGTAATCGCACTGACCAAAAGAATAAAACTGCCCTATCAATTTTACCATACATGGAAAGGTATAAATGCCCCACCCAAAAGAAATTCATAAATTGCTGGTTTTTGTTCATTCTGCCTCCCAAAAATTGTAATAAAAAGCAATCATAAAATGTCATGTGCCCGAAAATGATATCAATAAAAACAACAAGTTGTTCCGCAAAATTCAAGACCTCACATGACTCTGTGGGCCAAAATATGGAAAAATTATAGCTCTCAAAATGTGGTGATGCAAAAACTATTTTTTGCAATAAAAAGCATCTTTTAGCGTGTGACAGCTGCCAAAAATAAAAACCCAATATAAAAACCCGCTATAAATAGTAAATCAGACCCACCTTTATCGCCCCCTTAGTTAGGGAAAAATAATAAAATTAAAAAATGTATTCATTTCCATTTTCTCATTAGGGTTAGGATTAGGGTTAGGGTAGGGGCTAAAGTTAGGGAGTTAGAGTTGGAGCTAAAGATAGGGTTAGGGTTTGGGCTAAAGAGGGTTAGGGTTGGGGCTAAAGTTATGGTTGGGGCTTGAGTTGGGGTTAGGGTTTGGATTATGTTTATGGTTGGGATTAGGGTTAAGGTTGGGATTAGGGTTAGGGGTGTGTCAGGGTTAGGGGTGTGGTTAGGATTATGGTTATGGTTGGGATTAGGGTTAGGGTTGTGTTGGGGATAGGGGTGTTTTTATGGTTAGGGTTGGGATTAGGGTTAGGGGTGTGTTGGGGATAGGGTTTGAGATAGAATTGGGGGTTTCCACTGTTTAGGCAGATCAGGGGCTCTCCAAACGCAACATGTCGTCCGATCTCAATTCCAGCCAATTCTGCTTTGAAAAAGTAAAAGGGTGCTCCATCCCTTCCGAGCTCTGCCGTGCACACAAACAGTGGTTTACCCCCACATATGCAGCATCAGCGTACGAAGGACAAATTGAACACCAACTTTTGCTGTCCAATTTCTCTTGTTACTCTTGGGAAAATAAAAATTTGGGGCTAAAATATCATTTTTGTGGGAAAAAAATGTTTTCTATTTTCACGGCTCTGTGTTATAAACTTTAGTGAAACACTTGGGGGTTCAAAGTTCTCACAAAACATCTAGGTAAGTTCTTTGGGGGGTCTAGTTTCCAAAATGTTTTCAATTGTTAGGGTTTCTACTGTGTAGGCACATCAGTGGCTCTGCAAATGCAACATGATGCCCGCAGACCATTCCATCAAAGTCTGCTTTCTAAAATAGCGCTCTTTCTCTCCGAGCTCTGCCATGCACCCAAATGGTGGTTCCCCCCACATATGGGGTATCAGCGTACTCAGTACAAACTGCATAATAACTTGTGGGGTCCAATTTCTCCTGTACCCTTGGGGAAAAAAAGGATAATTTTTGTGAAAAAAATATGATTTTTTATCTTTACGGCCCTATAAGCTTCTGTGAAGCACTTGGGGGTTCAAAGTGCTCACCATACATCTAGATAAGTTTCTATAAGGGTCTACTTTCCAAAATATTGTTACTTGTGGGGGTTTCCACTATTTAAGCACATCAGGGGTTCTCCAAAACCGACATGGCTTCCGATCTCAATTCCTGCCAATTTTGCACTGAAAAGTCAAATGGCACTCCTTCCCTTCCGAGCTCTGCCATGCGCCCAAACAGTGGTTTACCCCCACACATAGGGTATCAGCATACTCAGGAAAAATTGCACAACAACTTTTGTGGTCTAATTTCTCCGGTTATCTTTGGTAAAATAAAACAAATTGGATCTGAAGTAAATTTTTTGTGAAGAAAAAAGTTAAATGTTAATTTTTTTAAACATTCCAAAAATTCCTTTGAAGCACCTGAAGGGTTAATAAACTTCTTGACTGTGGTTTTGAACACCTTGAGGGTGCAGTTTTTAGAATAGTGTCACTTTGGGGTATTTTCTATTATATATACACAGTATATATGAGAAATCGCTAGTCAACTTTTAACCCTTATAACTCCCTAACAAAAAAAAGGTTTGGTTGCAAAATTGAACTGATGTAAAGTAGACATGTGGGAAATGTTACTTATTAAGTATTTTGTGTAATACATCTGTGTGATTTAAGGGCATGCAAATTCAAATTAGGAAAATTGTGAAATTTTCAAAATGTTGGCCAAATTTCTGCTTTTTTCACAAATAAATGCAAGTCATATCAAAGAAATTTTATGACTCACGTGAAGCACAATATGTCACGAGAAAACCAGAATCACTGGGATCCATGGAAGCATTCCAGACTTATAACCTCAAAAAGAGACAGTGGTCAGCATTGTAGAATTTGGCCTGGTCATTAACGTTCAAACCACCCTTGGGGGTTAAGAGGTTAAGCAAACTGCAGCCAGGAAAACCCCTTTAACCACTTTTTTTTGCTGTTATAATATTTCGAAACTACACTACCGTTCCAAAGTTTAGGGTCACCCAGACAATTTTGTGTTTTCCATGAAAACTCATACTTTTATTAATCAAATGAGTTGCCAAATGAATTGAAAATCTAGTCCAGACATTGACAAGGTTTGAACAAGAGATTTTTATTTGAAATAATAATTTTCCCTTTCAAACTTTGCTTTTGTCAAAGAATGCTCCCTTTGCAGCAATTATAGCATTGCAGACCTTTGGCATTCTAGCAGTTAATTTGCTGAGGTAATCTGTAGAAATATCACCCCATGCTTCCAGAAGACCCTCCCACAGGTTGGTCGGGCTTTGATGGGCACTTTTTGCGTACCATACGGTCAAGCTGCTCTTACAACGACTCAATGGGGTTGAGATCTGGTGACTGCGCTGGCCACTCCATTACAGATAGCATACCAGCTGCCTGCTTCTTCCCTAAATAGTTCTTGCATAATTTAGAAGTGTGCTTTGGGTCATTGTCCTGTTGTAGGATGAAATTGGCTCCAATCAAGCGCTGTCCACAGGGTATGGCATGACGTTGCAAAATGAGGTGATAGCCTTCCTTATTCAATATCACTTTTATCGTGTACAAATCTCCCACTTTACCAGCACCATAGCAACCCCAGACCATCACATTACCTCCACCATGCTTGACAGATGGCGTCAGACACTCTTCCAGCATCTTTTCAGTTGTTCTGCATCTCACAAATGTAATTCTGTGTGATCCAAACACCTCAAACTTGGATTTGTCTGTCCATAACACTTTTTTCCAATCTTCTTCTCTCCAATGTCTGTGTTCTGTTGCCCATATTAATCTTTTAATTTTATTAGCTAGTGTCAGATATGGCTTTTTCTTTGCCACTCTGCCCTGAAGGCCAGCATCCCGGAATCTCCTCTTCACTCTAGACGTTGACACTGGAGTTATGTGTGTACTATTTAATGAAGCTGCCAGTTGAGGACCTGTGAGACGTCAATTTCTCAAACTAGAGACTCTAATGTACTTGTCTTGTTGCTCAGTTGTGCAGCGGGGTCTCCCACTTCTTTTTCTATTCTGGTGAGAGCCTGAAGGGAGTGGCACACACTGTTGTAGGAAATCTTCAGTTTCTTGGCAATTTCGCGCATGGAATAGCCTTCATTTCTAAGAATAAGAATAGGCTGTTGAATTTCACATGAAAGTTCTTTTTTTCTGGCCATTTTGAGAGTTTAATGGAACCAACAAATGTAATGCTCCAGATTCTCAACAAGCTCAAAGGAAGGTCAGGTTTATTGGTTCTCTAATCAACCAATCTGTTTTCAGCTGTGCTAACATACTTGCACAAGGGTTTTCAAGGGTATTTTAACCATCCATTAGCCTCCTTACACAGTTAGCAAACACAAAGTACCATAAGAACACTCGAGTGATGGTTGTTGGAAATGGGCCTTTATAAACCCATGAAAATATTGCATTACAAACCAGACATTTGCAGCTAGAATACTTATTTACCACATTAACAATGTATAGAGTGTATTTCTGAACCATTTATTGTTAGCTTCATTGGAAAAAATTGCTTTTCTTTCAAAAATAAGGAAATTTCTAAGTGACCCTAAACTTTTGAACGGTAGTGTATTTTATTATGAAAAATAAAATTTATAACAAATTTTTAACCCACATAGAACTTCTTGGTGATTCTATGGCAACAGGAATCATTTTTTAGATTGGTTTTATAAGTCTTGAGATTGAAATTCCTTACTAGAACAAATTGAATAATCATAAGGTCGTGAAGTCAAAAATCGATTTTTTTCTCAAGCCCACATAAACCTATAATAATAATCTTTATTTTTATATAGCGCTAACATATTCCGCAGCGCTTTACAGGTTGAACACATTATCATCGCTGTCCCCGTTGGGGCTCACAATCTAAATTCCCTATCAGTATGTCTTTGGAATGTGGGAGGAAACCGGAGTACCCGGAGGAAACCCACGCAAACACGGAGATGTTGTCCTTGGAGGGGTTTGAACCCAGGACCCCATCGCTGGAAGGCTGCTGTGCTAACCACTGCGCCACCGTGCTGCCCAACCTTAATTTATTCAGAAAAATAAACTCTTCAGTAACCACAATGACATCCCCATATCACAAGCACAGAATCGAATAGTTAAAGCAGCTCTAGAGTTTGAGGACTATACCTCAAATTTCCTCATATCTGCATTTGACTTGTACCTTGACTTTTGTGACTGTGAAAACTGCAATGAACCAGTCGATTTAAACACATATAGAACCCAATTAACCTTTAAGCCATAAATATATAATAAAAAACTTTAAAAATTAGCAAAGCTTTGGCGCAGCGTGAGACGTTCTCACACAGTTTTTGAAAAGCTTTGACAATGGTGGAGGAGCTGGGGTGGGAAGAGGTGTCACATCCCCGACTCATCAAATTTGTGATGAGCAGCTGCTTTCTGTACACCACAAATCTTGCTATAGTCCCCAACTGGAGTAAAGTTACCGTTACACTCAGCAACTTTGCAATGAGAACGACAACGATCCGTGACGTTGCAGTGTCCTGGATAGCGATCTTGTTGTGTTTGACACGCAGCAGCGATCTGGATCCTGCTGTGCCATCGCTGGTCGGAGCTAGAAGGCCAGAACTTTATTTCGTTGTCAGGTCGGCGTGTATCGTCATGTTTGACATCAAAAGCAACGATGCCAGCAACGTTTTACATGGAGCTAACAACCAGCAAGAACAATAAGTGAATCGCCGTTACGTCACTGGATCGCTCCTGCATCGTTCTGGAGTTGCTGTGTTTGACGTCTCTACAGCGACCTAAACAGCGACGCTCCAGCGATCGGCTTGTCTATATCGCTGCAGCGTCGCTGATTGTGATGGTACCTTAAGAATTGTGGTGAGGCACATAAGGAGGTGAATGTCACTTGTTTGAAACTCCTGATTAAATAAGAGGTGCATGGCTCTTAATGAATCAGTTGAATCAGGAGTATTTGATTAATTCCAGCATGCTTGTTCATCTAGACCAGTGTGAACATTACCAATCTTGATGAATAGGGACATCATTTTCATTAGTTTTCTGCTACTTTACATTGGGTATGTACACATGGAGTTTTTTTTGCAGTGGGCACATTCTAAAAAAGAAGACTTGGACAATCTATGAAAACATGCTTGAAAGACTTTCCCTAAACATTTCTATTCGAAAACGACTTTGCTGTTCACATGTTCAGTCTTTTGAATGTTTTTTTTGTGATTCAGATTTTAAAAAATACGTGGTGAAAAAAAAAGGCAGTGCATGTCACTTTGAAGCGACACTTGATGAAATCTGCTCCTAACTAGACATTGTCCAATAAAAAGGCTGCAAAAAATTCTTCAGGAAAAACTTACTCCGAAACTCTTCAAATCTGCTCCTGGAAGGAAAAACCATCTCCGAAAAAAAAACTTCACAAAGAAGAGAGCATTTCCTAAAGCAGTTTCCACTAGAAAGTTAATTTTTACTGCCTCAAAAAAAACTTATGTGTCCACATTACCTTGCAATATTTTCTTAGATTAATTAAAAATATCTGAATGCTGAATCTGAGGTATCTGAATGGTAAATTTGTCTCTGCACTCAATCACATTCGTATTGTGCCATCACCAGTCTAAGGCTAGGGTCACATTGCGTTAGTGCAATCCGTTTAGCGCTAGCGCTAGCGGATTGCGCTAACGCAATGTTTTTTTTGGGGCCGCGTTCGGGGTCGCGGTAACGTCCCCGCTCTCGCAGATCCCCGATCTGCGAGAGCGGGGAACGGACCGCGGGTGCGCCTCGGATGCTGCAAGCAGCGTCCGCGGCGCGCCAGGAATCTCTGGTGCGTCGCTAGCGCGTGCCGAACATGGCACGCGCTAGTGTAGCGCGTTCCCATTAGCGTGAATGGGCGCGTTAACGGCCGCGTTGCACGGCGTTAATTTCGCCGTGCAACGCTGTCCGTTTAACGCAGTCCCATAACGCAATGGGAACCCAGCCTTAGCCTCTGACTCCAAGTACCTGCTCACTGAAGGAATGGTTAGAACAGCAACATTTCATTTAGATGGAGTAGAGATGAGTGGATCTTTTTAAATATGAATTAGTTTACTTCCCTTAGTTTTCCCCAGAACTTCAAAACTAGATAAATAAGTTTGCTGCAAAATACTATAACTAAAAGCCTATAATTGCCTGGAAAATTTGCATATAACACTCTATGTTCACATTGGAGTCTATTAAACCAGTTTTGAACTTTGTAATGCAAACACGGCCTATTTTCAACCCATGGCAAAAATTATGGAATCACTGGCCTTGGAGGATGTTCATTAAGTTGTTTAATTTTGTAGAAAAAAAGCAGATCACAGACATGGCACAAAAATAAAGTAATTTCAAATGGCAACATTTTGGCTTTAAGAAACACTAAAAGAAATCAAGAACAAAAAATGTCGTAGTCAGTAATGGTTACTTTTTTAACCAAGCACAGAGATAAAATTTTGGAATCACTCAATTCTGAGGAAAAAAATATGGAATCACCCTGTAAATTTCATACCCAAAACTAAAACCTGCATCAAATTAGATCTGCATCTAAAAAGGAGTGATCACACCTTGGAGAGCTGCTTCACCAAGTGGACTGACATCAATCATGGCTCCAAAATGAGAGATGTCAATTTAAACAAAGTAGAGGATTATCAGACTCTTAAAAGAGGGTAAATCATCATGCAATGTTGCAAAAGATGTTGGTTGTTCACAGTCAGCTGTGGCTAAAATCTGGACCAAATACAAACAACATGGGAAGGTTGTTACAGACAAACATACTGGTAGACCAAGGAAGACATCAAAGTGTATATTAGCCATAACTTAACTACCCACTCTCACCAGCAATACTGGAAAATCATGACAGCATCAAAACAACCTCAGTATTCAGAAGTCTTCACTCACATAGGGTGCCTGATTACATTTACAAGAAGACCAGATAACCTCTTTAACCCCTCAGTGACCACCAATACTTTTTTTATTGACCTTTGAAAAAAGAGACTAGCATCCCCAAATGAGTGACAATCCAGCAGCGATCAGCTGTACAATATACCTGATAACTTTGTGCATCAGCCACGATTTGTGTTAGTACCAAATATAGTTGTTTAAACTCTTAAATGCTGCTCTCAATAATTGCAACAGCATCTACAGTAGATGGTTAACAGAATGTGGCAGCTCCCTCTTCAACCCCATTGGCACCTTGCATCGTCTTGATGTTTGCCATGGCAATTCATGAACAAATAATGGCCTTAAAGTCTGCCAGCTATAGCGGACTGTTCAGAAATGATCAGTATTTAAATGGTGAAAACTAAATTTCTTCATTCCTGTTATGTCACTTTGCCAATGCAAATGGTTACAAATCATGCCAGTGTAAAGCAGACATGAGGGACATGTTACTTATTAATGTTTTTATGTGGTTTGACTATCTGGATTAAAGGAATAATCACTCAAAGTTTGAAAATTGCTAATTTTTGGAAATTTTTGTGACATTTCAGATATTGTTAAAAATAAATACAGAAAATATCGACATCAATTTATCATTATCATAAAGTACAATGTGTCACAAAAATCAATCTCAAAATCAGTTAGATATGTTGGAGTTCCACAGTTATTACAACATAAGTCAACACTGGTCAGATTTCAAACATTTTTGCCCTGTTACTAAGGGGTTAAGTGACCTCAACCTATCTGGCTATGTTAAAATGGATAGTAACTGGTGGTGATAACATAACAGCCTACTGCAGTATCAGAGCTGTTTGGCTACTTAAGTTATATAAAATATCTAAAAATTATCCCTTTTGGAGCTAAAAGCCTGCCTTGCTGGTGTTTATACCCAGGAGGTACAAATGAAATTATCCCTATTTATCCCTTAGTTGTATTTATAACTTACTTGTAAAGTACCCCTCTTAATTGTAAAGTGCTGCAGAATATGCTGGCTCTATATAAATAAAATTATTATTAAATTATCAAGAGATCTGTTCTTTGCAAAGTGAAGAAGAAATAGCTTTTCACAATCTGGCAAAAGTTATCCCTTTATGTAGAGATACAAAACAGATGATTTGAATATGAAGAAGATATTGTTTTCAACTAATAAGGAAAAATGATCCTATTACAGGGGTCCGCAACTGGTTTGCTAATCGTAAAATGATAAGGCAAATACATTGGATTTTTATCAAGCCGCCCATTATCCATGTTTTTTTGGAGACAAAAGAGGTCTACTGTTTTCAAAGTGAATAAGCTGTGGCTTGTGTCACAAAGTCATTTAAGGTCCTATTTTGGAAGCTGTTTCATGTTTGTGTGCTCTCAAGAAAGTTCATTTCCCAGTATCGGCAGTACAGTCTAGTACTGTGAAGCACAGTGGGCATAGGGAGATATGTGGCTGATGAGGTTGTGTAGTGGCTGCCTCATGAGCAGCACAGGAGAGCATTAAGATAGGGCAGACAAGGAGATGCTGGGTCGTTTAGGGCTAGCAATGGCAGCCCCAGCAACAACAGTGCAGCAAACAATAGGAAATAATGGACAGGGAGTAGATGCATGACTGATTCCAGTCCATTGATACTGGCAGCAGCAAAACAGTGTAGAAGACAATCCACAGAAAGGCAGGTATGCAAACAGATGGCATGGATGATTTAATCATTAGCGTCGACCATTGGTGCATGAAAGTCTACACTGATACATGCATAATTCATTTTGACAAATGCTAGGTTATGTTATGCTTATAGCAGATAACTTGGTCCACTTTAGTGTGACAAATCCAATTTCCATGCTAACATGACACTGGAGGTTGGATATCACAGTACACCCATAGTAAGCTAGACCAAATCCATGAGATCGGGGCATTTGCCTGAGAAAGGATACAGCATATGTATGAATGAACCCAGCTGTTCTTCCAGTGAATTTTTATTTGCCAAAGTGCGCCGCATTGTCGCAATGGCAGACAAAATATTTTGCCTACCATGTGTAATACACTGTAGGTGTTTTTTAGCCACTTGTTGCAGTCTTAATGAGGGCCCAGGCTGGTGAATGTTGTGAGTGTGCATTGTTTATGGGTCTGCTAGCAAGTTGTATGAGCAACAGGCAACCACTTAGCAATACTTTGCATTGCAGGTAATATAGCTTATCCTATTGATCCTTTCTGAAGCTTTACAAAATAATAGAGTCTGAAAGTGTGGCTAACCAATAGTCATTATTTTGCTTCATGTTAACAATATACCTTTTCTCACACAAACAAAGCAGTAAACAGCTTACCATGCTCACCAGCATGATCGAGGGCCAGCCCCATTATTTAATTGTCATCACGACAGCATCATAATCATCATCATTTTCCCTTTGACTCTCTGCACCATCCCCCTGCTTGCACTATTTCAAATTCTGCTCCACATCACAGAAAATGATCCTCCTCCTCCTTTTTTGCCTCCTCAAAATCCTGCAGCATGTGACATGGACCTTGAGGGTGCCCAACAGAGTGTGGCACTGAACAGGTGCAAATGGATGCTTGCATCCATCACCTCTTGCATTCTGATGAGTGTTTTTCCCAGTTAAATATTAGTTGGATTACATAATTGATTCCACACATAGCCCTACTGGCAAATTTGGTCAAATCTGCAAAGGGCTTTAGTAGGCAATATGCATCCTTTAACAGAAGTGAAAGTTGGATCTCAAAGTAACCCACTTTGCAGTTTGCTGCATGATATAGTCCGTGACAGCTGTTAGTAGAAATGCTGCAACATATACAATTTTGAGAGAAGACTATTTTCTCTTGCATGTGAGAACAGAGAAAGAGAAACACTTTCTGTGGGAAATAATAATTGGGTACCTATCAGCTGAGCACATGCCATTATTTCAAGAGAGGTGGTAAAATCCACAAGTTAGTAAGGCAGCAACAGACAAGGTGCAGGCTTGATTGGCAAACCAGCAGATTACAGGGAGCATACTCTCAATACCTCACACAATTGGGGTTTAGTGATGGTCGAATTGAGCATGTTCGGGTCCGGCGGGTTTGACCAATCATTTACAAAAAAAATGGCTTAGGTACCAAACCAGTACCAGAACTTGAACTTGAATCCGGATCCCAGTCAGATAAATAGGTGGCTTTAACATCTGTTGTTTGCCACGCTGTCATCTGCGTGACAGCCTGGCAAATACAGGCTCTGATCGGAGGTAAGTCAGAGCAGTGTGGTTCACGTGCTGTCAAATGACAGCATTTGAGCCAGTGGAGCGCCCCCCCAGTAGGGCAATGGGGTACTCGGATCTGGGCCCTTCGGTTCTCAAGGAAGAGTTCCCGGTGGCTGACCCGGTCCGTGGCCCTAGGGGATGTCCGTTGATAAATTGGGGAAAAGGTCTTTAAAGGGATAGTGTTCGTGACACCACCTGTGGTATTCGGTCAGGGTGACTGACGCTGCTTAGGGGTCTGCTGGGGTGATGTGATGGCAGCTAGATGGTATACCTTCCCACAGGTGAAGTATGTCCCCAGTGCTTCCCAGTGTGTGGATGGTGGATGGTGGAAGGCGCAGTCAGTGAAGAATGAGGACACAAAGTTGCAGTCTCTTTACCTTTACTGAAGGCTTCAGCGTCCACAGTCCAGAGCACCAGATCACAGGGCTGGCAGAGTCTGGCCGGTCTGAAGGCAATTCCTGAGTCCTCTTATCTAGTTGGAAATCAGTAGCCTTCCTCTGGTGCCTGAGTGTTGTAGTCCCTCCCTGCTGAGCTTCTCGGTGAGGTCCTCACAACTGCTCTTGGTGTTCTAGATGTTAAGTTTTTCTCTCTGTCCCCCAGATGGATAGGTACAACCCATATGACTGATGGCCTGATGCTTTTTACAGGGACCCCTGTTGTGAATTCCGCTCTTGGGCTCCCTCCGGTGGTTGTAAGTGGCACTTTTGTGAGTTCTGCTCTTGGGCTCCCTCTTGTGGTTTCTAGTGGTATGGCTGCTCCTTGGAGTTAGCTGTCATCAGCTGCCTCCACTTATCATCCGCTATTTAAGTCTGGCTCTTTCTTCAGCCTGTTCCACTTGTCAATGTTTCCTGGCTGGATTCACATCTCTGCTTGGATTCTCCTGGTTTCCTGACCAGTTCTGCAAAGATAAGTTCTGGCTTTGCTCATTTCAGTCCACATGTTGTGGACTTATTGTTCTGTGCATTCTATATTTGTCCAGCTTGTCAGTATGGATTTTTTCTGTTAGCCAGAAGCTCTGGGAAGCAGATTTACCCTCCACACCTTTAGTCAGGTGTGGAGATTTTGTAAACTCTGTGTGGATTGTTTTGTAGTTTTGATACTGACCGCACAGTATCCTTTCCTGTCCTATCTATCAAGCTAGACTGGCCTCCTATGCTAAAATCTGATTTCATTTCTGCGTATGTTATTTTCCCCTCCTCTCACTGTCAATATTTGTGGAGGGCTAGCTTTCCTTTGGGGATTTTCTCTGAGGCAAGATAGGTTTCCTGTTTCCATCTTTAGGGGAAGTTAGATCTTAGGCTGTGCCGAGGGGTCTAGGGAGAGTCAGGTACCCCCCACGGCTATTTTTAGTTGCGCTGCTAGGTTCAGGGTTTGCGGTCAGTACAGATACCACCTCCTTCAGAGCTTGTCTCATGTTGTTCCTAAACCACCAGATCATAACAGTACAAGTGGCCAAAATGAATTAAATGTATCTCAAAAGAAGGACAAGAAAGTTCTGAACCATTTTTTTTTCTGTGCTTTGGTTTGTCTTTTTTTTTTCCTCTTGATATCTGGGTGGTTCAGGATATATGTTTTGGCATGGATGTTCAGGGTTTGATTTCTCGTGTGGATCAACTTGCTGCAAGAGTACAGAGTATCCAGGACTATGTTGTCCAGACTCCGGCTTTAGAGCCCTGAATTCCTACTCCTGATTTGTTTTTTGGGGACAGATCCAAGTTTTTGAACTTTAAAAATAACTGCAAATTGTTTTTTGCTTTGAAACCCCGTTCTTCTGGTGATCCCATTCAGCAGGTGAAAATCATCATATCCTTGCTGCGTGGTGACCCTCAAGACTGGGCTTTTTCTCTTGAAACAGGGGATCCGGCATTATTGAATGTAGATGCATTTTTTCAAGCGCTCGGATTATTGTATGACGAGCCTAATTCTGTGGATCATGCAGAAAAAACCCTGTTGGCCTTGTGTCAAGGTCAGGAAGCGGCAGAGTTATACTGCCAGAAATTTAGAAAATGGTCTGTGCTCACTAAATGGAATGAAGAGGCTCTGGCTGCTATTTTCAGAAAAGGTCTTTCTGAAACCCTTAAAGATGTTATGGTGGGCTTTCCTACACCTGCCGGTTTGAGCGAATCTATGTCTCTAGCCATTCAGATTGATCGGCGTCTGCGCGAGCGCAAAGCTGTGCACCATATGACAGTATCCTCTGAGCATAGTCCTGAACCTATGCAAAGTGATAGGATTTTGACTAGAATAGAACGGCAGGAATTCAGATGTCAGAATAGGCTGTGTTTTTACTGTGATGATTCGGCTCATGTTATCTCTGATTGCCCTAAGCGTACTAAGAGAGTCGCTAGGTCTGTTACCATTAGTACTATACAGCCTAAATTTCTCTTATCTGTGACCCTGATTTGCAAATTGTCGCCCTTTTCTGTCATGGCATTTGTGGATTCAGGCGCTGCCCTGAACTTAATGGACTTAGAATTCGCCAGGCGCTGTGGTTTTTCCTTGCAGCCTTTGCAGAGCCCTATTCCTTTGAGGGGCATTGATGCTACACCCTTGGCCAAGGATAAACCTCAGTACTGGACACAGATGACTATGTACATGGCTCCTGCACATCAGGAAGATTGCCGTTTTCTGGTGTTGCATAACCTGCATGATGTTGTTGTGCTGGGATTTCCATGGTTACAGGAACATAATCCGGTGCTGGATTGGAAAACTATGTCGGTGACTAGTTGGGGTTGTCGAGGAGTACATAGTGACGTTCCTTTGATGTCAATTTCCTCTTCCCCCTCCTCTGAGGTCCCTGAGATTTTGTCGGATTTCCAGGATGTATTTGATGAGCCCAAGTCCAGTTCCTTTCCTCCACATAGGGACTGTGATTGTGCTATTAACTTGATTCCTGGTTGTAAGTTCCCTAAGGGCCGACTTTTCAATCTGTCTGTGCCAGAGCATGCCGCCATGCGGAGCTATGTTAAAGAATCTTTGGAGAAAGGGCATATTCGGCCCTCTTCGTCACCATTGGGAGCGGGTTTCTTTTTTGTTGCTAAGAAGGATGGCTCCTTGAGACCCTGTATTGATTATCGTCTTCTTAATAAGATCACGGTCAAATTCCAATACCCCTTGCCTTTGCTTACTGATTTGTTTGCTCAGATTAAGGGGGCTAGTTGGTTTACTAAGATTGACCTCCGAGGGGCATATAATCTTGTTCGTATTAAACAGGGTGACAAATGGAAAACTGCATTTAATACGCCCGAAGGCCATATTGAATACCTTGTGATGCCATTTGGGCTCTCTAATGCTCCATCTGTGTTCCAGTCTTTCATGCATGATATTTTCCGCAATTATCTTGATAAATTCATGGTCGTATATTTGGATGATATTTTGATTTTTTCCGATGATTGGGAGTCTCATGTGAAGCAGGTCAGGATGGTATTCCAGATCCTTCGTAATAATGCTTTATTTGTGAAGGGGTCTAAGTGCCTATTCGGAGTTCAGAAGGTCTCTTTTTTGGGTTTTATTTTTTCTCCCTCATCTATAGAAATGGATCTTGTTAAGGTCCAAGCTATTCATGACTGGATCCAACACACATCTGTGAAGGGACTTCAAAAATTTTTGGGCTTTGCTAATTTGTATCGCCGTTTCATTGCCAACTTTTCCAGTGTGGTTAAGCCTCTTACTGATTTGACGAAGAATGGCGCTGATGTGACGAATTGGTCCTCTGAGGCTGTTGAGGCCTTTCAGGAGCTTAAGCGCCGATTTACTTCTGCCCCTGTGTTGCGTCAACCGGATGTTTCTCTTCCTTTTGAGGTTGAGGTCGACGCTTCTGAGATTGGGGCAGGGGCCGTTTTGTCTCAGAGGGAGTCTCATGGTTCTTTGATGAAACCGTGTGTTTTTTTTCCAGAAAGTTTTCGCCTGCGGAATGCAATTATGATGTCGGCAATCGTGAGTTGTTGGCTATGAAGTGGGCATTTGAGGAGTGGCGACATTGGCTTGAGGGAGCTAAACACCGTGTTGTGGTCCTGACCGATCATAAGAATCTGATTTACCTCGAGTCGGCCAAGCGGCTGAATCCTAGACAGGCTCGATGGTCCCTGTTTTTCTCCCGTTTTGATTTTGTGGTTTCGTATCTTCCGGGATCTAAGAATGTTAAGGCTGATGCCCTCTCTAGGAGTTTTTCACCTGATTCTCCTGGAGTCCTGGAGCCGGTTGGCATTCTTAAGGAGGGGGTGATTCTTTCTGCTATCTCCCCTGATTTGCGGCAGGTGCTTCAGGAATTTCAGGCTGATAGGCCTGACCGCTGTCCAGTGGAGAAGCTGTTTGTTCCTGCTAGATGGACAAGTAAGGTAATTTCTGAGGTTCATTGTTCAGCGTTGGCTGGTCATCCTGGGATTTTTGGTACCAGAGATTTGGTTGCTAGGTCCTTTTGGTGGCCTTCCTTGTCTCGCGATGTGCGTGCTTTTGGCAGTCCTGTGGGACTTGCGCCCGGGCCAAGCCTTGCTGTTCCCGCGCTAGTGGGTTGCTTTTGCCTTTGCTGGTCTCTGAGAGGCCCTGGACGCATATTTCCATGGATTTTATTTCGGATCTTCCTGTTTCCCAGAAGATGTCTGTTATCTGGGTTGTTTGTGACCGGTTCTCTAAAATGGTCCATCTGGTACCTTTGCCTAAGTTGCCTTCCTCCTCAGATTTGGTTCATTGTTTTTTCAGCATGTGGTTCGTTTGCATGGCATTCCGGAGAATATTGTGTCTGACAGAGGTTCTCAGTTTGTCTCTAGATTTTGGCAGGCCTTTTGTGCTAGGATGGGCATTGATTTATCTTTTTCTTCGGCGTTTCATCCTCAGACTAATGGCCAAACTGAGCGAACTAATCAGACCTTGGAGACCTATTTGAGATGCTTTGTGTTAGGGTTGGTGGAACGCACCAAATATATTGTTTATTAAATGGAATTGGTGCGTTTGCAACCCGGGATCCACCGTGCAGGAAAGTACCTGCTGCTAAATAATGGCGGCTCTATATGGCGGTATATACCAACTCTGTTAGCTTCACAGAGTAACCGCGAGAGGCAGGCTCTGTGCCCTGTTAGACTTTCACAGAGGCACAGGCTAACTACCCAGATGTGAGCAGTGAGTGGTCATGCATGCATACACAATCTCCTCGCCGAAGGAGCCAGCATTCTAGGGGCTTATTTCAGCCGGGTCCCTGAACACACTTATACACAATCTCCTCGCCGGAGGTGCCAGCATTCTAGGGGCTTATTTCAGCCGGGTCCCTGAACACATACAAATGCATGACCACATTGGCGCAAAGCATATGACAAAAGACGATACTAGCGCATGGCCGTGCGGTCATGCGCAGTTTATATAGTTACAGCACAGGAAGCTGCTACCAAAGTTTTGCCCTTTCAGGACCTTCCTGGAGGACCAATGGGAGGCGCTGCAGTACCTGAACATGTGACCGAACATGTGACCCTCGACCTCCAATGGGAGACCTTGCCCTGGACATGCTCAGTGTGTGTAAATAAGGACTTAGTCCCAGAGAGGCCTGCTCGCCGCAGATCAGTGCAGGGTACCATAGGAAAGCCAGAAAAGGCAGTAGTGACCCTATGCACCGAATCAGCCTCAGCGAGATGCTGGGAGCGACGTCTCCGCTGAGCAGACCCCACTGCGGCCGATGCTGAATGGGAGACTGCAGCAGACACAGATCGAGATTCCCCCTGTGCAGCAGAGGAAACTCGACTCCTAACATTACCCCCCCCCTCCTAGGGCCCCCCCCTCCTTGAGCCTCACTACGCTCAAAAGCTGCAATAAGCAGCGGAGCCCGAATGTGCTCCACAGGCTCCTAGGTTCTATCCTCTGGGCCGTGACCCTTCCTGTCCACCAGATAAAATTTCTTGCCACGTACCACCTTGCACCCCATAATAGCATTCATCTCAAACTCATCCGTGGATGAACCCGATGTCCCAGCAGATGACTCAGAAAACCGGGACAAATGAACGGGCTTTAAGAGGGAAACGTGAAAAGTATCGGTGATACCAAGGCGTGGAGGAATAGCCAAACGGTAGACCACAGGGTTGACCTGTTCCAGAACCTTAAACGGGCCAATGTAGCGAGGAGCAAACTTAGTGGACTCAACTCGCAGCGTGATGCAGCGGAGAGCCACACTAAGTCACCAGGAGCAAAAACCGGAGCGGGGCGCCGGTGTGTATCAGCCGAAACCCTCATTCTCTCCTTGGAGGCCCGGATGGCATCCTGTGTGCGGTCCCAGATGTCACGTGCCTCCACCGCCCAGTCTGCCACCCTAGAATCGGTGGATGACACGGGCATGGGCACAGGGACACGCGGATGCTGGCCGAAATTAAGGAGAAAAGGAGTTTGACCAGTGGAATTGGCTACGGCGTTGTTCAAGGCAAATTCCGCCCAAGGTAGCAAAGATGCCCAGTCATCCTGCCTAGCAGAGACGAAATGTCGCAAATATGTCACCAGAGTCTGGTTGGTTCTCTCCACTAACCCATTCGTCTCGGGATGGTATGCAGAGGAGAGGTTTAACTCTATGCTGAGTAAACGGCAGAGCGCTCTCCAAAACTGAGACGTGAACTGGGGACCCCGATCGCTGACAATCTTATCAGGCATACCATGCAATCGGAAAACGTGCTTAATGAACAACACCGCCAAGGCCCGTGCTGAGGGTAACCGAGGAAGCGGCACCAAATGCACCATCTTAGAGAAATGGTCGGTGACAACCCAAATAATGGAGCAGCCACGCGACTTGGGTAGGCCCACCACAAAGTCCATCCCGACCATCTCCCAGGGCCTGTCTGCCACCGGTAGAGGGTAAAGCAACCCAGCAGGCCGTTGCCGAGGAGACCGATTCTGGGCACAAGAAACGCACGCCTGAATATTGTCCCTGACATCTCGGGCCATATGCGGCCACCAGTATGTTCTCGCCAAAAGCTCAGATGTCCTCTTGGTCCCAAAATGCCCACCCACTCTGGAAGAGTGAGCCCAAGAGAGAACCTCCGGTCGCAAGTTAGCTGGTACGAAAGTCTTGCCCGGGGGCACAGACTCAAGCGAAAATGGAGCTACAGTTCTCAGACTCTCAGAAGGGACAATAAGCCGAGGCTCCTCCTCCTTCTCCTCCGATGACACTACGGAGCGGGAGAGAGCGTCAGCACAAACGTTCTTCTCCCCGGAGAGGAAATGGAGAGTAAAATGGAACCGGGAGAAGAACAGGGACCATTTAGCCTGGCGAGAATTCAGCCGCTGGGCCGTTTGTAGATATACCAAGTTCTTGTGGTCAGTGAAGACTTGGAAGGGAAAGCGAGTTCCCTCCAAGAGATGTCTCCACTCTGAAAAAGCCAACTTCATGCCTAGCAACTCCCTGTCCCCGATGGAATAATTCCTCTTCGCTGGTGTGAAGGTCTTGGAGAAGAAGAAGCAAGGATGCTTCCGACCTTGAGCATCCTTTTGGAAAAGGACTGCTCCAGCACCAACGGATGAGGCATCCACCTCCAAGATAAATGGTTTATCAACATCGGGGCGATGTAGGATGGGAGCGCTAGCGAAGTGTGACTTGATCGAGAGAAAGGCTTTGGAGACCTCCTCTGACCACAACTTGGGATTTGCTCCCTTTTTGGTGAGGGCAACCAAGGGAGCTACCAAAGTTGAGAAGTGTGGAATGAACTGGCGATAGTAATTAATGAACCCCATAAAGCGCTGCACCGCTTTAAGAGAATGGGGTTCCTGCCAGTCCATTACAGCCTGTAGCTTGGCAGGATCCATAGCCAAACCCTGGGCAGAGATGATGTAACCAAGGAAAGGCAAGGACTCCTGCTCAAATACACACTTCTCCAACTTGGCGTAGAGGGAGTTTGCCCGTAAGAGGTCGAAGACTTTGCGAACATCTCTCCGATGGGAGTCAATATCTGGAGAGAAGATGAGAATATCATCCAGATAGACTACGACCGAGGTGGTGAGCATATCCCGGAAGATGTTGTTCACAAAGTCTTGGAAAACGGCTGGGGCATTACAGAGCCCAAAGGGCATCACCAGATATTCATAGTGCCCATACCTGGTGTTAAAAGCCGTCTTCCATTCATCCCCCTCACGGATGCGAATCAGGTTGTAAGCACCCCGCAGATCTAACTTCGTAAATACCCTCGATCCCCGTAGCCTATCAAACAGCTCAGATATCAGGGGTAATGGGTACTTGTTCTTAACGGTGATTGCGTTAAGACCCCTGTAGTCTATGCATGGACGTAAGTCTCCAGTCTTCTTCTGTACGAAGAAGAACTCAGCCCCTGCCGGTGACACTGACTTCCTAATGAATCCTCTTGCCAGATTTTCTTGGATGTACTGAGACATTGCCTCCGTCTCCGGGAGAGATAACGGATAGACTCGACCCCGGGGAGGCTCAGCACCAGGCAAGAGGTCAATAGGACAGTCATAGGGGCAGTGAGGCGGAAGGGTCTCCGCAGCTCTTTTGGAGAACACGTCTGCATAGGGCCAATAGTGCTTGGGGAGAGAGGAAAGATCTGCGGGTACCTGTGTAGTAGCAACCTGAACGCACTCACTCTGACATCTACCCTCGCAGGATTTACTCCATCCCAAAATTCTCCCAGAGGACCACTCAATATGAGGAGAATGGTAGTGAAGCCATGGTATCCCCAACAGGACCTCATCAATTCTCTCAGGAATGACTAATAGGGAGATTATCTCCTGATGTGATGGAGACACAGAAAGCGTGAAAGGAATGGTTTGGTGGGTAATCTGTGAGGGTAGTGTTGACCCATTTACCACTCGAACGGTTACAGGCTTGGCGAGCATCACCAAGGGTATTGCGTGACGCTGGGCAAAAGAGGAAGACATAAAATTACCCTCTGCCCCAGAATCCACGCATAGCTCGACCATAAGAGTGGATGGGCCTATGGTAATTGTCCCCTTGAAGGACAACTTTGAGGCAAACGTCGCCGTGTCTAGTGTACCTCCTCCAACTGCCACTAGACGCTGACGTTTCCCCGACCGCTGAGGACCCTTGGAGGCAAGATGTCCTGACTGCCGGCAAACATGACGGACCTTATGTGCACGGGCGGACTGAGACTTGGATCCCGCTCGTGTCACCTCTAAGGCCTCATGTGACTCGGACGCCTGGACTGGAGATTCCAAAGGTTTGGCGAAGGTGGGAGCCAGCCGAAACCTCTGCCTACACTGGGCTCGCTCCAACCTTCGCTCGTGAAAATGAAGGTCTATGCGAGTATGGCTATGAGCTCCTCCAGTGTGGCGGGAATCTCCCTAGTGGCCAAAGCGTCCTTCACATGGTCAGCCAGCCCCCTCCAAAATACAGGAATGAGGGTTTTATCTGGCCATTCCAACTCAGACGCTAATGTCCGGAAGAGAACAGCAAAATGGCTGGCCATGGTTGAACCCTGAGTCAAAGCCAGCAGTTGGAGCGCTGTATCATGGGTGACTTGAGGTCCTAAAAAGACCTGTTTCAGAGAGTCCAGAAACCGAGGAACACTCCGCACCACATGATCGTTGCGCTCCCACAGCGGCGTAGCCCACTCCAACGCTCTGTCCGACAAGAGGGAGATTATGAATCCCACCTTTGCCCGCTCAGTAGGGAAACGTGCAGCCAGGAGCGCGAAGTGTATACCACATTGGCTCACGAAACCCCTACAGGACTTACTGTCCCCAGAGTATCTCTCAGGCAAAGGAAGGTGAGATAGGGTCGGAACAGAGGTGGCAGTGGGTAAAGCTGCTGCAGCCACGCTAGCAGCCTGAACAGCTATTGCGGTAACATCCACCGCCGAGGTTGCACGCTCAAGAGACGCCAACAGGCCCTCCAGCAGCTGGATGTACCCCTGCAATCGCTGTTCATCCGCCATTACTTAGCCAGATCCTGGCGCTAGTATACTGTTAGGGTTGGCGGAACGCACCAAATATATTGTTTATTAAATGGAATTGGTGCGTTCGCAACCCGGGATCCACCGTGCAGGAAAGTACCTGCTGCTAAATAATGGCGGCTCTATATGGCGGTATATACCAACTCTGTTAGCTTCACAGAGTAACCGCGAGAGGCAGGCTCTGTGCCCTGTTAGACTTTCACAGAGGCACAGGCCAACGACCCAGATGTGAGCAGTGAGTGGTCATGCCTGCATACACAATCTCCTCGCCGGAGGAGCCAGCATTCTAGGGGCTTATTTCAGCTGGGTCCCTGAACACACTTATACACAATCTCCTCGCCGGAGGTGCCAGCATTCTAGGGGCTTATTTGGCCATGCGGTCATGCGCAGTTTATATAGTTACAGCACAGGAAGCTGCTACCAACGTTTTGCCCTTTCAGGACCTTCCTGGAGGACCAATAGGAGGCGCTGCAGTACCTGAACATGTGACCGAACATGTGACCCTCGACCTCCAATGGGAGACCTTGCCCTGGGCATGCTCAGTGTGTGTAAATAAGGACTTAGTCCCAGAGAGGCCTGCTCGCCGCAGATCAGTGCAGGGTACCATAGGAAAGCCAGAAAAGGCAGTAGTGACCCTATGCACCGAATCAGCCTCAGCGAGACGCTGGGAGCGACGTCTCCGCTGAGCAGACCCCACTGCGGCCGATGCTGAATGGGAGACAGCAGCATACACGGATCGAGATTCCCCCTGTGCAGCATAGGAAACTCGAATCCTAACACTTTGTGTCTGCTGATCAGGATGATTTGGTGTCTTTCTTGCCATTGGCCGAGTTTGCCCTTAATAATCGGGCTAGTTCGGCTACTTTGGTTTCACCTTTCTTTTGTAATTTTGGTTTTCATCCTCGTTTTTCTTCTGGGCAGGTTGAGCCTTCTGATTGTCCTGTGTTAATTCTGTGGTGGACAGGCTGCAGCAGATTTGGACTCATGTGGTGGACAATTTGACATTGTCTCAGGAAAGGGCTCAACGTTTTGCTAACCGCTGTCGGCGTGTTGGTTCCCGTCTTCGTGTGGGGGATTTGGTTTGGTTGTCTTCTCGTCATGTTCCTATGAAGGTTTCTTCTCCTAAGTTTAAGCCTCGGTTTATTGGTCCTTATAAAATTTCTGAAATTATTAATTCGGTGTCTTTTCGTTTGGCTATTCCTGCCTCTTTTGCCATTCATGATGTTTTCCATAGATCTTTGTTGCGGAGATATGTGGTGCCCGTTGTTCCCTCGGTTGACCCTCCTGCCCCGATGTTGGTTGAGGGAGAGTTGGAATATGAGGTTGAGAAGATTTTGGATTCTCGTTTTTTGAGGCGGAGGCTTCAGTATCTTGTCAAGTGGAAGGGTTATGGCCAGGAGGATAATTCTTGGGTTGTCGCCTCCGATGTCCATGCTACCGATTTGGTTCATGCTTTTCACTTGGCTCGTCCTGATCGGCCTGGGGGCTCTGGTGAGGGTTCGGTGACCCCTCCTCAAGGAAGGGGGTACTGTTGTGAATTCCGCTCTTGGGCTCCCTCCGGTGGTTGTAAGTGGCACTTTTGTGAGTTCTGCTCTTGGGCTCCCTCTTGTGGTTTCTAGTGGTATGGCTGCTCCTTGGAGTTAGCTGTCATCAGCTGCCTCCACTTATCATCCGCTATTTAAGTCTGGCTCTTTCTTCAGCCTGTGCCACTTGTCAATGTTTCCTGGCTGGATTCACATCTCTGCTTGGATTCTCTTGGTTTCCTGACCAGATCTGCAAAGATAAGTTCTGGCTTTGCTCATTTCAGTCCACATGTTGTGGACTTATTGTTCTGTGCATTCTATATTTGTCCAGCTTGTCAGTATGGATTTTTTCTGTTAGCTGGAAGCTCTGGGAAGCAGATTTACCCTCCACACCTTTAGTCAGGTGTGGAGATTTTGTAAACTCTGTGTGGATTGTTTTGTAGTTTTGATACTGACCGCACAGTATCCTTTCCTGTCCTATCTATCAAGCTAGACTGGCCTCCTATGCTAAAATCTGATTTCATTTCTGCGTATGTTATTTTCCCCTCCTCTCACCGTCAATATTTGTGGGGGGCTATCTTTCCTTTGGGGATTTTCTCTGAGGCAAGATAGGTTTCCTGTTTCCATCTTTAGGGGAAGTTAGATCTTAGGCTGTGCCGAGGGGTCTAGGGAGCGTCAGGTACCCCCCACGGCTATATTTAGTTGCGCTGCTAGGTTCAGGGTTTGCGGTCAGTACAGATACCACCTCCTTCAGAGCTTGTCTCATGTTGTTCCTAAACCACCAGATCATAACAGACCCCTATCAAGCCCCAGCCCCCACAAGTTGCCACCGTGCCTCCTGGGTGTAAGTGCGGGCAGGTAACGTGGAATTATCTGTCCTGCCGGTCTCTGGAGCAAGGCTTGGAGACGATTGCTCCCTCGGTGTCCCGGCTACCGGATTCTGTGCTTCAGAAGGAGGCAGCCTTTTGCAGGGCAGAACTCCTTCTGGTTTCCTCTCCTGTGCTATTGTGGCACCCCTAGGGGTATTTGCCACAAAAATAGTTACTGACAGTAAATGCAAATACTAAAATAGCAAGACTGCACTACCACCTCCGGCCAGAAGGGGGAGCTCCAGAGACTCCCCTTGATCCATTCTGGTCTGAGAGAAGAACTGGCAGTTGGGCTAAGGAGCTGAAAGTGAGAGGTCATACAGTTGAATCTCTAACAGCCCTGTGACTGTTACCAGGCCTAAATCACAGGCCTGAGGAGAAGAGGGATAGAGAAAAAGGACATTGTGAGAACCGGGTAGCATTAATCACTACCCAGAACAGGCGCAAAGACGGATACCGGATCCGTGGCTGTATTCATTACATATAATACAGCAACCGGAAAAACGTGAGGTGATATCAGCTTCACTAGGGTCGGACGCAGCAACAGACACAGAGTTCAGCGGTACTCCTGGAGGGGGTAAGCCGATAAAAGGTCTCGGGTTGCCCGTCGAACCAGGACCCGGAGGGGACAGATTGGGCCGGCAGCCAGTTCACATACAGCAGCAGGGCCACACAGATATTGCGTACAATAAGAGGCGAAGACCCCGGCAGGGTCAAAGTAACTCAGAGTTCCCATACAGACTCCGGTGACAGGACTGGTTGTAAATCCTTTTTTGTTAAAGTAAACTGGTTAAACGTTTCAGTGCCTCAGTCTTTCATTTGGACAATAGCCATCTATCCAGGATTGGGATCATCACCGCTGGGAGAACCTGCTGCTGATCAAGTAAGTGCCTGTCCCCTCATGATACCCCTTACACTGTGCATTGCCTGAGGCCACAGCACCGGGTCAAGCCACCCGTGACACCCCCCTCAAGAGACAGACCCCATTGGTCCGGTGCTGGGTATCCCGGTCTCTTGGGCGTCACACTATGACTTAGTTTCTCATCCGTTACAACACAACTATCTTCAAGTCCTTTCTTAGGATGCTGCCACACGTGGGGCAGGCGCAGCTCCGTGGCCTTCTATCTAGACCTCTGACAGGATCCCACCCTTGTCAGGGACCACTCTGTCTGCAGCTCTTAGATGTTCCTCCTTTCCCCTGTCTGCCTGACAGATGCTGCCTGGGTGAAGCCCAGTCAGCTTCTGCCTAACTTCCTATCCAGCCCACCAGTTTTACCTAATTGTGAAGAGTGCCCTACTAAATAGGAGCATAGCTCCCCCTGGCGGACTGGAGTGTGAAGTGTGGTGTATGGTTTGTGATACCTGGTAAAGTGATCTCCTTTATTGCCATCAGACGTAACATCACTTCCCCCTAGAGGAGAACGATATTACTGCAATGACCAGGACCCTGGGGCACTGCACCAGCCGCTGTGACCGGCGGTGAAAGGTTATCGCCAGTCACAAGCTTTGGCTGATGACACAGTACTACTCTCAGGTTAGTAATGGAGAGGCATCTATAAGATGACCCCATTACTAACCCCATAGCAAGTTTTGAAATAAACACACAGCAAGAATAAAAGCCTTTATTTGACCCTGATGCCTTCATTTTAAATAAAAATTAAAAGCAAAGTTATACTCACTTTTACTCTTAACCCATTGATACCCATGTCTGCTGTAAAAGATCAAATATAGTAAGCAATCATATCCCTCACCTTTCTGACATAAAGATATGTCTCCTATGCTCATGTCCCCTATAAAAGACCAAAAATAATAAACAACCATATTCCTCACCTGTCTGGTGAGAAGATAATCCAGTTGTCCTACGATGAGTCCAGCTCTGCTCCATTTAGATGCCATACTGAACGCTGACATAATGCGATTGTTCAGCCTGCCAGCCAGCAGAGACACTGAGCTGTGCATGCCATATGATGGGGGTTCATTTTTAAAAAATAAAAACAACATACAAATTCAAATCACCCCACTTTTCCCCTATTAAAAATAAAGCTAATAAAAAATAAAAAAGTACATGTGTTATCGTCACTTTCAGAAAAGTCCGCTCTATCAAAATATAAATATTTAACATGGTCAATAAACACAGTAAAAAAATTACTGCCAAAATTATTTTTTTCCCCAAAAATGAAAACATTACGGGTATTGAAACATGGCAAAACAACCCCCTTTTTTTCAAACTTCTGTTTGTTTTTCTTACCACTAAATTAATAAATAAATAAAAACTGGACATGAGTGGTATCAATGCAGTCGTACTTATGAGCAGAATTATATTTCCATGTCATTTTTACCACAAAATTGACATTGTAAAAACAATTCCAAAAAGACAATGTCAGAACTGAGTTTTCACCCCAATTTCTCTCCACTTGGAATTTCTTTCCCATTTTCAAGTACACTATGCGGTAAAATAAATGGTGTTATTCAAAAGTACAATTAGTCCTACAAAAAACAAGCCCTCATATGGCTATGTCGACAGAAAAACAAAATAGTTATGGCATAGGAAGAAGGTGAGGAGAAATATGCTAACACATAAATGTAAATTGGCGGTGTAGTGAACGGGTTCAATTTGGCAGTATTTTGTTGCTGTCAGCTTATGCTCTGTGAGAAGGGTCACAAATAGACAATTCTTGAACCAGCAAAGGTTAGACTTCATGATGATACTCACTGGAGGGCTAAGGTAACACAACCGTTTTCTCTCAAGCTGAGAAAATTGGTCCAATTGTGTTTATCAGACTGTGATCCGACGATTTTCTTGGAGGTGGACCTTCTCCATTATCTCAGTCCATAAAAATCAAACCACACTCGGATGTCATGTCTGATTTCTTTCACAGACTCATAGACCTAAATGGGTGAGTTATATCTGATTCTCGAAGGCAAATCATGCACAATGCAATATTTGTCCTCTTACCACTTGGTCAAAGAAAAAAATTGAACACATTTACAGCCCCACAGCATAACATGAGCTCGAGTGCAATTTGTAAAATCCACAGATATGGCTCATCTGATGTATAAGGTTGTCTGCATAAGCCTGAGGAGTAAACCATCTATTAAGCCTTCTATATCAAAATTAAACTCTCACCTCCCTTTATATGGTTATCTATTTAAATGATTTTTCTAATACAGTCATTTTTTGCACGTATGGTCGCTGTGGACAATTGGGACTGTGTGGAACATATGAATTGTGCTTTTTCCACTTCATCATTACAATAATCTACCTCAGTTGTCTCTGTGCAAGTTTTATGACACATTTTTTTTTTTGGTTCAGCATAACATTACTAATCCTTTATATTGACTGATATACTTATTTTATGTGTTGGTTTTACTAGTGTGTGTGCACCCTTTTCTGTACAGGGCCACCACATAACCACTGGTTGTTTAAATAAAGGTTTTTTAATTTATCTTTTAATTTAATCTCTCTGGTTTGGACTCTTCCTATGACCATAAGTTCGGGTTTTCTTCTTTGGGCACATCTGCATATTACATAGGACACAACCCAGTGCAATTCTTTATTCACCATTGTTGAAATAGGTAACAGGGTCCAAAACCTGCTAATGTATATTTTACAATAAAATCTCCTCTTTGGACTGATCATTTTTGGAATGTTCAAGATGCGGTTCTGAAACTTGTGGTTGATTGACTTAAATGAGGATGGGTCGGTCGGCCACGGGTTTCAGAGCCGCATCTTGAATATTTTAAAGAATATTGAAGTTCAAAGTCGGTCATTTTTGACCAACAGAACAGCAGGGTTAAAGAGCAGTTAAACATCAGTCATTTATTTTTCCTAACAGTTTCGAAGCCACAATCTCTCTTTTGACTGCATATACTGTAAGCTATTATCCCCAATTCTAAAGCCACTGATTTCATGTATTTGAACTGTTAACCTTGTGGCATTTAAGATCTACCTCTGCAGGGCTTTGGTCATTTTTTAGCCCTTGTTATTTATGACAAGTGCTAATAAAAGTTAAATATGTGGAACAAAGCCTTGAAGTAATACAGGAGGCCGTGTCCGGTGTTCCGAATATTCAATGCGCTTTCTGGATCTTTTTTTTACAGCCCTTTCTCTGCTCTTTATTGCCTTTTGCTCTAGATTTAAACACTTTCCAAAAGTCTTTTTCGTTTCATTTATTTAACACTGGGATCATGCACTTTTTTAAGACTAAGTGGATTCAGTACAGTTAAATTATTCTGCAGCTGTTTTTAGTCCTCAGAAGATTTTTCATTCTTGTCAATTGGTTTCTCCTGCATATTTAACTGGTCAGACTTATTATTTCGTTATGCTGAAAGGACGCTAAACATATAATGAACATGCTGGAAGTGCAATAGGTTGATGGTGCACAGCGAGCTCGCAAGTCCATGAGTGATATCATACCTTTACAGAAAGAGCAAAAGTTGTACAAAGTCTCCAATGCATTATAATCAAGAGCTTAGAAAATGTTTCTATCCTGCTGGTCAAGGGGGTAATGCTTCTCTTTGTAAAGACTGCAAGAAGACAAAAGAAGATTTAGGCTAGACTAATATTTATCTGTTTTATCAGGCTCATTTTTTGAATATTGAAACTCTGTGATCGGGCCACCGGACTCACACCTGACCCTCTCTGGTGCAACAACTGATGTACCAGACAGGTAGAAATGATCTCATTGAAAAGAATGTGATCGGTTCTTGCATCAGGTTCTGGTGTTTCAGTATAATGCGAGATGGAAATGATACATATGTGCAGGGAGCCTTATTGGTGAGGAAAATAGCTCTATTAAAAAAATCAGTCTCTCTGGTGTTACCTACTGGAGGGGCAAGAACCCTAAAAAGCTGTCTGCAGACCTCTTTTTGATGAGACTTTGGTTTGTCTTTTCACTTTCTAACTTAGGCCGGAGTCACACATGCGAGAAACACGTCCGTGTCTCGCATGTGAAAAGCAAGCTCTGGCACTGGCACTTGGAGCGTGCAGCTCCATGTGTTGCTATGCGGCCGCACGCTCCGCTCCGAAGTGCCGGCGCCAGAGCTTGCTTTTCACATGCGAGACACGGACGTGTTTCTCGCATGTGTGACTCCGGCCTTAATCCCTAAATCCTTTTCTTTGCTTAAATGCTCTAACGTAATTCTGTATTTTCACTATATGCTACACCTAAAAAACATTATACATTAATCACAATACATTATATTAACTTTGCACATTAGTGTTTATAAGATTTGATGGAGTTTTACATTTTACATTACTCATACAATAAAACGCACTAAAACCCAAGTCAATGTTCACACTACAATTGTTGTCTTCAGGGGAAGATATATGACAGTCCCTGTCAAACCCTTACACATGCATTGCATTTATCTGACTATAAGAAACAGTCAGTGTGAGGGTGGAGAAAGCATTTGTTAGTTATCCACAATCTATGGAACACAGGATAACTTCCTGATCATTGAGGATCCACTGGTATGCTACTGATCCCAGGAACCGATGCTCTGAACAGCTATGTGTGATAGAGTGTTGGATGATCATGTGTACTACCAGTCCATTCATTCTTAAAGGGAACCTGTCAGGTTCCCTATACCCTCCAACCACGCAGCAATTCCCCTATGTATGACTAAGCTCTCTCCCTAACAGCCTTGTTTAACATAATTTAGTTTAAAAAATGCTTTAAAAAAGCATATATTATGTTCCCGTTTCCCATGTAATAAAGGCTTTGACTAGTTAATGGAACATTAGTTTCCCCAGACTAGTCAGCTCTCTTTCCGAAATGATCGGCGCGCATTTTCTAGATTTGCACGAGGCCAGCCCCTGCAAATTATGTTATGTTATGTATGATGACAGAAATTGCATGAGCTGGCCTCATGCAAATCTAGTTAGCTTTGCATGAGCTGGCAATGAGGCCGACTTGTGAAAATTATGTTATCACACCCACAGGGCATGAAAGAGAGCTGAAAGAGGGCTGACTAATCTGGAAAAACTAACGACCAATCGAGTAGTTAAAGCCCTCATTAGCATAGCAAAAGGCGACAATATAAATGCTTTTTTTAAAGCATTTATTTAACTGAATTACATTATACAGGCATGATTAGGCAAGGAATTAAATCATACATTGGTGAATGCTGCTGGGTTAGAGGGCATGGGGGACCTGCCAGGTTCCCTTTAATGAAACTTCCCCAGATAGCGGAGTTCAGAGCTCAGATTGTCTTTGACATTCCCATAAGAATGAATGGAGCGGCTGTGTGCATTACCAACCAGTACTAAATTAACATGGGAATCTTCAGAGCCCCAGTGCTTGGGATTAGTGGCAGGAAAAGACATAGCATAGGTGCAATGTGTGCCTAGAGCAGGGGTAGGGAAGCTCAGGCCCAGGGCCATTTACAGCTCTTGATGACCTTTTATCAGGCCCCCGAGCAGATTCTCAGGGATCATACTCTTGGGCAGGGAGGTGTATTTTGATTACAACCAGCTCATTCATTTCTTCTTGCTCTGTTAGCACACACATGCAGTGTTCACTACTGAACACTGAGGAGCATGCAATGAAAGATCATGTCCTGACACCAGTGCCACAGTCAGGATGCACTTTATGGGCGGAGTTTGTACGGCACCAGAAGGATGGTATAAATATCTGTGGCGTTCCTGGGTCCTAGTCGTCACAGTGGTATTACTTTCCTCTCGGGGAGAGTGATACTATGTTTGGAGGCAGGAAAGGATAACTGCATCCAGGTATCACAAACATGCAACGCAATTCATACTCTGGCCCACCAGGGGGAGCTTTTGCTCCTATTTATTAGGTCACTCCCTATATATATATATATATATATATATATCTATACCGTATATACTCGAGTATAAGCCGAGATTTTCAGCCCATTTTTTTGGGCTGAAAGTCCCCCTCTCGGCTTAAACTCGAGTCATACCCGGGGGTCGGCAGGGGAGGGCGAGCGGGGGCTGTCTAGTTATACTTACCTACTCCCGGCGTGGTCCCTGGACGTCCCTGCTTCTTCCAGCGCTGCATCTTCTTCCTGTATTGAGCGGTCACATGGTACCGCTCATTACAGTCATGAATATGCAGCTCTACCTCCCATAGAGGTGGAGCCGCATATTCATGACTGCAATGAGCGGTAACTTTGACCGCTCAATACAGGAAGAAGATGCAGCGGTGGAAGAAGCAGGGACTGCAGGGACCGCGCAAGGAGCAGGTAAGTATACGGGGAGGGGAGCGCGGCGTGATATTTACCTGCTCCTCATTCCGGTGCGTCTCTAGCGTCCTCTGGCTGTGACGCTCAGGTCAGAGGGCGCGGTGACGTAGTCAGTGTGCACCCTCTGCTGAGCGTCAGTGCTGGAGACGGAGCTGCACGAGGAGCAGGTAAATATTAAAAGCGCCGGCGTCCTGAGTGAAGAGAGTTGAGTATGTAATTTATTTTTTTTTATTGCAGCAGTAGCATTATATATTGCACAGCTTTATATGGAGCATCTATGGGGCAATAATCAATGGTGCAGAGCATTATATATGGCACAGCTTTCTATGGAGCATCTATGGGGCCATAATGAACGGTGCAGAGCATTATATATGGCACAGCTTTATGTGGGGCCATATTGAATGGTGCAGAGCATTATATATGCCACAGCTATATATGGGGCCATAATGAACGGTGCAGAGCATTATATATGGCACAGCTTTATATGGAGCATCTATGGGGCCATAATGAATGGTGCAGAGCATTATATATGCATTTCCTACCCTAGGCTTATACTCGAGTCAATAAGTTTTCCCAGTTTTTTGTGGCAAAATTAGGGGGGTCAGCTTATACTCGGGTCGGCTTATACTCGAGTATATACGGTATATATATATATATATATATATATATATATATAACTGGTAGTCTGTAGGGAAAGTTATTAAGTTGCGGGCTGAGCTCAGCTCAGTTAGTTCCAGACCGGAGTCTGAGGAAGACAGAAGGTTAGCGGAGCTGTGCATGACCTCAGAGCTGCAGCTCCCAGAAAGAGACATTGAAAGGCAGATTTGCATTGCAGCAAGTGTGAAGGAAGTTGTAGCAAAGGAGAGGATACCAGAAGGGGACCAGGCCCGCTCAGGCTGCCTCCTTCTGAGGCACAGAATCACGGGAGCTGGAACACCGAGGGAGTAAGGACCTCTACACCTTGTTTCAGAGACCAGCAGGACAGTTAATTGTGGGTTACCTGTCCGCACCTACACCCAGGAGGCATGGTGACACCTACAGAGCCGGGTTATCTAAGAGACCCTCTAAATAGGCTCAAGTCACCAGTCATACAGGTTTTGTCCTATCCTAAATGAGGGACAGAGAGAGCACATCTGTGAGACCCTTATGTGAAGCCATAGGCAGTAAGGGACTACACCACCGCAGCACAAGGGAAGGCTACTGATTTCCACCTGGACAAGGGAACTCTGGACTTGCCTCCAAACTGGCCAGACTTTGGCTTCCCTGTCATCTGGTGCCCTGGACTGTGGATGCTGAAGTCTTCAGTAAAGGGAAAGATACTGCAACCTTGTGTCCTCGTTCTTCTCTGCGCCTCTCACCATACCACCATCTACACACCGGGAAGCCCTGGGGACATACTTCACCTGTGGGAAGGTATACCATCTAGTTGCCATAACATCACCCCAGTGGACCCCTTAAAGCAGCTTCGGTCACCCTGACCGAATACCACAGGTGGCATCACAAACATATACTTTACCCCTTTAAAGACCTTTTCCTTTTATATGGATGTCCCAGGGCCACGGACTGGGTCAGCCACCGTGACATCCCACAGTGAACATCGAACCCGGTACCGAGTACCCCACGGCCCATGGGGGGCGATCCATATCCAAATTGCCCTTTGCAGAAAAAAGTTTCCCTACCACTGGCCTAGAGGTAAGGGGGCCCAATTTCACCTTCATATCAGCAAACAGTTCCTGGTTCTATCACAGGCACAAAGAGGGGCCCATATAATTTTCTTCCATCTGTGCCCGCCACTGCTCACTTGGGCTCCCAGTGGTCATACCCCGAGTGATCAGGAAACTATCCCCTATACCATGGCTCGTTAAATTTTCCCCTGTTCCATATATCTTTATACAAGCCGAAAGTCAATGTCTGCATTTACAGTGAAGTTTCCTGTCAAGTATTACTAGGATTCTTCAGGATCTGAATTAGGAAACACTGATGTGGCAGGAAGCAATTTAGCTCATGACTGATGCTCCACCTTCAGACTTGTGTTTTGTTGCTGCTTATGATTTGATAATATATCAGTGATGATTTGCATTATATGTACGTGAGCATATGTGAATGTGAATATGAACATAATCTACCATGGAAAACTGCATGTACTGTACTTCCTTGTGGTAATATTTTCATGTTATGTCTTTTTAAAAAAAGGATTTTTCATAACAATGTTAAGTTCAGGACCATAAATCAGGTGTCTTAGACAGAACTGAAATCAGAACCATTTTTAAAGTCCTCAATATCCGAGTACAGTTGTAAAACACAATGATAACAAGTAACGAGTCATTGATTTTGAAGGATAAGAAGAAACACAACTGCAGCTCCATCAAGTGGCAAAACGAATTCCAAAACTAGAAACTGAAGATCAAACTTTTTCTTTACAGATTCATTCCTGGGAAATCAGTTTTGTCTCTCTCTTAGATTATAATTACATATTTCTTAAAGATTATGATTACATAGTTTACATCTCCATATAATTTGTGTACTAGAATATATGCTTTTCTTTATTGTGCGATTTCCAGTTGTTGTTTTCACCATTCACAAACCCCAAAATATCTTACGTCTTGAAGGCCAATTCAAAATGTACTTACAATGAAATGAGAGTCACTTCTCGGGTTACTGCAGATGTGACTGAAATGTATACTATTATACAGGGTGGGCCATGTATATGGATACACCTAAATAAAATCGGAATGGTTGGTGATATCAACTTCCTGTTTGTGGTACATTATTATATGGGAGGGGGAAAACTTTTCAAGATGGGTGGTGACCATGGCGGTCATTTTGAAGTTGGCCATTTTGGATCCAACTTTATTTTTTCCATTCGAAAAGGGTCATGTGACACATAAAACTTATTGAGAACTTCACAAGAAAAAAAATGGTGTGCTTGGTTTTAACGTAACTTAATTATTTCATGAGTTATTTACAAGTTTCTCTGTTTACAGCCATTGACATGTCGCAGAGGTTAACACGTGAGGAGCTGATAGAAATTGTGTTGATGTCTGGTTAACGCAGTACCTGGGTCATTGCAGCGGATTTCAATGCAAGACACCCTGCGCAAGAAAACTGTCACCATTCCCATGTTATTTAGGTGCATACATATAAATGGCCCACCCAAAAAAGTTTGCCTCATCCCTGAACATAATGTTCTGTGTAAACTGAGGGTCCTGTTCCAATTTTTGTTTTGCCCATTCTGCAAATTCAGGTCGCCGATCTGGCATCAGTCGAACATCCCATCTGTGGATATTAGCTACTCACAAATGGCACCCTTAGGGTATGTTTCCATGTGCCGGATTACATCCGGATTAGCTGCGGATTGAACTCTGCATACAGCCGCAGCGTTCAACCCGCAGCATCCAGATGTTACAGCATAGTGGAAGGGATTTTATGAAATCCCGTCTCCACTATGCGTGTGAACACGCACCCGGTGGCCCTGTGTTTACGGACATGCAGTGCATCTTTTTAGAACGCAGAATGTCTGTTTTCCTTGCTGCTACGCTCCGTCGCTGCAAGGTAAATAACAGGGCTTTATGTATGGGGTGCGGAGATTCTGGATGTGTGCAATGAACACATCCAGAATCACCGTGCGTACAGAAGGGGGCGGCGCTTTGCGCGGCCGTCATTACGCCGTGGACACGCCGTCATTACGGACCGTGGACACGCACTCTTAGAAAATCCAGCTGCTGCAGCATCTCAACGAGGATTTTTTGGGTGGGCCATTTATATGTGCCACGAACAGGAAGTTGATATCACAAACCATTCCCATTTTATTTAGGTGTATCCATATAAATGGCCCACCCTGTACTATACTATTTTGTATCTAGTGGGCAAGATCTAAATTTCAGGTGCTTTCTCATAGGACATGTTAGGCTATGTGCACACGATGCAGACTTGCTTGCAGAAATTTCTGCATATCTTGGCAGAAAAATGCAGTGGAAAATCCACGCGCTTTTGTTAAGTTTTTGTTGCAGATTTTCATGCGGACTTTCATGCGGTTTTGTAAGCTTTGCCCACACACTCTTTCTCCATCAGACATCATTATCTTTGACAATTCTGCAGGGTTTTTGGAAGCAAATCCGCAGCAAAACCGCAAACCTTTCTACAACTGCATTTTTTGCTGCGGATTTGACTGATTCAATGGAAGTCAATTGGTGCAGAAATGCTGCAGATCCGAAAAAGAATTGACATGCTGTGGAAAACAAAATGCTGCAAATAAGGACGAAAATTTCCAAATCATGTGCACAACACTTCAGGAATGTCATTGATTAACATTGCTTAAGTAATCTATTGTGTGTTTGGAGCATTTCCGAGCGGAAAAAACGCTGCGGAAACGCTACAAATCTGCATCGTGTGCACATAGTCTTATGCTGGCAGCGGGTGACTCCACTTTTTAGGGAGCAGATAGGGGACACAGCACAAAGGAGAAGGTGATGGACCCACAATACAGCAGTTAAGGCAACTTACCATCTGGAAACATAGGCCAGGACCGGGTATTCCAGACAGTATTTGCTCACCCACAGACATACTATAAATCAGGACTAGGTCATACATTTTCTTTATATGTAATGTGCTATACTAAGCACATAATAGAAACAGTCATGGTCAAACGTGTTGGCACCCTAGAAATTGTTTCAGAATATGAAGTATTTCCTCCAGAAAATAATATCAATTACACATATTTTGTTATACACATGTTTATTTCCTTTATGTGTATTGGAACAACACACACATAAAAAAAAAAAAGTTGAAAAAAAAAACACAAAACCCCAAAAATGGGCAGGACAAAATTGTTGGCACCATTCCATAATTGTATGTAAACAACTTTGTTTCAAGCATGTGATGCTTGTTCAAATTCACCTGTGGCATGTAACAGGTGTGGGCAATATTTAAATCAAATCTGAAACCAGATAAAAAGATGAGAAAGGCTCAGTATGAGCCAAAACATCGCCTGCCATGTGGGTCTGAATTAAACCACATTTTTTTCACCTTAATAGTAGAGTGCTGCCTTCTTTTTCTGATTTTGCTAGATATATCTATAGATAGATGGATAATAGATAGATAGGTCTATAGCTATATTTATATCTATCTATCTATCTATCTATCTATCTATCTATCTATCTATCTATCTATCTATCTATCTATCTATCAATGTGTAAACCTTAATCTTCAATGGAGCATGTAAATGTAGAAGTTGGACAAGAAATGACAACACAATTCTTTTTTTTGTTCAATAATAGATCATTATTTAGCTTACAAAAATGCATACAAATCTGCATGAAAAAAAAAAACGCATGAAAATCCGCATCAAAAAACGCATCAAATCTGCATGGATTTTAATGTGCGTTTTCTGGGAAGAGATGCAGATTCTGTGCAGAAAATTCTGCAAGCAAATCTGTAACGTGTGCACATACCCTAAATGATGAGCTGTTCTCAGTGCACTGATAATGGCCATGCTGGGAGTTGTAGTCCCACTGTTTCTATAAGTGATGAGCTGTTCTCTGCTCCTTGTGTCAGATTTGCTTTGGGTGATCACATCTGTTTATTGTAAACCTTCCCTGCCCAATAATAGGGAGCTGAAGGTGATGGCATAGACTGATGATGGGGCTGATCTACCCACAAAGTGTTTAGTCCCTTCTAAATATCTACAACTTTGAGACTTTTCTCTTGTTTCCAAGCTAAGGATCACAGATCAGAAACCCATAAGGATATTCCGGCCCTGGATCTGCCATTGACTTCGTGTTTCAGTCCCTGATGTCCGATCAGTGGCCCCTAACACCTGCCTTGGGGACTCTCTGACCACCTGGTCCTTTGTTCCCTATGAGGATGATCGGTGCCATATGTCCATGACGCTGATTATCCCCTGAGCCTGGCTGACTCCAGTAATGGAGCCGTCTATGGGCGATTTATTATAGTAATGATCCTCTCGGGTGAAAGTGTCGGTGTATACTGTATAGATCCCAGGAAGAAATAGACAGCAGGGGGGTCCCAGCCCAGGGTCCGTACCAGCTTCTTCCATGGGACGCCCTCCATCGGTCAGCAATGTGTCCACTACAGATCCTTCCAATGTATTTCATTGCAACTAGTAAAGACTTCTTAAAGCCGCCATACACATTATGTGGCCATTGTCCGTCTCTCCCGACAACAACAAATTGGTCCAAGGTTGAACTTGATGGCACTAGAGCTTTTTTCAACCTATGTAACTATGGCTGTAAGCTGCAAAAAAACTATTAATTTACATTTTTTTGTCGTTAGTGCCTCACAGGTTGCACCATGACCCTAATTGCGCTATGTGATATAGCGGGGTCTTTGGCCAGTTATGGCCCCACCCTAAGCATACTGTATGATTTACTGACTACTTTCCCAATGTTACATCCTGTCCTCACCACAATATTACTATAGACGAGGTCTTTGGATCCACTGCCAACCATGGAGGAACGGGCACTATTGTAACTCACTAAACACTGTAACTTGTGTTCTGGGGCTTCTCCCAGCAAAGCGTCTCCAAGGGAAGGGATCAGATTACCAGAGCCTTGTGCAAGCAAGGGTCATGCATTAATAATATTATTGTTATTTATTGTTAATTGCTATTGCTATTTGGACAGCCCCTTCTCGTTCACCAGATTTGCTCCCATTAAAAGGAAAATGCCTATGCTGACCCCTTGTGTTGGCTCTGTTCCACTAGTGTCGGCACTTGCGGTAAGACAAATAAAACACTGCTAGCAGCGTTTTTTTTTCCGCTGCTGCAAGTACCGCATTTGCCAGATGGTGGCAAAACCGCAAGTGCAGGACATGTTCGTAAGTCCCAATGAGGCCGAACGCAGTATTGCCGTAAGTGATCCGTTATGCGGCAGATGCGGAAAAACTGCCGGATCTGCAGCGAATGGCAAAAATCGCTGGTGTGAAAGTAGCCTGAGTCACTGCCGACAGTGTCTGCATTAGGGCAGTCCCACACGTCCAGATAATTCCGGTACCGGAAAAAATCAGTACCGGAATTATCCGTGTCCGTGTGCCCTACGTTTCTGTGGTACATCAGTGTGGCACACGTACGGCACATGTGTGCCGCCCGTGTGCCCACTGGGTACCACACGCACGGTGCTGGGTACCACACGTACCAGCATCTGGTGCTGAAGCTGCGATTCATATGTTCCCTGCAGCAGTGTTTGCTGCAGGGAACATATGAATATTAGTGTTTAAAATGCAGATCCAGGTGATGCGCCCCCCCCACCCCGCTGTGATTAAAATACTCACCTAGCTTCCGGATCCCTTGCTGGAGCGTCCTCTCCTGACCGCAGCCTCTCCTGTATGCGGTCACGTGGGGCCGCCAGTTACAGTACTGAATATGCGGCTCCGCCCCTTTGGGAGGCGGAGCCGCATATTCATGATTTTAACTGGCGGCCCCACGTGACTGCATACAGGAGAAGCTGCGGCCAGAAGAGGACACTGCGGCGAGGGATCCGGAAGCTAGGTGAGTATTTTAACCCCTTCCCGACCTTTGACGCCACGTAGGCGTCATGAAAGTCGGTGCCAATCCGACCCATGACGCCTATGTGGCGTCATGGAAAGATCGCGTCCCTGCAGATCGGGTGAAAGGGTTAACTCCCATTTCACCCGATCTGCAGGGACAGGGGGAGTGGTAGTTTAGCCCAGGGGGGCTTCACCCCCCGTGGCTACGATCGCTCTGATTGGCTGTTGAAAGTGAAACTGCCAATCAGAGCGATTTGTAATATTTCACCTATTATAACAGGTGAAATATTACAATCCAGCCATGGCCGATGCTGCAATATCATCGGCCATGGCTGGAAATACTAATGTGCCCCCACCCCACCCCACCGATCGCCCCCCCAGCCCCCCGATCTGTCCGGTACACTGCCCCACTCCCCTCCGCCCTGTGCTCCGCTCCCCCCCGTGCTCTTGTCCGCTCACCCCCGTGCTCCAATCACCCCCCGTGTTCCAATCACCCCCCCTGCACTCCGATCCACCCCCCCGTGCTCCGTTCCACCCCCCCGTGCTCCGTTCCACCCCTCCCGCGCTCCGATTCACCCCCCCATCCTCCGATCCCCCCCCATGCACCCCCCCACCCCATCATACTTACCGATCCTGCCGGGGTCCGTCCGTCTTCTCCCTGGGCGCCGCCATCTTCCAAAATGGCGGGCGCATGCGCAGTGCGCCCGCCGAATCTGCCGGCCGGCAGATTGGTTTCAAAGTGCATTTTGATCACTGAGATAGATTATATCTCAGTGATCAAAATAAAAAAAATAATAAATGACCCCCCCCCATAGGTAGGGACAATAAAAAAATAAAGAATTTTTTTTTTCCACTAATGTTAGAATAGGGGTAGGGTTAGGGCTAGGGGTAGGGTTAGGGCTAGGGTTAGGGGTAGGGGTAGGGTTAGGGTTAGGGTTAGGGGTAAGGTTAGGGGTAGAGTTAGGGGTAGGGTTAGGGTTTCGGTATGTGCACACGTATTCTGGTCCTCTGCGGATTTTTCCGCTGCGGATTTGATAAATCCGCAGTGCTAAACCGCTGCGGATTTATGGCGGATTTACCGCGTTTTTTCTGCGCATTTCACTGCGGTTTTACAACTGCGATTTTCTATTGGAGCAGTTGTAAAACCGCTGCGGAATCCGCACAAAGAAGTGACATGCTGCGGAATGTAAACCGCTGCGTTTCCGTGCAGTTTTTCCGCAGCATGTGTACAGCGATTTTTGTTTCCCATGGGTTTGCATTGAACTGTAAACTCATGGGAAACTGCTGCGGATCCGCAGCATGTGCACATACCTTTAGAATTAGGCTATGTGCCCACACTGCGGATTGGCCGCTGCGGATTCGCAGCAGTGTTCCATCAGGTTTACAGTACCATGTAAACCTATGGAAAACCAAATCCGCTGTGCCCATGGTGCGGAAAATACAGCGCTGAAACGCTGCGTTGTATTTTCCGCAGCATGTCAATTCTTTGTGCGGATTCCGCAGCGTTTTACACCTGTTCCTCAATAGGAATCCGCAGGTGAAATCCGCACAAAAAACACTGGAAATCCGTGGAAAATCCGCCGGTAAAACGCAGTGCCTTTTACCCGCGAATTTTTCAAAAATGATGCTGAAAAATCTCACACGAATCCGCAACGTGGGCACATAGCCTTAGGGTTAGGGTTGGAATTAGGGTTGTGGTTAGGGTTGTGATTAGGGTTATGGCTACAGTTGGGATTAGGGTTAGGGGTGTGTTGGGGTTAGGGTTGTGATTAGGGTTATGTCTACAGTTGGGATTAGGGTTAGGGGTGTGGGGGGGTTAGTGCTGGAGGTAGAATTGAGGGGTTACCACTGTTTAGGCACATCAGGGGTCTCCAAACGCAACATGGCGCCACCATTGATTACAGCCAATCTCGTATTCAAAAAGTCAAATGGTGCTCCCTCAATTCCGAGCCCCGACGTGTGCCCAAACAGTGGTTTACCCCCACATATAGGGTACCAGCATACTCAGGATAAACTGCGCAACAATTACTGGGGTCCAATTTATCCTGTTACCCTTGTGAAAATAAAAAAATGCTTGCTAAAACATCATTTTTGAGGAAAGAAAAATGATTTTTTATTTTCACGGCTCTGCGTTGTAAACGTCTGTGAAGCACTTGGGGGTTCAAAGTGCTCACCACATATCTAGATAAGTTCCTTGGGGGGTCTAGTTTACAAAATGGGGTCACTTGTGGGGGGTTTCTACTGTTTAGGAACACCAGGGGCTCTGCAAACGCAACGTGACGCCCGCAGACCATTCCATCAAATTCTGCATTTCAAAAGTCACTACTTCCCTTCTGAGCCCCGACGTGTGCCCAAACAGTGGTTTACCCCCACACATGGGGTATCAGCATACTCAGGAGAAACTGGACAACAACTTTTGGGGTCCAATTTGTCCTGTAACCCTTGTGAAAATAAAAAATTCTGGGCTAAATAATTATTTTTGAGGAAAGAAAACGTATTTATTATTTTCACGGTTCTGCATTATAAACTTCTATGAAGCACTTGGGGGTTCAAAGTGCTCACCACACATCTAGATAAGTTCCTTTCGGGGTCTAGTTTCCAAAATGGGGTCACTTGTGGGGGGTTTCTACTGTTTAGTCACATCAGGGGCTCTGCAAATGCAACGTGACGCCCGCAGAGCATTCCATCAAAGTCTGCATTTTAAAACGTCACTACTTCAATTCCGAGCCCCGGCATGTGCCCAAACAGTAGTTTACCCCCACATATGGGGTATCACCGTACTCAGGAGAAACTGGAAAACAAATATTGGGGTCAAATTTCTCCTGTTACCCTTGGAAAAATTAAAAAATTCTGGGCTAAATAATTATTTTTGAGGAAAGAAAATGTATTTATTATTTTCACGGCTCCGCATTGTAAACTTCTGTGAAGCACTTGGGGGTTCAAAGTGCTCACCACACATCTAGATAAGTTCCTTCCGGGGTCTAGTTTCCAAAATGGGGTCACTTGTGGGGGGTCTCTACTGTTAAGCCACATCAGGGGCTCTGCAAACGCAACGTGACGCCCACAGAGCATTCCATCAAAGTCTGCATTTCAAAATGTCACTACTTCACTTCCGAGCCCCGGCATGTGCCCAAACAGTGGTTTACCCCCACATATGGGGTATCAGCGTACTCAGGAGAAACTGGACCACAACTGTTGGGGTCAAATTTCTCCTGTTACCCTTGGGAAAATAAAAAATTGCAGGCTAAAAGATCATTTTTGAGAAAATAATTTTTTTTATTTATTTTCATGGCTCTGCGTTATAAACTTCTGTGAAGCACTTGGGGGTTCAAAGTCCTCACCACACATCTAGATTAGTTCCTTTTGGGGTCTAGTTTCCAAAATGTGGTCATTTCTGGGGGATCTCCAATGTTTAGGCACACAGGGGCTCTCCAAACGTGACATGGTGTCCGCTAATGATTGGAGCTAATTTGCCATTTAAAAAGCCAAATGGCGTGCCTTCCCTTCCGAGCCCTGCCGTGCACCTAAACAGTGGTTTACCCCCGCATATGGGGTATCAGCGTACTCAGGACAAACTGGACAACAACATTTGGGGTCCAATTTCTCCTATTACCCTTGGCAAAATAGGAAATTCCAGGCTAAAAAATCATTTTTGAGGAAAGAAAAATTATTTTTTATTTTCATGGCTCTGCGTTATAAACTTCTGTGAAGCACCTGGGGGTTTAAAGTGCTCAATATGCATCTAGATAAGTTCCTTGGGGGGTCTAGTTTCCAAAATGGGGTCACTTGTGGGGGATCTCCAATGTTTAGGCACACAGGGGCTCTCCAAACGCGACATGGTGTCCGCTAACTCTCTAGTTTAACAGAATAAAAATTCAAAATGTGAAAATTGCAAAATTTTCAATATTTTCGCCAAATTTCCGTTTTTATCACAAATAAACGCAGCATTTATTGACCTAAATTTACCACTAACATGAAGCCCAATATGTCACGAAAAACAATCTCAGAACCGCTAGGATCCATTGAAGCGTTCCTGAGTTATTACCTCATAAAGGGACACTGGTCAGAATTGCAAAAAACGGCAAGGTCTTTAAGGTCAAAATAGGCTGGGTCATGAAGGGGTTAATCACAGCGGAGGGGGGCGCACAGGGGGTGGGAGGGGGGGGACCTGGATCTGCATTTTAAACACTAATATTCATATTTTCCTTGCAGCAAACGCTGCTGCAGGGAAAATATGAATCGCGGCTTCAGCACCAGTGGGGGGGACAGTGCTTAATGTAGCGCTGTCTCCTGCACGGAACACGGACTGCACACGGACAATGTCCGTGTGCGGTACGTGTTTTACACGGACCCATTGACTTCAATGGGTCCGTGTAATCCGTGCGCTCCCACGAACACTGACATGTCTCCGTGTTTGGCACACGGAGACACGGTCCGCAAAAATCAATGAGATCTGAAAAGATGCATTGATTTTTAGGTGTCTACGTGTGTCAGTGGCTGCGGTACATGAGGAAACTGTCACCTCATGTACCGGAGCCACTGACGTGTGAAACTGGCCTTAGTCATATTCACTAATGGGAGAGGCAGCACGAAAAGTGCCTAGGGCAGCAGAAACTCCAAATACAGCCCTGATCACACAGTTACCATTTTGCAGTCCCTCAAGCACCAAACTCCTGGCGGTCTCTGTGGTGGCAATAATCTACCTACAGTCCACCTCTGATGATGCAAGTCCTCACCCACTGTGACCAACTAAACTTCACCTATTTACACTCTACACTCAGAAATAAGAGAACTGTGCTCTCTGTGATGGAAATCCTCACCTTCTCTCAACCATGACAGTATACATGGATTGGTCTCCCTCACTTGGGGCAACCGGCATCAACAGAAATACAGGCTGACTCACACGTAGATCGCCAGCGGACACCATTACAGATACCTGAAAAAGAAAAAGGCTATATGCCGAAACATTGGGATTATATCTGTTGTTCATTTATAGGTCAAATAAATCACTTATTGGATTTACCTTACAAAAGTATTTCATATTCAGTGCCGAAAGTTACTTTTTTCATTTTGAATTACTGACACCATTTTCTTAAGAACACAGAATTTAAATTACCAAAGTGCGAGCCTTTTGCCTTTATTACTACCTAAATAATCTCATTTTTTTAAACTTGTGAATTATGAAATTCACGTTTGCTTGAATAAACATTAGACACAGTAAAGTGAAGTAGAGCGATTGTAAGATGCTTGGTATAAGTTCAAAGTATTATTATTTCACCACATGGGGGCAATGTTTCCATTGTAAAGTGTTGCTTCATCCTGTAAGGAAGGAGTAGCGCTTAGAATGGATTTTCTATTCAAAAAGTTGAATTATCTGTTGAAAACGCATTTGTGTCATTACTGTAAGTCGCTATATTCAATTAATCTCGCTGCAGTTCACGTTCGTTCAGCTCATACATGTGACATGTTCAGCAGTAAACCTTGCAGATAATAATTAGTAGCATTAATGTTGGTATGTTTCGTATTTTCAGTAGTTTTCTAAGAGTTATCACAAAATGCAAATAACTTGAAGGAAAGTGATTGCATTCTATTTTTTTGCGCTGTCCTTTTTAATGTTAAAAGGACGGTCCGATACCAAAGTTGAATTTATTACTAAATCTCTATTAATTTATTATGATAATCTTATGTGTTTTCTAATATGCCATAATTAAAAATTCCATACCTTTTCCTCTCTATTATATCATTTTATTTCCTTTCGGTTCTGATGCCTTTTTTATTTGACAATCCATAACGCCTGTTGGGAAACTCAACGGGACGTCAATCTTGGGGTAGAGACTGTGGTCGTTGTTACAGCTGCTTTCCTCACCCTTTAACTAAATGTCATAAGTGATGTCCGTTTCAAGGACTGAGCTAGTCCCTGCTCTACTGAGCATGCGTTGGTTGTCAATTCCGATGCAGCTCCCTGATCAACATGCGACATTCCTTTTCAATGCGTGAGCTACTTCACCAGCTTTAATGACAAACAATGAGAAGTGCAGAGCCAGCAAGAGAGTGCATTGTCAGTGTGCATTGAAAAGGAGAAAATGTGGCAAGCGGGGAGAGCAGAGGCTACCCCAGCCCCCCAAATAGATGGCTGGTCTCCATTTTCCTGAACCATAGAGGGCCATCAAAAGAGATCACACACTACATGCACCGTGACCTTACACACAACCATCTTGGACCTCATCAAAGTCAGAGTTCCCTGTCTAGCGTGAAGAAGCCTGGAGTATAAGAGGTTTTATTATTTTCTTATTTTCTTTTACATCTTATTACTTTATTATGTTCTGGTGATTGTTGAAACACATTCAATTTGCAGAGAATAAATGCTGTTCAAAAAACTGGTGAATTCGAATTTTGGAAGAGCAGCTGATCTCCTGTCTTTGGGAGCCAAGACTGAGCCATGAAATATCTGAAGAAAGATTTAAAAAAAAATATGTATGGACAGCTGAGGTCAGCTGAAGACCCTCGTGCCTGTCATGATTGAGCTTCTCGGAAAGGCAGCAATTTCTGGTGCTCATTGGAGACTGTGATTTTTGCTTTATACATCAATACTGTGGTATTGATGTATATAGTACAAGCGATCAGACAATCATGAGTTCAAGACCCCTAAGGGTACTGACAAATGCAGAAAAAAGTAGAAAACAATGTTTTAAAAAATATGAAAAGAATAAAATATGTAAAAGTTCAGATCACAGCTATCCCACCGTGACAATGTGTTCTCCGATGGGATGGTCCTATCCTGTCTCTTGTATTAAAACCTTACCTTGTGCCGACCGCGTCCTGGTTACTTAAAAAACTTCAAGCCGATGGTTCTGTTAACTGTTTTTTTTTTTAATTTGCTATCTTGAAGCAATCATTGCAAAAAAAAACAAAAAAACTTTGTAACTGTCAATGAGATTTCAGCACCTATCCATAGGTATTTTGGCCAACTCATCATGAGCCAACTGTTCATGTTTGAAGAGTGCCTTCTCCAGACTGCATGGTTCAGATCTTCCCCAGATGTGCAGTAGGATTTACGCCAGAGATCATTGAAGACCACTTCAAAATAGTCTAATGCTTTTCTCTTTGCCATTCTGGGTGTGTTTTGGGTCATTACACTGTTCAATCCACATAAAGTTATTGACCCGCATGAAAGTCCATATTTCCAAGTTAAACCAGATACACTACCCTGATCCATGAATGTCACAATCGAATGCCGTAAAAAAAGCTTCCTCACTTATCATCAAATCAAGTGATTATCCCTCCTTGAATTACATGTGGTATTTAAAAGCTTGTCTTGTTAAAAAAAAAAACATTCTCCAATACAATATTAGAGATTTTTAGTTAATAGAAGTATGGCCACAAGGAGTGCTTATTTTCTGTAGGACCCAACATGTCAACATGTAAAATTTTATTTCCTGTGATGACAATGCATGGGAATTCAACACTTGCTCTCAGGTTATAGTATTTGCTGCAGGTGATCCCAGCAGCAAAACTTCATGTGATTAGCTTTTTTAGGAGACGTTTTTCGTGAAAAAAAATAAAGTAACTTTTTTAGTTACTTTTGAACATACTGAGAGAAAGAAAGAAAGAAAGAAAGAAAGAAAGAAAGAAAGAAAGAAAGAAAGAAAGAAAGAAAGAAAGAAAAAAGAAAGAAAGAAAGAAAGACTGAAGGATTAATAATGATCGAATAGTGAAATATTCAGAATCGGGAAATTCGGCACTAATAGTTTCTAATATCCCTGTGTTCATACCAGATAACGAATCCAATGCAAGTCAATATGAAACATGTCTGGGGGCATGGGAAAAAAGCTGAAATTGATGGGAAAGAGCTAATAATAAATGGGAATAGAATGGAGAAGATGCCTGCTTTCCTTTTCTGACTCACATATGGTATCTGGGAATAATGTTGTTAGACTATTGCGTTGTTTTACAGATTTTTAAAAAGACCTACCAAGCCCAAAAAAATTTAAAAGGAAAAAATGTTAAGAAACATTATTTCCTTCATAATTACATGTATATAATGCAAAAAATAAAAATAAAAATTATACCTCCCTTTTAGCATATGTTCACATGGAGCAATTTGGCTTTAGTTTTCTCTTTAACATTGGGGAAGTGCCTGAGTAACCTTCCTGTACTGCAGTCTAAGTTGCGTAAGGTTGCACACCAGTCCTTGCTGTACTCTGGTGCCGATCCTGCCTGCTGCATTCTGGTGCAGATTCTGCCTGCTGCACTCTGGTGCAGATCCTGCCTACTGCAATCTGGTGCAGATCCTGCCTGCTGCACTCTGATGCAGATCCTGCCTGCTGCACTCTGGTGCAGATCCTGCCTACTGCACTCTGGTGCAGATCCTGCCTACTGCACTCTGATGCAGATCCTGCCTGCTGCACTCTGGTGCAGATCCTGCCTGCTGCACTCTGGTGCAGATCCTGCCTACTGCACTCTGATGCAGATCCTGCCTGCTGCACTCTGGTGCAGATCCTGCCTACTGCACTCTCTTGCAGATCCTGCCTGCTGCACTCTGGTGCAGATACTGCCTGCTGCACTCTGATATGAACTCTGCCTGCTTATCTCTGATATGAACTCTGCCTGCTTATCTCTGATATGAACTCTGCCGCCTGCCGCACAATCCAGTCTGTCCTTCCAGGTCTAGCTGCCGAGCATCCGTTGGTCTGTCCTGCAGTGGCACTTGGCGTGCATTGGGAGACAAGCCTAACCTCACCATCAGAGGCTCTACTGAACAGTCCAGTGCTTACTTAGTCATGCCCCTACAGGCTCTCTGTGGACCGAGGCACAGTGGTTCCACAACCACGTCCATGACATTCACACCCACTCGGCAGTTGTTATGTGTGGAGGCTGAGTGTTACTCTTATGGGCATTGAGAAGCTGGAATTCAGAGACAGCCCTCTGCTGCTCACTAAGCCTTGCCAACATATGGAAGGTCAAATTCCAGTGTGTGGGCAGGTCACAAATCAGTCAGTGATGAGGCTAGACCGGTGAAAGCCTGAGATGACTTTCGAAAATGTGCGCTAAAACATCTTACCTTGGCAAGTAGGTCAGGCAAGTCAGGGTATGTTTGTAAATACCGCTGAACAACCAAGTTCAGCATGTGGGCTCTGCATGGAACGTCTACCAGCTTGCAGAGCTTTAAAACCACCACCAACTTACGCCCCTTATCGCACACAACCAGACCTGGCTGGAGGTTCAGCGGGGAGAACCACTGATTGGTCTGGTCTTTTATCCCTTTCAACAGCTCGGCTGCGTTGTTAGCTTTATCACCTAAACAGATGACCTTTGGCAGAGTGTGCCGCGGCTTCGCCAAGACAGTGCTTCAGATTTTTCAGCTGGGGAGTGATGAGGAGGCTAGTTCCGCTGAGGAGAAAGAGGAGAAGGAGAGACAGGAAATGTAATATGAGGAGACTGAAACACTGATGGAAGTTTAGCCCACTATTCTTGGTATGGGTAAGATCTGTAATGTCTCAGGCTCTGACTCTATCCTAGACTCCACCAGGTTAACTCAGGGTGTCGTCAGGGAAGTGTATCATCTCTGTCCATACAAAACTTGTCTCTGGTTAGGAAGACCTTTCCTGTGACTGCGTTGGCCAGAGCAAGGCTGATATTGTGCAACACGTGCTTCTGTAATGCGGGGACGGCACACCAGGAAAAATATTGTCGGCTGGGATCAAGTACCATGGGGTCGTGGGAAGACTCATTTCCCACAAGTCGAAACAGCAACATTTCCAGGGCTAGCTATCTGGCAATGTGGGTGTTTAACATTTGGGCCTATGGGTGGGTGGCTGGATATTTCTGCTTTCTAGTAAATGTCTGTGGCACGGACAACTGAAAGCTGTGCTGTGACAACGAAGTGGACGTGGTTGCTGACTGTTGTGTGTGAGCAACCACTGGTTATGGGCAGGAGGCATCAGCACCTGCTTCATGGTCAGCAGATTGGGAAGGTCAGAACCCCAGGGAAGGGACAGTGGCTTCACCCTCAGATGTAGATTTGGTACTTAGGTGTTACGCCCATCTACTGTGGTGCTTGGCTGCCATGTGCTTTTGCATGCTGGTAGTGTTCAGGTTGGCAGTGTTCTTGCCTGTTCTTAGCTTAGTTTGGTGATGCTGCAAATTACAGTGGTTTTACCTGAAGGACTTTAAAAAAAAACTGCCATACAGGGGAACAAAGCACCCTTGACCATTTATCTACCCAAGTGTGTGTGCTCTGTGGAACAGTTGACCAAGTTCTACCTCTGGGCAAACCACTACCTCTTCTTGCCTGTTTTCTTGCTATGGATCCATCCCTCTCTGCACTGCTGTGCTCACTAGGCGTGCCACGGTACCAGGTTGGATCATCACCACCACATCGTCTTCTAATTCCTCAATCTCATCCTCCTTCTGACCTGCAATTTAAGGCTGACCTGATGGTAACTGTGTATCATGATTATCCTCCACCTCTTCAGAAATCAATTGACCTTCCCAAACGTGCCTTTCTCCTGGCCGTGGGTGCTCAGATGTTTGGGCATCACTACACTCCACCTCCTCATGACCCTCTTTAATGGTGCACATTGAGAGACATGATAAATTACAAGGGAACGTAAACAGTTTCCCAGAGTGGCCAGTGTTGTGGTGCTGCTTGTCAATACATTGGAGCCTTTGTCTGCCATCCAAACCACAACATCCTCGCACTTGTCTGGGTTCATTAGTGGTGTAGCGCATTATGATTCTCCAGGTCATTACGAGTTCACAGACACCAAACATGTCTAGGTTCTTTTTATCTAAGTGGTGAAAGTAATTCCAAAGTTTGCTAAAAAAAAAAACAATTGCGCAATTTTGCGAGACCAGTAGTGTCTCCAGTTTTCGTGATTTCGGGTTGGGTGAGGTCTTATTTTTTGCAGATACGATCTTTTGATCGCCCGTTATTGCATTTTAATGGAATGTTGCAGTGACACAAAAAACGTAGACTACCATTCCAAAGTTTAGGGTCACTTAGAAATTTCCTTATTTTTTAAAGAAAAGCACAGTTTTTTCCAATGAAGCTAACATTAACCCCTTCCTGACTTGTGAGGCCATATAGGCGTCATGAAAGTCGTGCCAATCCGACCTGTAACGCCTATGTGGTGTCATGGCGGGATCGCGTTCCTTCAGGCCAGGTGAAAAGGTTAATTCAAATGTCACCTGACCTGCAAGTACAGGGGGACTTGTATTTGAGCCCGGGGGGGTGACTTTGCCCCCCCGTGGCTACGATCGCTCTGATTGGCTGTTGAAAGTGAAACAGCCAATCAGAGCAATTGCAATATTTCACCAATGAAACTTGGTGAAATATTACAATCCAGCCATGGCCGATGCTGCAATATCATCGGCTGCTGCCGTCAGTCTTTCCTCCCCTCCATCCTGTCCTCCACTGCCCTCCTCTCCCATCAGTCCTGTCCTCCACTCCCCCCCGCGGTCCGATCTCACACCCCTATACCTCCCGAGTCCCGGTGTCCCTCCCGATGTCTATCCGTCATCCCTCATGGGCGCCACCATCTTCCAAAATGGTAGGTGCATGTGCAGTGCGCTCGCCGAATTTCCCGGCAGACAGATTTATTCATTCCAGGTACATTTTGATCACTGTGATAGACTCTATCACAGTGATACAAATAAAAAATTTAGTAGATAACCCCCCTTTATCACCCACATAGGTAGGGAAAATAATGAAATAAAGGAAATATATTTATTTTTATTTTTCCACTAGGGTTAGGGTTAGAATTAGGGTTAGTGTTTGAATTAGGGTTAGGGTTGGAATTAGGGTTAGGGTTAGAATTAGGGTTAGGGTTTGAATTAGAGTTAGGGTTGGGAGTAGGGTTGGGGTTGGAATTAGGGTTAGGGTTGGAATCAGGGTTAAGATTAGAGTTAGGTGTGTTGGGGTTAGGGTTAGGCTTGTGGTTAGGGTTATGGTTAGGATTGGGATTAGGGTTAGGGGTGTGTTGGGGGTTAGGGTTATGGTTAGGGGTGTGTTTGGGTTAGGGTTGTGATTAGGGTTATGGTTGGGATTAGGGTTAGGGGTGTGATGGGGTTAGTGTTGAAGTTAGAATTAAGGGGTTTTTCACTGTTTAGGCACATCAGGGGCTCTCCAAACGCAACATGGCACCACCATTGATTCCAGCCAATCTTCTGTTTAAATAGTCAAATGGTGCTCCCTCCCTTCCGGTGCCCGACGTGCGCCCAAACAGTGGTTTACCCAAACATATGGTCATCAGCGTACTCAGGAAAAATTGCACAACCACTTTGAGGGTCTAATTTCTCCTGTTACCCTTGGGAAAATAAAAATTTGGGGGCAAAAAATTATTTTTGTGGAAAAGAAAAATTATTTTTTATTTTCTCGGCTCTGCATTATAAAATTTTGTGAAGCACTTGAGGGTTCAAAGTACTCGCCATATATCTAGATAAGTTCCTTGGGGGGTCTAGTTTCCAAAATGGGGTCATTTGTGGGGGGTTTCTAATGTTTAGACACATCAGGGGCTCTCCAAACATAACATGACACCCGCAGACCATTCCATCAAAGTCTGCATTTCAAAACGTCACTAATTCCCTTCCGAGCCCTGACGTGTGCCCAAAAAGTTACCACATATGGGGTATCAGCGTAGTCAGGACAAACGGGGCAACAAATTTTGGGGTCCAATTTCTCCGGTTACCCTTGTGAAAATAATAAATTGAGGGCTAAAAAAATCATTTTTGGAGATAAAAAAAATATTTTTTATTTTCACGGCTCTGCGTTATAAACTTCTGTGAAGCACTTAGTGGGTTCAAAGGGCTCACCACACATATAGATAAGTTCCCTGGGGGGTCTAGTTTCCAAAATGGGTCACTTGTGGGGGAGCTCTAATGTTTAGACACACAGGGGCTTTTCATACGCGACATGGTGTCCGCTAACGATTGGTGCTAATTTTCCATTCAAAAAGTCAAATGGTGCTCCTTCCCTTCCGAGACCTGACATGCGCCCAAACAGTGGTTCCCCCCCACATATTGGGTTTCAGCATACTCAGGACAAATTGGACAACAATTTTTGGGGTCCACTTTCTCCTTTTACCCTTGGGAAAATAAAAAAATTGTTGCTTAAAGATCATTTTTGTGACAAAAAAGTTAAATGTTCATTTTTTCTTTCCATGTTGCTTCTGCTGCTGTGAAACGCCTGAAGGGTAAATAAACTTCTTGAATGTGGTTTTGATCAGATTGAGGGGTGCAGTTTTTAGAATGGTGTCACTTTGGGTATTTTCTGTCATATTGACCCCCAAAGTCACTTCAAATGTGATTTGGTCACTAAAAAAATGGTTTTGTAAATTTTGTTGTAAAAATAAGAAATCTCTGGTCAACTTTTAACCCTTATAACTTCCTAACAAAAACAATGCTGTTTCCAAAATTGTGCTGATGTAAATATGTGGAACTAGAGGAAGTAGAGAAGTAGTAGAGAAATAGAGAAGTTTCCACAAGTAAACATGTGGAAAATGTTATTTTCTGGTTTAACAGAATAAAAATTAAAAATGTGAAAATTGAGAAATTTACCAAATTTTCGCCAAATTTCCATTTTTTTCACAAATAAATGCAAAAATTATCGACCTAAATTTACCACTAACATGAAGCCCAATATGTCACAAAAAACAATCTCAGAATCGCTAGGATCCATTGAAGCGTTCCTGAGTTATTACCTCATAAAGGGACACTGGTCAGAATTGCAAAAAATAGCCAGGTCATTAAGGTCAAAATAGGCTGGGTCATGAAGGAGTTAAATGATTCAGAAATACACTCTATACATTGTTAGTGTGGTAAATGACTAGTCTAGCTGCAAATGTCTGGTTTGTAATGCAGTATTTTCATAGGTGTACAGAGGCCCATTTCCAACAACTATCACTCCAGTGTTCTTATGGTACTTGGCGTTTGCTAACTGTGTAAGAAGGCTAATGGATGGTTAGAATACACTTGAAAACCCTTGTACAACTAAGTTAGCGCAGCTGAAAACAGTTTTGCTGATTAGAGAACCTATAAACCTGACCTTCCTTTGAGCTAGTTGAGAATCTGGAGCATTACATTTGTTGGTTCCATTAAACTCTCAAAATGGCAAGAAAAAAAGAACTTTCATGTGAAACTCAACAATATATTCTTGTTCTTAGAAACAAAGGCTATTCCATGGGAGAAATTGCCAAGAAACTGAAGATTTCCGACAACAGTGTGTACTACTCCCTTTAGAGAAGAGCACATACAGGCTCTAACCAGTGTAGAAAGAGAAGTGGGAGGCCCCGCTGCACAACTGAGCAACAAGACAAGTACATTAGAGTCTGTAGTTTGAGAAATCGACGCCTCACAGGTCCTCAACTGGCAGCTTCATTAAAGGGAACCTGTCACCTGAATTTGGCGGGACTGGTTTTGGGTCATATGGGCGGAGTTTTCGGGTGTTTGATTCACCCTTTCCTTACCTGCTGGCTGCATGCTGGCTGCAATATTGGATTGAAGTTCATTCTCTGTCCTCCATAGTAAACGCCTGCGCAAAGCAATCTTGCCTTGCGCAGGCGTGTACTACGGAGGACATAGAATGAACTTCAGTCCAATATTGCAGCCAGCATGCAGCCAGAAGGTAAGGAAAGGGTGAATCAAACACCCGAAAACTCCGCCCATATGACCCAAAACCAGTCCCGCCAAATTCAGGTGACAGAGTCCCTTTAAATAGTACACACAAAACTCCAGTGTCAATGGCTACAGGGAAGATGCGACTTTGCAATGCTGGCATTCAGGCAAAGAAAAAGCCATATCGGATAAAGAAATCTGTAGAGATAAACAATGCGCTCAAAATTCTGACATTTCTGGCCTCCCTTTAAATTTTGTTGCAGTGTGATAATAAAGTTCTTGACACCAGTTTGCAGGTAAAAATAGTTACCTACAGGCCATCTATTTACAATAGTGGTTTGTCCGTCACACGGATCAGAGAAAAAATTGCGCTCAAAATTCTTCTTTTTCTGTCCTGTCTTTAAATTTTGTTGCAGTGTGGTAGCAAAGTTGTTACACCAGTTTGCTGGTAAAAAATAGTTACCTACAGGCCAGCTATTTACAACAGTGATTTGTCCATCACACGGATCAGAGATAAAAATTGTGCTCAAAATTCTGCTATTTCTGACCTCCCTATAAATTTTGTTACAGTGTGTTAGTGAAGTTATTGACACCAGTTTGCCAGTAAAAATAGTTTCCTACAGGCCAGGTATTTCAAACTGTGGTTTGTCCGTCACACGGATCACATATAACTGCACTCAAATATCTGCCATTTCTGCCCTCCATTTAGTTTTTGTTGTAGTGTGTTAGCGAAGTTATTGTCACTAGTTTGTTGGTAAAAATAGTTACCTACAGGACAGCTATTTCAAACTGTGGTTTGTCCGTCACACGGACCACATATAAGTTTGCTCCAAATTCAGCCATTTGTAGTGAACGTGGAAAATATTGTCCTTCATTTAAAATGGGCAAGGCACGTGGCAAGGGACGTGAAACTGGATGTGATGGTGCATGCAGAAACCGAGGCCGAGGCCATGGCCATGGGCAAGCTGAAATTATGCCACAACAAACACCCACCTCTACTCGCCCAAACTTCCTGTCCAAATTACTAGTGGACCGCAGCACACCACTATTGAACCCAGAGCAGTGTCAAAAGATTGTTGGATGGGTAGCGGATAATGTTTCTAGTCACTTTGCCACCACCACCACCCTGTCTTCCACATGGTCAAGTCTCAGTAGCAGTGAGTCTGGGCTGCTTATTTGTCACCCGGAGACAATTGATCTCACACTTGGACACTCCGAAGAGCTGTTCACTTTTCCATTTATAGATTCAGGCCTCTTGCCCCCGTCCACTTGAAGTGGGGCAAGAGGAGATTGCATGTAGCGATGGCCAAGTATTTAAGCAGCCACGGTCACACAAAGGTGACAGTGGGAAGTGTCACAAGAGGTGGACAATGATGTGACATAATTGCCAGAAAGTCAGGAGGAGGACCATGGTGCTTAAGTGGAAGACAAGGTGGTGGATGATATAGTAACTGACCCAAGCTGGCAGGAGGACATGCAGAGCGAGGACAACTGTTGGGCACACAGGATGCGTGTGTTCTCATCTTAATTGTCTATTGCCAAATTGTTTGTTGGAGGTCTTACGGCCGGAGAAATAAACAGGACAGAGCAGATTATGTCTCAAATGATTTCTGATCTTTATTGGTCGAACAGCTCAGTATTTATTGAGAAGTTTTAGGTGCTTTCCACATTACTTCATTTGTTTGCTCATCTATAATTATTGCAAGTTTTTGCAGTTATTGCTGATTACACATGTTCCATGTCATTATCTTTATTACTATAGGATTATTATTACTCTAATGGTTATTGCTAGGTCAAGCTGAAATCTGTCTTTGCACATATTGTATCGATCTTTGGTTTATAAAAGGGGCAACATAAGCTGGGTTGGTTATGCAACCATCTCATAGTTCATTTGTAATTTGATGACAATTATGAACTTAGGACTTAGAAGTAAATCTTGTGACAAATGATGAATCCGAGAACATTAAAGCTAAGCAACTCTAATAGGGGGAGGGATGCGTAGCACCCCAATAGGCAAGAAGAAGAAGTGTTGTGGCCACAGACAGAAGGCGGGCAACCATTCCCCGTAACACCAATGCGTCGTAAGTTGGCATTTGCACCACCTGCCAGGCAAGAATAAGAAGGGGTAGAAAAACTACCACCTGACCACCACCAGCTTGATCAAGCACATGACAGCAAAGCAAGAGACTTTGTGGGCCGAACCCCAGGGTCCAGGAACAGTGTATGTGGGTGACACCACAGCTTCTTCCACTGTTTTGCATTCAAGCCAATCCCCTATCCATGGTGCATGCAAAGATGCCTCCTGCCCTACACCTGTGATTGCGCACACTCAACTAGCACCATCAGCAAGCACATCCATGTCCTTGTCCTAGCACAGTGTTCAGTTGTCCATACCGCAGTTTTTGGAACACAAGTGCAAATACGCAGCCCCACAGGCCACACTACTAATTTCACACATTTCGTGACTGTTTGAGCTGAAAATGTTGCCTTTTAGGCTTGTGAAGGCAGAAGCTTTCCGCAACCTGATGGCAGTGGCCGTCCTTTAGTACTCGTTCCCCAGCCGCCACTATTTCTCCTGGTGTGCCGTCCCCACATTACACAAGCACGTGTCCCACAACATTAGCAGTGCCCTCAACAATGCAGTTACTGGGAAAGTCCACCTAACCACGGACTCGTGAACAAGTGCTTGTTGGCAGGGACGGTAAATCTCGCTGATGGCACACTGGGTTAACATAGTGGAAGCCAGGACCCAGTCGGACCTTTGCAAGGAACACATCCTCCCGACGCCGAGGATTGCAGGATCTAGGTCAATCAGGGTTGCTCCTACCGTATACAGCTCCTGCACCTAATTATCCTCCTCCTCTTCAGCCTTCATCTCCGAAATGACCACATCAGTCACAAGCTGGAAGCACTGCAGCACTGCCTCAGCCAAGCAGCAACAGGCTGTGCTGAAGCTAATATGCTTAGGTGACAAACCGCACAATGCTGAAGAGTTGTGGAAAGCTCTGAAAGAGCAGTCAGATCTGTGGCTGACACCACTGAACCTACAGCCAGGCATGGTTGTGTGTGACAATGGCCAGAACATGGTGGCGGATCCGAGGTGAGGCGAGCTCACACACATACCATGCCTGGCCCATGTGCTTAACCTTGTGGTTTCTCAAAACATACCCAGAGCTGCCGGATCTGTTTGTCAAAGTACGACTTCTGTGTGCCCATTTTAGAAAGTTAGCTACAGCTTCTGCTGCCCTTGCCATGCTTCAGTAGCATTTGCAGCTTCCGACTCACTGACTGGTGTGTGTTGTCCTCACACATTGGAACTCTACACTGCAGATGTTGGAAAGAATTTGTGAGTAGAAGAGGGCAGTTGTTGACTATCAGCATCAATAAGGCCATTGATATTCAGTTAAGACTCCACACAAGAGACTTCAGGAGTGGACATGGATGTCAGACATATGTACCATCCTCCAAAACTTTGAAAACTCCACCAAGATGGTGAGCACCATAATTAGCATTACCATCCCGCTTCTCTGTGTTCTGAAATGCTCTGCTCATAATCAAAGAGGATGCATTGCAGGCAGAGCATGATGAGATGGTGCAAGGAACTATACAGTGTGATTACACACAGCCCAGCCTCATCTCATCCCAACGTGGATTGGGTGACAATGAGGAAGAAGAGGAGAAGGAGGAGGGGGAAGAACAAGAGCTAGTTTCATGTTCTATAGATGGTACTACCTGCACAACTGTCATACTGTCTGTTCATCCTGGATGGCCTGAGGACAGGGAGGAGGAGAGCATGGTCAGTCATCCTCTTGGTGAGTAGATTGTGTAAGAATATAACGTGGCACAACCTGTTCTATTAGCTGGTCCCAGACCATTACAAGTTGAATGAAGACTTGGCACACAAGCGAGTATAAAGTGAAGCTATTTTAATGTGATCCAAAATTCAGTACAATAACATAAATGTTTCGGTCATGTAACTCTGACTTTCATCAGTGTACCGACTGCTCATATCCAATAGATAGAATATAGAGATAGGTCCGTCAGCGTCCAAGTTCTGGACTAAAGGTGGATACCTTGTCCCGCAAGGAATGAATATGACAAACCAATTGAATTAAAGGCCAATTTTCTAGTGCCGATTATATCTTCCACCTTAGTAGCACTTGGATGTTGATGGACTTATCCTATCCTGAGCTATTTGCTGTTGTCCTCCTCCTTATCCTCATCCTCCTCCTCTACCATATCATCAGGGTAACCGTGGTCTGTGATGCAACACCAATATCATTTTTTTAACCTTTGTCCGGCTGAGTAGGTACAATTGTAACTATTCCATTTTAAAATTGCAATAACTTTTTTTTTTCGAAAAGCCGTAGAGGGCTGAAATTTCGTGACATCTCTGCAGTTTTGGTCCAGAATATATTGACCAAATTTCAATAAAATATATATGAAGGTACAATTGTACCTCTGCAGCCTGTTAACGTTGTAAAATTATGCAGCCTGACGAAGGTTAAAGGGTGTTTGTGATGCCCGTTAAAACAATTTGTTAGACAGTGTGTTCATGGACACCCCCCAGGGGTAAGTGTTTGTCAGCCCATACACTTAGTGCATGGGCATCACAAGTATAGTAGACCCACTCTTTTCCAATAGGAACATTTTTTTATGAGACCCTCTTCAACGTCTCTTCCAAGGGGCATTGCAGTGCCTCCAAATTTTTGTCTGCCCTTGCATTTACTGCAGAGGCAAACACTATGGGAGACCCACTTCCTAATAATGGGAACATTTTTTCATGAGGCCCTCCTCTATATCTCTTCCAAGGAGCATTGCAGTGCCTCCAAATTTTTGTCTGCCCTTGCATTCACTGCAAAGGCAAACACTATGGGAGACTCACTTCCTAATAGTCGGAACATTTTTTCATAAGGCTCTCCTGTACGTCTCGTCAAAGGGGTATTGGGGTGCGTCCAAATTTTGGGCAGCTCTGCCACTCACTGCATAGGAAAACACTATGGAAGACCCACTTCCTAATAATGGGAACATTTTTTCTTGAGGCCCTTCTGTACGTCTCATCAAAGGGGTATTGGGGTGCGTCCAAATTTTTAACAGCCCTTGCATTAACTGCATAGGCAAACACTATGGGAGACCCACTTCCTAATAATGGGAATATTGTTTTCAGGAGGCCCTTCTATACGTCTCTTCAAAGGGGTATTGGGGTGCATCCAAATTTTGGGCAGCCCTGCCACTCACTGTATAGGCAAATACTATGGGAGACCCACTTCCTAATAATGGGAACATTTTTTCATGAGGCCCTCTTGCATGTCTCTTCAAAGGGGTACTGGGGTATATCCAAATAGCATATTTGGATATACCCCAGTACATATGCTATACCCCAGTACATATGCTGCATATGCTATAATAGTCTAAGACCCACTGTTTAATAATGGGAACAACAAAGTATAGCCAGCTGATGGATCGCTAAGAATAGTGAGGGCTGGCTGCTGGCTCTTAAGAATAGTAAAGGCTGCCTGATGCCATATAAAAATAGTCTTTGTGACTTTCAGAGTCCCTCCTTCATAAATGAAACACACCACATGGCCAGAAAAGGTTGTAAAATGTGAATGTTAAAATTACATTTCCCAGTGAATGCATTTGTCTTTAAAGTTCAAAAACGCATCAAAAACGCTACGTGTGAACAGTTCAATGTGTGGAGGAGAATATTTTTGGTTTTGGTTATTTATTTTGCCTTATATACAATTCATTACGCTGCAAAGGATGTTCCTTACAATATTTCCCAGGAAAATCCATTTTGTTTTTGTTTTTGTATGTTTTCTTGTCAGTCTGTAAAAGACGTTGACAACATTGTTCACAGCAGTAACCTGGGAGTCAGAAATGCTTCCAGGGGTCTTCGTCATGCTGTTCCCATGTAATTTCAGCACTTTTCCCATCGATTTCTGAAATTTCTAGTCCCTCTGCAAACCGCCTGGGGGGCTGTGTAAAAAATGCTCGAGTTTCCCATAGACATACATTGGACTCGTTGCTCGGGTCAAGTACCTGAGTATTCCAATTTGCTCGACCAGAGCAACGAGCACCCGAGCATTTTAGTGCTCGCCCATCACTACTAACAAAAAAAAACAAGTAATCTTGACAGTCTTCAGCTCTAAAAAAGAGCTTTTTTGAATAAATAACGCTCACTATAATTTTCTATCACTGTCCCTACTCTCATTTCACTCTCCCTATGTTCACACTACGCTCTCACTACGTTTACGGCTGCAATGTGCGCAAGATGGCACCAGAAGTGTTTAAATATTCCCTATGGTGCTGGAAGGCTAGCCAATAACAGTAATACCACACCAAAGATGGCGAAAGCATTATTGTGATTGGCAAGTTAGCTCCGTATGTTCATTGGCTGCAAATAAAGTGCCAAACAAGCTGGGTGGGTCACTCAAATATACTGAGGCAAATACCTAATTACTTGCCGAGTAACGAACAGCCTGAATACCGTACTATTCGTTTGAGTAACGAATAGTGCCGAATGTATTCGCCCATCACTATGCAGGGTCAATTTATTTTATGCAGGGTTTATTAAATGGCTCTTACCATGAAGATACAGAGGTTTCAATAGAACTGTAGACTCAGAAGGGTTACAGAGGATTTTAATCAAGACCTACTGCAAAGTTACTTCACTTTTCATTCTAGATATATAGGAAGAATAAAAAATGTTACAAAGTTGTACAAAGCTTTAAACTTCTGTTATTGCTATAAAACTCTTTTGACGGAAGCCTTACATTTAGAGTTTTGTTCTTAGACTTTAGTTTTGCCAAAGAAATGTTTTTTAAGAGTACTTGTCATTTAAGGTACCGTATATACTCGAGTATAAGCTGAGATTTTCAGCCCATTTTTTGGGGCTGAAAGTCCCCCTCTCGGCTTATATTCGAGTCATACCCGGGGGTCGGCAGAAGAGGGGGAGCGGGGGCTGTGTAATTATACTTACCTGCCCGCTCATTACACCACCCATAGAGGTGGAGCCGCATATTCATGACTGAAAATGAGCGGTAACTGTGACCGCTCAATACAGGAAGAAGATGCTGCGCCGGGACTGCAGGGACCGCACCGGGAGCAGGTAAGTATACCGGGAGGGGTGCGCTGCGCGATATTTACCTGCTCCTCGTTCCGGTGCGGCTCCATCTCCAACGTCCTCTAGCTGTGATGCTCAGGTTAGAGGGCGCGGTGACGTAGTCAGTGCGCGCCCTCTGCTGAGCGTCAATGCTGGAGACGGAGCCGCACGAGGAGCAGGTAAATATTGAAAGCGCCGGCGTCCTGAGCAAGAGAGGCGAGTATGTGACTTTTTTTTTTATTGCAGCAGCAGCAGCATTATATATTGGACAGCTTTATATGGAGCATCTATGGGGCAATAATCAACAGTGCAGAGCATTCTATATGGGGCACAGCTTTATAAGGAGCATCTATGGGGCCATAATCAACGGTGCAGAGCATTATATATGAGGCACAGCTTTATAAGGAGCATCTATGGGGCCATAATGAACGGTGCAGAGCATTCTATATGGGGCAGCTTTATGTGGAGCATCTATGGGGCCATAATGAATGGTGCAGAGCATTATATGTGGCACAGCTTTAAATGGAGCATCTATGGGGCCATAATGAACGGTGCAGAGCATTATATATGGCACAGCTTTATGTGGAGCATCTATGGGGCCATAATGAACGGTGCAGAGCATTATATGTGGCACAGCTTTATATGGAGCATCTATGGGGCCATAATGAACGGTGCAGAGCATTATATATGGCACAGCTTTATGTGGAGCATCTATGGGGCAATAATGAACAGTATGGAGCATTCTATATGGGGAAGCTTTCTATGGAACATCTATGGGGCCATAATGAACGGTGCAGAGAATTATATGGGGCACAGCTTTATATGGAGCATCTATGGGGCAATAATGAATGGTATGGAGCATCAATTTTTATTTTTGAAATTCACCGGTAGCTGCTGCATTTCCTACCCTAGGCTTATACTCGAGTCAATAAGTTTTCCCAGTTTTTGTGGCAAAATTAGGGGGGGTCGGCTTATACTCGGGTCGGCTTATACTCGAGTATATACGGTAACTTTTCAGAATAACTTGTCATTCTGACTAGTGATGGGCAAACCCAAAAAGTAAAATTTGAGGTCTGTACCGAACACAGGGCCGCCATCAGGCCATTACTGACCTTACTGCTGTATGGGGCCCGATGATCAGTGGCACACAGGTGGTCCCGCAGGGCCCCGCCTCTTGTGCTACTGCTCATGGGGCCCCATCCTGCAGGCCTGCACTAATGTGCTGCAGGCCTGAGGCACACATGGCGGCGCCGGGGCCCCGGAGCTTTCTGGGAGCTGTGCACAGCCGTCTTTACCGGGACGGCTGCGCAGCTCCTACTCCCTCCCCTCTCCCTGGACTTCTGGACAGGTGTCGGCACGTACGCTATGACGTCATCGCGTATGCGCCCACATGTACGAGGACACTGACCATAAGCGGAGCTGCGCCTGCTGGGGATCGCTTATGAGGTAAGTGTTGTGAATTCCGTTCTGGAGCTCCCTCCTGTGGTTGCTAATGGTATTTTTGTGAGTTCTGCCCTTGGGCTCCCTCTGGTGGTTTCGAGTGGAACTGCTGCTCCTTTAGGTAGCTGTAGCAGCTGCCTTCACTAATCGCCTTGCCTGGGGTTGTTATTTAAACCTGCTCTGGGCTTTAGTCCATGCCTGCTGTCAATGTTCTTGGTTGGATTTGGTTCTCTCCTTGGAATTTTCATATGGCCAGTCCTTGTCTGCAAAAGATAAGTTTTTGCTAGTTTTTGTTTGTCCATTTGTTTGGACTCTATTGCTTTGCAAATATGTCTCTTTTGCCCAGCTTGTCACTATATCTTATTCAGGCTAGCTGGAAGCTCTGGGAAAGCAGATTTGCCCCTCCACACCGTGAGTCGGTGTGGAGTTCATTTTTGTAAACTCTGCGTGGATTTTGTAGTTATTTATACTGACTGCACAGTATCCTTTTCTCTCTGTCTATCTAGTTTAGTATTGGCCTCCTTTGCTGAATTCGGATTTCATTTCTGTGTACGTCATTTCCCTCTCCATTCACAGTCAATATTTGTTGGGGGGCTATCTTTCCTTTTGGGGGTTTTCTCTGAGGCAAGATAGCTTTCTATTTCCTTCTTTAGGGGTAGTTATTTCTTAGGCTGTGAAGAGGTGTCTAGGGAGAGTCAGGAACATCCCACGGCTATTTCTAGTTTTGTTGTTAGGATTAGGGACTGCGGTCAGCAGAGATACCACCTTCTCAGAGCTCGCTCCATGTTGCGTTTTAGCCACCAGGTCATATCAGTGTGGCCTCTTAACCACCAGGTCATAACAGGTAAGTATGCAAAACGTTTTTTTTCTTATTTAAAATGAATTAAATGGGTGAGGAGAGGATGATGCGGCACTAGACATGATGAAGGGGCGCTGCACAAGATAAAGAGGGTGCTGCACAAGATAAAGGGGCGCTGCACATGAATGGAGGGCTGCACATGATAAAGGGGGGCTGCACATGATAAAGGGGCGCTGCACATGAATGGAGGGCTGCACATGATAAAGGGGGTGCTGTACATGATAAAGGGTGCTGCATATGATAAAGGGGGGCTGTACATGATAAAGGGGCACTGCACATGAATTGGGAGCTGCACATGATAAAGGGGGCTGCGCATGACAAAGGGGTGCTGCATATGATAAAAGGGGCTTCACATAATAAAGGGGGACTGCACATGATAAAGGGCGCTGCACAAGATAAAGGGGCGCTGCACATGAATGGAGGGCTGCACATGATAAAGAGGGGCTGCACATGAATGGAGGGTGGCACATGAATGGAGGGCTGCACATGATGAATGGGCACTGCACATGAAAAAGGGGGGCTGCACATGATAAAGGGGTGCAGCACATGATAAAGGGGGCTGTACATGATAAAGGGGCACTGCACATGATAAAGGGGGCTGCACATGATAAAGGGGGGCTGTACATGATAAAGGGGCACTGCACATGAATGGGGGCTGTACATGATAAAGAGGGGCTGTACATGATAAAGGGGGGCTGCACATGATAAAGGGGGGCTGCACATGATAAAGGGGGCTTCACATAATAAAGGGGGGCTGCACATGATAAAGGGTGTGCTGCACATAATAAAGGGTGTGCTGCACATGATAAAGGGGCTGCACATGATAAAGGAGTGCTGCACATGATAAAGGGGGTGCTGCACATGATAAAGGGGGGCTGCACATGATGAAGGGGTCTGCACATGATGAAAAGAGGGTCTGCACATGATGAAAAGGGGGTCTGCACATTATAGGGGGGTCTGCACATGATGAAAGGGGAGATCTGCACATGTTGGAGGGGGCTGTAAATGATGATGGAGTGGAGGCTGCGAATGATGGAAGGGGCTGCAATTGATGTTGTGAGGAAGAGGACTGGGGACTGGACATGAATGGAAGGGGACTGCACATGATGAAGTGAGGGGGGAGGAGGACAGCAAATGATGAAGTGAGGGGGAGAGGACAGCAAATGATGAAGTGAGGGTCGGGGGACAGCAATTGAATTGAAGGTGGGGGACGGGTAGAGCAAATGAGGCTTTGGAGGAGAGCAAATATTGATGAATTTTGAGAGTGGTGGGAGTAAATTATGTATTGAATGTGGGGGGAGAGCAGTTGCTAATGAATAGAGGGTGGTCATGGGAGAGTGAAGACGACAATGAGTTGGGGCAGAAGGGGCATGTAAATATAATGAATCAGGGGAGCGGGAGGCATCTACTGGGGGCGTTGAATGCAGTGACTGGTAATGAATTGGGGGAAAGAGTACAGGGGCTAACTAACCCCTTACTATCCCGCCCGAGGTCAGATCCCTTGCTTTGATGTGGGCTTCGGCAGTGATCCCACATCAAAGCCAACGACATGTCAGCAGTTTTGAACAGCTGACATGTGCACGCAATTGTGGCGAGGGGAATCCCTATCCACCCACCGGTATTTACTAGTTAAATGCCGCTGTCAAACTCTGATAGCGACATTTAACTACCGTTTCTGGCCGCGCGGCCAGGAATGCGCTCATCGCCGACCCCCGTCACATGATCGGGGGTCAGCGATGCATCGGCATAGTAACCAGAGGTCTCCTTGAGACCTCTATGGTTGCTGATGCCGGCTTGCTGTAAGCGGCACCCTGTGGTAGGCGCTCATAGCAAGCCTGTAATTAAGCTACATAGGAGCGATCTGATGATCGCTGCTATGTAACAGAGCTGATCAGGCTATGCCAGCTTCTAGCCTCCCATGGAGGCTATTGAAACATGGCAAAAGTAAAGAAAAAAGTTTAAAAAAATATGAAATAAATAAAAAAAATATAAAAGTTTAAATCACCCCCTTTTGCCCCATTCAAAATAAAACAATAAAAATAAAATCAAACATACACATATTTGGTATCGCCGCGTTCAGAATCGCCCGATCTATCAATAAAAAAAGGATAAACCTGATCGCTAAACGGCATAGCGAGAAAAAAAATCTAAACGCCAAAATTAATATTTTTTGGCTGCCACGACATTACATTAAAATGAAATAACGGACGATCAAAATATCATATCTGCGCCAAAATGGTAATACTAAAAACGTCAGCTCGGCTTGCAAAAAGTAAGCCATAACCCGACCCCAGATCACGAAAAATGGAGACGCTACGGTTATCGGAATATGGCGCAATTTTTTTTTTGCCAAGTTTGGAATTTTTTTTCACCACTTAGATGAAAAGTAACCTAGACATGTTTAGTGTGTATGAACTCGTAATGACCTGGAGAATCATAATGGCAGGTCAGTTTTAGCATTTAGTGAACCTAGCCAAAAAGCCAAACAAAGAACACACATGGGATTGCACTTTTCTTGCAATTTCACCGCACTTGGAATTTTTTCCCATTTTCTAGTACATGTCATGGTAAAACCAATGATGTCGTTCAAAAGTACAACTCGTCACGCAAAAAAATAAGCCCTCACATGGCCATATTGACGGAAAAATAAAAAAGTTATGGCTCTGTATTCTGATGTGTAGTGTAGAAGAAAGGGAAAAGTGGGGAATGTGCTCTGGAAGCGGTGCTCTAGGTAACTATGTGTTATTTTATGCAGAGACGAGTCCTGGCTGGAACAAATTATGGCATGAAAAAGAAAAGCAAAGATGAAGAACTTCAGCTAGAGACATCACTGGTGAGTCAGTGTGTTACCTGTACACTGACACTATACACTCTGTTACCCGTTCACTGTACACTATATACAGAGCTCCTGTATACAATGTCACTGGTGATCTCTGTATTACCTGTACACTGACACTATGTACAGATACCCTGTGTATAATGTCACCAGTGATCACTGTATTACCCGTACACTGACAGTATATATACAGATCTCCTGTATATAATGTCACCAGTGTTCACTGTATTACCTGTACACTGACACTATATACAGAGCTCCTGTGTATAATGTCACTGGTGATCACTGTATTACCTGTACACTGACATTATATACAGAGCTCCTGTGTATAATGGCATTAGTGCTGTTTTTTTTTCAGTTAATGGTCACTATGTGGTGGCAGTATGTGATCTGGTCATGGTGTGGTGGTATTTCTCCCTGTATGTGGTATTATCTGGTCACTATGAGATGGTAATATGTGATCTGGTCACAGTATGGAGATATTTGTTCCTTATATGTGGTAATATGTCGTTTGGTCATGGTGTGATGGTATTTTTCCCTTGTACGTGGTATTAATGGTCATTCTAAAAAATATATGTGGCTCATTCCCTTCAAGAAAAATAAATACAAATATAGAAAATATAAAGAAATGTTTAATAGGTTAGAGTAGAGTAGAGCCTGGTCAAAATAGTCTACCTTTTCGTGGTGGTGGCTTAAAAATTCTTTTGGCCAAAACAAAAACTGCTAGCTATGTATGTGATCTGCTGTCTGCTGGGCACTGTTAATATCAGATTGGTGATGACGTGTTGCTGAAGATGAGTTTTTCCAAGAGCGGGCGGTGGGACTGTGGACGGTTTGAGATGTGGAGGCGGAGCTGAGGTGGAGCCTGGGCAGAGTTTCAAGGGGGCCTCGAAAATATTGCCAGTATGGGGCCCCGAAATTCCTAGTGGCAGCCCTGACCGAACACAGTGTCCGTGCAGGACCCCAAACATAGACTTTTCCAGAAAGACCGTGTTACTGTTTGGGCTTGGCATTCCAAACATAGGGAGTTTCCCACGCTGTCCTTTGTGTGACAACGAGAGAAACACCGGCGGCTCTGATCAGCGGTGTGGTGGTTGCCGCCGATCAGAGTGCTGCTATTCCCATGCTGTCAGATGTCAGTTTGTGAGCCATATTCCTCACCTATCTGACGATAATCCATTAATAGCCATGTCCCACGACAATCTAGATGATTTTGAGAGTGGTCACATCAGTGATGCCACTGCTCTTCACACCAGCTGGAAAACACTGAGAAAGGAGCAATCTTACCAATGATCAGAGCCTGTGTTTCCCATGCTGTCACACAGATGATAGCATGGGAAACAATGGATGTTCGGGGCCCTCATTTATCTAAATTGGGTCCAGGTTCGAGTTTGGGTACCGTTCTGGTACCCAAACAAAACATTAAAAAAAATTCATCCATGGGTTCCCCCCAACTAATTCTGACCATTATGACCATAATACTATTTTTCACCGATTTTCACTTTTGAAAATTCTATCACTGCTTTTACACTGTCTCTGACTTGTTAGGTGTAGACAAGCTGCTATGGTGTTTCGTATGCTGAACACAATTAGTGATATTATTGCTCTTCTTTCTTTGCAGCACACACAAAAGCATACGCTGCAGCATAGAAGACATTATACACCATTACTGAGCTCTGTGGCTGTGAATACAGCACTGAAGTGAAATGCATTTTTTTACCCTGTAACGGGATCTGCCTGTGTCTCTGCTTACTTTGTCTGGTCTGGCACTGTGCTGAGAGATCATTGTCCCTCCTCTCTTCTCACCTCTCCATAGATTTATATGTTTGTAGTACACACCCTCTGACAGAGTACTCCTCCCTTCAGCATTAGGAAATTTTTAAATACAGCTTGATCCTACCTGTCCAAAATACTTGTAGGCTTTTAGCCCAGTAGAGGCATCATGTTAGGTTTAGAGTCCTGGCAAAAGGGTACACCACATGAATTGGCCAATTTGTGCCCTAAGTATCTTCATTTTTTAAATAATGTTTTCTACAGCAGTAATGTGCGTGTCCAATTTCATATATTCAATATTTGCATATTATAGCATTACAGAGTGCAGCTTTACTTTAAGTTTATATAGTAGATGCAAACCTAGAGTTTTATTGTTCAACTACTAGATTATCCCAAATAGCAAAGCAGGCATCCTAACTTTACTGCTGAATAACAATTATAGAGCAATGCAGTGTGGAAATGGTTGCCATGGGTTAAATGCAGAAAACTAATATACATACATTTTAGATCTGTTTCTACTGCACATTTTGATGTTCATGATTCTATGCACACATATTGTATGTGAACGAAATGCATTTATCTGCCAAAAATAATAATTTGCTGCCTATCAACTTCCAGGCAACCACTTAGGTAAAATGTAACATTTTCTTTTACTTAAAATACTGTTACTTTAAGTATAATTATAGACAGTAAGTAATTCAACTGTATTCCCAGCCTCAAAAGCAAGAATTATACAGATAGAACAATTACATCATTCCAAGAATGTCATCCTTAAAAAAAATGAAATGGCATTACTGTCTCAAGTTTTTTGCACAATATGTGCAGTTTCAGCCATGAAAACCAAGAACATAAGAATGTAAGTAGTGATCAGCGAATTTGTTCGAAAAACGATCGCCAAGCATAAATTCATCACGAATATGGCACATTCAGATTCGTGATCGGAAACGAGGGCAAAATTTTCAAATCGGAAACATTCGGTAAAAAGTGCAGGATAATATTTGTGTTGCCACTAAAATATTTTCAGCACTTTGGTTGCGATAATGGTGGTGTATCATGACCATGGGGCCATTGTTTGATGAAGGTAGGGGGATTTGCAGAGCTCAGAGGAGCGGCGTGCTTGTAAATACATTTTTTTCCTATCTTTATGTGTGAACATTGCCGCTAGCCAATCAGGGGGCAGGAAACATCCATAATGTCCTCACACAACGGCTTGTCTCATTGGCTGCTAAAATCACATGCTCCTCCCCATATAAAGAGGGGACATTTTGTTTTAGTGCAATTTTGACACTGTAACAGCGCAGAGAGGCTACTTATGCTGCTAGCACTATTAGCAGCTAGATTTTAGCTTATTAGCTAGGAGGTTGTTTATTAGTCAGATAGTTTAGCTTGCTGTGAAATCGACCTTCCAGCAGATTTTGCTTTGTGTGCCATTACTGAGGTTCACAGACAAAGACAGCAGGGCACATGTCATACAAGTGTGTTCTGCACTGCTTCTATCGTGCTCCATGCACGAGTAGACCATTCTAAATCTTATTTTTTCACTAGCTAAATGTGAAACAGCATGCCAAATCCCACCTTGTCATTTGTTGGTGTGGTGACATTTTTCTGTGATTTTATCCGTTGTGCATGAAAAAAAAAATTGTGGACAGTTGCTACCATGATTCACCATGCCATATCTCACCTTGTTATTTAGTGGCAGTAAAATTCCACAGTGTGCATAGCTCATGCACATTAAAAAAATAGTATTTTTTCTGTTGCAAAAGCTGGCTGTATCTCACGTTGCCATTTTGTGATGGTGATATGAAGCTGTCTGCAAACCTCATGCATATTTTTTTTAAAAATTGTTTCTGCCGTATCCCACGTTGTTATTTTGTGGCAGTGATATGAAGCTGTCTGCAGACCTCACACACATAAAAAAAAAATCGTGATATAGCCCTTCATATCCTACATTGTCATTTTCTGGTGAAATTGTTGTGTGTGCAGAACTGTTTCACATAAACAAATGTATTTTTTTTACAAACATGATACAGCAGATTTTGAGATTGTTTAGAGCATATCTTCTAAGTTATACAGGCATCATTGACATTAAAAAAAAGTGTGCTCAGTTACTAACGTTGTACAGTAGGAAACATCACACTTTCAAATTGCTTGTAATATCTAGTCTATTTTATACTGGACTCATCCACAGGCCCAAAAATATTTCTTGTGTTACTAACGTCATAAACTAGGGAAAAGATAATTTTAAAATTGTTTGGAGCATATCTTCATTGTCATACACACCTCATCCTCACTCAAACAATTATTTCCTCTGTGACTAACGCAATTCAGCATGCCATATTTCACCTTGTCATTTACTGCTGCTGAAATTCAGCTGTTTACAGAGCTGATGCAAAGTTTAACATCTAATTTTTTGTTTCTAATACTGTGCTTCTACCACATTATCTGTGCAACATGACTGGGAAAAAGCAAGGTCATGGTGGAAGGGGGATAAGGCTTGGTTTTCAAGGTGTATGTGGGGAAGGTGGTAATGTTTGGGAAAGCACTAATGGACTAACATCGTCACGTCTTGTACAAAGACAACTGACAACTTCTGTTATTGGACGGGCTACTCCACTACCTTTCTTTAGAAGACAAATAGCAGTACGCCTCGTTGATGAGGCACAGAAGGAGCATATGCTCTAGTGGATAGCAAGCGCAGATTCAAGTGGCCTCTCTTCTTCTTCCTCCACCTTAATATCACACCCAGTACAGTCCACAGAGGTGGCACCCAAATTACCCTTGCTTCCACCTACGTCACAAATCTCCAACCGTACAACTTACAATAATGAACCACAGGCGGGAGAGAATGAAGAGCTGTTCACAAATTCTATGTCATGGGCATCAGAAGTGTACTCAAAAGCTTCACAAAGTCAAGAGGAGGAAATTTGCACCGATGTCCAAAATATTTTTAGCTTCAAAACCGGGGCAGGACTAAATAGGGTGTGAGCAGCATCCTGACCCTCGTCATCAGATGTTAACCCCCGGGGGGGATCCTGATGAGACTCAGATATCTGAGGTACACACAGACTGTACTGTTCTGTCAGGTCAGGAAGAGGAGGAGGATGACTCAAAGGGCGAGTTATGTGATAACACAAAGGATGATGAGGTGATAGATGCCCAGTTGGCATAAACACAGAGGCACACAGTTGATAAGGTCATCTGAGGAGGAAGACGAGGAGGTTACATTGCGCCGTACATCACAGACTCGTAGTGATGCAGCCATGACAAGCAATGCATCCTCAATCAGCACTATGGCTGTGACCAGCAACGTACGCAGGTCTCCAGCTTCCAGTGGTGGCACGGGTTTCCTAGCCTTGAACTTTTTTGACAGCACAAAGTATGAGCCAACTCACACAATCTGACAACTTTGCAAAAAAAAAAAGAGTAGAGGAAAAAAGTGCAATAATTTGACTGCTATATGTATGAATCTTCACATATGCAATCAACATGCATTACTCTGGGAAATCCCACTGTGCTAAAATGTGGACAAGCGGGCCTTAATAACCATCAGCCACCCCATCCATCACATCTGCTGCTTCTTCCTCCTCCTCTGTTTCCGTACCAAATATTGTGACCGCAGAACCTCAGGTTCTTTTCACGCTCCAGTCACACTGACTGAGAGCCCGCTGTCAGCTGTAACAGAAACGGACATCCTTGCTGTTTTTGACAAATGTCAGAATGAGTACACCACAACTTTCTCAATCCATTGTAACATCTCCGCCTGCACCACCCTCACAGTCCAGCAGTTTGTCCAGTTCATGGTATTCCGCCCTCTCTAAGCACTGCAGCCAGCTCATGGTCCTGCAATTATGGTCACGTAAAAGATTTATTTTCTCCTACACAAGACAAAGCTAAGAGTTTGAACTCCACCATCTCCAATCTGTTGGCCATGGAAATGCTGCTTTTCTGTCTTGAAAATACTGACGGTTTCCAAAAGCTGATGTCCATCGCAGTCCCCCAGGACCAGTTGCCCAGTCTCCAATCCTTCTCTTAGAAAGCTGTGCCTGCGCTACACCTGCATGTCGCAGATAATATCACATGTTCCTTGACTAAATCTTTGTCTGCCAGGGTGCATTTCACCACAGACACTTGGACGGGTAAGCATAGCCAAGAGCATAACATCTTGCGGAATGGGCACTGGGTGACTCTGGTGGTATACTAGTTCTTCTCTGGTGAAACTGGTGCCACTTTAGTGGTGTCAGGCCCTAATTTTTGGAAATGTTAACACTTCTGGTTGTGTGTCCACATGCTGAGTTGGCTGTAGTGAAATAGATATTGTTCTCCATTATACTATTTCTACTTTGGTGGAATTTATGCCATTTTAGTGGTGTCAGTTCTTAATTTTTGGAAATGTCAACACTCCTGGTTGGTTATCCATGTGATAATTTTTCCTGTCTAAATATATTCCATGAATCCCTAACTATTGATAGACGAGTGTGCTCAACACTGCTCGATACTTAATCGAGCATTGGTGTGCTCAATCGAGTAGAGAGCAGTAACTCATGATTCTCGAGTGCTCGGATGCCCTTAAGTGAATTATCTGAGCTGGGCACAGAGGGAGAGAATTTTTCTGTCCTCTGGAAAAATGCTAGAGTTTGCCATTAACTTCCATTATGCTCGCTAATCAAGTCGAGCAGGTCCGAGAGTCCGACGAGCTCAATTTGAAAACCGAGCACTCAAGCATTTCAGTGCTCGATCAACACTATATCTCACTATTATAGCTAAGCAGTTAACACATTATTAGTACCACAACATACAGTGGCATATAAAATTTTGAGCATCCTTGGTCAAAATTTCTTTTATTGTGAACACCTAAGCGAGTTGAATATGAAATGATCTCTTAAAGGCTCAAAGTTAAAGATGACAGATTTCCTTTGTATTTTAGGCAAAAAATGTATATTGTAGTTTTTTTACATTTTAACATTTACAAAAAGGAAAATAGGCCAATGCAAAAGTTTTGGAACCCTTGGAGATTTCTGTGCTTAGATAACTTTGAGTAAGATTTCAGACCTTAACTAACTTGTTAGGGTTATAGTTTGTTCATTATTATTATTTCCAGCTTTATAAAAGCCCATCTTCCTCTAACCTTGTGCAGAAACACAGCAGCTGTGGGTTCTTCTAAGCAGCTGCCTAGCACTCTGAAAATGAAATAGGCTGAGGCCCACAAACCAGGAGAAGGCTATAAAAAGATAGGAAAGCGGTTTCAAGCTGCCCTTTCCTCAGTTCGAAATGTAAATAAGATATGGAAGTTAACAGGAACAATGGAGTTAAACATAATGTCTGGAAGACTAAGCATAATTTCAGTGAGAGCTGCTTGTAGGATTGCTAGATTGCAAATCTGAACTCCCGCTTGACTGAAAAAGGCAGAGGTTCTAAAAGAATATTTAGCAGACTCTGGAGTTTTGGTACATTGTTCTACTGTTCAGAGACACCTGCACAAATATGGCCTTCATGGAAGAGGCTAAAATAGAACTCATTGGCAATAGAGATCAAAGGTATGTGTGAATAAAAAAAGGCACATAATTTAAGGAAAAGAAAATCTCGCCAACAATTAAACATGAGGGTGGATCAATCATGCTTTGGGGTTGTGTTGTAGCCAATGGCATGGGGAACATTTCACACTTAGAGGGAAGAATTGATTCAATGAAATTTCAACAAATTATTTATGCAAACTTAACACTATTTGCAAAAAATATGAAGTTGAAAAGAAGATGGCTTCTACAAATGGTTAATGATCCTAAACACAAGTCAAAATCCACACTAGTCTACCTCACAAGGCGGTAGCTGAAGGTTTTACAATGGCCCTCACAGTCACCTGATCTGAACATCATTGAAAATCTGTGGCTAGACCTCAAAATAGTAATACATGGAAGGTGACCCAGGAACCTCACAGAGCTGGAAGAATTTTCCAAGGAAGAATGAATGAAAATCCCTCAAACAACAATTGAAAGACTCTTTGCTGGCTACAAAAAGCGTTTACAAGCTATGATACTTTTAAAAGTGGTGCTACTAGGTACTAGGGTGCCCGTACTTTAGTCATTTTAGAGATCACTTTATCTTCAACTTGCTTTTCTGTGCACAATAACAGTAATTTTGAACAGGGATGCCCAAACATTTACATTCCACTGTAATGTTTGAATAATACCAAGATAAAGTTACTAAATAAAAAATGCTATACAAATACCATTTAGAGTGATCAAATAGTGGTAGTTACCAGTTCTACATAAGACCTCACAGCTCACAGTGCATGTCAGACCAAATGAAAATCATGAGGTCAAAGGAACTTGCCAAGGAGCTCAGAGACAGAATTGTGGCAAGGCACAGATCTGGCCAAAGTTATAAAAGAATTTCTGCAGTACTCAAGCTTCCCAAGAGCACAGTGGCCTTCATAATCCTTAATTGGAAGATGTTTGGGACCACCAGAAGTCTTCCTAGACCTGGCCATCAAGCCAAACTGAGCAATCATGGGAAAAAGAGCCTTGGTGAGAGAGGTAAAGAAGAACCCTAAGATCACTGTGGCTGAGCTCCAGAGATGCAGTAGGGAGGCTCCAGAGATGCAGTAGGGAGATAGGAGAAAGTTCCACAAAGTCAACTGTCACTGCAGCCCTCCACCAGTTTGGCCTTTATGGCAGAGTGGCCAGACGGAAGCCTCTCCTCAGTCCAAAACATATGAAAGCCCGCATAGAGTTTGCTAAAAAACACATGAAGGACTCTCAGACTATGAGAAATAAGATTTTCTGGTCTAATCAGATGAAGATAGAAATTATTGGTAATAATTCTAAGCGGTATGTGTGGAGAAAAACAGGCACTGCTCATCACCTGCCCAATACAATCCCAACAGTGAAACATGGTGGTGGCAGCATCATGCTATGGGGTGTTTTTCAGCTGCAGGGACAGGACGACTGGTTGTCGTTGAAGGAAACATGAATGTGGCTACGAACACCTGTTTCAGAGTGCCCTGGACCTAAGACTTGGCCAAAGGTTCAACCTCCAACAAGACAATGACCCTAAGCACACAGCTACAATAACAAAGGAGTGGCTTCAGAACAACTCTGTGACCACTCTTGACTGGCCCAGCCAGAGCCCTGACCTAAACCCAATTGAACATCTCTGGAGAGACTTGAAAATGAAATGGCTGTCCACCAGCGTTCACTATCCAACCTGAGGGAACTGGAGAGGATCCGCAAGGAAGAATGGCAGAGGATCCCCAAATCCAGATGTGAAAAACTTGTTGCATTATTCCCAAGAAGACTCCCATTATTCCCAAGAAGACTCATGGCTGTACTAGCTCAAAGGGGTGTGTCTACTCAATACTGAGCAAAGAGTCTGAATACTTATGACCATGTGATATTTCAGTTTTTCTTCATAATAAATTTGCTAAAATTTCTACATTTCAGTTTTTTTCAGTCAAGATGGGGTGCAGCGTGTACATTAATGAGAAAAAAATTAACTTTTTCAATTCACCAAATGGATGCAATGAAACAAAGAGTGAAAAATTTAAAGGGGTCTGAACACTTTCCATACCCACTGTATGTGGACAAAGATAGCAGGACTCACAGGTGTACTATGTAAGCAACGTTTAAACAATTTTTTTAATGAACATACTGAATCAAAAATACTATGTCCCCAATTCATGTTTTTACTCCAGAAAGCTCTTTGAAAAGTTGCAGAAAAGTTGAAACTTTTAGCAATTTTATGCCAGTTTTAGACTGATCCACCAAAATGGGTAGAAGTAGGGAGGAGCTGGGGCAAGACAAGGTGCAGCTACGCTTGCTCAATAAAATTCATGAATAGTGACAGCATTATTTACACCAGAAATGTTACTCTAGTCCCTAACTGGAGTAGCATTTATGGCCAGTCACAAGGAGGCACGTGCCACCGAAAAGATGCACATAAGCCATAAAGGAGCGTGCGCCTGTTAATGAATTTGGTGTCTCAAACTCGAAAGTGGCCAGCCTTAATGAACCGACAGGGGCGCTTTAATCACTTAATCACTTTAATTGACGTAGCAGATACATGTACATATGTGTATATATATATATATACATATAAAGTATGTATATATATATATATATATATATATATATATATAATTAACACATTTGTATGTTTAATGTTAACATCTTTTCCTCTGTATTCATGTCTTCTAGGAGGAAATATTTTACCATTGACATATCTAGAATGCAATGGGCACAAGAGATGTAGCAGAGCAGATATTTATCTCAGGGAACACGGATTTTCAAGGCTGAGGCTTTTAATAACCACAGTTAATGTCATCCTAATCAGAGAAATCTATATAAAAGGGTTTGATTTAGTGTTTATTCTTTAAGCATTATCTTAATGCTGAGATCACTGTGTCAATCGGATCATTTGCCATTCTATCACTTATTAGATTTACAGCACACTGTTTCCATTATTGCTTCAGGCAGCAGACTGCTGTATTCCAAAGGCTGAAGAACGTCCAGTATCATTAAGTAAAATGTTTTAAACATTAAAGTCACAGTTTTCTCTCTCCATATTCTTATTTTCATGTGCCTCTTGGACTCGTAGGAATATTAAGAAACTATGTCTCATGATACTATTTTATTTATTTTTTTATTTATGTATTTCTTTATTTATAAAAAAAAAATAAGAAATAACAATTCTTTGATTTGTCCATTTCCCATAAAATTTATGGGAAACAAAATAATTTGAAACTTATTACTCATGGACTCCTATATGTAAGGTGGAATAAAAGGGCACAAGGTAACCACAAAATGTCAAAGCAACTACTGTTCATGTGATTATATAATAATGGGTTCAATTATTTAAATAATGCCCATTGCAAACAAGAGCTCATAACGATGCCTAGAGCCTTTTAATCTCTGTAGACAAACAATGTCCAGAGTTTGCATTGTACCGATGTCCTCAGTGACTTTGATCATCATAGGATTGGATCTTTGCCATACCTCACTCTGTGAAACATTTTTAATGTTATTGTATCTGCCCCTGTCTAATGTGAGAACTATAAATGTCAAGTGAAAGGGACATATACGTGTAGTTACATAGGTACAGAGGTTGAAAAAAGACCTAGCTCCATTAAGTTCAACATTTCTCCACCAATTATACATTTTTCGTCACTAAATTATTTATAACACACAATGTTATGCGTACTGAGGAAATCATCCAGCCCTTTTTTTAAAAGAGGTTATACTTTCTGCCAATACTACCTCTTGTGGTTGGGCATTTCACGAACTGACTTCTCTAACTGTAAAGAACCATCTCCTACTTAGGTGTCGGAATCACCTTTCTTTCAACAATAATGAGTACCCCCTAGTCCTTAGTATGGTCTTTGTAAGGAATAAGTCAGGAGCCAGTCCTTTGTATTGACCCCCACATGTATGTATTTATATGTATTTATACATACAGTGGGGAAAAATGTATTTATTTAGTCAGCCACCAATTGTGCAAGTTCTCCCACTTAAAAACATGAGAGAGGCCTGTAATTGACATCATAGGTAGACCACAACTAAGTCAAAATAAGAAAACAATTCCAGAAAATCACCTTGTCTGATATAGCAAGATTTAGTTTGCAAATTATGGTGGAAAATAAGTATTTGGTCACCTAAAAACATGCAAGATTTCTGGCTCTGTCCTCCTCTCATTACCTGTAGTAATGGCACCTGTTTAAACTTGCTATCAGTATAAAAGACATCTGTCCACAACCACAAACAGTCGCACTCCAAACTCCACTATGGTGAAGACCAAAAAGCTTTCGATGGACACCAGAAAAAAAAATTGTAGCCCTGCACCAGGCTGGGAAGACTGAATCTGCAATAGGCAAGCAGCTTGGTGTTATTAAATCAACTGTGGGAGCAATAATAAGAAAATGGAGGACATACAAGACCACTGATAATCTCCCTCGATCTGGGGCTCCACAAAAGATCTCTCCCTGTGGGGTCAAAATGAGCACGAGAATGGTGAGCAAAAATCGCAGAACCACAGAAGAGAATCTAGTGAATGACTTGCATAGAGCTGGGACCACTGTAACAAATGCTACCATCAGAAACACACTACGCCACCAGGGACTCAAATCCTACAGTGCCAGACGTGTCCCATGCTTAAGCCAGTACATGTCCTGGCCCGTCTGAAGTATTCTAGAGAGCATTTGGATTATCCAGAAGAGTATTGGGAGAATGTCATTTGGTCTGATGAAACCAAAGTAGAACTATTTGGTAGAAACAAAACTCGTGGTGTTTGGAGGAGACAGAAAGCTGAGTTGCATCCAAAGAACAGCATACGTACTGTGAAGCATGGTGGTAGCAACATCATGCTTTGGGGCTGCTTCTCTGCAATGGGACCAAGACGACAGATCAATGTACATGAAAGAATGAATGGGGCCATGTTATTATTATTATAGCGCCATTTATTCCATAGCGCTTTACATGTATGGAGGGGTATTCATAATAAAAAACAAGTACAATAATCTTAATGAATACAAGTCACGACTGGTACATAAGGAGAGAGGACCCTGCCCACGAGGGCTCACAATCTACAAGGGATGGGTGAGAATTCAGTAGGCGAGGGTAGAGCTGGTTGTACAGCGGTTTGGTCTATTGGTGGTTACTGCAGGTTGTAGGCTTGTCGAAAGAGGTAGGTCCTCAGGTTCTTTTTGAAGGTTTCCACAGTAGGCAAGAGTCTGATGCGTTGGGGTAGACAGTTACAGAGTATGGGGGATGCGAGGGAGAAATCTTCTATGCGATTGTGGGAAGAGGAGATAAGGAGATCTTGTGAGGATCGGAGGTTGCATGCAGGTAAGTACCTGGGGACAAGGTCACAGATGTATGGAGGAGACAGGTTGTGGATGGCTTTGTATGTCATGGCTAGGGTTTTGAACTAGAGTCATTGGGTAATGGGGAGCCAGTGCAGGGATTGACAGAGGGGAGAGGCTGGGGAATAGTGGTGCGATAGGTGGATTAGTCGGGCAGCAGAGTTTAGAATAGATTGGAGGGGTGCAAGAGTGTTAGAGGGGAGGCCACAGAGCAGGAGGTTGCAGTAGTTAAGGCAGGAGATGATGAGGGCATGGGCTAGGGTTTTTGCAGGTTCTTGGTTGAGGAATGCACGGATCCAGCAAATATTTTTGAGTTGGAGTCGGCAGGAAGTGGGAAGGGCTTGGATATGTGGTTTGACGGAGAGATCAGTGTCAAGGATTACCACGAGTTAGCAAGCTTGTGTGACTGGGGAGAGTGGGCAGCCATTTACTTTAATGGATAGGTCTGTTGGGGGAGTCAAGTGAGATGGGGTAAAGATGATGAATTCTGTTTTGTCCATATTAAGTTTTAGAAATCTAGCAGAGAAGAAGGATAAAATAGCAGACAAACATTGTGGGATTCTGGTTAGTAGGGTGATGATATCTGGTCCAGACATGTAGATCTGTATATCATCGGCATAGAGATGATATTGAAAACCATGGGACTCTATGAGCTGTCCAAGGCCAAAGGTAGAGATGAAAAAGAGCAGAGGCCCTAGGAAACTTGTGGGACTCTGACAGATAGGGGGCGAGGTGAGGAGGTGGTGTGCAAGTGGGAGACGCTGAATGTCCGGTCTGTGGGTACAACAAAATCAAAGATAGGGCCAAGTCAGTGATGCCAAGAGATGAGAGACTCTGCAATAGTAGGGAATGGTCCACACTCAAAGACAAAGGACAGGTCTAGGAGGAGGAGGACATTGGTGACTTTAGTTAGGGCAGTTTCAGTGAAGTGATGAGGAAGCCAGATTGAAAGCGGTAGAAGAGGGAGCAGGAAGAGAGATGAGAGGACAGTTCAAGATGGACGTGTTGTGGGGAGATAGCTAGATGCAGAGGATGAGTCAAGAGAGGGCTTTTTGAGGATAGGTGTGATTGAGGCATGTTTTAAGCTTGATGGGAAAATACCAGTTATTAGTGATAGGTTGAAGAGATGGGTTAGGGTTGTAATGAAGACTGTGGTGAGGTTTGGGATGAAGTGGGATGGGATCGGGTCAAGTGCACAGGTGGTGAGATGTGATCATGAGAATGGAGTGGAGAGTTGATCTTCTGTAATGGTGGAGAAGTTGGTTTTGGAGGAGGAGGGCTGGGAATTTAGAAGGAAGGGCTCTGGTGGTTGTCAACCAAAACTGTCTCTGATGTTATCAATCTTCTGCTTGAAAAAAGCCAAGATTAATAGAGAGGGAGAGGTTGCAGGGGGGTGGAGTAGAAAATTGAAAGTGTTGAAAAATGTTTAGGGTTGTGAGACAGGGAGGATATGAGAGATGAGAAATAGGTGTGTTTTGCTGCAGCAAGTGTGGCCTTGAAAGTAGTGAGGGACTGTTTGAATGCGATGAAGTGCTCATTGGAGTGGGATCTTTCCATCTTCGCTCAGCAACCCTGGTAGCCTGTCTCAGTTCTCTGGTCAGGCTGGTGTGCCAGGGCTGTCTGTTGTTTTTGTCAGCTTTGGTATGTGTGAGAGGGGTGACCAATTCCAGAGCTACAGCTGTTGTAGTGTTATATAGAGCAGCAGCGGCATCCGCATTGTGTGGGAAACTTATGTCTGTAAGAGGGAGAAGTGATTCAGACAGTGAGTGTAGATTAAGGTGTTTAAGATTTCTGAAAGGGTATGCAAGTTTGTGGGGTGGAGATTGTGGACAAAGAGTGGAGAGGAAAGTGAATGTGAGTAGACTGTGGTCAGTAAGAGGGAGAGGTGAGTTGGAGAGGTTAGATAGGGAGCAGAGGCAGGTGAAGTTGAGGTCCAATGTGTGGCCATTTTTGTGAGTGGCTGCAGAAGACCACTGAGCGAGGCTGAAGGAGGAGTTAGAGATAGACGTTTGGTGGCAGCTGAAAGGGAAGTGTCACTGGGGATGTTGAAGTCGCCCATGATGATAGATGTCTTCGGAAAGGAAATGAAGTAGCCAGGTGGTGAAGTCATCAAAGAAGGTGGCGGCTGGCCCTGGGGGGCAGTAAATGACAGCCAGCTGGAGGAGGAATAAATGTGCACAGAGTGCACCTCAAAGGAAGGGAGGGTAACAGAGGGTGGCAGTGGGGTGAAGGAGCAGTTATCTGAAAGGAGAAAATCAACTCCTCCACCATGCTTTCTGCTGGGGCGGGGGTGTGGGAAAGGTGGAATCCACCATACGAGAGTGCAGCAGGAGAGGCTGTGTCAGATGAGGTAAGCCAGGTTTCAATGATGGCGAGGAAGGAAAGTTTATGAGTAATCGCTGTAGGAAAGTTTGTTGCAGACAGAGCGAGAGATTCATAGGCGAATGAGTATAAGGTTAGAGGGGTTACGGAAAGTTGTGATAGAGCGTGGATGGGAGGTAGAAATGACTTTGTGAATGTGGTGAGGAGGACCAGGATTTGGAGCAATATCACTGGCAGTGAGGAGGAGCAGAGAAAGTGTTAGCATGTGGAAGCAGGAGAGAGCATGAAGAGACTGTCTGTATTTGGAGACAGAGTATTGAATGTTGATAAACAGTTCAGAGGAGGAGGTGAGATGGATGGGGAGGATTGAAGAAAAGATGACCATTTCCTTACTAGGTGTAGGGATTAAGGGGGTTAATAGAAAGTGAAGGATTATAGGGGTGAGATTGAAAACAAACAGAAACATTGTTTACAGTGACTGTTTCCAGTTACCATCAGTTCCCTTCTGGTTCAATTCTGGAATTAATTCTGAGCATCACACTTCTATGATACACTTATGTGATACACGGGGCAGACTGACATCTTGGCAGACTTATGCTAAACAATATGTGTGCAACAAAGTGCATTCAGGTGTGAAGCAGAGATGATTGGTCTGTGCTCTTCTTGGTCAGATAATTAAGAGAGCCAGATGTATATGATCAAGGCAGAGTAAACAAGGTCATAAATAACATTGGGGATATTGCAGGGATCAGTTGAAAAGCATACCGAATTTTTGTTGCAGGCTGAGATAGGAAGGTTCAGTGTGGAAAGCTGGATGACAGACCAAGTTTTTGCTACAGGCTGAGATAGGAAAGTTCAGTGAAATTTTGAGTGCAAACCTCCTTCTATCAGCAAGGGCATTGAAGATGAAACATGGATGGGTCTTTCAGCATGATAATGATCCCATGCACATTGCCAGGGCAATGAAGAAGTGGCTTAATAAGAAGCTTATAAAGATCCTGGAGTGGCCTAGCCAGTCTCCAGATCTCAACCCCATAGAAAACCTTTGGAGGGAGTTGAAAGTCTGTGTTGTCCAGCGACATGCCCAAAACATCACTGCATGAAGGAATGGGCCAACATACCATCAACAGTGTGTGCCAACCTTGTGAAGACATACAGAAAACGTTTGACTGCTGTCATTGCCTGTCTCCTCCATATATCTCTGAACTAATCTCCGATATCTTCCCTCACGCATTCTCCGGTCCTCCCAAGACCTCCTTCTCTCCTCCACACTTATTCGCTCCTCATCCAATCGCCTAAAAGACTTCTCCCGAATATCCCCCATCCTCTGGAACTCTCTGCCCCAACACATCCGACTATCAACCACAGTCGGATCCTTCAGACGGAACCTGAAAACCCACCTCTTCAGGAAAGCCTACAGCCTGCACTGACACCGCTGCCGCCTCATCACTATCGAAGCTACCGCCTCACCAACACCGGAGCTCCTGCAACCCTCAACTATTGTCTCCTTCCGCATAATCCTGTAGAATGTAAGCCCGCAGTTTGTTTACTGTATGTGATATCTGTAACTTGTATTTAACCCCTTCTCATGTACAGCACCATGGAATCAATGGTGCTATATAAATAAATAATAATAATAATTATAATAATAATAATTGCCAAAAAAAGGATATACAACAACATATTGAGGTGAACTTTTGCTAATTACCAAATACTTATTTTCCACCGTAGTTTGCAAAATAAATCTTGCCAAATCAGACAAGGTGATTTTCTGGATTTGTTTTATCAATTTGACTATCTTAGTTGTGGTCTACCTATGATGTCAATTACAGGCCTCTCTCCTCTTTTAACTCCTTCAAGACCCAGCCTGTTTTCACATTTCTGACCCTGCCAATTTTTACACTTCTGACCACTGTCACTTTATGAGGTAATAACTCTGGAACCCTTCAACGGATCCTGATGATTCCGAGAATGCTTTCTCGAGAGATATTGTAATTCATGGTAGTGGTAAAATTTCTTTGATATGACTTGCGTTTATTTGTGAAAAAAATGGAAATTTGGCAAAAATTTTGAAAATTTAGCAATTTTCAAAATTTTAATTTTTATGCCCTTAAATCAGAGAGTCATATCACACAAAATAGTTCATAAATAATATTTCCCACATATCTGCTTTACATCAGCATAGTTTTGGAACCAAAATTTTTATTCGTTAGAAAGTTATAAGGGATAAAAGTTGACCAGCAATTTCTAATTTTTTCAACAAATTTTACAAAACTATTTTTTTTAGGGACCACATCACATTTGAAGTCACTTTGAGGGGTCAATATGAAAGAAAATACCCAAATGTGACACCATTCTAAAAACAGCACTCCTCAAGGTGATCAAAACCACATTCAAGAAGTTTATTAACCCTTCAGGTGCTTCACAGCAGCTAAAGGAGCATGGCTGGAAAAAATTAGCATTTAAATTTTTTGTCACAAAAATGAGCTTTCAGCAACAATTTTTTTATTTTCACAATTGTTAAAGGAGAAAATGGATGCCAATCAATTTTGAGCATTTCTCCTGAGTATGCCGATACCCCATATATGGAGGAAATCCACTGTTTGGGTGCACGGCAGGGCTCGGAAGGGAAGGAGCACCTTTTGACTTTTTGAACACAAAATTGGTTGGAATTGATAGCGGACGCCATGTTGCAATTGAAGAGCCCCTGATGTGCTTAAACATTGGAAAAACCCCACGAGTGACCCCATTTTGAAAACTAGACCCTTGTCTATTAGGTACATACTCACCCTCGGACGCGCCCTGCTTCTTTCCGGCAGCCTTCCTTCCTAAGAATGAGCGCGTGAAGGACCTTAGATGACGTCGCGGCTTGTGATTGGTCGCGTGACCGCCCATGTGACCGCTCACGTGACCAATCACAAGCTGCGACATCACCGCAGGTCCTTCACGTGCTCATTCTTAGGAAGGAAGGCTGCCGGTTAGTACCAGGGCGCGTCCGAGGGTGAGTATATCAATATTTTTTATTTTGATTCTTTATTTTACACTTAAATATGGATTCCGATACCGATTCCCGATATCGCAAACATATCGGAACTCGGTATCGGAATTCCGATACCAGATTCAGAAGATAGCCGACCTCATGGCCGACTGTTATGAACTGGTGGTTCAGAAACACAATGGACCTGGTGGTTAAGAGCACACAAAGTGACCTGATAGTTATTAATAACATAGGACGAGCTCTGAGACATGGGAACTCTGCTGACCGCAATCCCTAATCCTATCACACCACACTAGAGGTAGCCGTGGAGTGCTCCTGACCAGACCTAGGCGCCTCGGGCACAGCCTGAGAAACTAGCTAGCCCTGAAGATGGAAAAATAAGCCTACCTTGCCTCAGAGAAATTCCCCAAAGGAAAAGGCAGCCCCCCACATATAATGACTGTGAGCAAATATGAAAATACAAACACAGAGATGAAATAGATTTTAGCAAAGTGAGGCCTGACTTACTGAATAGACCGAGGATAGGAAAGATAGCTTTGCAGTCAGCACAAAAACCTACAAACAACCACGCAGAGGGCGCAAAATGACCCTCCGCACCGACTAACGGTACGGAGGTGCTTCCTCTGCGTCCCAGAGCTTCCAGCAAGCAAGACAAACCAAAATAGCAAGCTGGACAGAAAAAATAGCAAACCAAGAAACACAAGCAGAACTTAGCTTATGCAGGCCACAAGGACGATCCAGGAGAGAGCAAGACCAATACTGGAACATTGACTGGAGGCCAGGAACAAAGAACTAGGTGGAGTTAAATAGAGCAGCACCTAACGACTTAACCTCGTCACCTGAGGAAGGAAACTCAGAAGCAGCAGCCCCACTCACATCCACCAGAGGAAGCTCATAGACAGAACCAGCCGAAGTACCACTCATGACCACAGGAGGGAGCTCGACCACAGAATTCACAACAGCCGACCCCACACAGGGGTCGGGTCGGGTTTCATGAAACCCGACTTTGCCAAAAGTCGGCGACTTCTGAAAATGGCCGACCCGTTTCGCTCAACCCTACACTGCGTATTATCACTATAATGCAAAAATCTTTGGACTCCTTCAAATTGTGTCCTTGTCATGGCCATACAGAATACTGGTGTACTGTAGAAAATATCAGTATTCCAGTACTGACGAATCTCTGCTTTTTTTATTATGCCCATATGCAGCATAATTCCCCAAAATATCATCATCTCTGCTGCATTTACGGGGGTCCATCTGGCGTATGATGACGTGGGATTTTGGGTGAAAAATTGCTGGGCATACAGGTTCGTCTGGGCCACCATAAGATTTATTATTTCCTCACTGAAAAAGAATTTGAAGAATTCAATTTCAGTGAGGCCAGTGGTGTCAAACTGGATTCCTGAGCTGCTGCTGAAATCCGGAATGACGGGTTGAAAATTTTCGGGGGGTGCAATCCATACGGGATCGATTGCTGCAGGAGTTGCCTGGGTCCTAGGGCGCCTTGTTGAAGGTCCTTCCTCACCAGATGAGGAGGATGAGGAGGAGGAGGAATAATAGAGGAATGTGGGATCTTCCTCACTGGCTGAATCCGTGTTGGACGCAAGGATGGCGCAAGCCTCCGCTGGTGAATAGCGCCTTGTTAACGAATGGGCCATTTTTATTTTTTTCCCAAACCCTGGGGATGTGTGTGTAAGTGGTGTTTTTACACGTGTAATGTGTGGGGCTTGTGTAATAGGGTTCTCTTTATTATAACCAAAAGGAGAGAAACAAGAGATAAAATGTAGAAAAGAAAAAAATGAAAAGAAGAATCAGATGTTAAAAAAAAAAGTTTGTAAAAAAAATTAGATGTTCACTACACTAATGCCCTCCCTATATATTTACCCGCCGCAAATAATTCTTTTTACAAAAGAAAAACGGACGTCAGCAACAATGTGACGTACACTCCCCTAATGCACTCGCTAAAAAGTTAATCTACGCAACTAATTCTTTTTTTTTTACAAAAGAAAAACGGACGTCAGCAACGATGTGAGGTACGCTCCCCTAATGCACTCACTAAAAAGTTAATCGACGCAACTAGTTCTATTTTTTTACAAAAGAAAAACAGACGTCAGCTATGAGGTGAGGTACGCTCCCCTAATGCACTCGCTTAAAAGTTAATTGACGCAACTAATTCTATTTTTTTACAAAAGAAAAACGGACGTCAGCAATGAGGTGACGTTCGCTCCGCTATTGCACTCACTAAAAAGTTCATTGACGCAACTAATTCTTTTTTTTTTTTTTACAAAAGAAAAACGGACGTTAGCAATGATGTGACGTACGCTCCCCTAATGCACTAGATTTCCTGGCGATAGCAACAAACACTGACGCCGGCATAACCTAACGCACTACCTATAAAACTACTCAGTACGATTTTTTTTCCCTACAACAAGATCGGACGTCACCAAACACTGATGCAGACTAGACCTAATACACTACCTATAAAACTACTATATACGATTTTGTTTTCTACAGTCATGAATATGCGGCTCCACCTCCCATAGGGGTGGAGCCGCATATTCATTACTGTAAATGAGCGGCCCCACGTGACCGCATACAGTAGAAGGTGCGGCCAGGAGAGGAAGCAGCGACAGCCAATGAGGGAGCTGGGTGAGTATTTTCAGAACAGCGATGGGGCCACACAGGGCGTGGGGACATGGACCTTTATTTTATACACGAAAAACCACAAAAAAAATGGATTATTCATATCTTCTCTGCAGCAAATGCTGCACAGAAGATATGAATCGCGGTTTCAGCACGATGCAGGGGACAGCGCTAAACTTTAGCACTGTCTCCAGCACACTCCGTGTGGTACCCAGTGGGCACATGGGCGGCACACATGTGCTGCCCGTGTGCCACACTGATGTGCCACAGAAACGCAGGGGCACACGGACACGGATAATTCCGGTACCGATTTTTTCCGGTACCGGAATTATCTGGACGTGTGGGACAGCCCTTAGACTGTGATGTTCCTACACTAACTAGCTAAACAGTGAAAAATCCCTGTGGCGCAGTCTCTGATCAGCAGCGATACTGATCAGAGCGCTGCGGACACAGGAAGAGCACAAGTGCTCTGCACAGGACCAGGCGCACACAAAAAAGAGCAAAAAAGAGCGCTAAAAATTCAATTGGAGGTGGGAGAGGGGGTACTGGAACAGGGAGCGGGGATGGGAAAGGGGGCGTCACCAAACACTGACGCCGGCTATGCTACATCTAAAACTACACTGTACTATCTACTATTATTAATTTTTAAAAAAAAAATTAGACGTCGCTTAGACTGCAATGTCCGCTATGTTAACTATCTAAAAAAAGAAAAATTCCCGTGGCACAGTCTCTGATCAGCAGCGATACTGGTCAGAGCGCTGCAGACATGGGAAGAGCACGAATGCTCAGCGCGGGACGCCGCGCACAGGAAAAAAGCGCAAAAAAGTGCGCTAAAAAATCAATTGGAGGGTGGGTAGAGGGGAGGTGGTGGGATACTGGAACAGGGATGGGGGATGGAAAAGGGGTGGGGGAGGTGCTGCTGCTCTGCTGTGATCACAGGTCTCACACAGCAGGCAGATGACAGCAGAGAGCACACAGCATAGAGCACAAAGCTGGAGCAGGACGCTGCAGAAGGAGGCAGGAGATCGCCGGGTTGATCACACTGGCTACCAATGGATTCTTTCTCTCAAGGTACACAGAGGGGCTTAGATCACCGCTCGGCACGCCAAATCTGAGGTAAATATGGCGAGCAGGGAGGTGATCGGTATTTTAAATTAACGCCTTTGGCGCTGATTGTCTAGAAGCTATTGTTCAGCCAATCAGCGCCCTAGGTGTTAATCAGGTGAGATGATGTGGGGATCACCCAGCTCACTGTGACGGCTGTGATTGGTGCTATGTCACTCAGCACAGATCACAGCCGGTCACATGCTTTTTTTTTTAATAACTTTGTTGTTTTATTGCTGTGATTGGCTGGTTAGAATTGACCAGCCAATCACAGCGATTGCCAATGTGGGGGGGGGCAGTGCAGCCCCCGGGGATATGTGCGGAGATGGTCTGCTGTCATGCCATCGGAATCCGGTCACCGCGCGATGCCGCATGGTAACCGGAAAATGGCGGCACTGTACTAGTACTGCGCTGGTCAGAAATGTACCTCCCGCAGCGCAGTACTAGTACGACGGAGGTCAGGAAGGGGTTAAGTGGGAGAACTTGTACAATTGGTGACTGACTAAACTCTTTTTTTCCCCATTGTATAAATGAGATCTCCTCTGAGTCATACTTTTTCTAAGCTAAACAAGGCCAACTTTTCCAACCTCTTCTCATGTGAGAGGCTTTCTATCCCTTTTAATAATTTAGTTGCCTGACTTTGAACTGACTCTAACTTCTGAATATCCTTTTTAAAATATGGTGCCCAAAACTGGATGCCATATTCTAGATGTGGCCTTACAAGAGATTTATAGAGGGGTAACAATTCATTGGGATCGCTGGAGTTTATCTTTTTTTTTTTATACACTCTAAAATCTTGTTGCTTTTGTGGCTGCTGCTTGACATTGATGGGGAACACAATTTTTTAGAAGTTAGGTCAGACAACTGTTCTTAACTAATTTTTGGATGCTGAATCCAGAAATGATCTCAGTTTTTCTCTATCACGTCAAGTTTTTGAACTATAGGATTTTTGTCTTCTCAAAAATATGTAAACTACTGTACCTAAAAAGTTTTTGTTTTTTGAAATAGTACAAATATGAACAAAAAATGAAATATATAAGAAACAGGCATGACAAATATGTTTTTTAACACTATCATGTTTTTTACAAAGGATATATATATATATATATATATATATATATATATGCAAGTATTTAAGGTAAAAATGTACATCTATAGCTTTTTCTGGAGTGTTTAACTTGAGGACAATCACGTTTGATGCTCCAGCAATAGTCAGCCATCATATGTACATCCCATCTACCCTGGTAATGGTAACGGTCTTCCATAACCTTCAAATCTTGGTGAAATCGTTCACCTTGCTCATCGCTAACAGCACCAAGATTTTCCGGAAAGTTGGCAAGATGGCAATGCAGAAAATGTAGTTTAATACTCATGTTGCAACCAAGTGCTTTGTAGCTCTCCAATAGTTTCTGAACAATTTCTTTGTAATTACTTGCACGTGTATTTCCAAGAAAGTTCTTGACGACGTCTTTGAATGATAACCAAGCATTCTTCTCAAGATCTGACATAGTCCCGGTGAAATGTTCATCTTTGACGAGCTGTCAAATTTGTGGACCATCAAACACACCAGCCTTGATTTTTTCAATGGACAGTCCAGGAAGTGCCAACATGATGTACTTAAAACAGTCGCCGTCGGTTGGCAATGCTTTTACAAATTGCTTCATGAGACCTTGTTTTATGTGCAGAGGTGGGAATAGTATATTCTTCCTGTCAACAAGTGGCTGATTTAGAATGTTAGGATCTCCAGGTTTAAGACCAGATCTTGGAGGCCAATTCGACTCAACCCAATGCTTTTCTCGAGCTCTGCTATCCCACATACAGAGAAAGCAGATATACTTTGTGTACCCACGTTGCTGACCAAGAAGGAAGCAAACCATTTTGAGGTCAACACAGATGATCCAATTGTGTGTGTCATATTTCAATAACTCAATAACTCTCTTTACATCTCCATGTTCTTCACGAAGAGAGACAGAATGCCCAATAGGGACTGCACCAAATAAATTGCTATTGTGTAGAAGGACACACTTAAGACTCCGCTTTGAGCTATCAATAAACAGTCGCCAATCGCCATTCATTTGGATTGTACATTGAAAGCCCTAATTCTTGTAGTAAACCAGGAATATTATGGCAAAACACAAAACCGCTGTCACACCGAAAGTACTGCAAAAATGTACTTTCTCTAGTACGAAAGTATGATACCTTCGCTCCTTGTTTAAGTAACCGTTTCTCATTCAGCCTTGATGCTAGTAATTCTGAAGCTTTTTTTGATAAGCCCAATTCACGTGCTAAATCATTTAACTCGTGCTGATCAAATCCCTTACAAACTGAATCCTTGTGAATTTCAAATTCTGCATCATTGCTGTCACTGTGTTCGTCAACATCACTCAGAACTTCTAGAGATGGTAGCTGTTCGAAAACTGGCACTGGAATTTCAGCTGAATGAGGCATTGGTCTGATAGCTGACGGTAGATTTGGATATTCTATTTTACTTTTATTTTTCCTGTTAAATCCTGATGTTTTCACTAAACAGAAGTAACAGTCTGAGGAATTACTTTTTCGCTCTCTCCACACCATGGAGATACCAAATGCCAACTTTTCACGCGTTCCTTTGGTCCACATCCGTAAACTCTCGACACACTGCTTGCACACTATGTGAGGGGCCCATGGCTTATCTTGATCACCGAGTTTTACTTTAAGATATGCAAAATATGCTTGTATTACAAATGCACTGATGAACTGGAACTGGAATGGTGAAAACACCACAAATATAGCAGAAGGAATCAGGGTTGTTTAGGCATTTACACGAGAGGAAGAAGGAACAGACATGATCTGAAACAAAGGAAATATGTACATATGTAAATAAAACACTGAGATGGAAAGTTACAAGCTTTGAAAAGTAACAAAGAAAGAAATCATAAAAGATATATAAATTACAACTAAGCGCCCAATGTAAAGAGAAAAGCTATCACAAATCCTATTTATTCCTACTATGATACATTTTTTGTGTAAAGATATTGATAATTATGACTTATTGGGAGCTGCACACACCTCTCACCACACTGTCTCAGTTGTGACTACTCTTACAAGTTGCCACGTAGCTCTATAAGAGTCGAATTGTAATCAGATAACAAGTCTTATTACAGATATCAGTGCAATTGTGCTTCTCTGGCAGGTAAGTTGTGGAGGAAAAACTTGACGTGCTAGAAAAAAACTGACTACATTTTTGGAATCAGCATGCCAATTTTAGTATAAATCAGCTCAAAAACCTAACTCAAATATATTATTGCTGCTCAGCTTACTTGTAGATAACAGCAATAAAAAAGAACTAAATGCTCATGGAGTATAATCCTAAAATATACATTTTTATGAGATATCAGTTAAAAATAGTAATTCAAATACAGAGGCTGCTAAGCTAAATGGGGAAACAAATAGACCAGATGAATGAAGTGCAAAATGCAAAGTTAAAGGGAACCTATCACCTGAATTTGGCGGGACCGGTTTTCGGTCATATGGGCGGAGTTTTCGGGTGTTTGATTCACCCTTTTCTTGCCTTGCGCAGGCGTGTACTACGGAGGACATAGAATGAACTACAATCCAATATTGCGGCCAGCATGCAGCCAGCGGGTAAGGAAAGGGTGAATTAAACACCCGAAAACCCCGCCCATATGACCGAAAACCGATCCCGCCAAATTCAGGTGACAGGTTCCCTTTAAAGGGTAATATTCATGTGCAAGTATTACAACAGTTCAATCATATAAAGTGCCTAGAGCAAATATTATACAAAACATGCACTTCCATAAACAAGCAGAAATATCAATGTAATCTAACCCCAAACTTACAGACTTACACAACAGGGAGGCTAAATACAGCCAAACAATGGTGTGGCCTGTGGGAAATAAGAACAATTGCTGTGCTGTGATTTAAGAATGTAAAGTTTTAATACATATATGAGAAAAGAACAGCTACTAATGACTGACTACTGCTACTAACGTTACAAACAATTTTTTGAAATGTGTAGACTCCAAGTTGGGTCTCCATCTGGTGGGTTTCCTGTAGTGGAAGGGTTGTCAGAGGCCTATTATACTGTTTCTACTCTGTGGAAATTGATGCCACTTTAGTGCTGGGTGATAATATTTTTTCAAATGTTTAGACTCCAAGTTGGGTCTCCATCTGGTGGGTTGCCTGTAGTGGAAGGGTTGTCAGAGGCCTATTATACTGTTTCTACTCTGTGGAAATTGATGCCACTTTAGTGCTGTGTGATAATAATTTTTTGAAATGTGGAGACTCCAAGTTGGACTTTTTCATGTGTTTTGCCTGTAGAAGTAGGGCTCCCAGAGAGGCTGGCCTGTTTTTTCTACCAATAGTACTGTATGAAACTTATATTTGTGCCATCTGAGTGTGGCTGTAAAAAAAAAAAAATTGGAGGTGTTTCATGAGGTATCAGGTCTCCCAGCTAAGAAGGTTTACACCACTCTCTTAACCACCAAGTCCTCCTTGAAACTTTAATTCAAAGCTGTGAATGCTGGCCCAGACCCTGATATTTCATGCATGGCCAATGGCTGACTGCTGCTTTGCCACTTGCAAATTTCTACTGTGGGTCAATTTATGGCACGTTTCATGGTGTCTGCTCTTAATTTAGTGGTTTGGGAAGCTTTTTGTCAACCCTTAAGGTGTTCTGTATATGTTTGGTTTAGCTTCCCTTTGAATTACATTTGTTGAACTGTTTAGCGAACGTCTAAACATTTGGCGAACCCAACCTTGAAAAGTTGGCTCATTTCTTCTGATGACATAATTACAAGTCCTCATGTATTTCTTTGATTTTTAAATGTATTCAAATTGCATATAATTGCATGAAATAAGTATTTGATCACTGTGACGACACAGCATTTAATCTTAATTGTCCAGACACCTATTTTCAGTAAGCCAGGAGACATAGACTGTTATCTAAATGTTTACTTTTCAATTTATGTGTTTGTTCTTTGTTGGTCAAGAAAACACAGACTTTTGTTCTTATAAGCCTATAATATTGACTTTTAATTTTATGTTTGTTGTAACATATTA